>NC_140611.1:1313436-1913436 GCF_057381915.1 Diplotaxodon limnothrissa
AGGGGGTTAGTGAGTCCTGAGTGATTCGCTTAAGCTTATGATTCAGCACAGGAGGGAGGGGGTTAGTGAGTCCTGAGTGATTCGTTCGCTCTATGATTCAGCACAGGAGGGAGGGGGTTAGTGAGTGAGTGAGTGAGTGAGTGAGTGATTCGTTCGCTCTATGATTCAGCACAGGAGGGAGGGGGTGAGCGAGTCCTGAGTGATTTGCTTACGCTTACGATTCAACACAGGAAGGGAGGGGGTGAGTAGCTCAAATGTGTTGTTAGCATGTTAGCAGAGCGATGCTACTGTGAACCGAGGAGCTATTTTCTTGATGTGAGCTTCTACTCAGGGTTTTTTCTTCCAGTTCAGAGCAGAAATGCTTTTGTTAAGAAACTGGCTGTTGTTTGTTCCCCCCGCAATTTTAATTATAAGCTAGATATATTTCTACTAAGCGAATTAGTTTGCTAACAGAAACAGGGATGAGTCAGTGAGTCAGTTGGGCTTGTGAGTCATGATTCACGAGTCAGTAAAGTGATTCTCGAGTATTGAACGATTCGTTCACGAATCGAACATCACTAAACAAGACCAGGTTTCCAATGTCGCCTGCTCTGGTCCCTGGAAGACCATTGACTATGGTTGCCGGTGTCTCTAGCTTCACATGTCTGAGAACAGAATCACCAATTACCAGAGTTTGACCCCCGACGGGTGTGTCGCCGAGTGGGGAAAACGGTTAGACACATGAACAGGTTGGTGGTGTACCTGGGGCTTCTGTTTAAGACTATGCTTCCTCCTCACTGTCACCCAGCCGCCCTCTTTCCCCAGCTGCTTGGGGTCTGCCGGGGAACAGGGAGCGAGGCCTACGCTATCTTGGCTGCACCGCTACAGGGGCCTGGCTAGCTACGGGTGAATGAAGGGTGCGAAGCCGAGTCTCCTCCAGAGCTGCAAATATGCTACATTTGTTACAGATATAATTACTGCTAAAGGAGGCCGAGGAGTAACTAAACATCTGACACAATGAGCAAAAAACTGCAGGACGGACAGGTGAAGAGGCCATGGTGCTAGTGAGTTGGCTATGAGTTAAGCTAAGCTAGCGAAACAGTAAAGACTCAGTGAGTGAATACTTTGGCTATAAATTAGGGAGTGAGTACACAGAAAGTGTGCTTCGGATGAAGCACGTGAAGATTATACTATGGAAAAAATGTATCTTACGGTTTTTAATTAAATTGCCAAGCAGATAAGCTACTCAGAAACACCACTGTGTTTGAGCAGGAACAGGAAGTGATACTCTACCACAGAGCGAGTTAACACCAAGTGACAGTGCCACCCAAAGGAGCCAAGCAAGCCACCCTGTCCCTCTACTCACTTTTGAATACAGTGATTAATAATCACACCATAGTCACACCAATAACTACGGATTAAATACCAAAGCCCAATATTTATGTACTGAAACCAACTACTCCCACTTGGCAGCGTAAGTAAACATGTGTGTTTAATTTTTCCACTGATTAATTTTTTAGTACTGACTGTGGTTTTTTTTGTTGTTTTTTTTACTGAGTTTGTTGCAAATATTCAGCTTAAAAACACTGTCTGAATAATTGTTAATGAGGTATGTTCACAAAGAAACAGCTCATATGTCAGCAGAACTGTAGAACTGAAAAATGTAAAAGTAGAACTTCAGATCCCGAGTGTGTGAGGACAGAGATGGATCAGCTTTATTTCAGATGCCTTGATGCATGCTCAATCATCCAGGAAAGTAAATCTCCAAAAGTTGATTCTGTTCATCTGGATGCAGCGTTTTCAACGGGAGAAACGTTTTGTCACTCGTCCAAGTGACGTCTTCAGTCTCAGCTGACTACAGGTTTCCCCAAACTTATAAACAGTACATTTGCACAATGACTGAAACCAGCCCACTGAATGAACAATGGGCTGGGAGGTCAGTTTCTTCATCATAATTATTCAAATTCTCATGACCACTGAGGGAACAATCAGCCCACTCCCGCACCTGGAAATGTACGAAGGTCTAAATATTTATCCAAAGGGCTCACTGAAGATCAGCTGATTTCTACGGGGCAAAAAGTACTTAAACTATTTCAGTTACCCACTATGACCATTGCTGCAGTGCAGGATGAACAGCACTGATGGGGCTCTGATATATTCATGTAATATATTATGACAGAAAGTGCTACAGACTGCTTTCAAAGTTTCATCCTCTGTTAAGTCTAATTGTTGAATGTTGCCATTGTGTTTCTTAAATTTGTACAGTCTTAGTTTAAGCAGCAGGATCAAAGCCATTCCTTTGATCCTGACCACCTCTCCAGCCACTCTGTGCTGGGGGAGGTTTTATTGTAGATACATCCTATCTGAAAGATCTGTTTCTTTCGATGTAAGCTTCCTGGGTTTATGACCCTTTGGTCAGCAGGAGGTCAAACACACACACACACACACACACACACACACACACACACACACACACTTACAGAAGTTCACACATATACATTTACATACAGTGCCTTGTCTTTGTAACCAAAGGGGGGTTGCAAGGGGAGGTGCTTTGTAAACTATTGTTTGAAGTTTGTCAATAAAAGGCAGCGAGAGGAGGCCATCATTGGGGTCTTTGTCGTGCTGGACACAGATGAGAGGCCTCCCTTGCGCAAGTAATGGATCGATCGACTGTCTTGTTTTCTTCATGATGAATAAGTCTCTAGAATTAGCGGGGTTTGTGGAAACACAGACCCAACATCCTCCACAGCATGTGTCCTGATCAGCAGGCTCCTCTTTGGCTCAGTGTTAAAGTAATTATCTGATTATTCCTGTGAAGCAGTGCCAGAAGCTGCATTGCATTTCCACAGTTGATTGAGATTAAGCCAGACTGAACGTGCAAGCATAGCAGATTGGGCTGCAGTTCTGCTGGACCATGACCAGGAAGAGATGCAGCTCCAACAGACATCTCCAGTACAGGACTAGAGCTTTCCCAGGCACTGAGCAGGAAACAGCACTGAGGTAAGACACGCTACACTGACTATAATGCATGAACATACCTGAACTCTTATACTTAATTACATATTAGGGGAAAAGTTCTTCTCCATTATTTATTGGGTTTTATGAACAGGACAAGAACATTAATAAATTCCATTTATTAAATTAGAGTTTACAGTGGAGGGACTACGGTCCTGCATTGGAGGTCTTTCAGATTATTTAACTTCAAGTTTGTAATATGTGTTTGGCATTGCAGCCGAGTCCAGGCTAAGAAAACTTAAGTTCCACTGTGAGCTGGAAGAGTCACAACTGCGAAGGGTGAATTATTTTAAGCGTGACGCGAACAAGTTCTAAATCTTCCTCTCGTGCACACTGTTAAATCTCCCAATTCTTTTGATCGTTGGGCTGAAGGAAGGACAATACTCGGTGTATAAATGCTCAATCAACAATCTTTTATTCCATACAATTCAACACTTTATGAGCATAAACCATCCGGATGGGAGATGAGCGCGGGAGGGTGTCCGCCTGATCTCAAAGCGTCTGAGCGTTCCTCACATTCTTATAGCTTCAGCCCCTCCTCCACCTAGTCACAAAGCCTAAACATCCACATTCTTTCTCTCTCAGTAAGTCCAAGTTATGACCTCGGCTTCCTGTGCAGTCTGTCCTGTTCTTTTCTAGTCAGACAAATAAGGTGATGACTCTCTGAAAACAGTATTTCTTATAACTCAGCAGTATAATGCATCATAAACAATATCATTCATTCACAATAAATCAGCAGTCTAGTGTAATACAACTCAGTTTAATAAGTGTAATAGTTTCACCTTCTTCTAAGTCAGGAGAATAATGCAAACTAAAACTACATAATGATTTCACAATCTTTAATTAGGGGTCTAACGTGGCATAAGATAATATAATAATCTCACAACACATACACATCCACACACATGTGCACCTGTCTAAAGACAGATCTGACTTAAACTACAGTCATTTGATTAAATGTTTTGATCTGAAGTATAATAAATGAGGCTTCTGCTCTTTAAACTGTTGTCTCATATTAGCTCAACTTAAACAAATTATATTCCTGCCATCTGTCCTAAAATATCTGATCTCAGGGCCCACACACATCCGTTGCCTGACGTTGGTGTGGATCTCCAAGCAGCTTTGCAACCCATTGAAACCCTTCTTTCATGCTGTGTCTGAATTATTAATTACATATCTGTCATCACTGATGGTTTCATGGATCTTTCTGCTAGTCTCCTCATCAGATTTTCCACCTGATAGAAAAAGATGGTGGGTGTTGGTTCGGAAGGAGAGACATGAAGCCATATTTAAATGACCACAGAGGGAAGCAGTACTTTCCTTAGTGGTCATGATTTGTGGTTGCAGGAAGTGTTGAGATGCTGACTCAGCTGATCCTAGGATGGACTGCGTTGCTAAGCAGCCTCCCGTCGGCTGCTTCCTCTATTACAACAAGTGAGTCAAACACTGGATAACAGTTAAGTCCATAAACACTAACACTTTCTTGCCTCCTAAGGTAAAGCACCCACCTCAGTGAGTTTCAGATTAAACCATTAAGATGTGATTGATACTTCAAATGGCAAGGGCCCTTCGTGGTCACACGACAAGTAGCGGATATTAGGTGGTGTGGTCGAACAAGGGAGGGGCCACACAGATATATCACGTTGACCAAGGAGGTCAACGTGATATATCTGTGCATGGAGGGAGGCTGAAAACACTTCTGTGTTGAGCCTGGTGAAGGAGAGAGCTGAGTTGGGGCCGGAGAAATTAATCAAAAATATTGAAGTAACTGTCTGTTAATGAGCATTTCCCCTACCTGGCAGCTCCATCTTGAACGTCCTTTAATATCCCCTGTGCAACTTTGTACATGTCCAAACCATCTCAGCCTTGCCCCTTTGTTTCCAAACTGCTCAGGCAGAACTGTTGTGATGAACTCATTGTGGTGTGAATAAGGCATGGCGGGACCACAAATTGTAATTTTGAGCCATTTATTTACACCCAAGCTGCCAGCTGCACATCACACCACAAGACCACTCATAACCCTGCTTTTCCGTGATTTAATGCTGCGGCCGTGACCTGCATCTCCAAACGATACATCATAGCAGGTCTCACTAACATCTTGGACACCTCCCCTTTCACTCTTGCTGCTATTGTTCTGTCACAAATCGCCCCTGACACTCATCTCCACCCACTCCACCCTACCTGCTCTTTCTTCTTGAACACTCTTGTGCACTATTGCCTTAGATGGCTGACTTCAGGTATGTAAACTCATCTATCCTTATTACCTCTCTTCCTTCCATGTTCACCTTTCCACCTGTCTCCCTCTCATTCACACTAGAGATGGCACGATACCACTTTTTTATGTCCGATACCGATATCATAAATTTAGATATCTGCTGATACCAATATGAATCCGATATAGTGTATTTTTTAATTGTTTATCTGCTGGTTTCCTCTTTCTGGTGTAAAGTGAGCCAAAAACAAACAAGAGAGACGGAGTCGCGACAGAAGAGCCGATCAGATGATCATTGATCAGTTTTATGAATGAAGTAGCAGCAGGAGAGGGAGAGAGAGAGAGAGGGAGAGAGAGAGAGAGAGAGAGGCAGTTGCTCCATATATCGGTTGTTAAGCTTAACGCTGGAATGCTTTTCTGGCAGATCAAGGACCTCAGTCGCCTCAAAAAATAGAGACGACTCTGGCCCTTCCTGTAAAGTGCTGTGGTGTTTTTAGCCCAGTCCAGTTTATTGTCAATGTGTACTCCAAGGTATTTATAGTCCTCCACAATGTCCACACTGACCCCCTGGATTGAAACAGGGGTCAAGTGTTTCCTGGTCTTCCTGAAGTCCACGATCAGTTCCTTGGTCTTTGCCACGTTGAGCTGCAGATGATTCTGCTCACACCACGTGACAAAGGAGTCGACCACAGCCCGGTACTCTGTCTCATCATCCCTGCTGATGCATCCAACCACCGCAGAGTCATCAGAAAACTTCTGAAGATGGCAGGTCTCTGTGCAGTGGCTGAAGTCTGTGGTGTAGAGGGTGAAGAGGAAGGGGGAGAGGACAGTCCCCTGTGGTGCCCCTGTGTTGCTGATCACCTTGTGTGGGAGACACACACACTGTGGGAGACGTACATATTGTGGTCTTCCTGTCAGGTAATCAACAATCCAGGACACCAGAGAAGCATCCACCTGCATCGCTGCTAACTTATCACCCAGGAGGGTCGGCCTGATGGTGTTGAAAGCACTAGAAAAGTCAAAAAACATGACCCTCACAGTGCTCGCCGGCTGGTCCAGATGGGTGTAGACACGATTGAGCAGGTAGATGATGGCGTCCTCAGTTCCGAGACGAGGCTGATAAGCGAACTGAAGGGGATCCAGATGTGGTCTTACTATGGGTCGCAGCTGGTCCAGGATGAGCCTTTCCAGGGTCTTCATGATGTGGGAGGTCAGTGCCACGGGCCTGTAATCCTGGGGGCCACTGGGACGAGGCGTCTTTGGTACAGGGACGAGGCATGATGTCTTCCACATCACCGGGACCCTCTGCAGACTCAGACTCAGCATAAACAGTTTATGAAAGACTCCACACAGCTGGGGGGCACAGGTCTTGAGGACGAGGGGACTCACTCCGTCTGGTCCAGCAGACTTGCCTGAGTGAAGTCTCCTCATTTGCATCTCAACCTGGTATTGAGTGAAGGTGATGGGTGGGGGAGGGGTGTCAGGACTCTCACAGGAGGCAACATGTGAAGAGAGAGGCTGGCACAGTGGTGTGGCTCTGGATTCCAGGCTGACTGCAGGTGAGGTTGTGGGGGTGGGAGCAGACACTGTGGTGTCGAATCTATTGAAAAACAGATTCAACTCGTCGGCTCTATTCTCACCTCCCTCAGCTCCCCTGCTGTTGGTTGGCCTGAATCCAGTGATGGTCTTCATGCCCCTCCACACCTCTCTCATGCTGTTCTGCTGGAGTTTCCACTCCAGCTTCCTCCTGTAATTGTCCTTAGCCTCTCTGATCTTGTCCTTTAGTAACACCTGGACCTTCCTCACCTCCTCTTTGTTGCCCCCTCTGAAAGCCCTCTTCTTGTTGTTGAGGAGGGCTTTGATGTCCTTAGTCACCCACGGCTTGTTATTTGGGTAACAATGAACAGTCTGAGCTGGAACAATGGAGTCGGTGCAGAAAGTTATGTAGTCTGTGATACACTCAGTAAGCCCATTGATGTCCTCGGCGTGAGGCTCACAGAGTGTCTCCCAGTTGGTCACCTCAAAGTAGCCCTGTAGTTCCGCTATTGCCTCCTCTGACCACCTCCTAAAATTTTCTCTCCCCTGGTGGGACAGTCCACATATTGTTTGAATGTTGGTAGTGTATTGTCCAGTGATACATGGTTGAAGTCACCCGAGATCACAATAAAGGCACTCGGGTGCTGAGTCTGTAGCCGAGCTATGGCAGAGTGGATAGTGTCACATGCAGCTGTGGGGTTAGCAGAGGGAGGAACATAAACAGCCACCAAGATGACGTGAGAGAATTCCCTGGGTAAATAATACGGCCTGAGTCCAACAGCACACAGTTCAATGTCCGGGCAACAAATCTTTTCTTTGATTGTTATGTTGGCAGGGTTACACCACCGGTTGTTAACTAAAACAGCAAGCCCACCTCCTTTCCGCTTACCGCTAGCGATGCTGTCCCTGTCCGCCCGAACAGTGTGGAAGCCTTCCACGGAAGCATTCTCATCGGGAATGTCCTGGTGCATCCATGATTCGGTGAAACACATCAGGCTACACTCTCGGTATTCCCTCTGACTCCGTACCAGTGCTGAGAGCTCGTCGATTTTATTTGCCAACGATCGCACATTTCCCATCACGATAGACACGATTTATAGCTCCTCCTCGCTTCGAGCCTCCGCTGTCTCACCGTCTCCTTCTTTCTTCTCTTCTGTCCTTGACCTCTGCATCCCCGATGTGTTTTCCTCCAAATATCAGCTGGTACTTCTGCGGGCCTGGCCAGCGAGCCGGCCGGCATCAGGGCGATCAGCTCATCTCTGGAGTAAACAGTCCGTCCTCTCTTGGCTCTCTCTCTCTATTATCTGCGTTCTTGAGAGCCACAAAGAGTCAGTGAGACTCTTTCTGACCTTCTCCATTCTTCTCCATCAACACTCTCAAAGCAAACATCACATAGAGCTCTTTCTTGATAGGGAGCCACACTGCTGCTCACTGATTGTCACCTCTCTTCTCAGCCTAGCTTCCACAACACTTTACTTTATCTTCATAGTATGTGTCATTAACTTTAACCTGTGTAGTTACTAGAGCTCTGCATATCACCCTTGCTCTTGAACATCAGTTCCAGTGCCTTGATGCATGCTCAGTCATCCAGGTAAGTAAACCCCAAAAGTTGATTCTGTTCATCTGGATGCAGCATTTCCAGTGGGACAAATGTTTCGTCACTCATCCAAGTGACTTCTTCAGTCTCAGCTGACTGACATTACATTTTAATAATCAACGAATTGACCTCCCAGCCCGTTGTTCATTCAGTACTGCTGGTTTCAGTCATTATGCAAATGTACTGCTTATAAGATTGGGGAAACCAGCAGTCAGCTGAGACTGAAGACGTCTCTTGGATGAGTGCCGTGTTTCTCTCACTGAAAACGTCCAGATGAAAAGAATCAACGTTTTGGGATGGGTACCAGTACATTTCTTTTCCATTCCTCGGGCATGAGGACTGTGGTGAACAGTCTGGTTAAACAGCCTAAAAGGTCTGCTGCCCTCTCTCCTAGAAATCTGCCAGCCACCTTTCCACTCTTCATTCTCTTCACAGCGGCCCACACGTGTGCAGGGCATTAGCAAGGAGGAAGTGTGGGCCGCTATGAAGAGAATAAAGAGTGGAAAGGTGGTTGGTGACTGCACATGCAGCAGCATGACTGCTGTGCAGACAAGTCAGACAGTGAAATATACAAATCAAGAATCAATGCCCCACAATATTTAATGTCTGAGCCACAGAGCCTTGATCATAGGACCACTCTGGATAACATGATGTCATGGATGGTACGTAAAATCAAAACACAAGATGTGATTTGTTTTAGAAAGTGTTTTTTACTTCACATACTGCCTAAAACCGTCACTATGTCATGATTATAGATCTGATTGATCTCAGTGCCCTCCTTTCCCAGAATGCACAGGGAACACAGTAATTAACATGATTTTTGTACTCTCTGCCTGTGCAGGATTCCCATCCAGCAGAGGCAGCAGGTGGTCAGTTTCAAAATGTGAAGTCTTCATCACTCCTCCTCTTCCACCACCTATGTTTCCTCCAATCAAATGGAAAGCAGAGCTAATGGTGATGATCTCCCTCCTCTCTGTTACCCACAAATTAGCTTTGTTTTAAAATTATTCCTTCAAGACTTTCTTCAGGAATAAATGTTTCAAACCCTTTAGCCTTTAGCCCAACCTGTAGCACCCACATTGATTCATTCAAAGAAAGAAAAGGTGTGAGAATTGAAGCATGATGTAAAAGAACTCGTTTTTTGTAATTTCTCTGTAACTCTCCAGGTTGACATAACAGAACACATCACAGGACCTAAAGGAGAAAAAGTATGCAGGACCATCTTTTTACATATTTAACCCCGCCATATGTACTGTTACGGTAATGGTACTGTTACTGTTGCAGGGCTGTAGGGGAGCCAGAGGATCGAAGGTACAGTGTAAGACAGTTATCCCATCTTTTCAGGCTCATAAATACTGCATGTAAGATGTCATGAAAGCAAAAGCTAACTGGTGAGTGTATTTCAGGGTCAGCTTGGTGTGTTAGGTCCAGAGGGAGAAGGTGGAATGCAAGGAGCCATGGGACAGCCAGGTCAAAAGGTTATACAAAGTCCGTCCATACAGACATACACCACAACACTGACTGCATGGTCACTACATGGTCAAGGAAAGACTTGCTCTGATCAAATAAAAACAGAAATTACTATTTAATTTAAGAGCTAAAAAGAACTAAAATGAGGAGAAAAGAAGAAGTTCTGGTTTCTTCTTGTTAAAAGGGAGTTTTTCCTTCCCACTGTTGCCAAAGCGCTTGCTCACAGGGGGTCATATGATTGTTGGGTTTTCTCTGTATGTATTATTGTAGGGTCAATATAAAACGCCTTGAGGTAACTGTAGTTGTGATTTGGCGCTGTAACGAAAACTGAACTAAAATGTCAGGAGTGTAAAAGTAATGGATAAAGAGACCTAACATGTAAAATAGAGAATTGCAGAGAATTGAAACAGTGGTGAAAAAATGAAAAAGAAACTCTTTGTGTAACACAAAGTTCATGTTTTCAGTAATGCGACTGTGTGACTAAGAACTCTGAGGTGTGCATTTATGCAATAATAAAGTCATATCCTGTATTTGTAAAGCTATGACTAATAAACGGGTAAACAGCCTGTATTTGTATAGTGCTTTACTAGTCCCTAAGGACCCCAAAGCGCTTTACACATTCAGTCATCCACCCATTCACACACACATTCACACACTGGTGATGGCAGCTACATTGTAGCCACAGCCACCCTGGGGCGCACTGACAGAGGCGAGGCTGCTACTTACATATTTACATTAAGGACAATGGTTACTATAAGCAGAGTACTGTACAGTTATTAAATTAAATAAAAATAACTACAGATAAGAGGCAAAGCAGGTTGTAGTGTGAATCGGTTGATTAAATTATTGCAGTTACAGCGCAGATGGACTGACAATGACAATTGCCCCAATACAATTCCCACTGCACCCTGCACGTGACACTGAGGCACGTCAGGGTTTTTTTCTTTGGCCCGACGTCCCTGCTGAAAATAAAAAGCTTCATTTACAGACATACAGGGTGGGGCATTTGTTCTTGGTTTGCTGTTGGCTGCCAGGGTTGATTTTGTTATTAATCATGGTTGTAATGCTTGTGCTACCTGTTATTTCTTGTGCACACCAAGGTCTTTCAATAAGTATAAAAGACTCATCTTATACAGTTTAGGTCATTGTGACACAAGACCCAAACACACACGGGTTATGCTTAGTGTCTTTTATTTTGGAAATAACCTTTGGCACCTGCCTCGGACGCAGCCACTCCCTCCCAGCATCATCTGCTCCATCTCACTGTGGGCACACAAGACATCTCCCTCATTAACACTGTCCCGTACACCTGTTGCCTCTCCTCCTCCGTGCCGCCCAGAGTTCACTATGTCACCCCTCCTCTGCAGCAGGCCAGCAAACCACGCCCCCGCCACAGTCATCCTTTAAAAAGGGGCAAAGTTTCATGTTTTTACAGGAAACACCGAGCATAGAAAACATATCACTAACTTGATTTCTCAGGTGTATCAGTCGCCTTTCCATCCAAAGCCAGATAGGTTTTAAGAATATTAGATGTGATAGACATCATCAGTGTTCCATTTATTGAAATAATGTATAAATCTAAATGTTTACACAGTGAAAATATGAGCTGATATGAGTCAATGTTTCCACAGGGAGAGAAGGGAGACAGAGGCTGGAGGGGCCTGTATGGAGATATAGGAACTCCTGGGATGATGAAGGTACATTAAAGGCTGGATATATTATTTATATGACTAACCAGCCAGTAGCCATAGTATATACTACCTGATTTAGGACACATCTCATAAACTACATTAAAGACTGTGCTGAATAGATGAGTTCGTCCTGCCCACATGCAGACATATATGTTATTCACACTCATCCCGACTCCTGTCTGGAAACCAAACAGCAGTTTCCCATTTGTATTTTGTTTTAATGCTACTGATACTAAGCTCCTTTGTGTGTTTATGTAGGGCAATAAGGGGCAAAGCGGATTCAGTGTAAGTGTTTTTTCTTTTTTTACTGTTATACATTTATACATATGTTCCGATGACACTTGCTATTTTTATTGTTCAGGGTGATAAAGGTGTCAAAGGAAAAACAGGCCTGGAGGGAGTGAAGGTGAAGAAATCAAAAGAAGAAAAAACATTGCTCCTGTTAGACATTATGTGACTGCATTGGCTGATGAATCTGTGCGTCTCTGCAGGGGGAGCGTGGCATCCCTGGAAACCCAGGACAGAAGGTGAAGAACTGGCTGAGACACATTCGGTGAAAATCTCTGGCTGTGCAGTATGTTAAGGCCATTCTGTTGTGCTGGTGCAGGGAGACCCAGGCCAATGGGGCGCTGCAGGGAAAAGGGGGGAGGAGGGATCCAGAGGAAAGCCTGGGGACAGGGGGAGCACGGTAGGCACGAAGAATGAAACACAGAGTGTGTGCATGGTGGGAAACCCTGCAAGGGGTTGGCAGTGCTAGAGTCGGAAGAATGACACACAAGTGTGTGTGTGTGTGTGTGTGTGTGTGTGTGCGTGCGTGCGTGCGTGCGTGTGTGTGTGTGTGTGTGTGCGTGTGTGTGTGTGTGTGTGTGTGTGTGTGTGCGCGTGTGTGTGTGTGTGTGTGTGCGCGTGTGTGTGTGCGCGTGTGTGTGTGATATTGTTCCCGTTGCATTCATGCCTTTTTGTTTAAAGAGCTGCCTGTTGAAACAAAAGCTAGCTGTGAGGTAGGCGTTTACTAAACGTCTACTAACCGTGAAGTTTTGTACCGACTTCATCCTTTGACACACACACATATCTGAAAAACTGCTTAGTAGATTCATATATTTAAAAAGGCACCTATTTTCTAAATATCATTTTGTTGATGTGAAACTTCTTACCTCTCACTGTCCACAGACATTTGCTGCTTGGTTACCTTTAATAGGATATAGCTGAATGTAAGAAGTTTGTACCTCAGTTTGTCTGCTGCATGCAAACCAAATGAATGGAGTGATCACTGTGTGCAGGGGCCGAAGGGATCTCGTGGGCCCAAAGGGTTTCAAGGTCATCTTGGTCATGCAGGGCGTCATGGTCAGACTGGAGAACCTGGACTTCCTGGACAAGGTTTGTGACAACACGTGTATCAGTTTTGATCTACTTTAAAGTGCATGTAAATATATAGTCATGATATTGGTACAGAAGATGAAGATTTATAAAGTTGTATTTAAATTTCATTTCACCAGAGAAGTCTGATTGAGGTTAGGAACTGCTTTTTAGACAGTGACGGCATCAGGGAGGCATGAAACTGTGCTGAAGAAACTATGTTCTGTAATGTAATGATTTATGTTACAGAGAATACTCCCATCTACATCTCTACACGGTATAAAAATGTATATAATTACTTTTTGTTTCTTTGATCACGCCTTATTGTGTGACATTGTTTTTTCCAGATGTTTGCACAACCACTAAAGCCACAAGAACCATTTTAATGCTGCAGGTTTATATAACCTGTAATAATCCTTTCATGCAGCGTAATAATCGGTATAAAACCACACTTTAGTTCACACTTCATTTCATCACTGTTTACATGTTTAAACAAAAACTTCCTGGAGCGTCTGCAGTTTATCCAAAACACTGCAGCAAGGCGAACCATCGAAGTATTCACACACCCTGACACCGCTGCTGATACAGCTGCACTGGCTCCCCATCGAGTCCATTTCAAGATTCTGGTTCTGACCTTCAGAGCTCTTCATGGACAAGCACCAGCTTACATCATTAAAGGTCTGCAGCCCTGTGTCCCCAGCAGCTCCCTGAGGTCATGTGATCAGGGCCTACTTGTTATTCAGTGTACAAGGCTGAGAACTGAGGGAGACAGAGCTTTAGCCCCTGTGGCTCCCAGACTGTGGAACTCTCTCCCACTGAGCGTAAGATGTGTGGACTCGGTAGTTTCTTTTTAGAGCTGCATTTTGTCTGTTTCTGTTTTATACTTTGTCATCCTTGTGTCAAGCACTTTTTGATCTTTTATCTAGAAAGGTGCTATATAAATAAAGTTTTACTTAGTTACACATTATTTAATAGGGCAATGTCGTTCAGGCCAACGACGCAATCATGGAGCAGTCATACATACCCAGAAAGGATAAAGCTGTGACATGATGGCCTTGTTGAAACCACTTAAAATATAAACTTGTTGGCAGAAAGCTGATTATGCCTTGTGTTTTCTTAGTGTATATCCTACCAGGCATGGAGGGAGAAACAGGAAACCCAGGTCCTCCAGCCACATGCAACTGTTCACAGGTTCAGAGCCCACAACGATTGGTGGACAGCGTGCACACGGTCAGTGTCACACTCTGGTTAAACTGTATTACTCTGCTGGGGAGTAATCTTTACACCATCTCATCCCAGTGCATTTTTTAAAGCAAGACTTTTGTTTTATTGGATCTGAAAGAGTGTGGAGCAGCACACCCACAGCAACACAGACAAATGGACCAGAATTCACACATGCTAGCTTACCATGGACCTTCTATGAAATGTGATTCTAGCTATGATGACCCAGCAGCTCTGGATTCCTCATTTTGAAACCACTGCCACCAGTAAGCTTTAAACAAGTCACAGAATAGTTCTGCATGCCATGAGGTTCATGTGCTTGTTCAGTTACATGTTCAGTTAGGCTGTAATCGAATTTCTAATTTGTAAACAAAGCAATTCTTGCATGACTGCTCGTGTTGTGACAGCTGTCAATCAAAGCGGCAGTAATCCTTGGTCCAAACACAGGAGCTATAAATGTTTTCACCCCACGTGCAGTTGTCATGACGAGGAAAACAGCTGGAGACCTGGACTTTGTACCGTTGTGGAAACAAATCCTTTTGACCTCAGCAGGCTCATGTGTCACTCTGCAGGTGTTTGTTGCGGATGGAGAGAAAGCGATGAGAAGGCTGCGCGTGGAGAATGTGATGGTGCTTCGCACGGACAAAAAGGCTCTGTACATCTACACTGAGTCTCAGTGGATCAACGTATTGGTAACACACAGCAACAATTGAATGGAAACACAAGATCCAACACACAATACACAACTGTCTGATGTTTAATGAAGAGTCTCTGTGTTGCTCTCTGTCCACACAAACACACGATTTGAGTGTTTCTTCTTCCACATACTGAAGCTTTAAATTATTATTGATTATGATAATGATTATTCTTTTTTTTTTATTTTGGCAACAAGCACAAATCGGTGTAGCCCATATATCAACAGCTACGCAGCTCGAAGTGGGGGGCAGGCTTTATTAACAGTCACAGTGTCGTCTTTTCTGTGTGTTTTCCCTGCATGGAGCAGCAGGATCCCCGACACTGACGGCATACTGAAGCTGAACCAGACCTCCAGCCTCAGCTGTCCATTAGCAGCGTCTGACCAGCTCCTCTAACATTTACAAGCATTCCCTTGGATTTGTGTGACCACTCTAATATGACCTATAAATATCCTTTTGTGAAAACTCGAGCTGAAAGGTTTTTTCCACCAAGTTGGTGTTGTGGCCTGATGAGTGAGGGAAGGATCATCAGCGTTGTCTAATTGTCCATCACAGACTGTTGGTCACTGAACATCCTCGGGATCACCCCTGCAGCAGTTCTAACTTTAGTAATCACCATCATTTACAAAGTTTACATGTTATATTTGATAAGATCTGACAACTGAAAGCATAACGTCATCAGGACTGTGCTGTGTGACTCTCCTGAGGTCACAGAGTAAGGAGGCTCATTTCCTCACAGACACAAACAGAAGTCACTTAAAATAATGTTCCTGTATCGTTTACCTTTCCAGACCTGGAAGCTATGCCTGTCTTTTGTCTCAACTGATGATTTATGCATGCATCATTTAAAAGCACTTAAACAAGTCTTCATCATAACACACCAAAAGGAAAGTGTTTCTTTCTTGTGATGCTGCAGTGATCCACCTCCTACAAAGAGCTCAATAAAAACAAATACTTTGTCTTACCTTGTTGTGAACATGCTTGTTTGTTTGCTGCGATTAACAACCTGCTCTGCCACCTGATCTGCAGCCACACCTACAGTGGGGCAAAAAAGTATTTAGTCAGCCACCGATTGTGCAAGTTCCCCCACCTAAAATGATGACAGAGGTCAGTAATTTGCACCAGAGGTACACTTCAACTGTGAGAGACAGAATGTGAAAAAAAATCCATGAATCCACATGGTAGGATTTGTAAAGAATTTATTGGTAAATCAGGGTGGAAAATAAGTATTTGGTCACCTCAAACATGGAAAATCTCTGGCTCTCACAGACCTGTAACGTCTTCTGTAAGAAGCTTTTCTGTCCCCCACTCGTTACCTGTATGAATGGCACCTGTTTGAACTCATCATCTGTATAAAAGACACCTGTCCACAGCCTCAAACAGTCAGACTCCAAACTCCGCCATGGCCAAGACCAAAGAGCTTTCGAAGGACACCAGGAAAAGTATTGTAGACCTGCACCAGACTGGGAAGAGTGAATCTACTATAGGCAAGCAGCTTGGTGTGAAAAAATCAACTGTGGGAGCAATCATCAGAAAATGGAAGACATACAAGACCACTGATAATCTCCCTCGATCTGGGGCTCCACGCAAGATCTCATCCCGTGGGGTCAAAATGATCATGAGAACGGTGAGCAAAGATCCCAGAACCACACGGGGGGACCTGGTGAATGACCTGCAGAGAGCTGGGACCAAAGTAACAAAGGTCACCATCAGTAACACACTACAACGGCAGGGAATCAAATCCCGCAGTGCCAGACGTGTTCCTCTGCTGAAGCCAGTGCATGTCCAGGCCCGTCTGAAGTTTGCCAGAGAGCACATGGATGATACAGCAGAGGATTGGGAGAATGTCATGTGGTCAGATGAAACCAAAGTAGAACTTTTTGGTATAAACTCAACTCGTCGTGTTTGGAGGAAGAAGAATACGGAGTTGCATCCCAAGAACACCATACCTACTGTGAAGCATGGGGGTGGAAACATCATGCTATGGGGCTGTTTTTCTGCCAAGGGGACAGGACGACTGATCCGTGTTAAGGACAGAATGAATGGGGCCATGTATCGTGAGATTTTGAGCCAAAACCTCCTTCCATCAGTGAGAACTTTGAAGATGAAACGCGGCTGGGTCTTCCAACATGACAATGATCCAAAACACACCGCCTGGGCAACAAAGGAGTGGCTCCGTAAGAAGCATTTGAAAGTCCTGGAGTGGCCTAGCCAGTCTCCAGACCTCAACCCCATAGAAAATCTGTGGCGGGAGTTGAAAGTCCGTGTTGCTCGGCGACAGCCCCAAAACATCACTGCTCTCGAGAAGATCTGCATGGAGGAATGGGCCAAAATACCAGCTACTGTGTGTGCAAACCTGGTAAAGACCTATAGTAAACGTTTGACCTCTGTTATTGCCAACAAAGGTTATGTTACAAAGTATTGAGTTGTATTTTTGTTATTGACCAAATACTTATTTTCCACCCTGATTTACGAATAAATTCTTTACAAATCCTACCATGTGGATTCATGGATTTTTTTTTCACATTCTGTCTCTCACAGTTGAAGTGTACCTCTGGTGCAAATTACTGACCTCTGTCATCATTTTAGGTGGGGGAACTTGCACAATCGGTGGCTGACTAAATACTTTTTTGCCCCACTGTACATACATAGCCTTCCAATTTTCAAAACAGTTGTCAAACTTATGATTGTCACATTGAGGTGAGATTTGTAAAACTAACCTGGTTACACTCTCTTAACAAGGAAACGTCTATATAACTGCAAAACATGGAAATAGTTTCTTTTGCTTGCCTGTCTTCAGCTCTCTTTGCTGGCTTCTAATGGACCACATCCCCACAGTGTTTCTGTCAGTAACATGACTGAGCATACACAGTTTCTCAGAGAGAAAGATTGGCAGAGGTTCACCAAGCTGCAAAAAACTGTCTACATCATCAAACACCAGGCGACGGCTGTTCTCAGATGTTAAAGACGGGTGGGTCCTACACTATGCTAAACACGGCTCTCCTCAATGTTTTATGTTGGTGCCATCAAATTCAAAAGGAACTTATGGGCTCAAATTGTGGTCATAAATATTTTGTACTTGTAAATCAGTTTTGTATGTGTAAAAAGATTTGTGTGTGGACTAGTTTCAAGTTACAAGTATGAATTTTGACCCTATTTTTCTTCCTTTCAGCTGATTGGTCAATGTCATGTCAATCACAAATTTAACAATCCAATCAGAGAACAGATGGGTTTTCTGTCAGAGGGGTGCTATTTTGAACTGTAGGTCTTATGGGCGATTGTGGCTCAAGAGTTGGGAGTTCGCCTTGTAATTCGAAGGTTGCCGGTTCGAGCCCCGGCTTGGACAGTCTCGGTCGTTGTGTCCTTGGGCAAGACACTTCACCCGTTGCCTACTGGTGGTGGTCAGAGGGCCCGGTGGCGCCAGTGTCCGGCAGCCTCGCCTCTGTCAGTGCGCCCCAGGGTGGCTGTGGCTACAATGTAGCTGCCATCACCAGTGTGTGAATGTGTGTGTGAATGGGTGGATGACTGGATATGTAAAGTGCTTTGGGGTCCTTAGGGACTAGTAAAGTGCTATATGAATACAGACATATCATGTCTGACAGAGGAAAACTCTACAGAACTAAACCAGATGTAGTACAGATGAACTTTATATAGACAAAGCAAAATGTGCCTTCATTAGTTCAAGGGCTAAATGGATTGTCGTTGTTGTTGTTGGACCAACAGACTATCAAAAACTATATTAATAAACAATTATATTAATATTTCTATTCAGCCCTCTACACTACAAATTATTCCAGTTCAGAAACCAATTCTTTTTTTAGTTCTATCCGGGGAAAAATCCTCAAATTGATACGTACTTTAAAATTCTCAATGAGTCTGAAATCACTTTGGCTGAATTGGATGCTGCTGTTTCCCAAATGGCGAGTGGTAAATCACCAGGTCCCGACAGAATCACAATTGAATTTTACAGACATTGTGACATTAAAGATTACTAGAGGTATTTAATGAATGTATAAATGATCACATGCTTTCTCCAACTATGAAACGAGGAATAATTTCTTTACTTCCTAAACCAAACAAGGACTAGTTTATGCAAGTTAGCTCATGTTTATGCCAACAGATTAAAAACAGGAATAACTCAAATAATAGACGAGACACAGTCAGCCTTTATAAAAGGACGTCATATCCACCATCATACCCGTTTAGTATTAGATATGTTGGATTACAATTATTTAATTCCTCATGATAGCCTTATTTCCTGATTTCTTTAAAGCTTTTGATTCTTTGGAGCATAATTTTTTGTTTAAAGCTCTGGAGTCTGTGGGTTTTGGTCCCAGATTTGTTAGTGTAGTGAAAATGTTGTGCAAAGATATAACAAGTAGTATTGCACTCGATCAAGGGTTTTCTAATAGTTTTAAAATGAATCGTGGCTAATAGTAATGCCCTATTAGCCCGTTATTGTTTATTGTTGCAGCCGAAATGCCATTTATATCAAACTCTCTTCAGATCTGGAAGGAATAAACATTCTTGATAAAGAATTTAAAATTTGCTGATGACACGGCCTTATTTCTAAAGAATGTAAATATGGTCTCTATTGCAATTAATAAAATCCTTTCATTCTCAAAGCATCCGGCTTAACACTAAACCTTAAAAAATGTGAAATCTTAGCTGTACACAGCTGTAATCAAAATACTATTAACAATATTCCAGTAAAAGAGGAGGTAAAATACCTTGGTTTAATAATCAGTAAAAATATTAAGGATGGAGAGAATAATAACATAACTCCTAGATTAAATGTAGTTAAAAATATTTAATCATTGGCTAACATTTGATTTGTCCATATTAGGTCGTATCTTACTGTCTAAAGCAGAAGGACTCTCAAGACTCACATACCCCTGTTATTCAATTTTTACATCTGCAAAAATGATTAAACTGTCCAATTCCATTATATTCAGCTTTATCTGGAAAAATAAAACACATTATATACGCAAATCACAATTAAAGACTATGAAAACAGGGGCTTGAAAGCTTTAGACTTTGAATCCATTATTGCTGCGTTCAGGCTCAGATGGATGAACGACTGCATTTCCCTCAATCTATGTGGTGCTATAATCCAAACAAACTCTTTAATAAGCTCGAGGGTAGATTTTATGCTCAGATGTGATTTTGAAATGTTTAAGATTCCTTTTAAGTTGTCTAGTTTCTATAAGCAAGCTTTGAATTTTGGGAAACTAATTTTCACCCGCAATTCTGTGTTGTGGAATAGCAGGGTCATAGTCATCAATAAGAGTCCTTATTTAAATCAGACTGGTATGATAGTGGTGTGTGTTTGTTGTTGATCTGCTTGATAAAAACAGAAACTTGCTATCTTATGAAGAATTTATTGATAAATATAAAATAGACGTTTCATTTAATAATTATAATGTTTGTAAAGCGATACCCACACCACTGTTAAATCTTATCGTGAATACTTGAAAGATTTCACTAATAAGAACATGCTCACCTTCACTGACGATAGGTAATACCTCAATAAAGGACAAACAATTTAATCTCTAATACCTGTAAGCAAACAGTATTCTGTAACTATAATGTCAATGTCAGACATGACCTCGATAACACGTTGAAAGAAAAGTCATTTTCTTTTTACCTAAAGTAGCCACCTGTGCCTAAAATGAAAGAAACACTTCTTATCTGACATTTATCCAGTTGGAGAACTCCTGTATAAAAGGTTTAATTTAGAGGCCGACTCTTTTCTGTTCTTCCGATCCAGAAACATTAGAGCATCTATTTTTCACTTGTCAGTATGTTGATGCTTTTTGGTTTGAAATACTCTGTTGGGTTTCACTCAGATTTTCCAATACACCTTCCTTCACATCTAAGGATGTTCTTTACTTTATGGACAACCTGGACTCTGAAATCTCAGATGTTGTCAGTTTTGTAATAGTGCTGTGTATTTTATTCATTCATGTAAGTGGAAGATGCCTCTCCTCTGTTTACCATCTTCTTGAATTACTTTTGTCAATATTTTAAGTCACTCAAGCTTATTTCAAATATGAATAAAAAGACTGCTGTACTATGCTGTAAAATCACAAAGTACTTGCTATTCTAATGTTCCTGCTTGTGTCAAAAGGTCCATGTTCCTTATTATTTTACCGTAGAAACTTTTATTTTCTCCCAGTAAAGTTATGACTTGCTTCACCATCTTTATAATGTAAATTGTTACAATTCTGGTCTGTTTCCTTGACTTGTTTTGTATATGAGAATTTCTTTCAATAAAGGTTTAAAAACAAAAAAAACCCCTGCAGGACACCAGCACTCGAGGCCTGGAGTTGCCCACCCCTGCTATAGACAAACTACACTTTTTGCTGATCAACTTGATCAACTCATTTTGTGGATGTTTTATAAACAAAGACTGCAGCATAAATGTAATATCACACACTTTAAGCATACAGCACTGTGTGCATTTCGTTGCATCAGTTTACCCTCTAACAGGCATGCTCATGATGGAGTTCTGCTAGCTTGCCAGAAACATGGATCCACACACTAACACGGCTTACAGACCTGTGTACAAACGTTCAGATGTGCACACGTTTGAATCATTTCTCCTTTATTTTAAATGCAACAGCAGTCGTGACACCAAACAGCTCTGCTGGGTGTCCTTGAGCAAGACATTTTCAAGACATCAATCAGCGTCAAACTGTATCTCGAGTGTCGCTGAAACACACCGAGTGAGTACTTTCCTGCAGGGCAGTGGGTTATAGAAGTATTTCTCTCAGGTGAATCCCTCCAAACTCCCCAACAATATCACAAAACAGGTGGTTGAAATGTTAAAACAAACTTAAACCATTTTCTCACCATAATTACAAACCGGAGGGGGAAAACAACTGAAAGCTGAGATGATTGCCAAACTGGGGCAGGAATATCATATTTTTGGCATCTGTGCTGGTGCAGTGGTGGTGACATGTCATGCAGAGGATTTTCATCATTTCATTCAGGATTAAAAACTGGAAGGTAGAGACAGAGTGAGGTTAAGCGGCACATGAAATAGAAAAGAAAGATCAGAAAATGGATTTAAAAACTTTATCAAAAATGACAGAGCAAGTTTCAGTAACTATAAGAGTGGAAGGATGAGACGAACGACTTGACTGACCTGAAACGTCCTGCTGCTACTCTAACCACATGTACCCTCTGACTACTACCAGAAGACATGTTGCTAAAAACAGAGTCATTCATGTGTGACTTTATCTACTGACTTACAAAGGCTAACTGCGATAGCTGACTAGTGTCATGGGTTGTATCCACACTCTTAGCACCAGAGAAGTGTATTTTTTTAACAGGGTGCTCTTTCCTCGTGTCAGGCAGTGCTGAAAAATATCCGCAATCATTTCCCACAGCCCCCAAAATATTATTTTAACCAAACGTTAACCCCAAATGTTTGTACATGTGGGTGGGATCCTGCAACCAGTGAATCTTGTAGGTGAACAGTTCACAGAGCTGTCACCTTAATCTGATAGATATTTCAACTCCAAAGGTTAACATCAGGGCTCAGTGTGAACAGTGTTACTGTTTAAACAGGGCTCAAAAGACTTGCAGTTGACTGAAGCCCCGTCTACTCTTTAAAAAAACACCACCAGGGGGTGCAAAAGTAAATAGAAAAGTGAAATTGTGCATTTCATGGTTCTATGAGTTAATTGCACCTGAACCTGTCCTAATAGAAGCTGTTGTTATTTTCAAAAGCACGTTCCAGCAATGGAACATTAAGGCCAACAGAGAGCTGTGCTACTCTCGGTCATCCTATCAGGTTGTTGCCCCATAAAAGCTCGAGATGAGTGTTTTTTGGCTACATCGTCACACAAAGATGCTAGTGAGTATGTCACAGATCATACGAGTCCAGGCTTTAGGGTGGTCAGGGCGTGATGTAAACACAATGCTTTTAACAGTTAGCATGTTGCTTTTCAGGCACTTGTTCCCAGCATATCCTTTAGTGTTTGATTACTTTAGTGGTCGCACACTTTCGCTAACTAACAAAGTGACTGAAGAGTTAAAACAACACACACTCGTACAGTCTTCTTTCATTGGTGGACTGTTAGGCTTGGGCAGCATCTTTGTCATATTTTACCAGGTTATTTCATGTTTGGATTTTTTCTATGTACTTTGTCTGCATCTCGCCCCCACCCTGACCCCAGCTTGCACAGTGGGAAAGTAGCATGTAAATTTCACTCAGCCATGACCCAGAAAAAACTAATTACTGACACTGACACAGCTTACACATGGAAGGCTAGCATCAGCTGGTGCTAGGACTTCAAACATTAGTCACACGCGGGGTGGTTTTCTTACTGTGAGATTGCTGCATCAGTCTACATCAGCGGTCCCCAACCCCTGGGCCTCGGACCGGTACCGGTCCGTGAGTCGTTTGGTACCGGGCCGCGAGAGTTGAGGCTCAGGTGTGAAATGTATAGTTTTCAGGGTTTTTATCGGTTTTCAGCGTCATTTTGTTGTCGTTTTTATCGTTAACTCTGTTTTCCTGGGTCTTTTCACGTGTGTTATGAATAAATCTTCTTTTTTCGGTACCGGTACTAGTTTTATTTTGTTGTATTTATCCGCGACACCTTAAAGGCCAGTCCACGAAAATATTGTCGGGCATAAACCGGTCCGTGGAGCAAAAAAGGTTGGGGACCTCTGGTCTACATTATAATTTCCATTTAACCCATTTCCATTGAAGCTGGCTGCATGAGCACATTTGATGAAAGAGAGGCAGGTCTGACTGTGAAACGCTCTTCGGCTAAGGACTTGTCAGTTACAAGTATACCTGATAAACACAGCATGACAAGGATTTACATAATGAACTTAATGAATGAACTTTTTATTCAATAGGACCAAAACGAGTGGCTGAGTGCCTTGTACTTGTGCGGGCAAAGACGTTACAGTGTGACGATATTCTGTGAGGACAGTGGTGACAGCGGGGGGGGATGACTTCCTTTTAACAGGAAGACCTCTACAACATTGAGGGAGGCCCACCAACAAAAATGTGGTGATTGTGTCTGTCATTAAAAGGACGTCTTTGATATTGGAGCACTAAAGCTGAGCTCAGAGAACCTGACTCATCATAACATTTAAGTACAGACAGCTGAGAGAAAAGAAGTCCAGGTCTATCCCGATGGCCTCTACAGAGGGAAGACGAGAAAACAACTGGCGCAAATATACTCGTGTGATGTAATCTCAGTCCTAATTTGTTTATAATCTGTGCCCAGCATCCCTGGTTGAATGTCTACCTGACATACAACATGTTTTCAATCAGCAGATATTCAACCGATTGGTTTTACGCCCTGGGAGTCAGCACTGGTGAACTGGTGAACCTACGTAACATGAACCTCACATCTGCTCCTTTCTATGGAGGGACTTGATTTCAAAAGTAGCATCTTCTCGTTTCTCAAACTCGGCTTGTTTAACATGTGGCTAAAATGCAACCTAACCCTAAACAGTTTGCTAGTTACTTGGCGGTTTGTTAAGAGTGGAACAAAAGAGACTTATTTAGAAATGACCCAAATATAAACCCAGAGGAACTGGCTGTATAATAGTTTTGGCAGCCCAGATCTTTAGAAGAAGGCAGACCCATCCCCAGTCAAACTCATTCACTCCGGACACGTCTTAAAATCTTAAAATAACTATAACAACAATATCTTTCCAGTATTAAATAATCTTATATAAAAACACACAAAAACAGTTGGAAATAAATGGCAAACCTCCCTCTAAGGGCTCCCCGCCTGCCTCCCCCCTCAGTTCACAATACACATTTACACACTGTGCCGTCCTTCAATGATCCCCTCCCTTCCTTGATCAGTAACATCACTGCCACTGCTCCATGCAGTACCTGTTGTTTTGCAGCAAAAGGTCTCTGTTGCCGTTAAAGTCTTTGTCTCTTGTCGCGTTTCAATTAAGCTGCACAGACGTTGTGAAAAAAGCTCGATAGGTGACTTTTCTGCTTCGCTTGTATACAGATATATACATATTTCATACTTATTGGATTAAACATGTATTGTTAATGATAAGAGTAATGAGGTTAATATTAACAATCAGGGTCTGAGATTAAGAGTAGGACACTTGCTACTTCCTCAGAGTCCGAGGGTGGATGGTTTAGGATGGAGCGAGACGGATAAGGAGAGAGACATTAATTATTTTCTCTTCAGGAACAATTACACCAAATTGTTGAGTTCAGTTCTTTAAGCTCCACCCACAGCGTCCTCCTTCCCTTACCACTCACTGGTCAGTTTGGTGCTTTGGTCCCGTTTCGGCGGAGCAGGAGGCGGGCCTCGCCGCAGCGTTGCATAGCCTGAGATGTTGGCGTGTTTGGCGGAGTGGGAGTGTGCGTGGTGGCGAGATAAAGTCTGAGAGTGTCCTCGGACTCCCTGCTGCTGCTGTTGCTGCAGGAGCTCAGGTGGAGGAGGGGGGAGGAGTGCCATGTCGTCCATGGTGCCCACAAGCTCCATCTTGGAGGAGGATATGAGGTGGGAGGAGGTAAGCGAGCCGTGGCGAGACACAGACTTCCTCTTAAGGGTTCGGTTTAGGTCTTCCAGGAAGTGAGACTTTAGTGCCAGGGAGCCTGGAGCGACTGATTTGGGGGAGGTGGGGGGAACAGGTGAGGAGGAATAAGAAGACAGTGATGGGGGTGGGGTCTGAGATAGAGGTGGTGGTGAGAGGGGCATTGATGTTGTATTATCGTACTGGGCCGTGTTGCTCATTCGCCGGTTCAGTGTTGGAGGAAGGACCGCCCCCTTTTTCAGTGACCCTTGTTTCCATGATGACGAGGATAAGGAGGAGGTTGCCGGATGTTGGTGTGACTGCATCTGGGGCTGGGGGTTTACCACTGCCACTTTTGGGGGTTGGTGAAAATCTGATGGGTGGGGAGGAGGAGGAGGAGGAAAGAGCTCAGAGTCACTGGGGGGAGGTGGGAAGTAGTCTGGGGATGAATCGAGGTGAGGAGGCTGGGAAGGAGGAGGTGGGGGCAGAGGACACTGAAAGTCAGCCGGCTGGTGGTGCTGCCCGGTCTGCAGTCCCTGGAGTGCCAGCGGCAGGTTCGCCAGATTCAGTTTCCCTGGTTTGGGTAGCGGAGCAGGAAGTGAGGAAGAGTCTTTAGAAGGTGACCCTGTCGCTGACGAGGAGCTCGACGAGGTGCCCATCTGAGGAGCTTGGCCAAATTTGCTAACCAGGCTCTCAACCGTCTTGGGCCTCTCCTCCTGGGTCTCTCCTGATGAACTGGAGCGGATAGAGGAGGCTCTCTGAGGTGCAGGTGGAGGGCCCCGTTTGGAGGATCCCGTGGACGAGGAGGAAGGCGACCTCTTTATGGGCGAACTTGTCTTGGAGGACGAAGAAGAAGAGGGAGGAGGAGGGAACTCTCCCAGGGAGCTGTCGGTAGGAGGTGGCGGGAACTCTGGGGATTGTGGAGCCACGACACTGCCAGGTTGCCACTTTGGTTTGGCCTTAACTGCTGGAGGAGACAGAGGGGCAGCGATCTTGGATCCCTCCATGTTGGAGTTAGGGGCAGGGTTTCCTGGGAACTGATTGACAATTTGTTTGACCAAAGAGGAGGTAGCAGCTGCAATGGAGACAGCAGAGGAGGTGGAAGAGGGAGAGATGGCAAGATTTTTGGAGGAAAGGCTGTGCTGCTTTGGCAGAGTGGGAGGTGGCTGATTTGGGGAGTGTCCTGTGGAGAAGCTCTGCTGCTTTTTAAATGATCCGTGTCCAACTTGTGGCTGCGTTGGAGACACAGGTGAGAGTGCGATGGGAAGGGAAGAGGGGCCTGAGGGTTTGGGAGCAGTGAGAGGGGGAAATCCTCCAGTGAAGGTTTTGGGAGGTGCAGGAGGTGGTGCGTTAGGTGACAGAGGTCGGAGACCTTGCAGGGAGGTTGGAGGAGACAGCTCAGTGGAAGGTGGAGGAGGAGGTGGGGGAGAGTTATCATCAGGCACTGCTGGGCTGAAGTCATACACCATGTTGGGAAACTTCTGTGCCAGGAACTGTTGGAGGCCCGTGTTGGAGAGTTGAGTGCATGAGCTAGGGATGGGCTCTGGAGGTGGTGGGGGTGGCAACCCATTGGCATCCGGGCTCTCGGGGGGAGGAGGGGGTGGGAGATAGGAGGGCTCCTGTGCCAGCTC
This sequence comes from Diplotaxodon limnothrissa, assembly GCF_057381915.1. Taxonomy (NCBI): domain Eukaryota; kingdom Metazoa; phylum Chordata; class Actinopteri; order Cichliformes; family Cichlidae; genus Diplotaxodon; species Diplotaxodon limnothrissa. The sequence continues at coordinate 1,340,361 of NC_140611.1, forward strand.
CTCCTCCAGTGGGGGTGGTGGTGGAAGAGCGGATGGGCTTGGAGGGCCAAATTTCAATGCTGCCATGGCTGAGCCCGGCGCTGGTGCCGTGGGTGGAGGAGGAGGGGGAGGAGATGGTGGTAGCTGAGGGGAGGTGCTGTAGGCAGCTGGAAGGGTGTTGTAGTTGGAAAGCGAGGGTGGGGGGGCACCCGCCTGCTGTGTTCTGGATTGGTTCTGGCTCTGCAGGCGAGCCAGCGTGCTGTACTTCACGTATGAGGCGGGAGGAGCCGGCTGATGGGCCACGCTCGCTACAGGGGGCAGTGCGGGAGGCGACGGCGGTGACGGGGAGGACTCCTCAGATGGGACGAGGTTGTCAGTGAAGCTGGTCCGGGATGGTGGAGTCTGAGAGAGAGGGAGCGGCTGGGGGGAGAGGCTGGGTATCTGCACAGGGATGGGTCTACTGATCGGGTCGATCTTCATCATCTGCAGAGACAGAGATCAGAGCGGGGAGTGGGATGCAGGATAAAGACGTGGTGAGAAAGGAGGGAACAAAGAAAAAATGACCACAAGCTCTAAAAATGAAAAAATCCACAAGAAGGCGAAACATCAAACGAGTGCAGAGAACACACACAAACATTCACTGAAGAGTCATTACAATCCAATCGTGTGAGGTCTTAACATGCCTTACATACAAAGGTACTGAATGTGTTTGTTATTAATCAAAGGAGCTTGCAAAGAAATATTATTAAATATGTGTTTATACACCAGTTTGTATTTAATCATTAATTATCATTAACATCCTCCACAGTGCTCTGTTTCCTGTCTTCCTCCCTGCTAAAGGTTTCTTCCTTTAAAAAGAGTTTTTCTTGCCACTGTCGCCCAATGCTGGCTCACAGGGGTTTGTCTGCTTGTTAGGATTGTCTCTGTATTATTGGAGCGTCTTATATATAAAGCACCTCGTTGTTGTGATTTGACGCTATATCAATAAAACTGAAAACATGCCTTGTTTGTTTGTTGCGTTTCAGTCAGTTTTTTGATTTGTTGCAGTTGTATCAACATAGTTTATTGTTAAATCCCCAAAACTGATTTTATCTCGTATAAAATGTTACAAGTTGTCCTTTTATATTCATATGTATATATTCCTATATCTCTATATATTTATCTATTTATCTCAATATTTATCTATTGTAACTTTGTTCCTAAACTAATTTAATACGAGTTCTTGTTGTTTGTTGTATATTTGCTGCTCCATTTCCATCTGGGATTCATAAAGTTTCTCTGATTCTGAAGTTACTATAATGTTAACGTTTTAGCGCAGAGGGGCACGTAAGGCCAGCAGCAGGCTGTCAGCATACTAGCAATGAACAGTGGAAACCTTCTCATTAAATCAATACACTGCTGAATCACTGCATGTCCAAGTCAGTTAGGACTTGTTCATCAAAACAGAAAAACAATGCATATTTCAACATTATTATTAGCGTTAGAGTTCAATGTTATTAACACGTTTCATATTCTGGGCAGGTGTCAGGTTCCTCTGACACGCGTCTTAGGCAGTTTGTGGTTGAGCTGCTGTTCCACGTTCGTTCCAGCTTTCTTTACAAACTCTTTGTTTGGCCTCTGATCTGGCATCAAACTCAACGATGTTCACCGTGAGCCGGGCTCAAACATGTCTGCTTAGCTTTAGTTAAACAGTGTCATTCATTAAATGTTTGCAGGGGGCATTCACACCACGAGGTTAGGAAGAAAATCCAACAGGTCAGCTGCAGCCGTTTAAAACAGGTGGAAACCAACATATACATGTTACCATAGAGACAAGCTGGCGGGATGGTCCTGACTCTAACCTGACTGGGGTCATCGTGCCCGTGAGCGTGACCACTCCACGTACAGTAATGGCAACAAGCCTGTGTTACATTACATGATATAATGACACTGGCTGCAGCGCAGCAGCAAAAAGAACATCTTTGACTTGCAAACACTCTGAATGATTAGCTTTGTGTTCGCAGCTACTTGCTTTCTGACGACCAACGAAAAGTCCTGAATCCTAACTACACATCTGCAACATCTACATTTGCTTGTTTTTACTGTAGCTTTTTTAAGACTCGTACAGTTTGGGTTTTAATGAACGTATGATTTACCACAGACTGTGATTCACTAACAGCTTTTCAAGGCCTTCAAACTAATGCACAGAAATGCTGGAGGAAGCATCGTAGGCCTAAAGTCGAGGAAAACATCTGTCACATCTGTCACATCTACTCAACTGTTCAATGTCATGATTGTCCATTTTTATACAACTGCAGCTCAAGTGTCACTTCAAATAAAACCAGTGCTTTAAAGATTGCAGCCAAGCTGTTAACATGCCGGTTACATCACTTCCTGTCTAACCTCCACTCCCTCCTCCTCCTGCACAAAGTGGAACTGGCATACGTCCCTTCATCTTTGATCGCTGGTAGGAAAGCAGAGGGGAAACATGGGCAAAGGCAGAACACAAGCAAACAGATGATGGAGGAACACACTGTGAGCATGACCGCACCTCTCCTTGTGTTCCTCTCCTCCAAGCATCAGAGAAAATGGAGCTGACGACACTCTGGGAGCGGGTGTGGCCCGATGATGTCATCTCTGATACACCGCTGTCTGACTGGCTCGAGTGGTTGGACTGGGATTCTGGAGGGTTAACAAAACATTGAGAAACTGATGACAGTGCTTTTAGTGTGTCTTTTAGCTCATGTTTGAAAGAATCCAGCTGCAGGGATCTTTCCACAGCAATGTTTATCAGGCTCTGAGTGCTCCTTCAGCCCTAATGTGTTTATCTGTAGGTGAGATATACATTCACATGTAATACATAACAACACACTGCACAGCAAAATCTCCAGTGTTAAATTAACACTAGAGAGTGTCTATATGGGTCCACACCTCTGAGTGTTAAATACAACACTGTTGAGTGTTAAATTAACACCTTTGACAGTGTTATATGTTTAAAAGTAACCTAGTCAGTTTTGAAGATTAACAAAGACTAACACTGAGCAGTGCTGATTTTCTAACACTGGAAAATAACTCAAAATGTTAGAAATATTCCAGTGTTAGAAAATCAGCACTGCTCAGTGTTAGCCATTGTTAATCTGCAAAACTGGCTAGGTTACTTTTAAACATATAACACTGTCAAAAGTGTTCATTTAACACTGGAGATTTTGCTGTGTATGAACGAGCCAGTAGAGCAGGGCGATACGACCAAAAATATTTATCACGATATACGTTTGAAAATTTGCGATAACGATATAACTGACACGAGACAAAATACTTTACGACTCCACAACTTTATTAGTGCAAAAAAAACAAACAAACATCAGTGTATTTTCACTTAAACAAGCAGCTGTTTTTTGCATTAAAGTTATATAAACTTTAACAGTGCAAATGCAAATTCCTCGCTGACAGTTTAACCAAAAGGCGTTTCCAGTGGAAACTGGCCGACATATCCTCAGCATAACCATGTATAACATCCACAAAACTTAAAAAGAGGTTATACACACACAATACGGTAATATCATGTTGAAGCGCAGCACGTATCACTCCGCGAGGCTCCGCCTACGATAGCCGTAATGCTCCCACAATCCATCAAGCGGTGCGGCTTCGTAGCTTTGCAAAGTCGTACTGAAACATCTGACAGATTTTCGAGCGCCGTGCACATAAAATCGTTTCGAGGTCAGTAAACACAACCAGAGTTCATACATAAGGCACACGGGGTTATAAGGGGCTCTGTCGACTTTCAGAAAAATCAAAGGATTGATTTTAAGTGCGCCGTATTTTCCAAACAACACGGTAATAACGACGGCCCGCTAGCATGCGCTACCAAAAATAGTGCTTTGTTGTGTATCTGAGGGACGAAAGCTAAACCAGTTCCACACCAGTGAAGCTGCAGCATTTTTACAAACCAGTTCAGGTTCATCTGTTTCATTCAACGATCCACTTTCTCCGCCATGTGCGTATGTAAACAAAGGCACTGTGTATGTGCGTTTTACCCATATTCTATCACGATATTTCATTTTCTTAGCGTTTCCCAACATTACACCAGTATTACCATGAACGGTATGATATAGCCCCGCCCTACCAGCCAGTGATCTCAACCAAAGGAGGCACACGGACCTGGAAGGCTGGAGGAGCTGGATCCAGACTTGATGGAAGACGAAGACAGGGAGGACCAATCATAGGCTGCCTCCGACCTCCTCATTGCCTCCTGGAAGTTGATGTACAGCTGCTTCCCGTACTGATGGACACATACACAGGTGACACTTTACACAAGAAAGGCAGCTTCAGCAAGTACACAGCGTCCCCACAGTGCTCCCCCCATGTGCATCAGGCTGTGGGCAGGAATAAACACTTGGGGGGGAGGTGTCAGTAACAGCACGCCGATCATAAATCAGTAGTGAATAAGTGAAAATGACAAAGTAATAGCAGGCAGTATGAGGCGTGCTTATTAGATCCCATCTGTGGGCTGTCACACACACAGTCACAGCTCTGTGGACTTTAGTCTCAGGTTACACACTCTTATAAACAGCTAAGCTGAGAAAAGGAGCACACAGGCAATCAGAGCGCTGAAAGTTTGGCAAAGTTAGCTGGCACAGGGTGTTAGACCATGGAAAAGAATTAGAGCACATCATTTAACAATAAAAACAGGAGTTGTTGTTGTTTGTTTTTAAATAAACAACAGCATCCTAAACACGGGCAAACTCTTCAATTTATACTTGTTTTCATATATCATATCCAGAATAGTTTCCCAGTTTTTCATGGTGCACCAGCATGGTCCTGTGTTCCACAGCCTGTGAGCCGCACCAACATCATACACTACGAGTGAATCATCTCCGATTAGAGCCGTCGTGTGATACGACAGGGAGACTGTGTGAAACGTTTACCTTAGCGATGCGGATGCTGTTGATCCACTGCTGCAGCGTTCTGACATCGTCACAGCAGAGATATTTGATGTACTGTGACTTCTTCTGGATCTGAGGGTGCTACAAAAACACGCTGCATTAACTCACTGGATACTATTAGTTTTAGACCCATCCAAGCGTCACTACAGTTTTTCACCACTAGATGGCAGTGGAAGATCATGTCCACCTACCTTCAGCACCATGCAGTAGTCTGTGGGAGCCTTGTACTTGCTCTTGTAGTCCTGACCAAGGTAGACATTAACATGATCCAGCTGGAGGAAACACGCCAGGTCTCTGGATGCCTGCACAAACACACGTATCTCACAACTTTGCACCCAAACACTGACTGTATGACAAAGTGCTGCCTCCATTACACACCTTGGCCTTGCCCTTGGGAACGTAGTAGATGCCCGAAGCCCTCAGCAGAAAGTAGCGCTTCTTCCAGGACTTTTTGCCATCCTCCTTCAGCCATAAGACACCCTCCATCTCAGGGACGGACACTGAGCTGCCCCCGAAACACTCCTGATATACAAAAACACCATTTTTATTTTCGCCTGAAATTAAAACCATCATGCTAAATGCTAAACATTCTACATGTTTAGCATTTCATGTAAGGACCCAACAGAAGGGAATCTGATGAGGAAAAAAAGAATAAAAATAGAGACCGACCTCTAACAGAGCCTCCTTGTTCCTCTCGGCCATCTCGCATGTCTCCTTCCTCCCCAACAAGTAGTTCTGCAGTAGACAGTGAGCATGAGAAAGAAGGGGTAGGTGAGGAGCTGGAAGTCCAAGAGAAGGTTCAGTCGAGAAGTCGCAGCAATCGGCTCATTATTGTCCAACTTCTGGTTTAAGGTCAACCCTAATGTTCAGGAAAAAGTCCCGCTGTGACCTGCACTATGCTGCATGTGGAGGAGCACTCCGAGCTGGTGCAACATGCCAGAATCCGCCCCATGAATGAGAGCGGTGTCCTGCGGCGCTGTGAGGGACAACATGCCACTTCTCCACCTTGCTCATCACCTGTTACCTTTTACAAGATTTGCCTGGAAGCTTCTGCACCTCCTCTGACACCCAGCTTTCCAAGAAGAGACACGCGTGACAAGGCGGCTTGTCACGCGTGTCTCTGCGACGGCGTTTGATTCTTATCAGCCGATTCCTGAACTTTTGAACATTGGGTCATAATTGCAGGGTGCTTTACATGTGCATATGTCTCACCTGGGGGTTTTTGAACAGAGCATACTTCTCTATGCGCTCAGTGAACATCAGGCGGTTCTGGCTGTCTCTGGTCCAGTTCAGCAGGTTCTCCACGAGGTTCTCGTGATCCTCAAAGATCCGCTCTGCATACAGTCAAAGTCCAGACCGCAGCATTAAAATCATTGCTAGTCCACCACTAACACTTTCAAAGATTTTGTCATGAAGCAAACGATAAGCACAAAGTGTTTCACACGAGCTAAAGATCTGGAAATGTCCCCGCCGCCCTGACACGTTTCAGCTTTCCGTACGTCCACGTTTAAAATCTCAAAACAGGAGACTTTAATTTTCCTACAATAACAACCCAAAAATGTTTTGATGGGAGTTTTTTGACCAGTTTATGAATACTAACATGTGATTAAAGAGGCGTGTTTGTTGATACACGTCAGCTTTCCTTCAATCAGCAGAAGAATCCTCATTAGATCATTCCTGCTGTGCACAGCGACATCAGCTTCAGGTCTGAAACAGGAAGTCAATTTATTGCTAAAGGGTGCCCAGCAGGGTGCTGGTGGCGGTGTGGGAATGTGAGGGGGGTGGTGGGTGGAAATAGACGTGGAAAGCATCACTTACTTGATTAATTAGTACAGCTGGATTTAAATCTAACCCCAGATTGTGTTTGTAAGCAGAGCTTTGAGAGACGTGTGGATTTGTGTAAACGAGGAAGCTTTAGATTCAGCTGGATGTGATCAAACACACTTTGACGTCCCGCTCTCTTTCATAACACTGCTGACCGCAATTCAGCAGAAGCCCTGAAGATGTAGGTTAGATCACACGCATCACTGCACTGGACCTACAAACAGGCTGTGTGTGTGTGTGTGTGTGTGTGTGTGTGTGTGTGTGTGTGTGTGTGTGTGTGTGTGTGTGTGTTAAACTGAGTGGAAGCTTGTAGTACAGTGTGTGCTACATACACGCAGTTCAACCCCCAAAGGAAGTGTGTGTGTTTGCAGCTGAATATCTGTGCTGTCACTGATGGCGAAACATCACTGAACACAATTACAAATCTAAGCTAAACAGCAGAACTGAGCTTCACTCGTTTGGTTAAAGTCTGGTAGCACCAGATCACAAATCCCAGTCTGCTTCACACGGTGAACACGAACACGTTACACTCATCTAACAACAGGTAAGAGCATTTTAAAAAGAATCCTCTTGTTGATTGATGACCCATAAAACCAGGTTCAGTTTCTAAGAGCTCACATTGAACACGGAGCTACAGTGATGCTAAACCAGATGTGACAGTGACGGGGGACCGAACAGTAATATCTGTCAACCACTGCTCATCAGCCATATCTGATCAAAACACGGATTTAACGCTCCATATTTTTGTCCCAAAATAAGTGCCTGAGCCTAGAATTTCACCTGCAACATGTTTTCCCAAAGACTGTATGATTGCAGCCATTCCCCAACTCTCTGTGAATGGGACTCATGGCCATTGATCAATGGTCTTTGATCAGCGGGTTTTGATCAATGGTCGTGAGAATTTGCATAATTAAGATTAAGGAACTGACCTCCCAGCCCATTGTTCCTTCAGTGGGCTGGTTTCAGTCATTGTGCAAATGTCCTGTTTATAAGATTGAAACCTGCAGTCAGCTGAGACTGAAGACGTCACCTGATGATGACGAAACGTTTCTCCCACAAAACGCTACGTCCAGATGAACAGAATCAACTTTTGGAGACAAAGACTGTATGACTGGAAGTAGGTGCAGCAGCGTGGGACGTCAAAAAGAAGACACGTCACGTAGTGTCCATGTGTAAATATGGGAACAGTTTAAAAAAGTATGACTCAGGCTCTGATTGTGGATCACAACAGCTGGTGTTTAGGGATGAGGTCATCTAAGTGTCCACTGCAGCCACCAGCTGTACTTTCATACTGCATTTTCCATCTGTGAGATATATAGATATATATGTATATATGTATATTAGGGGTGCAACGATACTCGTATGGATATTGAACCGTTCGATACAGTGCTTTCGGTTCGGTACGCATATGTATCGAACAATACAAAATTTGTAATTTATTTTATCAACTTTCCTTCTGACGATGCTGTCTGTGTTGAGCGCTCAGTGGATCTGCGCTCGACAGTGCAGCCTAGGCGGAGTAGTCGAACGCAGATTCACTGAGCGCAGGGCGAGCTAGCGAGACAGAAGTTAAGCTCTCGTTGCAACATGGCAAATTGAACCTCCCCCACCCTCATTCAGATCTGGCCTTTGGAACTATTTTGGTTTTCATGTGACGTATGACCCTGAAGGTAAGCGAGTCATGGACTAAAGTAAAACAGTATGTCGGATGTGCCATTGTGTGGCACATCCGACATACTGTGGATGTGCGTAACTGTGTGTTAGCGCAGTTAGCTCGTTAACGTGTTGACGCCGTCCCCCACGCACGGGGCGATCTGCGGTAGCTCGTTAACGGAGATTCGCCGTGTTGTGGCGTTAACGTCATTTCAGATTAAGGCTGACAGCACTAGTGGGAACACAACGAATATGACTACACATTTACTCCGACATCATCCTCGTGCAAAGACAAGTGGAAGCAGACAAAAACAACAAGCACGCATGCTACAAACTTTACCCGAGTCATTTAGACAGCTGTTAGCACATGATTCTCCTTATGGGGACCTGATATGTTTAATATGCTGCTGAGTGTGTGTTTATTTTTATGCTCCTCTTTCCCTTCCCATTTCTGGCCCACTTGTCAGACGGACGTGTATTTGGGATTTTGGAGGACTGAACTGGAACGCGTTTGTGGTGGAAACCTCTGTGTGTGCTGTGTGAAGGGTTTGCATTAGTTTGTACACATCAGGGACCCTCAACACGAACTTTTAGCAGAGCTGCACATTAAAAAACCCAACATATTATATAATTTTTTAGTAACTTCTCTCCCTGTGTTTGCTTTCAGGAAACAGGAGTACACATGACGTCATGAGCAGACAGAAGAGCCTCTGTGTGCACGTGCACTCACCCATCTGCAACTCGCTGATGGTTTCCACCAGTGACCAGTCCGCACTGTAGCCACAGTGAGATTTCTCCAGCAAACTGTCCAGAACCTAAAGACAGGGACCAACTGTGAGATTAGCGCTGTGCTCATACTCTACTGCTTTTTAAACTAACTGCATGACTACACCAGCAGGAGCCGTACCTGTCTGACCGTTTGCCGTTCGTCCACCATCATGGTCTTTGAGCTCTCGTCTGACAGATGAACACGAATCACCAGCTGTGAGCAGGACCAGGAGGAGAGAGCAGAGTACGTAACACGGCTAAATGTGAGCTGCTAACATCTCGTAAGCTAACCTTAGTCAGGCTAATGTTGCTAGCAACTAACGTTTTCTTTTTAGGCTAGCGCACTGGCTAATGTTAGCTTTTTATGGGTTGAGGAATGGCTAACACAATGTTTTATATAAGCTAATAGTATCGTTGTTTTCAGCTTCTTGTTTTCACAATTTATTGTTTGTTTTTAATTAAATCTCGGACACTGAAACCAGCGCTGAGCTACACTCGTTTTATTGAAGCCTTTCTTGAAATGACTCCAGAAAGTTACAAACGTGATTACTTTATATTTACAGTACTCGTTCATTTATTGGTTAGCATTAGTATAGGCTTGTTCCTTTTTTTTGAAAATGATAAAATATGTTGCTATATGAATATTTCTCCCATCTCCTAGCACGGTGTATGTCATTCTGTATGCTGCGAAACAGTGCAAACTTTCTAGACTCTTCAGGTTTACCATCATCTACGCCAGGGGTGGGCAACTCCAGGCCTCGAGGGCCGGTGTCCTGCAGGTTTTAGATCTCACCCTGGGTCAACACACCTGAATCACATGATTAGTTCGTTACCAGGGGCCCGTTCTTCGTACCGCGCTAAGTGAGTTAGCTGGATGAGATTGTTGACGATTTCGCGTGATCTTGGATCGTTCGGTTCCCCGAAGCTCATCCGGGACTTGCTGTCATAGCAACAGAGCCGTAAGCGTAAACCTGCTGGGGAGCAGGTTTACTTTATGTAAACAGGATTAGATCGCGGCCACGCAGGTATGTCCGCTTCATTTATACGAAAGCAACAGCGATATTCCACCACTGTTTCACCATAAATAAATAACATCAATGTAACTAAAGATAATGCAGCACTTGATCCTTTTATTGATGTCACACAGATACATACAGGTCATTTCCTAAAAAAGGGAAATGTACTATTAACATTCTATTACATGTATGTGATTATTACAGATGTAATTCATATTTCAGAGTAGTAATTGGAAATTACTTCGTGTAATCAAGATGGGAGACCACGGCTATAAAAGCGAAGGTGGATTTGGGAAGTCTGTCGCAGTCATATCCTGTCCGTATACGTGAGCCACCCATTGCGGAAGGTGCAAGATTGATAAGGAGAGTCCTCAGAATTCAGCGTATATTGCGGGACAGACAGGATCCTTTAGCTCAGCGCGACAGTGTGCTCATAGAGAGATATCGATTTTCCCGTGAGGGTATTATTTACTTAACCAACTTGTTGACGAGGGGGTGCAGGACCACCACCTGTCTTTTTTTCCTCTGCCCTTTTCTTGGTTGCTGTTATGAACAAACAAACAGAGTATTCCAGGGTCTCTTTCCAAGAGACTAAAAGCAATATAAGTGATAAATATTACCATTCTGTAGAATATTCTTATATTTCACTTTTACTTGTTCCCATGTTCTAGTGGGTCCTGTCGTGGCTCTAATGTGAAAGAGGATATAATGTAACATAATATAATATAATGTAACATAATATAATATAATGTAATATAATATAATATAATAAATCTACCCTACCGCCTACTGGTGTTGGCCAGAGGGGCCGATGGCGCGATATGGCAGCCTGGCTTCTGTCAGTCTGCCCCAGGGCAGCTGTGGCTACAACCGTAGCTGCCTCCACCAGTGTGTGAATGTGAGAGTGACTGAATAGTGGCATTGTAAAGCACTTTGGGTGCCTTGAAAAGCGCTATATAAATCCACTCCATTATTATTGTTATTATTAGATTACTTACGAGTTTAATTTGTCAGCAACTTCCTGCCAGCCCTCTCTCCTTGCTTTTGCAGCCTTTGCAGTGTTCCCTTGGGTTCTGATTAAACTCTGAAACTCCTGAAATCCCTCACTCAAGAGTTCTTGCTCTGCTGCCGAAAAATACCGAGCGCACTCCTTCGACATTTTCGCCGACCAATCAGAGGGTTGCCAATCACTGTTTCTGCTATCGATGCGTAGCCCCTTTTACGACACCCAGTGATCGCACATTACTTCAGCCAGCTGTACTAATCATCAACAGCAGGTGTGTTCGGGGAACCGGATTAGCGAGCTCACGGTTAGCGCGATGGTTTGGTCTTGGATGTGTCATTTGATCTTGGATGTAGTGAGCGACGTACGAAGAACGGGCCCCAGGCCTCTGGAGAACTTCAGGACATGTCGAGGAGCTAATTTAGCCATTTAAATCAGCTGTATTGGTTAAAGGACACATCTAAAACCTGCAGGGACACCGGCCCTCGAGGCCTGGAGTTGCCCACCCCTGATCTACGCAGTGATGTCAGAGAACCGAAATCAGTGCATCATGAACTGAATTCAAATGTTAGAAAACATCTGAATACACTGTTTTCAGTAAGAAAGCTTGCACGTAGATTCTGACATTCATATTGGCAGAAGCTGGGGTGAGCACAGCTCCTGCAGGCTTTGGTAAAGTCCAGGCAGGCTGCTGTCAGGTTGAATTACGGCCTGTTGTGATTGGTTCTCTTTGTGTTAATCACCACCAATCACCAGTGATAGCAGTGCGTTTGAGTCAAAGTAAAGATTTCACTGTAATTCTGACAGTTTCCAAAGCAGAAACGTGACCTGGTCTCTGTGGTGGGTCCGCGCCGCCACATACATGATTACATTTTTAACAACCTCATCTCAAAAGCCACCTTATATCACACTTTCGTATAGAGCCAGTTCTATGCAGCCAGTAAGTGTTCATTCTTGTATTATTAAAAAACGTGAGCGATGGGTTGAGTGTGATTTTATGGGCTTTGTGCACACAGCTGTTCATACATCTGCCTCTTTCTCTAATGGGGCTTTTGCAGACATGGTGCTGAAAGATCACTTTTCTGGAACTTTGTGCAGGATCAACATACAGATGATTCAACACACACACACACACACACACACACACACAGGTAGCTGGGTGTGTGTGTGTGTGTGTGTGTGTGTGTGTGTGTGTGTGTGTGTGTGTGTGTGTGTGTGTGTGGGGTAAATCCAGGTTGGTAATCCCTCCTCTCTCTCTCTGGGATTGGAACTTAACTTGCAGCGGTCATTATGTAGAGTGCTCAGTGTGTGTCTGCACGTGTGTGTTTGATGTGCATGTTGACCCCAGCTGTTACTGACCAGAGCTTTCAGTGTGGAGTAACACTGACTTGACCCAGAAAATGAAGTGCGGCGAGCACGTGCCATAGACGCAGCTACCAGACAACAAATGCGTGGCTCACCTTCTTCACCTGGGCCTCCTTGATCTTCTCGAGGGCCAGTCGGATGTTCTCTGCCTTCAGTTTGGCAGCCTGCTCCTCCTACAGACACACACACACCGGTCAGTCAATGCAAACCAGCAGTCACTCAGCATCGAGCCCGTCACCTACCTGACTCCTCCAACATGAGTTCATCGTTTGTTTCCCTCAAACAGCCAACACTTCTGTGTCTGCTTGATGTCAAATAATATTTGCGAGGTTTAAATAAAGAGAAGTCCAACTCCAGGAAATGCCGGCGTTTAATGTTTGGGTAGGATCGATGCATTCCCAGCTGGCTGTGTGCCAGCTTCCCGTCTCACCAGGCTTCGGATGCGCTGATGTAGAAAGGCCGAACAGGTTAGCGCCACCGCAGAGAGCTGCTGTTCAGGAGCCCAAACTACGAGGAACCACGGGAAGAGTTTGGCTGGCAGGCGTGCCTCTCCTCCTGCGTCTCTTCATTTTAATCATCGTCATCAGCGCGTTATTGGACAGCACAGGAAAATGAGACTGGATTAATGCACGGCTGTTGGATTATCCAAACTGAGCGCACGCCGCTACTTCAGCCTGGACAGACGCCGCTTTATCACGTCAAAACAAGGAAGAGGAAGGAGCGGAGGAGGAAGACGGTGGATCGGAGCAGCTTCAGGCACAAGACCTGGAATCAAACAGACTGACCGCGTACGCTCATGCTGATGCAACCATCAGCTGATCTGCAGACTAACAGCCTCCTGTATCAACGAGCTATCAGACTTACTGAGTCAATCCCAGAGTGAAAGATGCTACCCTGTCCTGTCACATCCTCCCCGGCCAAGCGAGACAGAGGGAATGAGAGGAGGAGACGGAGGGAGAGATGCACCCAGCTGGGGGGAGGGGCATTGCTGCTGTGCAAGCTTACATGGAAGAGCACTGATCTCTTTATCTCAGGCTCTCATGCCCCCTCCTCACAGACTCACACTCCTGCTGTGCTCTGCCCAACACAGTCATCTCCTCCTTCACTTTTCTCCTGCTGCTGTCCTCACCTCACCTCTCTACCGCTCACATTCTCTTTGAGTTGGATCCAGTTTTAAGGGGTCTGAGTATGGAGGCGCTCTGCTGTCAGTCAGGCTGCATGAAAACAGGAGCCATGTGGTGAGGAGGAGGAGATTAGCAGCCACTTTCCCTCATTCCCCTCCCCCACCCCCAAAACACACCGAAGGATGTGCACACACATGCGCGCGCACACGCACACAATTCTCCAAGCAGCACTGAAGCGAACAGCCTAAGCTCATAAAGAGCTTCATAATCCAGTGCCCATACTTGACTGGCCTTAATTATTCCACTTGGTTCCACAGTTAACTGTCGTGACAAACATATATGGAAGCAGACAATCATTCAGAGGTACAGCACTGTGCAAAAGTTTTGAGCCACCCCTCATTTCTTTATCTTTTGCCAAGAAACAAATGAAACCAAATGTGCACAGACTGAACCGATACGGCCTGACAGCCGTTCCACTGAGGCCATGTCTTCACTGCTGGTGGATCAGTTTTAGGGCTCCTGTCAAACCTTTGGCAGGACGTGACTAAAGCCAGTGAAACAAATGGTGGGTTTCTGTGATGGGCTGTTAGTAACAAAGTGTCTCTGGACATATTTAAAACTGGTTCTTTCATCCTTTCAGTTGGGGCCGTTTTGATGCTTGATTAACTCAGAGAGGGTCAAGTGGCTCTAACGGTCTGATGCATGGCTTGACTGAAAGTCAGACAAACCACAGCTAATGCCCAAAGAAAGCCCAGAGAGCTAACAAAGCTTCATTTTTGAATACTTGAACACGCCGACCTCTGACATCACTGTGTTTTCCATCTTGCAGCATAATCATCGTCTCTCTGTCTCACACATATTCAGCTGGCCTACATTATGAAGCAGCTAAAATGAGCTTGTGCTCAGGGAGAGAGCTTCTGCCTTTGAAGTTTTCTAGGATGAGTCCCCTCAGTGCTGCAGCTCAAAACACAGCGCACAGATGAACTGCACAACTGGGCCAGCAGTGTGTGAACAGAGTGTGTGTGGACTTATTGCTGAGGCAGTGTAACACTGACACAAAAACAGTATGCAGACCTGCTGCATCCACACACACACACACACACACACACACACACACACACACACACACACACACAGTCTAATGACTGCAGATAATTACGCCCGCAGTGCAATCACTGCTGCAGGAATTAGACTGGCCCAGAAGCTCATAATCTGCCTGGATGGTCGGGGCCGTTATGCGTCCTCTAATCTGGGACACAGATGAAAAGAAAACACGGACTGTTTCCATCTTCCCAGAGACAGCTTGAGCATGTTGTGTGAATCAGAGTCAGGAATAGTGCAGCGAGGCAGCAGCGAGGCAGCAGCGAGATGGTCTGACCCACAGCGGTGTGAGAACACTGGTAAAACATTTGTTCCAGTATATTCACTGAATTCTTAGACACAAGAGCCAGGAACAGTACAAATACTATGCAATGAGATACTGCATCATTAGAAAGTTCTTCAAGTATAATTTGATCATTCAGCACTATGTAAACATCCAGCTTTAAACGCTGTTTGATGCAGTCGATTTCTAGGATGATATTCCTTTTTCCTCAAATTGGAGTTTTTGCGGGCAGCTGGCTGCGTTGTGTGCACGTGTCTACGTTTGATGCTCCTAGGAAGGGAATCACCCCTCTGTCCTCCAAAGGAGATTACCCCTGCAAATTTGGCACGTTCCTGTAACATCCAATCAAAGTGCCACAGTTGCTTTTTCTTCCAATGAAATCCTGTCATTGCCGATCCAATCAGGATAAAGCCTCCTTACTTGCTTGGTATTTAAGCTGGCCTTCCTAATACACACAAATACAACCTGCAGCTTAAGAACCACAGGTTCTCCGACAGCTACGATTGCCACGCTCCCGTCCACGGACGTCCACGTTCAGTGTTAATACAACTCCCACTGCAGTTAGTGCAAGTTCAAAATAAACAGTAAAACACATAAGACGTGAAAATGTTGGTAAAAAATAACATAAGAAGAAAAACGAGTTTAAAAAAGAATAAAAAAATTATTGAAAATAAACCGGGAACGCCTGATCTCCACCAGCAGCCGGGATGCTGATCCCAGTAACTATTCTATATAGCGGGTAGCTGGTCCCATTATCAATACCAGCACCAGTCTCTGTTACTGCTGCTGGCTGCAAACGCTCGTTAGCACAGAGACAGCCTGTGCACCGTGGTTTCTGCTAACAGCAGCTAACCTAAACTGTCCAGGAGAGCGCTCACACATTCAGCCCGAGCTATGCCACAAGATGAAATATGAAATATTATCACACACATTTAGTCTTTTTTACTGGAATGCAGCGTCCAACACCGGCTGAGCTGGTTGGAGCTTGTAAAAGCAGACACAGAAGAGTTGGCTGTCACACCTGCTTACCTGTGCTTGGTCTCATTATCAGAAGTAATCCTACATCCTCACAATCCCCAAGATTTTACAGTTACAGGCAAACAGGGCAAACAGAAAAGCACACAGGTGGGGTGTGCTCCAGCGACACGCTCACTGGTTTTAGTTTCACATCAGGCGAGGTTTCATAACTCAACATGCACACAGAAATAATGACATATTAGCAGGTACATACTGAGTTTATGACAACTTTGTCCTGTGTGGTCTTCACCTTCAAAGACTTGGTACACCAGTGAAACGCACATATGTCACACGTAGCACACGTCCAGTGAAGCAGCATTTGCCTTCACTCATACATGAAGCAAACCTTAATTCAAAAGTGTCTCTGCACTTGGCTGCAGGTACGACTGAAGGCAAACCAGCTTTTGCATCACTGTGACAAACACAAACCGAGCAGGTGCTGAGTGAGACGCACACACAGCAACATCAGAACAGCAACGGGCAGCATCCACAAAGCTGTGCAAAACAAGGCTCAAGCACAGAGTTAGAAAAGGAAGGCAAAGAGCGAGGTGAACAGAGTTAACAAGCACATCGCCAAAACTCTTGTTTTATCGTGCACATGCATGTTTATTTGACTTATGTAGAAGAAGGTGGAGGAGAGGATGGATGCTGACGCATGAGGGCAGAGGGGCAGTGTGCAGAAGTATGTGGGGTGTCACCTTGGTCAGTAGGTGAGAAGGTTTTCCCGCTATGTTTCTCAAAATCAGCGAGGTTTCCCTGTCCAAATACGAGTGCTTGAAAAAGAAAGAGAGAGTGCCGGTGAATCGATCTGCTGCTGATTGGTTGAACGTGGTAGTTTAGCAGAAAGCTCAATGGTCAGGCAGAGATCAGAGAGGGAAACCTGTGAAGGAGAACTGCACACACAGCAAACACATTAAAGCAATGATCAGCTCTTAATGGAAGGATATTACATCCCAGTGACCCATGTGAGGTTAGCCCTGACTACAACCTGTTTATATGCAGTTTTCCCCGATTCGCCTATAAGTTCAAAAAGCTTCAAAGGTTACGCCTTTAACTTTCTTCATCTTAAAGTGTTTTTGTAGCATGTAGCACAAATACAAGGTTACTGCAGATATCAAGAGATTAAGACACATATCATGTGACAGTCATATGCAAAAACTTGTTTTCATAAAAACAACCCACACTGCCCACGGACACCTGCACTCACAAGTTCAGTTCAGTTTACTTATACAGGGAGTGCAGAATTATTAGGCAAATGAGTATTTTGTCCACATCATCCTCTTCATGCATGTTGTCTTACTCCAAGCTGTATAGGCTCGAAAGCCTACTACCAATTAAGCATATTAGGTGATGTGCATCTCTGTAATGAGAAGGGGTGTGGTCTAATGACATCAACACCCTATATCAGGTGTGCATAATTATTAGGCAACGTCCTTTCCTTTGGCAAAATGGGTCAAAAGAAGGACTTGACAGGCTCAGAAAAGTCAAAAATAGTGAGATATCTTGCAGAGGGATGCAGCAGTCTCAAAATTGCAAAGCTTCTGAAGCGTGATCATCGAACAATCAAGCGTTTCATTCAAAATAGTCAACAGGGTCGCAAGAAGCGTGTGGAAAAACCAAGGCGCAAAATAACTGCCCATGAACTGAGAAAAGTCAAGCGTGCAGCCGCCAAGATGCCACTTGCCACCAGTTTGGCCATATTTCAGAGCTGCAACATCACTGGAGTGCCCAAAAGCACAAGGTGTGCAATACTCAGAGACATGGCCAAGGTAAGAAAGGCTGAAAGACGACCACCACTGAACAAGACACACAAGCTGAAACGTCAAGACTGGGCCAAGAAATATCTCAAGACTGGTTTTTCTAAGGTTTTATGGACTGATGAAATGAGAGTGAGTCTTGATGGGCCAGATGGATGGGCCCGTGGCTGGATTGGTAAAGGGCAGAGAGCTCCAGTCCCACTCAGATGCCAGCAAGGTGGAGGTGGAGTACTGGTTTGGGCTGGTATCATCAAAGATGAGCTTGTGGGGCCTTTTCGGGTTGAGGATGGAGTCAAGCTCAACTCCCAGTCCTACTGCCAGTTTCTGGAAGACACCTTCTTCAAGCAGTGGTACAGGAAGAAGTCTGCATCCTTCAAGAAAAACATGATTTCCATGCAGGACAATGCTCCATCACACGCGTCCAAGTACTCCACAGCGTGGCTGGCAAGAAAGGGTATAAAAGAAGAAAAACTAATGACATGGCCTCCTTGTTCACCTGATCTGAACCCCATTGAGAACCTGTGGTCCATCATCAAATGTGAGATTTACAAGGAGGGAAAACAGTACACCTCTCTGAACAGTGTCTGGGAGGCTGTGGTTGCTGCTGCACGCAATGTTGATGGTGAACAGATCAAAACACTGACAGAATCCATGGATGGCAGGCTTTTGAGTGTCCTTGCAAAGAAAGGTGGCTATATTGGTCGCTGATTTGTTTTTGTTTTGTTTTTGAATGTCAGAAATGTATATTTGTGAATGTGGAGATGTTATATTGGTTTCACTGGTAAAAATAAATAATTGAAATGGGTATATATTTGTTTTTTGTTAAGTTGCCTAATAATTATGCACAGTAATAGTCACCTGCACACACAGATATCCCCCTAAAATAGCTAAAACTAAAAACAAACTAAAAACTACTTCCAAAAACATTCAGCTTTGATATTAATGAGTTTTTTGGGTTCATTGAGAACATGGTTGTTGTTCAATAATAAAATTATTCCTCAAAAATACAACTTACCTAATAATTCTGCACTCCCTGTACAGCTCAGCAGCAGCAGTATGTAGAAACTGTCTGCAGAGACCAGACTGAGCCGACTCTACTAACAAATCATGTCATCATGTGGGACGGACCCTGGGTGAAGTTTGAGGGCTTTTAAAATAAACTACAAAACAGTCACATGACCACAAAGCTCAGGAAACTACAAGTGCAAAGACACCAGTTAATTCAGGACTTTGGGCTGATTTTTGTGGCTCTCTGTAAAAGGTCTGTGTCGTCATTTCTGGATTTGAAAGCATGACATCAAACCTGCATTCTCTCAGAGTCAGCAGGAGGCAACACAAGCAGCAGTCCCACAGACGTCCAGTAATGGGCTCCAACACTAGCTAATACAAACCAGTGTGCCTCTTATTGAACATGGAGCATGTAGCAGGGTATTCTTACATGGACACGCTGTGGTGTCACAGCACCACGACGGTGATGGCAAAGAGCACTTAGTGTCAGGCAATCGGTGTCACAGTGGAGACTTTCAGGTTTTATGTGTCTCTGCAAATGTCAGCACATATTCTCTAAAGACCACAATAAAGACAGGAGCACAATGAGACTGTTGCTTTGGTTGCAGTTTTCCATCAAGGAGAGGAAAATGGTGCCAAACATGCTGAATGGATTCAAGGACAAACTGTTTAGTTTGCAGTTTGGGTAATAATGTGGGAAACGTGACATCAAGGCTAAATCATGTAAACAGAAACGAGTACAGTGAGTCGCAGCAGCTGTGCAGTAAAACAGTGTTTACGACTGAGTCACTAAATGTACAGTTTTACTCGAATTTAAAGGCAAAGCTAAGAAAGAAACTGCAGACACGTCTGTGGCGTGGTGAGACTTCCTGTCCATGAGCAGAGCCACTGCACCGAGTGTGAACTCTTTGACCAAACACACACCAGGAGGCACTTTCAACAATGACACAGGTTCTTTGACCTGCTATTTTGGGGTCATGTTAAAATGATGCGAACCCATCCTCTCTCTTCTCATCTTTATAATCTGATCACTGCACATTTGCTTCAATCTAGAAACTATTTTATAGAAAGCATTAGGTCTGTCGTGACAGCCGCAGATTAAAAATAATATTTAGGTCAGACACACATAACTGACCCGTCCACAGCGTGTGTGACAAAAAGAGCTGCTACCCAGAAACAACCAGATCAGGCGTGTCCTGTCACATGTAGACAGGCGAGGCTGGAAACATGACTGGGATGTTAAATATTCTGAATGGACAGCTCTCAGGAATTATGACACTGTTGGTGCCGTTAGAGCAGCTCAGTGTGTTTACAAGACGATAACAGACTAATAATAATCACAACTACTAACTCAGCGTAATCTAACCAGAGTGCGTGGTGAACCCAAAGGTGTCTGATTGTGTAGTCACACACACCAGTTACAACACTGTTAGCGTCTCAGTACAACTCCATGCGTTACACTATAGACTAGCAGGTAAACGCTGACAGTTGATTGTTTTATCTAAAGTAACGTGACGTCATGCACTTAGTTAAAATGATGCTTTTAATTTCACCACATATAAATCTTCTGCACTGAAACACGTTAGCATTTAAAGCTGCTGCTGTTAGCGTGATGAAACACAACGTGACTGTTTTCACGAGTTCCAGACAAAGACTGAAGGATTTCATCCAAGTATTGAAACATGCCTTATATTCATGCTTAAGTTCGATTCCTGCAGCTCGTGTGCTTCAATCACAGGGTCACTGTTTTCTATCAAAGCTGATGATGTGTCACTGCCCAGATACTGACTTAACTGTGTTTCTACGATCGGACTTTCAAACATTCAACATCAATATATTTCTGCTGTGTGGTGAAAGAAAACAGGCAGGCGTGTCCTGAACTGAACCACAGTCAGGCTCCCACTAACTCAGAGCTCATGTCTGACTAACCTTTGTGCGTCCACGCGAGAGCAGCCATAACTAGAAAGTTCAATTTACTGAGTCCAGCGACGGGGTTATTTCTGCTGCCCACGGTCAGAGTGAGAGCCTCAGGGATTAGACTGCACGAGTCCCACTTTCTAATGAGCTTGTGGGAGAAATGCTCCAGCAAACACAGTACAGCACTTCTCCTCTTCCTCCTCTGTGTGTCTTTCTTCCTCAGCCCTCTCAGTATTTGGATGTTTTGTGTTGCTAACATGTCTTACTCTCACATGCTGACGCACTCTTGCTTCTTCCATTATTCTAATATTGTTTCTTCTCTGCTCTCTCAGACAAACTGGAGCAGTAGCCCCGTTTCCTCACAGTAACAGGGTGTGTTTGGTTTTTGTTAAACAAGGTGACAGCACTAACAAGGTTGGAGGTTCAACTTCCTCAGCAAGGAAGAAGAAGAAGCTGTTATTTGTGGTGGCATGTGCGCGTCACTGAAGCTTTTCTGTTGGAGCAGTGTGGATTATAAAAGAGGCGAGGACGAAGCCTGAAGCAGCACAAAGCATAACCCGACACACACCAGTAACAAACAGCCGACAAGGTTGTGTTGTTGGAGAGGAGACAGTGTGACGTTGCATCGTTGGTCCCAAACACTTTGAGTCTCATGGAAAAAGACGGCTGGTTGGTCGTTGGGGGTTAAAGGCTCCTTTTCACTGAGAGCACCGTCTCTGTCGTCAAACTTTGGCAGGCAGCATGAACCACAGCCTCCTGTCCCATCTGAACCATCGGCAGCTGCCAATGATCATTTTCAGTGTGGGTTCACCCAGTGCTCACCCACACTGCTGTATAGTGTACACTTCCACACTGTGTGGCTGTCAGGGCTTCAGCTTTCTTTGTCTTTAAGGAGAACATGAATCAGACTGACAGCTACACAACAGTCTCTGATCCATTTATCGTCAGTCTGAGTTTACTGAACAGACACGAGGCTGCAGTAACAATAAGGAGGCCTTAAACTAGTAACCTCACCTGGAACTGTTGACCCAAGTCACACATGAAGTAAGGACAACTGCATTTATGCTGCCTCCTGCTGGGCTGCTAGAATCCATGTTTAAGGCTATTGGTGTTATTGTCATAATGTCCATCTTTTACATACAGTCTGTGGAAACGTCCATGCTGTTGGAAGTCTTCTGAAACTGCAGTGTACACGTTTTACACTCATCTCCAGCTGCAACACTAGAGTGATGTATGCATCCATTAATAATATTGTGCATATGATTCGTTATGAGCGTATTTTCACCCTCAAGCCACTAAAACTGCAGGAGAAAACTAAATGAACAGAACTTAGCTGTGTTTGGATTTCCTGAGCGCTCCGCATGTTCTTTAATTGTGTGTGTGTGTCGTGTAAATGCAGTTACTGTGTGATGTGCAGGTGTAAAGCCAGGCAGTGAATATCTGTACTTTTAACCTCTAACCAACCAAAGGACCTCCTTGTTTGTGAGTTTACTGGTCATCACATTATCTACAGTAAGGTATCTTATGTTCGGCTACAGCAGCACAGGACCGTACAAACAGAGAGCCGTGTACCTCTGTGTTGGGATGACCTCGACCGGCTCCTTCTGCTGGGGGCGTCACTTGCTGGCCGTCTGGGTCAGCGCACAGAACGCTGTCCAGCGAGTCCATGGAAGAAGCCGAGTTAACGGAAACTCCGGATGCTGAGGTGATGGAGGAGCGTGACGAGTGGACAATCGAGCGTGCCTAAAGTGGCAAACCAGAAGACATAAGAAGGAGCAGAGAGGCCCTGTCATCGTCAGACCAGCTGGACACAAACGCTGGACAAGCCCGTAGAGATAATACGCTAATGAGCTTAAAACGCTGAGATGATGTGCTCAGACAGCAGTTTGCTGTTTAACTACTAACAAGCTGCTAGCTGCTCGTCTCAGAGTGTCTTTAAACACTAACCCTGAGCACAAGTCAGCACTTATGTTTACTCATGCTTTGCAGTGTGAGGTAGACCCAGTCCAGCCTGCAAGTAACCATGGCGAGCATTTCAAACAGACTGTGGTCACTGCAAACGAATCAACGTCTCTAAAGATCAGTCTACAAGTAAATGACTTGATGGGCTATTTAAATACTGAGAGTCACAGTGGTTTCTAATTCAAAACACTGAAAAGAAGAACGAAGGCCGTCCCGGGAATGTGTCTGCTATAAAAAAGGTTTAGGTACCCATGAAACGTGCGCTCATCAAACTACAGTCTCTGTGTAACAGAACTCTTGATGACAGACACTGTAAGCAGCACCGCTGTGTAACTGTTGCTTTGCTTTCATTAAACATACAAATATCTTTTATTTTATATGACACGGCTCCACGTAACCACAGCCAGGACACAGAAACCGAGTCTACGGGACTCGAGTTCCTCCTATAAAGCCTGCAGAACAGTGCAGAGCCATCGCGCTCACATCTGAGACCGATGACCAGTTCACTGAGCTGACTCCATCCTCCTGCTGCCGCTTTACTTCTGTCTTTCTCGTTTCTTTTGTTGCCTTTGTAACGCTGATGTTGTGATGAAGCACAAGCTCTGCTCTCACCTCGTGTTCGCTGACCGTGCCGACCGATCCCGTGCGTCGATGCTGCCTCTGAGAGGATCCGGGCCTTCGCATCGTGGCTGAGGATGCGAAGGAGGAGGCTGAGCTAAGAGAGTGGGAGGAGGTCTGACGAGCAGCTTCGTCCATACTGAGCGAAGCCTGAAGGAGACACAAACAGAAGAAATGAGAGGACAGACCGAGTACGTCTGCAGGAAGGGAGCACTTTGGTGGTGCTGTGGATGTGTCATCACTGACAGGTGATGCAGGTGGTGCTTGATGAATCCGCCCTTAAAGTTTTACCCACTAATATCAGGGCTGTGTCACATCTTATTGTTAGAAAACCAGAGAAATATTCAGATCTTACCTCAGGGTATCCAGGTGTGTATCCAGGACTGTCTTATGTTCAGGCCTAACATCTGCACACGCAAAAAACTAACTAGGAAGCATTTGGAGACCGACCCCCCCCCCAGAAAAGCAGGAAAGGCCTTTATTTGCTGGTCAGTCACACGTCTGGCTTATCACGCTAAAGAGGAAACAGCGCTAACATCCTTAACTGGTCCAAGTGCTGGTTGGAACCTGAACCCTGAGCTGTGTTAAAGGCCACGGGAATGAAGGGAGTGGCAAAGATGACGTTCATGGCAGCACAGCGAACATGAAAGATGGATGTGGTCACTGTGACGCCACCTGTGGGTTCTGAAGCATCAACATGTCCACAGCCATGTTATTTTTTTGGAGCTCGAGGTGACCGAGGTGACAGTGGAGACAACCAAGCTGGCAGCTCGGGTACAAGCTGCATCAGCCTGCAGCTACAGCTGTCCATCACATCAGCCACGAGCATCCAAATGTTGTTAGGAAGCTGACACAGTCCACAGAGACCAGCCTTACATCTGTCGCAGGCTGCACACGTCTTTATCTGTGCTGTGAAGTCTGTGTGTTAAACTGTTGCACTGTGATGTCTGTGATACGACTATGACAGGAACAAACAGAAGAACGTGACCACAGCTCAGAGAAACAGGGCTCAGCCTCCAGCTGCCCTCCCCTCACTCTCTCTGCATCAAGTTAGGGTTGAGTTGAGTCCCAACACTTCTTTGTAATAAAATCAAATGTGTACTTTTTACTGTTACCTTCTCCAGCTGGGCTGTGATGTCATCCAGACTGAAGTTAGAAGCCAGGGCTGGTCTCCCCTGCTGCCCAGCAGGAGCTCTGATGGTGCCGGCCGGTGACGCCCTGGTGCTGCTGCTGCTGCTGCTCGCCCCACTGCTGCCACCCCCACCGCTAACACTGTTACTACCACTGCCGGCAGCACCGCTGCTGCCCCCTGCTGGCTGCTGCCTGCTGCTGCGCCCAGCTGGGGGCTTCTGGCGAACCTGGAGAGACGAGAAAAAAGAAAGCGTTAGCGTAAGAGGCGCAGTCGGTAAACGTACAGCCAGCGACAAGAGGGACGATTGTGCGTACCTTGGTATCGGTTATGCCCAGACGGGCCATGCTACCAGAGCTGTTTGGTTTGGCGTTGACGGTGCTGAGTTCCTGTTCGATGGAGCAGAGGTCGGCCATGAGAGCATCAAGATCCACATTCTCCCTCTGATTCAAGGCCTCTGCAGAGACAGAAGGATGTGAGGCAGGAACAAAGAGGAGGAAGCAGGCATGGCTGAACAAGAACAGACAAAGGTCAGCGACCTGTACGCAGAAGGTCGTTCATTATAGACTAGAATGACAACACGCTTTATGGTAACTGAAAATGTACCGACAGAGTTTATCTTTCACCAAACATCAGGGCAAATACATACGACAGAGAAAAGCACTTTTTTATTATGCTTTTAAAATGCAGATGAGCGAGCTGCTGAAACGTTTTACAGACGCACACTTGCTGATGATGTGTGTACGTCTGATTAGGACTTGGTTGTTATTTAATTGCTAAGGAAACAGTAAGGTGTGGGCTGCATTGTCCTGTGGGGGAAAAAGGAAAACAGGGAGAATAAAAATAAAATGTCTGACCGTTGATGTTATACATGGAGAATCTGTAGGAGAAGTTGGCTATGTTGGTCTCCTGTCTGAGCGGAGGCTTCTCCTGAGGTGGCCGTTCTGAGCGACCGTCATCCAGGCTCTGGATTGGCAGGCGAAGCAGAAAGGAGAGTGTTTACATGCAGCTGCATTTCTAACACAGATAAGCACGGACTGTTCATGCTCTGTGTACCTGTGTCAGCTTGTCCAGCTCTCCCAGCCAGGCACCAAACATCTTATCCAGGTCCTGGTCCTCCTTGTCACTGTCCTCCTCCTCCTCCTCCTCCTCTCTGACCTCCACCTCCTCATCTGACAACTGATCCATCTGAGGATAAGAAGAGTCATGCTCATTAATGCTGCACCTGTGATCTCTGTGCTCCATCTGGTGGTCAATAGTGTGTACTACACCCTTCTTAAACCCTGTCTGAAGCTTGTTGTGTGAAAGCTGCAAATTCAGTGCAAGTGGTTAACGTGTAATAAATCGACGGGCAGCAGGAATCCGGCTTCAAAGAGTCCAGCTGGATTCAGTAGACAGGATGGACTCTGACGTCCCTGAGACGTTCATCGTTTCCTTTGGGATTTTCCAACAATTCAAATGCACATTAGAAGCTGCTCAGAATATATTTGTAGTCTGATAATCTCTCAGATTGGAATTATTAAAATGTCTCAGGAAATAATCCCTGCCCCAGCACGCCTTTAATAAGCCCAAATGATGGTTAGTGACCCTCTTACAGATAACCAGTAAATGGACTAAAGTTTAAATGATGAGGCTATAAGACGAGTGTGAGCCAGTAAGAACTGCAGTCAGCTGTTACACTGTTTGGTCCTTTGACCTTCAGTCTCTGTTGTGCCCATCTTGATATGTTTGACATTGTGGTCAAAAACAACATTTTCTATAAATTACTTAAAGAGAACTGTTTAATTTCTCGACCCCTTTGAGTCTTATTCACAGGAAGAGTTGGAGCGGTTTGTTTCCACAGAACTAAAGAGTCCGAAGCCAGAAATGAAAATACCGGGGAAAGGTTAAGAGAGATTAACTGTCTGTGTCCCCAGACAGAGAGCGAGGGAGCGTTGCTTTGATTAACGTCTCTCAGAGTTATTTAAATATACTGAGAAACAGATCAGAGACACGCAGCAGCTGTTAAATACTTTGCTGACAACCAGCAGCAAACACATCTTATTGTAATGAAACCAATGCTCCAACGGTTTATCAAAGTAAAACCATGACCTGCAACCAAACATCGATTTAGTCATCAGGCTAATTCCAACTACAAGCTCATTTCTTTGGTAAATAAAAATACTGCTGACAACAGTTTAGCTGAATGAATCGCTTAACTTTGAAGAGTATTCTAAGAAATAATTGCTTTTATTCGCCAGAGTTACACAAGTATCACATGAGCATTTATGTCAGAAGCTAATAGTCAGAAGATAGCTAGCATAAAAACACAGTACCAATATTAGAAAGGTATCATGACACATTAAAATAATCATACCTTGTTTTATTTGCACTGACACTCACGACACCCATATTAACACAGCATATACAGAATATGGGAAAGCCCTCAGACCATGAATACAACTAACCTAGCATCTCATGGTGGACCCGCTAACGTCAAAGACTGTCTGGCTACATGATGTGATATCAACCCAATGCAGGAAAAACTGGAAAGTTGTGTAAAATGAAAAGAGACATAGAAAGAAATGATTTGCAGCTCTCAAAAACCCACATTTATTTCATAAAACAACAGCGGAAATGTTCAAACTGACATGTTTTATTATTTCATTGAAAATATGATGATTTTGAAGTCGGCTCAAAAAAAGTTTGGAATGAAGCATAAGGACGGAAAGTAAGTGGTGCTGAAATGAGCTGGAGGAACATTTGTCTCGATCGTGGCTCAAGAGTTGGGAGTTCGTCTTGTAATCGGAAGGTTGCCGGTTCGAGCCCCGGCTCAGACAGTCTCGGTCGTTGTGTCCTTGGGCGAGACACTTCACCCGTTGCCTACTGGTGGTGGTCAGAGGGCCCGGTGGCGCCAGTGTCTGGCAGCCTCGCCTCTGTCAGTGCGCCCCAGGGTGGCTGTGGCTACAATGTAGCTGCCATCACCAGTGTGTGAATGTGTGTGTGAATGGGTGGATGACTGAATGTGTAAAGCGCTTTGGGGTCCTTAGGGACTAGTAAGACGCTATACAGGCCATTTACCATTTTGTATGTAACTGTAACTGGTCACACGTCAGCAGCACGACTGGGTTTCATCGACTACATAATATGCTCAGTGCGGCGAATCTGAAAAAATCTTTGTGTGGAAGACACGAGGCCTAAACTCCATATTGGATGTGGATGATCTTTGGTCCTTCTGGCAGCACTGCATTAAAACATGATTCAATCATAGAATCATTGCATGGGCTCAGACTTCCAGACATCTGTGAACACAGGTCATCGTGCCATCCATGAGTGGAGGTCAAATGTCTGTCATACAAAGAAGAGCCTGATCCAGAAATCCTTTTATCAGGGCCAATGCTCGTTTAAGGTGGACCAGAGAAAAGCAGAAAACTGCTCTGAGGTCAGACAAATCAAAATTTAAAATTCTTTTCAGAAAAAAAAAACACGAATGCTGTGTCCTCCGGACTAAAGAGGAGCGGGACCGTCGGGATTGTCATCAGCCTGAGGTCTGATAGTACGGGGGGTGCATCAGTAGATTTTAGAGCAACACATGCTCAGACAACATTTTATTCAGGGAAGCTCATGAATATTTCAGCAAGAGAAACTTCAAACTGCATCTACAAGCTGCTTTGAAACCCACTGCCACCCTAACTGCTGTTCAGCTGTTCTCCCCACCTCTGGCATGTATGCATGCAGAAGGAGTCACTCTCTCCCTACATCACACTTCTAAGACCAGCTCATAGCAGGGCAGAAGGCCACAGAGAAGATCAACACACGCAAACATAAAGCGCCTTGAGACGACTGTTGTAAATTGAACATCAATGCGAAGGAAAACAGTCTTATTTTGACTGTAGGGATCTCGACTCTGCCGTTTCTAACGTCACACTGAAGGTAAATGAAATCATCATAGTTGATATTACACACTGTTCTTTTCTTTTCCAGTACATGTGAAAAAACTGTCTTTTGGTAAAGATTAGCTGTGAAGTGAAGCTGCACATACAGCTCATCGAGTTGTACTCAACAGTGACAGTGTTGCAGGCCTCCTATAAGCAGCTCCTCCAGCTCTCCACCCAGACAACCCCACAGTGCTGCCCAGGGCACAGTATGCTATTCCTGGAGCGCTGCTTACTCGTCACCACTCTGCCCCCTTTATGGAGATACATAGCCAACCAACACACACACACACACACACACGCACACACACACACACACACACACACACACACACACACACACACACACACACACACACACGGGTATGAGGAGCGCTGCTACAATTAGATCCCTGTGGTTAGCAAGGTCTGTCATTTAGACAAGTGTGTGTGTGTGTGTGTGTGTGTGTGTGTGTGTGTGTGTGTGTGTGTGTGTGTGTGTGTGTGTGTGGGGTTTGGGGCTGCTGAGGGACCAGAGGAGCGCTGTGAAAGCTCTCACAGCTGCACTCTTCTGCAACAATCTGCTGTTTCCATGCAGCCAAAGGTTGGACAGTCTCCTCTCATCAGGTCTGACTCAGCTTGGGTTCAGCTTATCTGATGCTCTGACATCTGGTCACTGCACCACATATTTTAAATGGAGGAAGAAGACGTAAGACCACACTGTCACACAACGCTGTTGCCATACATTGAAACTGCGTCAGGATAGTTTTAAGGATGAATCATCAGGTATTTCTGCACAAAGAGTTCATTCGTCTAAAAATAAGCCTGTAATCAATATCAAAAGTCTTAAATGTGCTGTTACAATTATTTTTCTCTGACACTCAAAAACTGATTCAGGGTCCACTGGTGAGTCAACGGCGTCACACCAATTAGAATATTAGTTACAAAGATACCAGGCAGACTGTCACCGTGCTTCATGTTCATCTTTACAATGCTAGTAGAGAACAGTTGCATGTACAAAGCACTTATTTGACCACCATGTGTGTCGGCCTCTTTCCGGAGAGTCTCCAAACTCATTCTGGGATCAGCGGACACGAGCACGTCCCTGCTGGATGTTAGCTTAGCTTCACACCAGGAGCAGCAGGCTGAGGAGCTGTGTCAGGCTACTGGTCGCCCACTATGGCTCGTTCTGGCAGCACCGTTTGTGTCAGCCGGTGATCAGCTGATCACGGGGCCGGGTTTAAAAGAGAGACGCCACCCACCTGTTCGCCGCTCAGACATTGTTCTCTTCATGTCAGGAGCTCCGAAATTTTGCCGATGTCAGTCTCCGCCTGATTCAGCAACCGTGAGTGTTTTTCCCTTCGATCCTTTTTCTCATCCCGGCTCCACTCGCTCTCCGTCTGTAACGCCAGTTCTGAAGCCACGCTTCGTGCACTGATCGTTACTAGAATAACTGCGTGTCTGTTCCAACCCACTGCTAGCCTTCGCCATGTTTGGGTCTAGCCAGCCCGCCACACGGGCACGCCGAACTACTGTGTGTAATTCGCCCGATCGTGACAGTTTGTAAAAAGCAAAAGGAAACCACTGAGTAAATACATATATGAATAAAGATAATAATAAAGAAATGGTGACCAGAGGGTCCGTGTGAAGCCTGATTCAGAGTCCATTGGTGAGTCAACGGCGTCGTTGCCATTCTTGCTCATGCTGGTGCTTTTGTCTTCATTACTCTGTGGCTCTTTTCCTGTGTCGGCTGATAGAAACAATAAAAACCTGATATTTTTCCCCTCGAGTATTTCGGTGGCAAACATATTTGTCCCTCAAGTTTCTCACTCCAGAAATGTGCTGACATTTCTCGATCCTATGACTCTTTATCCTGAGACAGTGATCATTATTCTCTCACAGATCAGTCTGAACTGAGATGGAAACACCTGACGTGTGACATGATGTCAGGTAAGGCCGTGGGGTCTCAGAGGGGCTTGCAGGCGTAGCCTGGGCTTATCTCACTTGTTTTCAGTTCGTTTTGTACATTTTAGTCATCGTTGCTTCGGTTCTTGCTTCTGACCAGTTGTTAGCCAGTGAGTCAGCAGATTCACAGTGACATCACAAAATCTGGCTTTAAAAACGCCAAAATCAAAACACCAGTGTCCTGCTGTGCACCAGTACAGTAGGAGACTGGGACTGATTTAAAACAGCAAACGGCTGGTGCCTTTACTTTTTTAAATATCTGTCATCACATCATGAAGGAGGTATGACTGCACTGCACGGCTACATGTAAGTGTCGTGTAAAAAGATGAGAGAGCACGATGTCAGCGTCCAGCTTGGCTGTACTCTCTCCACCCTCCAGCATCGGCATGCTGTCAAGTGCACCTTCAGGTGGAGCCTTAAAAACAGCTCTGAGTCAAACAGCTGAGACAGCAACTCATTGTGATGGGCTGTAAGTGTGTGTGTGTGAGTGTTTGTGTGAGTGTGTCTGTGTGTGTGTCCAAAGTAAACAGTAATTACTGTGCTGCTGTAGCCACACTCCTCCTGTGTGTCACAATGAAACCATGCAATCATCCCCCATCCTCCCTTCTTCATGTCTCTCCCTCGTTTATTGTCCCCCTCCTCCCTCGCTCCCCCATCCTCTCCCACTTGTCTGTTACAATTTAGAGGGAGTGAGACAGTGTTTCTCGATATCCTGTAGAGACGACAGCGCCCTCACATGAGCAGGACGTCACTACAGTGTGAACGTTGCGCTGTTACACGATGCATGCACAGCTCAGCATGCAGGCAGGTGTCTAAGCACACTGGTGCTGAGAACGCTGCTCACCCTGAGTTGTCTCTAACGAGGAACTGTGCCCGTTCTTATTATAACTGTACTTACTCACGGAGAGTTGCTATTTCAAAGCTAATGCTAGCTAGAATCCACTAGTCTGTATCGACCTTCTGGCTCTCAGCACAACGCAGACCAACAAAGTGTCTTCATGAAGACAGAAAGCTGCATGGGATCATTCAGCATATTAGCGAGCTGAGGTCAGTGTTGGCTTTGCGTTCAGCGCTGAATCCTACTGCACGTCTTTGGCCGCAATAAAACTGACATTTTTTAATTTTTTGGACATTTAGACAAAAGATGCTGTGAGATGAGACGGACAGCACAACGACCTCTGAGAGCTTTTATCTTGTTTCCAGCAAACTCCAACGACGCCACGCCCTGTAACCAGCTGGCAAACACTACAAATCATTACAGACGGGAGGGGCCTAAACCTCTCGCCCACAGCGTTAAATAACAGACGAGAGCAGAAAGATGACTTCCTAACGCTAACATAGACAGCCCCTCCCAGACCTGAAACTGTAGAGCCAGTGTTCAGGCTTGTATGTCTGAGGATACAAAGGCCCATCTCCCTCTAGGACGCACCAGGGCGGCCTCAGACAGCGAATGTCAGGCTCCTTCTGGACGTCTGCTTGCCCTCCAGTTTTCTGTGATTGAATTGCACTATGCAGCAACAATGCAGAGTCTGAGTGCTCTTAACAAACTCATAAGCACACTAGGACTAAAGAGACGAAAGGAAAGGAGAAGGAGGGAAAAAGGTGAGGACACCAGAAGGATACAGGAGAGGCAGAGAGAAAGGGAACAAGTGGAGAACGACACAAAGTGAGAAGAGATAAGTGGAAATGAGGCAAGGAGGAAGGAGACAAGGAAATGAGTGAAGAGGAGGTGAGTAAACAGGGGAATGACAAAAGGAAACTGAAAGTGAAAAAAGGAGAAAAAGAAATGAAATGAAGAGAGCGATGAGAGGAGACGAGTTCAAAAGGAGGGAAGAGGAGACAGAGGGTTCCAGTCCTTCATGACTTCACCAACAGCTGCTGTCTTAGTGCCCTTGAGCAAAATGCTGCATCTGTACTGGCCAGTTCCAACTGTGGCAGCGCAACAACTGGTCTGCTGCCATAACAGAGCAACAACAGAAAAGCCTTTACAGACCCCTCCAGCTCCAGTGCATTCAATGTGGCTCGTTCCCACGGCTCTATATCAGGACATCAAACACACACACACACACTCACAGAGGACGGTATTTTTAGGCCTGCTTGTTGGGTTTGTTGGGTTTCTGTGAAGCGAAGCTATAAATCAGGTCCAGAGAAACGCAGCAGTGAGTAAATCCGGGTGGGACTCGTTCCTCTGTGGTGCTTGCTGATGGTGCACTCACACTAAAAGGCTCCCTCAACAGCTTCAAACGCACAGCGCTGTCTAATTACCACACTTACAAGCACAGTTCACTTTTTCTTGAGATATTTCAGTCAGGGCCGGGTCGGTCCAGAGAAGATGCACATCTGAAACTGCAGTCCCCGGACCTCCAGCGGTCCGCGAGTCATAGCTTGTGCATCATCCAGGGTTGAGCCAATTAGGACACTGGACAAATATTTTAATCAAGCAATGCAAAAACCAAACCAGCTAAAATTAGAAACAGTTACCTCGAGTTTGGCTTCCATCAGAACGATGATTGAAGAGTTTTATCAGCGGGGCGGGTGGTCCTAGGAAAGTCTTTATCCCCAGTAAGGGGTCCCTGGGCTAGGGTAGCTTAAATAGTTCACCCTATACAAGAGCTTCCAGTTTGATGGGTTTGATCATGGACAAATGCAAACGGTATTACTAAAGTCTAGAGTCAAAGCTGATTCAAAGCAAACAGAGGTGATGCTTCCGTCTCAAATCCAGGATCTTTGAGCAGATTTGTTCGAGTCATGTTTTCGGGATGTCTCTTCCTCACTTCCTCGCTTAACTTTGCCTCTAACATTTCTGCCAAAGAGGATCGTGCTGACGATGAGATCAGTGTGAATGATTTTACACTGTGTGTGTGTGTCAGAGTCTAACGCTGGTTCTGTAGTGAGGCTCTCCCACAATGCTGCCTTCATATGACAGACGTGTATACTGGGAGTCTCCCAGTTTGTCTAACATGGAAACCAGCCATGTTTCAGCTGTGAGTTAGCATCATTTACTACAGTGAAGGTTAAATACGAGGCATCGGGCACAGCTGTGAGTCAGACTGATGCGAGCCAGGCTTCCTGTGATCCACACACGTTTACCCCAGAGTGTGGGGAAGGATGCTTTCTGTTTACTCTGGTTCTATGTGCATCGTTGTGATGGTGCCAGAGTCGTCTGCAGCTCTGCTAACAGCACAGGAAGCACACTCAGAGTCATTAGTTCACAACACTCAGCAGCGCGGTGAGGCGACATGATGATTATTAGCCTCGCTCTCCTTTCAAAAGCTCCCTCACAGCTCGGAGGTCATTTTAAAACTCGCTACCATGACAACATGTAAACAAATATCTAATCAACAAACGGCAGCAGCTCAGGCATCGTTGTTGGTGTCAGATGGTCTGAGATTTCCCCACTCAAGCACCTGTGGGGTTTACAGTGAACAGCAGGTCCCTCGTTAGCACCACAGGGCAGAGGAGACTTGGTAGACAGGTCTGAGCTAAAAGGAAGTAACTTTAACACTCAGTACGACCACAGCATGAAGAAGAGCCTCTCTGCATGCGCAACACGTCCACACCACACTCACAGCTAAAAATTCACAGACTCACCAAAACTGGACAACAGAAGATTGAAAATGTTTCCTGGTGTGATGCGTCTGAATTTCTGCTGTGACATTTGTCCAGTAAGACCAGCATGGACTCATCCCGTCCATGCTGCTGGTGGTGTGGGGATGTCGTCGATGGCCACGTCCACCCACAGACACACGTCGTTTTTCTATCGATCCAGCTAATATTATTAGATAAGACGTTTTCGTTGCTATGTAGACGACACCAGCTGCTATCTGGATGAGGCCGAGGGGTTTCTGACACAACCCCAGAAGGGAATCTGTGTCTCCAGCTGCAATCGAACAAGCGAGTACGTTCACCTCTACACCAGTGGCTCCCCAGTTTCCTACTTTAACCTCTGCTCACCTCTTGGACTCTCATCTCATCCGGACTCTGACCTGAATAAATACAAACTGAGTTACAAATGTTAGAAACAATAAAACAGCTGGTGTGAGCAGCTTTGATCAGGGTGTATTTGTAGGTTAAACCAAATGACTAGTATGTAGGGTTTTTTTTAACAATGAAATTAGTTTTTTATTTCAGTTTCAGCAGGAAAGGCCATCCGTCCATCAGGGGGACGTTCTGTCACCGATGTCATTCGCCTCATTCAGCCATCTTTAACTTTGTTACATCATCACCAGCTCAAACAGGATGCAGGAAATTACCCCGAAAGACCAAAAAGGCCATCCTGTACTTCCTGTGCTTTGTAAAAAGGTCACTAATAATATAACACACATTGTTTGATTCTCTTAGCAACGTACAAAAGCAACAGCAGATTACATCAGCAGATTTCACGTAAATACAGTTTCCAGAGTGTAATTTCTGCACAGCACAGGTTTAGCTCATATCACACAGGAAGAAGGATGGTGGGAGGCAGAGGAAGCAGAGGACGAGCGGAGGGGCCACCTGCTGATCCAGCACAATGATATCACTTCCCCCGAGACCCGCAGCAGGCATTACATCATTTCCTTTCTGTTTCCCTGCTTCGTATCGACACCTGCTTCTGTTTCTCAAGGAAGGGAGATGAGATGAATCCGGAGAAAGAGTGGGAGGTGGAGAGAGCGAGTGCTGTGCTGCTGCAGCCTTTCTGCTGGCTTACACTGCGTATCACAGCCAGAGACACATGTTACGCAGTGGCCACTGTGTCTGCAGGTGTCGCGCTGGAGGACAAACCCTGTGTCACAGAAACAGAGACAAGCAAACGGACACGTGTGCGCATGTGTGTGGTGGAAATGATGGTGAGCGTCCGAACCTCAAGACCCAGCAGATCCCCAACAGGGCTCAGCTGCAGCCATGTAACATGATACTGCACACACACACACACACGCACGCACGCACGCATGCATGCGCATGCACACACACACACACGCACGCACGCACGCGCATGCACACACACACACGCACGCACGCAAGCGCATGCACACACACACACGCACGCACGCGCACACACACACACACACACACACAAACACACACACGCACATGCACACACGCGCGCATGCACACACACGCACGCACGCACACACGCACGCACGCACACACGCACGCATGCACACACACACACACACAAACACACACACGCACATGCACACACGCACGCACACACACGCACACACACACACACACACACACACACACACACATGCACGCACACAAAGAACAAATGAGATCTATTTTTGCTCCCATAGAAACAAACAGGAGGCAGCAGGAAGTTGATTCTACTGTACGACTGAGTAAGTGCACACTCGCTGCCCTGAGTAATTCGCCTGCACACAAGCAGGCTGAAAGCTGAGGTGAGAATACAGGCACAGTGACACTACAACAACATGACCAACACAGACAACCCGACCCTGCAAAGACACAAAGCTGTGTTCCTGTAGTTTATCGTTTTTGGCTTAAAGAACTCACAACAGGACGAAAACATGAAAAACCTTTTACTCTTGCATGCTTTCACCCACCGTATGTGGAGTTTGTACGTCAGACACCACGTGGTGAGACAACCGTTATAGTTCCACTTGTTATATTCAGGATGTTGTAGGTCTTCACCTGTGCTCTGATGAACCTGCATGCAGCTGAATATTATCCAGTTAAATGTTGTGCTGGGTGCTGTTCCCACATCTCTGCTACCTTTGAGTTTTCTAAATATTTGTGGTTTGAAAAACAAAAAAAGAGGAGAATTTAAAAACCCGCCTTTAGTTACAGCATTCACAAGATTTCCTAACAACTTGACTTCTGCCCTTGACTTTGAAAGATTTGTATTAGTTATGGAGTGACTTTAAAAATCCTGCGTGCATATGAGCTGAGCCTGTAGAAGATGACATGCAGAGCTTTTCTAACGTTTGATCATGTGATCGGTCACAGCTGCCTGATGTTTGTAAACAGTCATCACACGGGCACCGGTGTGGTCTCATCTGTTCTCACAGAGCGCACAGATGCATATACTCCCAGTGCACTGGGATTCATACTTTACATACGCTAGTTCACATCTATATTAAAAAGAATTGAAATAAACACTATTGATCTAACTTCACTCATGTATTTTGACACAAACCACTCCCTCACAACCACACACTGTGTGTGGGTCATACCACACTTTGATATGTCACCAGTGTGGTACACATGTGTGTGCAGCAGTGGGTTCATTTAGACTTGTGTGAAACTAAAGATATCAGAGCAGCAGCCTCATAATGAACACGCTGTGTGATCTCAGGGCTCCTAAACCGCGCACACACACACACACACACACACACACACACACACACACACACACACACACACACACACACACACACACACACACACACACCTCATGCTCTAGGAGGAGTTCACAGATTTATACCACCAGCTAGGGCTGTTCGATACAACGATATATATCAGATGACGATATAAAAACATCGTTTGATTTCACACTATCGTTTGTTTCGTGGTGTCGCAAAATAAACTGTTTACAGCAATATGTTTTTCATGTTCTGATGTCACTGTAGTTATTATTAATTTCTTAAAGTTCTCTCTTTCTCTTATATTTAATATAACCACACTACGGACGGACAAGCGCATGTTTTTATGCAACAATGGCGGTAAAACCATCGCATGTCCACTTCCAGAATAAAGCTCAAGATCCTGTTGAGACTTTTCAAAATAAACTGAATCACGTGAAAGAGCAGATTATTTATAGATGAGAAGTAAAAAAGAGCCGTCAGGTGCTAAAAAATAAAAATAAAGACTCCAACATTAGAACAGGCTTTTCCCCGCAGCACGCCGTGTAATAAATATAAAGAAACCGTTACAGCTTCTGTCTAAAAATGTATCGTTTCATGCATCAGTTAAAACACTCGACTCCAGCTACACGACGCCCAGCTGGAAACACTTCACGCAAGTCGAGCTGCCCGAGATTCACAGAACTTACAGAAAATGTTACATTTTTGTGATTTATATTGTTATCGGACGATAGATGTTTTATATCGGGATATGAGATTCTGGTCACAGCCCTGCCACCAGCACTCAGAACTGGCTGTGGGTGAAGGCTGGAGCCACTCACTACAGA
Source organism: Diplotaxodon limnothrissa (assembly GCF_057381915.1). NCBI lineage: Eukaryota > Metazoa > Chordata > Actinopteri > Cichliformes > Cichlidae > Diplotaxodon > Diplotaxodon limnothrissa. The sequence goes on from NC_140611.1 coordinate 1,377,797, forward strand.
GCTGTTCAGTTGTCCACAGAGCTCACAGTGGAGTCTACTCTCCTGGAGTACTCAAAGCAGGTGTGGGACTGCTGTTCCCTTTTTTATTTTGGAAATCACGACAGAACTTTGCACCATCAGTTGGACGCCACCCACTTACCCTTAACACAAATTTTAAGATCAACTATGAGACTGCAGTTCAAAGACTTTTGGACATGTGACAGAAACAGAGAGGAGTACTTTGGGCTGCTCCCTCACTCACGAGGGGCTGCACAGTTTTTTATCCTTCCTGATGAAACAGGGTCTGAACTGGAGCTAGTGTACATGTGTGGAGCAGCACTCTACAGAGGCAGCAGGCAGAGGGGAGTCTGTCTCTGCTGATGTGACGCTGATGGCTGCAGAGGACGGTTGGACCATGTGCCTGCAGCCTGTTGTAGCAGCTCTTCTATTTGTTTTTATTTTTTCTAGAAATCATTTTCTAAATCACTTTTCTTAACAGCTGTGTGAAGTGAACCATTCAAACCAGTCAGCACATGCATGTGTCCGTGATTCAAAGGGCTCACGTGCTTTCAGGCCAGTTACCTTTGGTCTGCTAACAGCTCAGTCCAGCTGGAGCGCAGCACAGTGATGATCCAGTCAGCCTGCAGACACAGACAGAAAAGGCATCAAGTACAAGAGCAGACTTCCCTCACATGGACAGAGACTCACATGTTGTTGAAAGCACGCTGGTCCTGTCACAGCTGGCTGTGGGTGTGTGGGACCTGCTTACAGCCTGAATGTGGTGCAGAGGAGAGCAGCGTCACTACAGAGAAGACCTTTGGCTTAGAGAGCCCGACCAGCTCCGCTACATGCGATAACACACACACACACACACAGTGGCTGTCTACACACCAGATATGTTGTCAGCAGGTGGCGCTAGTGTGTGCTGAGTGTAGCCTGTGTGTGACCTAAAAATAACTGACAGGCCCCAACATTTGAAGACCCTGCTGCAGGCTCCGTCCACGCTCCGGCCTCCATCTTCACCCTGTGAGCCTCTGTGCAAACCTGCTGAACCAGCCACAGCATCACTGGGCTCCTCCGACCCAGTGATGCTGTGATCGGGCCTCACACACAAACACAACGTGTGAAACCACGTGTGTGTTCTCAGATTCACACTGCTCACCTGTCACGTGGATATGTATATATGTGTGTGTGTGTGTGTGTGTGTGTGTGTGTGTGTGTGTGTGTGTGTGTGTGTGTGTGTGTGTGTGTGTGTCTCCACAAACTGAGTGGACAAATGTATAAAAACGTCAACACTTCACCGAACAAACCAACGCTGCGGTCGTACTTGTATAAGATCATTAGCAGCTCTCATGTGATCAGTAGCTGAAAGCTGAAGCAACAAGGAGGCTGTTGTTGGAGCGAACAAAGAGCAACACAGTGCTCACGGGCACATCAGCGGCATTCAACCCAGCAACTGTTCCCTGGGAAGCTTACATGTGGAGCGTGTCTTATTTTAGTGCTGTTGGCACAGTTACTAACAAAACAGCTCATGAACACTCCCACTCCCTTTCAACATGTAAATTAATCAGAATGTTTTTTTGTATGTAATTTGTATAGTATATTTTTTTTCTCTCATTTCTTTTCTAAATGTACTTGTATATTGTTCACATGTTGAAATAAATTACCAATCAATCAACATGAATAAACAGGAAGTTTAAAACCAGCCGTCTATAGTTTAGTGTTTGTCACATGTGGAACGTTCCAGCTTGTTCATTAACCTCATTAATCTCAGGCTCACACAATCATGTCAGCTGTTACATTTGGTTATGCTGAGCTAAACCTGCTGCTCACCCCAGATGGGTTGCTGGTGACCAGGTAAATGTAAAGAGGTTAATCCCCTCCCACTGCCGTAGGGTAAGTTAACTCTGATGTCCACGTCCTCATCGATGATGACATGTAATGCTAACTGTACGCTATGAATGAGGAGGAGCCCTTTACTAACGCTCAACAATGTTTCCCCATCAGCAGTGTTACATGACTCCACCAGTCACATCGACCTAGAGACCAGTTAGCCAGCAAATAGTTACCACTGGTCACTAGTAAACATGTGTGTTGCCTGACCAGTTGTCAAGTATTGACTGTGGCAAGCTGCTCGCAGTTTCTACACTCAACAAAAATATAAACGCAACACCTTTGTTACTGCTCCCATTCCCCATGGGATGGACGTAGAGACCTAAAATTCATTCCAGATACACAATATAACCATCCCTCCCAAACAGTGGTCACAAATCAGTCCAAATGTGTGGTAGTGGGCACATCTGCTATATTGAGATAATCCATCCCACCTCACAGGTGTGCCACATCAGGATGCTGATCTGACATCATGAGTAGTGCACAGGTGTACCTCAGACTGCCCACAACAAAAGGCCACCCTGGAATGTGCAGTTTTTTGCGCTATTGGGGGTCTGGGGACCCAGAACCGGTCAGTATCTGGTGTGACCACCATTTGCCTCATGCAGTGCAACACATCGTCGCATGGAGTCTATCAGATTGTCAATTGTGGCCTGTGGAATGTTGGTCCACTCCACTTCAATGGCTGTGCGAGGTTGTTGGATATTCGTGGGAACTGGTACACGCTGTCGTATACGCCGGTCAAGCACATCCCGAACATGCTCAATGGGTGACATGTCCGGTGAGTATGCTGGCCATGCAAGAACTGGGACATTCTCAGCTGCCATCTGCCCTGAACAATGTGAACCATGATTCATCCGTGAAGCGCACACCTCTCCAACGTGCCAGACGCCATCGAATGTGAGCATTTGCCCACACAAGTCTGTTACGGCGACGAGCTGGAGTCAGGTCAAGACCCCGATGAGGACGACGGGCATGCAGTTGAGCGTCCCTGAGACGGTTTCTGACAGTTTGTGCAGAAATTGTTTGGTTGTGCAAACCAATTGTTCCAGCAGCTGTCTGGGTGGCTGGTCTCAGACGATCTTGGAGGTGAACCTGCTGGATGTGGGGGTCCTGGGCTGGTGTGGTTACACGAGGTCTGCGGTTGTGAGGCCGGTTGGATGTGCTGCCATATTCTCTGAAACGCCTGTGGAGACGGCTTATGGTTGAGAAATGAACATTCAATGCACGGGCGACAGATCTGGTTGACATTCCTGCTGTCAGCATGCCAGTTGCACGCTCCCTCATTGCTTGTGGCATCTGTGGCATTTTGCTGTGAGACAAAACTGCACATTCCAGGGTGGCCTTTTGTTGTGGGCAGTCTGAGGTACACCTGTGCACTACTCATGATGTCAGATCAGCATCCTGATGTGGCACACCTGTGAGGTGGGATGGATTATCTCAATATGGCAGATGTGCCCACTACCACACATTTGGACTGATTTGTGACCACTGTTTGGGAGGGATGGTTATATTGTGTATCTGGAATGAATTTTAGGTCTCTACGTCCATCCCATGGGGAATGGGAGCAGTAACAAAGGTGTTGCGTTTATATTTTTGTTGAGTGTAGGTGAAACTGACTGAAAAGAGGTCTGGTGGTGGCTGTAGCTCAGGTGGCAGAGCAGGTCAGCCACTAATCAGAAGGTCGGTGGTTCGATCCCAGGCTGCCTCCTGGCTGCATGCAAGGGCAAGATACTAACCCCGTGTTTACCTACTGGTGGTGGTCAGAGGGCCCGGTGGCGCCAGTGTCCGGCAGTCTCGTCTCTGTCAGTGCGCCCCAGGGCAGCTGTGGCTACAACGTAGCTGCCATCACCAGTGTGTGAATGTGTGTGTGAATGGGTGGATGACTGGATATGTAAAGTGCTTTGGGGTCCTTAGGGACTGAGTAAAGCGCTATACAAATGCAGGCCATTTATCAAAATACACCTCACAGCTGCTCCGGTCACCAGCAGATTCTGGTCGTCTACTTTACTTATCGAGCGCTCGCAGACGAGTCGGCAACTTCCATCTCATCTACAGGTCAGTAACCTCCCAGCAATGAAACAATCAGAGGGTTGTTTTTGGAGCACAACAGTCACAGCGAGTCGCTCGGAAGTCGAGACAACTTTTATCCTAGATTTAAACACTTCTCTCCGGATGAGAAGGATGTTTTGATGAAAAGCATGTCTATAATATCCTACAGCAAGCACCGAGTGTTGGGCAGTGCTCTCTGCCACCATCCTCAAAACACCAGCTGAGGTCATATCGTTTGGAAAAAGGTGTTCAAACTTCAGCGTGTAGTCAAGCTGTTCTGAACACAAAGACACTTTTAGTCTGTGTGCTGAGAAGAATGGGAGCATGTGAGAGACTGACAGAGGGGAGTAACTCGGTCAGTCTCACAACATGGGGATATAACAAAGGCTGAGGCCAAAGCATCCCCCTGTACTGTTAATCTGCCAGCATAAGAGTCACTCAACAGTGAGTGAACCAGCATTCAGTCATTCAGCCATCTAACAGGAAGTGTTACCCAGTTTTTTAAAGCTATATGACATTGTAGATAATCCACTGTGTAAACCCATGGGAGTGATGCACAGTACACTGGTGTGGGACTGTTTAAAGGGTTCAACAAATCAAACAGTTCAGTCTGGATGACCTTTGGCTTTCGTGTGCTCTTCCTTAAAGTGGTAACCTCAGCTGCACACCCATGTTTGTGCCGTATCACTTGGCATTCATATCTTTCAGGAATTAAAAACTGATGTGTCGTTTAAAACAGTTCCCCATCCTGCTGTGTTGCAATTGGAAAGCATTAGAAAGCATTAGCCAATAAAAGTGTTTCCAAACAGCTCATTTAAAGTCTGGAACATGGACGTCTCTAAAGACTCCTTCTTTGTGATGCTCTGCCGTTGCTCCAGCTGACTTCAATAGTTTGTGGGTTTTTCCACTCATCATTCTGTTTACTCATTTATTTATTCTTTGGCTTGAATAGTTTTCATACATGTCATATTTCCATTGCATCGCCAAACATCAGTCCATTCCCACCAACAGCCGTGCATCGTCTCCACCATGTTTGGCAGATGAACAGATCCTGAGACCTTTTTTGGTGTTTTTCCAAATTCATCCACAGATTCTCTTCCACAGATGTAAAGTATATGTTGGCGTTCCTGCCCTCACTGTGATTCGTCTGTTACGTCCCGTTTCTCATGACGACCTCCCTGACGTACGTGGACCTCACGCTGACACTTAAAGACGGAACCACCTGAAAATCAGTCGTATAAATATCTTGTTCTACTCCCACCAGCACAAAGCAGAACATGTACCTGACAGTTTTCTGTTGGGGACTTCAAAACACTGACAGGTGCAGAGGCAAAGGTTAAACAACACCGTGTTACCAACCTATGGCCGTGAAGGGATCGCTAATATGCTTGTAATATTAAAGCTCTGCCTCTCCTGATTGGTTACTCCCGGCTGCCAAACGGGCCCCATTAAACAGTCTTATGAAACATGGGCAGAGGCTTTATGCTCTCTGGAAACAATGGCGTTACTACTTCAGTCATAATAGGACTTTATTATAAACCTTATTACTTTAAGAGGACTTAATAGTTTGATGTTATGAATGCAGAGCAGAGAGGAACTGAAACACTCCTAATGCAGGACTTCTTCCTCCAGTCTTCCTCAAACATCCTCAGGACTGAGGCTCCGCCCACTGGATTCTGATGATGCAGCATGTTTGTACGTGACCCATTAGTGAGTCACGTTCAAAACAACAACGCTGTTATTAGAGATGTGCTGCAGGTTCAGGAGTGTTGTAGTAGCTGGGGTGACCGTCTCATGGTTAGGATACATCAGTAAAGCTGATCGGACTTTGTTGAAGGATGTCAAACACACACTGAGCTACAAATACAAGCATAACACACAGAATCACAGCAGACAGACTTGAAATGCCAGAGGTCGGCTCAGACCCAGCAGCTGCCAGGCTGCTAATGCTCTCAGAGACTGTTTGAATACTAAACTGATTACATTAATCTTGGAGCGTACGTTGACACTGTGCTGAATGTAGAAATCTCTCTGCTGTTCACGTTTAAATGTGTGTGAAGGAGAAAAACGTTTAAAGTCATTTATAAGGAAAGCTGCCACTGTCAGGGCGACAGCCACTAGCTGAAGGATTTCTTTGTACATGTGTACAACATGTGTAAGCAGCTCCCTGACGTCCTGCGTCTGCCTCCTCTCACTGTTACTGCTTTTTGATATTGATGTTTGACAATCACGTCATAATTCAAAAACATCATCAAGCCAGCTGTTCGTCCAAGCAGTCGGAGCAGTTCTGAGACATTGTGACAAAGGGACAGACGCACAACACAAAAATGTGAAACCAGAGGAAAAAGCGAGCTGGCTCTTCTAGCAGCTACACAAATGTTCACTCCACATCTAATCAGTTCATGCAGTGAAATGCATGACTTTGACAAGTATTCCAAGAAAATAAGAGCAAAGCTAATAAACACATTGTGCAGGTCGACAGCTCATTTCCAGACCATCGTGTGCCGTTCCTCAGAAAATCCCTGACACACAGACTCTAACGCTATTTGGAAAGAGTGCAAGTTTGAACTAGTCCAGCTGTGGAGGTTAGACTTCATTAGGCCTTTATGAATCACAGGGACCTGCAAGGACCTAAGATGTGTCATTAGACAGCGGCTCTATGTCAATGCTGGCATGCCCTCCACAAAGACACCGCACTACACACTTCAAAGAAGCCAAACACAATGACAGCTGACGTGTGGCGCGTGCAGCTGTTGGTGTCCAACCAAGAATAATCCCTGCTTTGGGTTTAGGGACTCGGGGGTGTCAGCGAGCATCCTCGTAGCTATAAAAACACCAGTGTGCGTGTGACGTGTTTGAAAGTGAGAGGCTGGGCTGGTAGAAACCCCCAACGCACCTATTTAGAGCAGCGCAGACGAGCACACATGCCCCATCGGCTGCGTGCCATTTTTTTCCTTAAATCGTTATTCAGATGGGTACGCGCTGCCAGAGGGCACATCCAATCAGACAGAAGGAAACTGGAAACATTCAAAGTTTTTTTAAACATCACATAAACATGGATGAAAAATCATTTTGCCGCTGGATTAAAATGACACACATGGATTTACTTTTCTGATTTTCTAACTGCTGTTGCAAAATATCAAGATTCCTGGAAGTAAGCCGACACCTGCACTGCAGGAAACCCTGTTCTTGTGTCAGGGTATTATTTCCTCTACATCCAATATGGCTGCTGACACAGCAAACAGTATTTCCTCAGTGCCACAGTGTCATTTCTCCACTGGTGACCATCGGCACAAGCGCAGCACCTGTTGCTGTTTTAGCTAGCTGTCATATCAAGTCTGAAATATTCCAGCGGGCACTTTCTTAACTAGAATCTGTGTCGGCACAGTTTGAATGAGGACAGAAAAGTTTGTCCCAAGTCACAGTTTTCACTCACGCATGCGGTAACCCCCCTGCATGGAGGACAGAGCCACCTCAGTGTACATCCAGGCACTGCAATCTGAAGGCCGGCTGCTGACTGTGACAGCCTGCTGATGCCGAGCTGAACGGTTTTAGATTTACCAACGTAGCACTGTTCAAGAAGTCCTACAGTGATGCTGCAGTGGTCACACTGCAGCTGTCAGGGAGATTCACAGCACTCGCTATGCTGCAAACACAGAGTCAACACCTCAGGCACTTAATGCAATGTCACTGAGCTGCTGGGTTAAACTGCTGCTGGGAGGAAGAAGCGCAAAGAAGGAGGTCAGCAAGCCTTCCTGGGCAGACTACTCCACAACAGGAAGAAAGGATTTGGACTGCTCATGTTTGACCTCAGAATTAGATTGATTTTATTTTTTTGCAGTCAGAGATCGACTGAAAGCAGCTGCAGCGACTAACTAGTTGCCAAGACACCGAGGCTACGTCCACACTGTTTTCTCTCCGTTTTGGCCTCCCATCCACACTGAGACGCCGTTTTCCTCAAGGAAAAACGCAGTGTTTTGAAAACGCACACATTTCAGAACGGAGCTGCTGTCGCAGTGTGGAGACTCGAAAACGCAGACTTTCTAAAACGATGACGCATTTTAGTCATGTGATGCAGTCATGTGACCAATTAAACAAAGATAGCGAAGGGCGTTATACAGCGGTTGTTTTGATTGCTCTCAATTTTGACCCTAAAAAGGATTAATATCACTTTGTAAATGACCAGATAGCTTTTCTTCAAATTCTTTAATTCTCACTCACTTTTGCGCAGGACTGGAACGTAAACGTTTCCGGCCGTTGCAATGTGGACGCACAACGACTGAAAACGCTAGTGTGGACGCGGAGCGTTCTCAGACAAAAACGCTGTTTTCAAATCTATCCGGGCTAGTGTGGACGTAGCTAGAGCAGGGCAATATGACCAAAAATATTCATCACAATATACGTTTGAAAATTTGCGATAACGATATAACTGACGATATAATTGACACGAGACAAAATACTTTACAACTCCACAACTTTATTAGTGCAAAAAAACAAACAAACATCAATGTATTTTCACTTAAACAAGCAGCTGTTTTTATCTGCATTAAAGTTATAAAAACGTAACAGTGCAAACTCCTCGCTGACAGTTTAACCAAAAGGCGTTTCCAGTGGAAACTGGCCGACACATCCTCAGCATAACCATGTATAACATCCACAAAACTTACAAAGAGGTTATACACACACAATACGGTAATATCATGTTGAAGCACAGCACGTATCACTCCGCGAGGCTCCGCCTACGATAGCCGTAATGCTCCAACAATCCATCAAGCGGTGCGGCTTCGTAGCTCAGCAAAGTCGTACTGAAACATCTGACAGATTTTCGAGCGCCGTGCACATAAAATCGTTTTGAGGTCAGTAAACACAACCAGAGTTCATACATAAGGCACACGGGATTATAAGGGGCTCTGTCGACTTTCAGAAAAATCAAAGGATTGATTTTAAGTGTGCCGTATTTTCCAAACAACACGGTAATAACGACGACAAAGCTAATAATGTCAGTCAGCCAGGACAGCGGTCCCTCATTTATCGCTAGAGTTACCGTCTAAAAATAATCCAGATTGATGAAATCCACATCTTTTTTCAATTATTATATAGATGTTTACAGGCTGTAAAACTCCTCACTACACACTTTATGCACTTTTCTCAGACAGGCATGAACATTTTCACACGTTTCTCTCTTGTTTAAACTCTCAAAGTTCAAACCTTTGTAGAAAAATAAGCCCAGTGTTATAGAATGAAACCAAAGGCACCCGCAGGTGACGACGTTTCGTCGACATTGTTGTGTTTGTTGGGGAGAAAACTTCAGAGTCACGCTGCTGCTGATCAAAGATTGATGTAAATTTGACACGCTGAACACATCCTGTACTGTACAGGAGACACAGCATGGAGGAGAGTGATTGACGAGGGTCTACAGCCAATCAGGACGCAAAACACAATGCACTGTTTAAAAAAAAAACAAAAAATGCTCAAAGCGGCCGCATGCGCAAAAGAAGACGTCACACACAACGCGCTCTGTTTAGACCCAGACCAACAGCATTGTTTGACTGATGGCCTTAATATAAAGACTTCGGACTTTACGTTTCCCAATTTTGCTTTAAGTTATAAAGTTATTGTGTTATTTACATTTGGCCTAATAATGATGCTTATTGCTGTTTTAGAGGAGCGCTGCTTCTAGTTCTGTCAGAATCTGCAGATTATACAGAACAAATAAAATGTTCATGTTTCTCCAGCGTTGTCTTCCCAGCAGTTTCACTGACATCTACACGGGATGGTCGGGAAGCGTTCGCGATGTCTTCTCAAACAGCAGTCGCTTTCTAAAACATCAGATATGTATCGGATTCAGCACCACATACAAAGGTGACCCAGATCGGATTAAAATGATCGGATTTGTGCCGTTCACACTGTCACACCATGATCGGATATGTTTCGCACAGGGTCAAAGAAGTTGGATTTGATGCGCTTTCGCCTGCAGTGTGAACGATATTTTCACACTAGAGCGCGTCTGCTGTCACATTTTATTTGTAGTGTGAACGAGCAGACAAAACAAATTTGTCGGATTTGATCAAAAAGTCTGAATTGAGCATCAAGACCTGCAGAGTGACGTAGCCTAACATCCATCAGTTAAATAAACAGCGTCTGAACCATGAATATGAAACTTTAACAAACAACCTGTCAGCTGCTTTTTTGGAAAACAGAAATGTTACTTCACAGAAGGAGGACGGCCTTCACACGCACACAGACACACACACACCCACACGCATGGACACCCACGCACACACACAAACACACAAACTCGTGTAAAACCTTCATTAACAACATCACAGAATAATGCTGGACTAAAGCACAGTGTAAAGTATCACACGGTCAGAGTGACGGTTCCACAGGTGAGGACACCCTGAGTGTCCACAGCTGTGCTGACAGCCAGGACTCCAAAAACAGATCATTTTAGCTCCTATTGCGTTACAGTGTTTAAAAACGTTGCTTCTACATGTACACTGTGACACCCAAGCTAAACGTACAATAAAACTTTCCACTTCGGTCCTCAGCTGAAATGATTCCTGCCAGAAACAACAACTAGGAACCAAGGACAACCTCCTCAACATGTGAGAAAAACAGGCAAAGGGTGAAGACGCCATGACCACAGCAGAGTGGGTTTTTCCCCCCCCGATTACTTTCTGTCTCTTTTTGAGACTGTACAAAGAACACACACACACACACACACACACACACACACACACACACACACACACACACACACACACACACACACACACAAGTACAAGACGGGGAAAGGCAAGCAATACTGACCAAGTGAAAAACGTGCTCAGGCACATACAAACACAGAAGTGAGGCTTCTACAGATTCCTGCAGCTAATCGTATAATTAACAAAGCAGACACCGAATCTGACTCAGCTGAATCTACCAGAGCGGTTCAGTTCCAACAAGTTCACCGACAGGCCCCAGGCCCCGCTTCACCGCACTATCCCAGTGACCCAGGACCATGCAAAAGTCTTGAGCCCCCATTTCTTTCTGTTTTGTTAGGAAAATGTGAGACTCATTGAAATGTAGAAATGTGATATTATAGAAGATAATCGGGCAAACGCAGAGATCATGAACACTTAAAGTGCTTCAGTTTAAAGCAGTGTATAGACTTTTCAGACATATTCATTAGAGGTGGGAATCACCATACATCCCACGATACGATATTATCACAATACTTAACGCACGATACGATATTATTGCAATTTTTAAAAATATTCTGCGATATTCAGATTCTGTACATAAAGGTAAACTTTATCAATATTCATTTTATCTAATATCAAAGTCTCGCACTCAGTCTTTCTCTCATTTCAGTCAGTTTTATTGTTGACAAACTGAACTGTTTGTATTACAGTCTAGTCCAACTTAACTGAATGCAACCATCTGGTACAATTACAGCTATTCTGAACTATGCAATATGATAACTATGCAGCCCCTTCAGCAACTGAAGAATTTGAAAGTAAATTAAAACAAAATATAATTTTACATTAAATAAAAAAGTTTTAAACTTAATTAAAATAAAACATGTCTTAAATTAAAATAAGTAAACTGTCATGTTTATTGCTGCCAAAAACAGTTAAACACATTTGGACAGTGAAGGAATGTCAGGATTCTTGCTCAGAAAAAGGATCAACATGCTCTGAAGTCAGAGCACAAAAACCTTTTTGTAACAAAATATCGATTTGTGCTGTCCCTGTATCGATACATTATTAGCAAACAAAATATCACGATGCGACACAGTATCGATTTCTTCCCCCACCCCTAATATTCATACAGGATTAGGATGATCCTGCCCACTTCACTCACACCCACGGTAACCAGTCTAACCTGACTGATTTACAGATGTCTTTAAAGTACGGGAGGAAGCCAGAGCAGAGGTTTCCTTCATTTCTGCTTTTGTCTGCAAAAGAACTTGTAACAGGTCATCTGGACACTTTAAACAGACCAGTGAGGGATAATAGCTGCACTGTCACTGGGGCATGATGACACCTAAATAAATGCATTAGGCCAGATGGCGGTCTTGCCTGTTTCCTCCAAACTTGTTGTTCACTAAATATGTGATCCAAATAATATGGAAACATTGATAACTGGGATTTTTTAACAAGTATAGAAATTATTTTTCCTATGACGCTTTTTTTCTTATTTTCGCTGTAAAAGTCCCGACTTGCTTGCTGTTTAGTCCGACTCCAGCCGAGATGAGTAAAAGAGAGAAAGTTAATGCTCGCCTGCAGTTTGTCTCTGCATTGCTCGGGGTCACCTGGACCCCCACCGAGGGCTGTTGACTTCCCGTCGCTCGCCGTAAGCGATGAGCCCCACCCCTGTCTGCCAGCGCAGACCTGAGCTGAGAGCAATTATTAGAAATGACTATTAATAAGTGAACTGTTTTAAACCCTGTTAGGTGACGACCCTGACCCTGATGTTAATGCGACGGTAGTCGAGCTCGAATCCCAGCCTGGTGGAGATCAGCTGATGGGTCTGATCCTGACCGCGGTCCTCGCCACAACAGCAACCCAAAGACCACACAGTCACCCCTGCTCCTTTCCCCTTCTTCCTGCCCCTAAGCTCACAGTGGTAACCACCAACATACCCGAGTCTGTGTAGCATTATATTACACTGTATTATAAAAAGGGAATTAGAATACTGGTGATACTTTCCACCCAACCTCTTAACCTGGAATCCAGCCTACAGCCTGACACGCAGTGAAAACACGATCGCACAAACCCTAGTGCTGCTTCCAACATCAGCTTTAACCTAACCTGTTAACCCTGATCTACCAGAACCAAAGGCCTTTTGATACTGACCCAGGTACTTGTGATTATGGAGAAGACCAGCACGCACTGACTAAACCATCATAGAGACAAGCTCAATGTTACCACTGGAGCTGATGGAAATATCATGGCCCAGCACAGCACCAGTGCTCTATGCTGAGCCGCTCTGCATCAGAAGAATAAAGATGTGCTTAACAGCAAAAGAGTGCATGAAGCTGTTTTTAACATAGTGAAGAAGTTCCTGCCTGAAGACACCTACAGAGCAGCTGCTGGAGGAGGTGAACACACTCCTCTTTCATTCTTTCCATCCACACATTTTTTCAAACCAAACGGAGGATTTGAGCTTCCAACTCCACAGTGAAAAGGCCGCCAGACTTAACTCTTGGATTTAGTTTCTCAATATTCACTGCACAGAAAAAGTCCATAATTATCAAGTTGGCTAATGCCACGAGCAGCATAGGTCTGAGCGTCGCTCCACGTCCATCCAGACAGTGTTTGGATCCACACAGAGACAGGAGGACGGCTCACATACTTTCCATCTGTGGCGGAGAGCTGCTTGGATATAAAAAGGTAGCTGCGGTTTGGTTTGGACGTGGTGCGCCTATGAGACTGTGTGTTTTCACATGTGATAGAGTGAGCACAGAAAAACAGTGGCTGTTCCAGGAGGACTGCGAGCCATAACACACAAAAGCTTCACTGCTTCCTGTACGGAAAACAGGCAGCATGGACACAGTCTTCAAACACACACAGCTCTGTCAGCAGTTACATCAAGACGACCAGCCAGCAAACCCCAAACACAAACCTATCTGTCCCTCTACACTCTGTGCGAGCAGCTAACACACACAATCAACACAAGCTCTTCGAGTCAGACACACAAACACACACACGTGCATCGCTGCCACACACGTGCTCTCCAACGTCTTCTGCTTCAGACATGAACGGCTACGGGACACAAACACACTGCACCACTCGCTGCTGCGATTTGTTTGCCTGTGAGGAGGTAACCTCAGTCTTTCACACCATCATCATACGTGTGTGTGTGTGTGTGTGTGTGTGTGTGTGTGTGTGTGTGTGTGTGTGTGTGTGTGTGTGTGTGCGTGCGCGAGAATGACAGGGAGGCTGGTGGAAGAGCGGTAGCGAGCTTAAACACCGCTGGTATCTAAAAACATTGACCGCACACAAGACGAGGGCGGAGCCAGGGTGAAGTGGGCGGAGACGGCTGTTAGAAACAGTGAAAGGAAAGATTTACAAGATGGTAGTGAGACCAGCTATGATGTGTGGGAGGTCAAACCAAGACCCCTTTATGCAGCTGGATCCAGCAGGTGGTCCACTGGGTGTACTGGGGTATCCAGTGGGTCACGTAGCCCACTCCGCAGGACAGTTTGATGCGTTTCCCTCTGACAGCGGCTTCTGATCATTTTCAGTGAATAAGTGAAAACACGTTCACTGAGTTTCAAACTAAGAGCATCAGTGCTGCTCTCTCTTTGAGCCGAGCTCTAACTCTACGAACTATCTATGACGGCCCACAGCCCACTTTGATCTGGAGTGGACCAGTGAAACCCTCCTTTGTTATATTTAACTGTTTGTCTAAACTGTTTGTTCAAAAAACCTGCTGTGACACAGAAACAAATCTGTCAGCTCGACTCTGGAAGAAATAAACGTATAAAGTTACAGAAGAACTTGTGGTAGCTCAGCGCCCACACTGCCCATGTTTGTGTTGTTCTTTGAACTGTAGTCATAAAAGCATTTTTTCACAAAGGTACAGAGGTTTTATTAGAGACACAGCTAGGTGTTTCTTTGGTACTGAACAGCAGAAATGAGGCACACAGAGGGACAGAGCTGTGCAGGAAGTGCGACCGTGATGGAAGCAACAGCCGCACTGAGAGGGAATTCTGTTTTTCAAACATGAAGTTTTGCTCTCGTTTGCTTTGGTTCAGCAGTGACGAAATCTGGATTTTCAGAATCTGTGGGCTTTCCACACTCGGTGGGCACGTCCTGCACGTGGGAGCCGCGCTTGGCGTCTCCATTTTTCGGCGGAATCTATTTAGCTGCTCTTTAATCGTTTGGCGTTTTAGCTTTTTGGTGGTCGTTGAAATGGCTTCAGCGGAGATTCTGACGTTTCCATGGATACACGTCTGTATTTAAATAACAGATCCGGCGGTACATCGCGTCGAACTACATGTTCTCCCTCTCACCCGCCGCACCGGGGGCAGTGGGGTTCACACAATCGAAATGCATCATGGTAGATGTAGTTCAGGGTCAACACTTTCAAGCAGCGTACAGGAAACTGATTTGAAGAAGCTCTCGCGCGTCACAAAACGAGGCGGCGGCCACATTTGGTTTGTGTTTCAAAGGAGCACAAATTGTTTCTGATGTCTGATTATTATTATAATGTTTTGCAGGTTTTTTTTAATAATGGACATTAAATAATCACTTGTGTAAAATGTTGTTTACAATGTAACAATCATGCAAAATTAATTAATTACATGTAAAATACTTAATTGTACTTCCAAGTATTACTCCTGATTTTCAGTTCTGCCCAAATCAGAAATCAAATAAAACCCTGAGAAAAAGACTCCTCACATTCATAATAGACGTGTTTCACAGGTCAGTTAAAGTGTAGCCGCCGTGTCTGTAAAACCAAACAAACCTACTGTTACCTGATGCTCAGGTCTTTCAGCCTCCACAGTGCAGACCAACGGCATGGCCCATATTTAGAACGCAGTTAAAGGAGATTGTTTAAGAGAGAAGACAAATTTCAATCAGAATGACTTTCACTTTAAGCACCTGACATTCCTGACAGAGGAGCTGCTTGGTGATGATAGGGAGACGTTTATCTGACCATCACTCACTGCATCATTCACAAGTTACAACCTGCGATCCAGTCATTCGAGCGCATTAACCTCCAGAGTTTGTTGCTGTTCTCAGTAAATCCAAGTTTCCTTGTTCCCTGTACAGAGATCTGCAGATGTGGGGAAACAGGCGGCGACGTTAACAGCAAAGCAGAAAAAGACGCGTACAGGAAGCAGTGAACCTTTTCCAGTTTTCTCTGGAATCTTCTGTAATGGAATAGTCACTGTTTTGTAAATGCAGCATTCTGTCCTGTTTGAACGTGAGCTTATTAAAACCTAAATTAGTGAAACAAATCAGTTTAACATCCATGAAAACAGGATTTATTCAGTTTAAGTTAGAAGTTAGCAGGAAGTTAGCTCGCTAGATTCCACCTAAACATGATATATCATGTTCTGAGGGAGAGATTAAAACTGATAAACAAATGTTGGAATTTTATATATTTTATAAATACATTCAATTTAATTTTCAATTCAGTTTTATTTATTCAGCGCCAAATCACAACAACAGTCGCCTCAAGGTGCTTTATATTGTAGAGTAGATACAGAGAAAAACCCAACAATCATATGACCCCCTATGAGCAGCACTTTGGGGACAGTGGGAAGGAAAAACTCCCTTTTAACAGGAAGAAACCTCCGGCAGAACCAGGCTCAGGGAGGGGCGGGGCCATCTGCTGTGATTGGTTGGGGTGAGAGAAGGAAGACAGGATAAAGACATGCTTTGGAAGAGAGACAGAGATTAATAACAGATATGATTCAATGCAGAGAGGTGTAGAAACACCCAGTGCATCATGGGAATCCCCGGCAGCCTACGTCTATTGCAGCATAACTAAGGGAGGATTCAGGGTCACCTGGTCCAGCCCTAACTATATGCTTTAGCAAAAAGGAAAGTTTGAAGCCTAGTCTTGAAAGTAGAGATAGTGTCTGTCTCCTGAATCCAAACTGGAAGCTGGTTCCACAGAAGAGGGGCCTGAAAACTGAAGGCTCTGCCTCCCATTCTACTTTTAAATACTCTAGGAACAACAAGTAGGCCTGCAGAGAGAGAGCGAAGTGCTCTAATAGGGTGATATGGTACTACAAGGTCATTAAGATAAGATGGGGTCTGATTATTTAAGACCTTGTATGTGAGGAGCAGGATTTTGAATCCTGGATTTAACAGGAAGCCAAAACAGGAGAAATCTGCTCTCTCTTTCTAGTCCCTGTCAGGACTCTTGCTGCAGCATTTTGGATCAGCTGAAGGCTTTTCAGTGAGTTTTTTGGACATCCTGATAATAATGAATTACAGTCGTCCAGCCTGGAAGTAATAAATGCATGAACTAGTTTTTCAGCGTCACTCTGAGACAGGATATTTCTAACTTTAGAGATGTTGCACAAATGGAAGAACGCAATCTTACATATTTGTTTAATATGTGCGTTGAAGGACATGTCCTGGTCAAAAATGACTCCAAGGTTCCTCACAGCGTTACTGGGGGCCAAGGTAATGCCATCCAGAGTAAGAATCTGGTTAGATACCATATTTCTAGGCTTTTCAGGGCCGAGTACAATAACCTCAGTTTTATCTGAATTAAGAAGCAGAAAGTTAGCGGCCATCCAGGTCTTTATGTCTTTAAGACATTCCTGCAGTTTAACTCATTGGTGTGTGTTATCTGGCTTGAGCCAAATTCCACTGAATTTGGAAATTTGGAAAAATAAAGCACGTACTGAGTCACTGCAGAGATTTCTGTGCTGGAAATGACTTTACAGGGAATTATTACGATGCAGGCACATGCACATGTTTACGTGCATTTAGTTAAAACTTGTTTTGTTTGCCTGCAGAAAGCACCGACTGGATTCTGAGTCCAGTCATTTCTCAGGGTTTAACGCTGATCCTGTTTTTACTGCGTGTCAGACTCCGCCTCCTTGTGAGGGCCATGAGCATTTTCTTGAATTTGAATCTGACGTAAAGCATTTGAATGCTTCTTGCACTGTTCCCCAGGCGAGCTTTAAAAAGAAGGAAACAATGTCAGGCTCCACTCAGTGCAATCAGAACGATAGTCCTGATCCCCAGCTGCACAGCCGGCCCCTGGATCTCCGCGAGGGTCGAGGGACATAGACGCACAAAGACGAGACGGAAACAGAAAGAGAGAGAGTGGCTTGGCAGAGTCGTGCAGCTCAGGGGATAAACATGGAAGGAAAAAAAGGAGAGAAGAAGAAATCACATTCAATTTTCCAAGAATGAGGGCTGTGCAGTAATACAGCAACAGCAGCCTGCATCTGTCTCCACATCTGTGTGGGATTAAAGAGACGCAGCGGTGCTGAACTTCAGCGTTTGCTGCAGATGACTACACACATCTGCAAACGTCACACACATCCATACCAACACTTCGCTGTCCACGTGTCTCACATTATAGGACAGTACAGGACATGCTGCTGTGCTGCATTGCTGTGGGGCAACCATAGTTCAGGGGGTTGGGAAGCTCAACCGGAAGGTCGCCGGTTCGATCCCCCAGCTCTCTCTGTCCTGGTCGTTGTGTCCTTGGGCAAGACACTTTACCCTACAGCCTATTTGTGTTGGCCAGAGGGGCCGATGGCGCGATATGGCAGCTTCTGTCAGTCTGCCCCAGGGCAGCTGTGGCTACACCTGTAGCTGCCTCCACCAGTGTGTGAATGTGAGAGTGAATGTATAGTGGCATTGTAAAGCGCTTTGGGTGCCTTGAAAAGCTCTATATAAATCCAATCCATTATTATTATTTAGAAGCCACAGCTTTATAATAAATAAGCACCGAGCTGTCAGATGCAGGGGTTGGAACCATTTAAACTCCAGAATATAAAAAAGAAAGCATTTTTGTTCTTGATGCTCGAGTTGGATTTGTTGACATCTGTGGCTGACGGCAGCATCACGGTGGCTAAAGACCAGTGGAGACGGGCTGTCGTTGTCACAGAAGTACTGAAACCTTTTGGAAACTCAGCTGCTGCAGCTTCACTTTCTTGCTAAGATACCTCAGACAGCTAACCATTGCTTTCCACAGCAACATGTCCTGAGCTTCCTGTGTCAGGTGTTTCATACCATTTTAATGCTCAGTTATATGTGGACGTCTTTGGGTTTTACAAAAACACATTTCTAGTTGTCACATTAGAGATTGATGCAGTATTAATGTTTGAACCTTATTTGTCTTAGTTCTACTTTGATTTGTGTGAGTCTGTTTCTTCTCCAGGAGTCGTGTTGTTCAGCCACTGAAACTATGACAGGAATGTGTCTCAGACTAGGGCTGGGCAATATGACCCAAAATTCATATCTCGATATTTTTTTTAAAGCCATAAGTTAAGAACAAAAAGAGAGTTCTTAGTCACACTGTGTCCCAGATGTCACACGGGCACTTTTATTTACATACAGCATAGATGTACATGAAGAAATTACTCAAAAATAAATTATCAGCATTTATTAAATAATCATGCTCCATAAACAAAAGAAAACAATGTTGTTTTTGTGCATAACAAAAAGCTCACAATTGTGCAGTCAAAATGTAAACTAATAGACGCTGAGCATAATAACAAAGAGACAGATTTCACAGCTGCACCACGTCTCTGAACAGTTGCCACTTGTGGTCCTTATACATACACAGTACGGTAATATTACGTTGAAGCACAGTACGTATCACTCCGCGAGGCTCCTCCTCGGTAGCCGTAATCCTCCGACAATCCATCAAGCGGTGCAGCTCCGTAGCTTAGCAAAGTCATATTAAAACATTTTTTGACAGATTGCTGAGTGCCGTGTACCACATAAAATCGGTTCGCGGTCAGTAAGCATAACCAGAATTCATACATAAGGCGCACTGTCGAGTTTTGAGAAAATGAAAGGATTTTAGGCCGTGCAGCCCCTTCGGGCTGCATGTCGTTAGCGCGGTTAGCTCGTTAGCGCGGTTAGCTCGCTAACACGTTGACGCCGTCCAGCCCCACGCACGGGGCGATCCGAGGTAACTCGCTAACGGAGATTTTCCGCTTTCATCTTGTCGCTGCCTGCAGGTGAAGCTATGGGGGAGGCGGAGTTGTGTTCAGTGAAGGAGAGGCGAGGCCGAGTAACGTTGCGTAGAGACAAAAGTGGACGAAAGAGAGGCAAACCTGCGGCTAATTATAACGTAACATAGACTATATCGATATAAACGATATTGTCACATCTTATATCTCATATGAAAATATATCGATATTTTTAAAAAACTCAATATATCGCCCAGCCCTATCTCAGACCAACAGCAGCCTTCTCTACGGCATCCCTGACCTCTGAACCTTGAGTGGCGTGTACGTGTTTCCCTTACGCACAATCCAATAAAAACCACTGAGATTTGCTAACAAGTACAGGAAGGATCATTGTACCAGTCTCTGATTTACCCGCTGGGTGTTTTCTTTACAAAGTTGTCCACTAAGGGGAGACACTGGAGACCAGAGTACTGCTACTCATCTGGATACTCCATTAATACTGTGTGTGTCTATGTGGGAGGCAGAGAAACACACACAAACAGACACACACACACAGGCTGAGTCATTGCATTCAGCTGCCAGCTGCCTGTTTCAACAACAAACAGTAAAAACCATTTACTTCTACCAGTGTGCGCACACACACACACACACACGTGCAGCTTCATCACTGCACTGCCTTCATAAATCCATATGTTCAGAGCTTAAACACTTCGTGCATAACTCGGTTGTCCAACCCTCATCTTAAACCAGCCTCAAAGTTAACGAGCAGGAAAAACCCAGCTCTTATCAGGGGTTAACGTGGAAACCCCGTGTGTGGGTTTGAAACAATATCAACCAACATCAACAACACGCACAATCACCAGTGGGTGTGGGTGTAACATTGGGGCAGATACCATCAGTGGACTGATGTCTACTTTTAGACTTGCTGTTGACAACCAGTGGAAAACAAATAGCTGAGGAGGAAGCTGCTTCCACCAAGCTGTGACCAAGCAGACAGCATGTAGCCTCTCTGGGTGCTGACCATAATCCCGCTGTGTGATAATGTGTGGCTGCAGGCTTCACACTGACACAGCACCACGCACAGGTGGTGTGTAACAATACCCTGCAGCTCACTCTTTGGCCATTTATGACACGCTGTGTGCACACAAGGACATTTCCAATCAGACTTCAAACAGCTGAAATATGTGGGAAAGACGATGTCAGAGGTGCTTTAGCATGAAATCATGTCTTTGTTAAAGGTGAAACATCTGCACGTGCACCGCGACGTCTGAGGGGTGGTGTTAATGTCCACTTTAGTCCCGCTCTGAGGTTTCTAACCATGTGACCTTTGTTTTATGAACAATATCTTGGGAGTTTGAGCGACATTTTTTCCTTTTGTTACTGTCGTCAGAGCTCCGGTTGGGTTGATGACGGCCTCAGGAGTGACCCGCTGTAGTCTGGTGACAGCTTTAAGGTTAAAGAACTATTGAGCTGCTTAGGACTGCAGGTCCTAGAGCCTTCCTCGGCTGTCATAATGGCACATCAAAGGGCTAACATGATACACAATCATATTTGCTTTTTGTTATTTCTCCTCTTTAAAGCAAAGAACTTCATGGCTGAGATCCACATAGTGCTGGGCGATATGGAAAAAATATTTATCACGATATGAATTATTTTATATCACGATAACGATATATATCACGATACACCACCTCGCAGTCCGTAAACAGCAGAAGAGGGTGCAATCTTTGTTAATGAAACGGATGGTTACGCTCGTGTAGGGCTGCGTATCTCTGCTCGTCCACAGGTCAGCAGCCAAGGCTTAATGCACGACACTGCAAACATCCTGCTCTACTTTGGCCCGGCATGCATCGTATAAGCGAGGCAACTCGACTTTACTAACGACCGGGCATAACGTACCTCGGATCAAGGACTGGGCAGCACGGTGGCACGGTGGTTAGCACTGTTGCTGCACAGCAAGAAGGTCCTGAGTTCAATTCCACCATCAGGTCTTTCTGTGTGGAGTTTGCATGTTCTCCCCGTGTTTGCGTGGGTTCTCTCCGGGTACTCCGGCTTCCTCCCACCGTCCAAAGACATGCAGCTTGTGGGGATAGGTTAATCGGATAATCCAAATTGTCACTAGGTGTGAATGTGTGAATGAATGTGAGTGTGAATGGTTGTCTGTCCTTGTGTGTTGGCCCTGCGACAGACTGGCGAACTGTCCAGGGTGTACCCTGCCTCTCGCCCTATGACAGCTGGAATAGGCTCCAGTGCCCCCCGTGACCCTGAAAAGGATAAGCGGAAGCGAATGGATGGATGGATGGATGTTAGAAATGATAGAAGACAAATGTCCACACGATATATATCGTCATATCACCCAGCACTAATCCCACGTTTCCAAACGGTTCAACTTCACCACTTACAGCTGACTATGGGATATCTCGATACATTCACAGCAGCTCGTGAAGGCAGACAGCGTGGCTGGCTGTTTGATTTTCTACACCAGTGGCAGTGGGACTGAAAACAGCTGAATTCAAAGATTCAGAGGTTTGGTCCAGTGCTTTTTGTCCCTGCAGTGTGTGAATCAAACTGGAGTTCTTACTCCCTTAGTCCAAGGTAAACTGTCTAAACACAAACAGTTCAATGTGCTGGAAAAGTGTCCCTGCTGATGTGCTGTGCTGCTCCGTCACACCCTCTGTCTGTCTCACCCCTGGGATGAGATGGAATTTCCTGAGAGAAGGAGGGATGACTTTTCCATACACTTGGCTAGAGGAGGACAGACATGCAAAAGAAAAACCCCAAAAACATCAGATGGTGACCTAGTTTGACCTCTCTTAGCCTCCAGTGGCAATATACTGACAAACTGCAGTAGAGCAGCTGATACAGATGCCAGAGGAAGCACACGAGGCCAAACGTCGACTCTGTGCTCGTAGGCCTCTGCGCTGCTCGGAAACGCAGATGGGCTAATTCCCATAACAGAGGTCTAAGTGCTGCTGAGCAACCAAGCAGAGCCTCGCACAGTCACTGAGAGCTCTCATCAAAATAATGATTCCAATCAAATGCATGTCCAACTGGAACAAAATGAGAACGCACAGTGGAAGCAGCAACAGACGACCGGAGAGAGCTAAAAGAAACAAACTCATCGTCTGCGTTATTAATCGAACAGCAACCTGCTCCTTCCATTGTGTCAATACATTAGAGCAGATCCTTCTTTTATTTTGAAGGTGCGAGGGCAAAGGCCTCAAGGCAGCAGAAATAACAGGTTAACTCGATGTGTCCTCGCTCCATGCTGCAAACATTCATGGTGGAAATTTAATTTCCTCAGAACTGTCAGCGTGCGTCTAATGATGTGGCCGTGTGTTTGGAAAGCCTCGTGAATGAACTAAACTAACGTCATCTTTGTACAAACATGTTTGTTTGTAATGTGTAATTGTCCACGACATCCCAAAGCCATGCTTTGATTGACTTAAGTCTAGTGCCATTTCCTGTTTGTGCTAACGGTGCACAGCCCATCATGCTGTAAATGCATGTTACACAGTGGATACAAGCGTGGAATGGGAACAGCCAATCAAAACATAACTGTTTAGATCAGCTTTGACATCATTCGTCATCAAAACGCATACATTTACCCTCATTACATCCATCTAGAGCTGGGCGATATAAGATTTTTTCATATCACGATATGTTTTTTTCGTTTCAGGCGATAACGATATCTATCACGATATAAGCCAAATAACTACATTTGTAAGATTTAAATGTGCCGTTGCTCACAAGTAAAATGTGAAATAATCAGCAGCTTGTTTTTATTTAAATATTTATTTCCCATAATAAGTTCAACAGGGTAGATGTACTTAAGGAACACGAGACTTTTTCAGATAAATAAAGGCAAATATTGCAAACTACACAAAAGGCAGCCGCTAAAGCGTTTAAGTTTCAAAACAGAACAAACGAAACAGACTAAACTGTCAATTCCACTTAGAAACAAAATATTAATTCTAAAAATAAATCTTAGTTTGTTTTACAGAAGAACAGACAAAATTGACTAACTTTTGTCAATATCAAATAAACTGAGAACTAAAAGGAAATTCTCAATCTCTCCTTGTTGTATAGCTTAGCTTTTCAAACAGTTTTAACAGTTACTTTAGTCTGACAAAAGCCGAATGACGAATCAGCGCTTCCAGTCAGAGACTGAGGCTACGTCCACACGTACACGGGTATTTTTGAAAACGGAGATTTTCCGTTTTCGTTTAAAAAAAATAATCCCGTCCACACATAAAGGGAGAAATGAAGGAAAACTCTGCTATGACCATGCCAAAGCAGCAGGTGGCGCTAGATTCCTAACCGTGCAGAAATGTTGGCCAATCAGAAGTCTAGAAGCCTCGGTGGGAAAAAGTAAACAAAGCTGGGGCATAGAAGCAGAACAGAGCCGTATGTGTGGAGGGACAGTAACTGTGTGTATATGTAAGCATTTAAACACTGCAGAGAGTAGAATTAACAGTAACAGTATTGTAGAAATTCATTTCACCGAAACAATAACGTGGCGCACAGTGTGACGTCAAAAAATGCGCAAACCTTTGACACTGCGTTTTCTCCGTTTTTCTAGTCCACACGTAAATGCAAAAACTGAGTTTTCAAAAATCTTCGTTTTCAGTGACCAAAAACGCCGTTTACGTGTGGACGAAAGGTGCAAACGCATAGAAAAAATTTTCAAAAATACCCGGGTACGTGTGGACGTAGCGCATGCACCAGTTTATTGTATTTCCAGACTTGCTTTCGGCACAATTTACAGTGCACGCTACTCTGTTTTTTGTCAGACTTGAAATAGCCGAAATACCTTCACACTACGGAACTTCTATGGCTCTTCCGTTCGACAATCTCTATGGCATTGGAACCATCATCTGTTTTCTCTTCGGTAACCTTCGGTCACGCTCGGTTGATTTTTCTAGTCGGCACACTCATTTCCTCCATTACCCGGGCGGTGCGGTGGCTGGCTGCTTCCCAAACAAATACACATGTGCGGCTTGGCACTTGTGCTGTACGTAACAAGTCACATGACGTGACGCTGCGGCTGTGATTGGTTCGGCTCTGCGCTACGTAATTTGGAATGGCTGTTCTTTTTTTTTTTTTAAGAGGACAAGAGCGGCGAGGTCTATCGTGATAGTTAAATTTTTCTATCGAGAAAAAGTTATATCGCGATACATATCGTTATCGTTCTATCGCCCAGCTCTACATCCATCCATCCCATCCATCCATCGTCATCCGCTTTATCCGAGGCCGGGTCGCGGGGGCAGCAGCCTAAGCGAAGAGGCCCAGACCTCCCTCTCCCCAGCCACCTCCTCCAGCTTATCCGGGGGAACACCAAGGCGTTCCCAGGCCAGCCGAGAGATATAATCTCTCCAGCGTGTCCTGGGTCTGCCCCGGGGCCTCCTCCCGGTGGGACATACCTGGAACACCTCACCCAGGAGGCGCCCAGGGGGCATCCTTGTCAGATGCCCGAACCACCTCAGCTGGCTCCTTTCGATGTGGAGCAGCAGCTGCTCTACTCTGAGCCCCTCCCGGATGGCCGAACTTCTCACCCTATCTCTAAGGGAGAGGCCAGCCACCCTTCGGAGGAAGCTCATTTCCACCGCTTGTATCCGCGATCTCGTTCTTTCGGTCACTACCCACAGCTCGTGGCCATAGGTGAGGGTAGGGACGTAGATCGACCGGTAAATTGAGAGCTTTGCTTTTACACTCAGCTCCCTCTTCACCACGACGGACCGGTGCAGCATCCGCATTACTGCAGCTGCAGCCCCAATCCGTCTGTCGATCTCCGGCTCCCTTCTCCCATCACTCGCGAACAAGACCCTGAGATACTTGGACTCCTCCACTTGGGGCAGGAACTCATCCCCGACCCGGAGTGGGCACTCCACCCTTTTCCGGCTGAGAACCATGGCCTCAGATTTGGAGGTGCTGATCCTCATTCCCGCTGCTTCACACTCGGCTGCGAACCGTTCCAGTGCGAGCTGGAGGCCCTCACCCGATGAAGCCAACAGAACCACATCATCCGCAAAAATCAGAGATGGGATTCTGAGGCCACCAAAGCGAAAGCCCTCCGCCACTTGGCTGCGCCTAGAAATCCTGTCCATAAAAATTATGAACAGAACCGGAGACAAAGGGCAGCCCTGGCGGAGCCCATCACCCACCGGGAACGAGTCCGACTTATTGCCGGCAATGCGAACCAAGCTCTTACAATGGTTGTATAGGGATCGAATGGCCCGTAGCAATGGGCCAGACACCCCATACTCCCGCAACACCTCCCACAGGACACCCTGAGGGACACGGTCGAATGCCTTCTCCAAGTCCACAAAACACATGTAGACTGGTTGGGCAAACTCCCATGCACCCTCAAGTATCCTCGAGAGGATAAAGAGCTGGTCCAGTGTTCCGCGACCAGGACGAAAACCGCATTGTTCCTCCTGTATCCGAGGTTCGACTAGCGGACGAACTCTCCTTTCCAGCACCCTGGCATAGACTTTCCAAGGGAGGCTGAGGAGTGTGATCCCCCTGTAGTTGGAACACACCCTCCGGTCCCCCTTCTTAAAGATGGGGACCACCACCCCGGTCTGCCAGTCCACAGGTACTGCCCCTGATCTCCATGCAACATTGCAGAGGCGTGTCAACCAGGACAGCCCTACAACGTCCAGAGCCTTCAGGAACTCGGGGCGGACCTCATCAACACCAGGGGCTCTGCCACCAAGGAGTTGTTTAACTGCCTCAGTGACCTCGCCCCCGGAAATTGGCGGGTCATTCCCCTCATCCCCAGACTCTGCTTCCTCCTCGGAAGACGTGTCAGTGGGATTAAGGAGGTCCTCGAAGTATTCCTTCCACCGCCTGACAATTTTCTCAGTCGACGTCAGCAGCGCTCCGCCAGCACTATACACAGTGCAGGTAGAGCACCGCTTTCCCCTCCTGAGACGCCTGACGGTTTGCCAGAATCTCTTCGAGGCAGTCCGAAAGTCTTTTTCCATGGCCTCTCCGAACTCCTCCCACACCCGAGTTTTTGCTTCAGCCACTGCCCGAGCCGCATTCCGCTTGGCCTGTCGATACCTGTCGGCTGCCTCCGGAGTCCCACAGGCTAACCAAGCCCGATAGGACTCCTTCTTCAGCCTGGTGGCTCCCTTCACCTCTGGTGTCCACCATTTGGTTCGGGGATTACCACCACGGCAGGCACCAACCACCTTGCGGCCGCAGCTCAATGCAGCAGCTTCGGCAATGGAGACGCTGAACATGGTCCATTCGGACTTAATGTCCCCAGTCTCCCTCGGAATGCTGTTGAAGCTCTGCCGGAGGTGTGCGTTGAAGATCTCGCGGACTGGGGCCTCTGCTAGACGTTCCCAGCACACCCTCACTACGCGTTTAGGTGCACCAGGTCTGTCCAGCGTCCTCCCCCGCCACCTGATCCAACTCACCACCAGGTGGTGATCAGTTGACAGCTCAGCCCCTCTCTTTACCCGAGTGTCCAGAACATATGGTCGCAGGTCTGGTGATACGATTACAAAATCGATCATCGACCTACGGCCCTCATTACATGTTAAATTATAATCTATGTACCACATCATTTTACAGTTATTATGTGTATTATAGTTTATTGTTGGGCAGTTGGTGAAGATGTAAAGCAGGTACGGTGCTGTGCAAAAGTCTTCCCACATTTCTTTCGATTTTTTAGGAAAATGGGAAAAAGGTGCAGTTACTGAAACATGTGCAGACATCCATGGAAATATCAAGTATGAAACAGTTGAGCTTGACAGTCAGTATTTGGTATGACCGCCTTCATTCGTCCATACAGCCTGAACTCTAAGGCAAGCTTTCCAGTTATTGCTTAAATAGTCTTGAGAAATATTTCTCTAAGCTTTTTGAAGGGCGCTCCAAAGCTCTTCTTTGGATGTCAGCTGCTTTTTGTTCTGTTAGATTGCAGAGGAGGCCAGACCATGAATGACACAGCTGCACTTTGGTTTTTCAACTAGGGCTGCCACAAACGACTATTTTGACAGTCGACTAATCAGATCATGTAAAACGTACGGCTTATTGCACCAGCGTGCATCTGCTCTTATACAACTATCAGCAGAGATGGGCAGTAACGCGTTAATCCGATTACTTTTTTCCAAGTAACGAGTAAAGTAAGGAATTACTATTGCAAAAAAGCTAATTGGATTACCGTTACTTTCCTGTAGGAAGGCTGCGTTACTGCGTTACTAAAACCGTGATATTTTTTTGCGAGAATGTCTCATGACAGTGACGTAAGCGAGTGCGACGTTCGTGACAACAGCTGTGTGCAGATCAACAATGGATCATATATCGAGTGCAGGAGAGAGTATGAGCGTGCAGCGTTTAAAGCGTGGAAGTACTGACCTTACTTTGAGTTTGATTCCATAAAAAGTGACAAAAACATTAGCGTCCGCTGTGCGTGGGAAGAAAACGTCTTTTTACAGCGAAAAACCCCTAAACTTCCAAGCAAGCACCGAGTGCGCTACGACGTAATGGGAAACTCACAGAGAAACTCGCGGATTCTTCCACTGACCGCGGCACACCTGCACCAGGGTAAACCTCCGCCTACCCCACTCCTGCTTTACAGGTGAAAATAGAGCAACAGGACCGCTGAGTCTTTGACTTTATTTATTTTCTGCTGTGTTTTACTTGCATCTGAAAGAGTGAGTGTAAACACAAAAAATATTTTATTTTATGTGCTGGAATAGGTTTAAATGTTAAACTAATTTCTTCCAGTCAGAGAATGTTGCATATAATTAAATGTTTGCTTGATGCATAAAGTTAAAAGATTAAAACTGATAAAACAAGTTTTAAAAAGAGACTTTTCCATTTGATTACATTTTGTATGATGGATTATGTAGAAAAAGTAGAATTGGGCTGAAAGATCTATCCCTTTATCACCTATTCAGGTTGTAAATCGTGTTTTTAAAAACTAACTAAGTAACTAAGTAATTACTTTTGAAAATAAGTAATCAGTAAAGTAACGGGATTACGTTTTTGAGGAAGTAATCAGTAATTAGTTACTGATTACTTTTTTCAAGAAACTTCACCAACACTGACTATCATTAGCTTACAGCTTGAAGTGTTTCAGGTCTGTGCTAACTAAAAATAATCAAGATGATAGTTTGCAGATTTGCAGATTGTTTTGGTGAAGTTTAATAAACTCAGCCGTCTGCTCCTTGCTATCTAAAATATAACAGGACACCGGAGTATATTCTCCACCGTCTCACACTTCTGATAATCAGTTCTCTGCTTGACGTTTATTCAGCTGTGTAAAAACTATAACTTTAATCTCAGCCAAACCGATTTACTCAGGAACAAATAAAATACTGAAAAAAGCCAAACAACAACATTTTTAAGTTATCTAAGTGACTTATATATCATGCTTAACCTGAGTAGCCAAAGGCCGCGGGGGGTTGAAAATGATGTGCAGGGAGTCCGCTGTTCTCGCTGTGCTCTAGTGAGCCTTGAACCCCACTATCGAGCTGGTCGGTAACAGACGTCTCCGAAAACGTCGGAGCGCTCTTGCAAATATGTGATGTCTTGATAAACCGAACAGATATTTGAAGTTTACACGGCTAGGGCCACATTTGGAGGAGTCTTCGAATTTGGACAGTCTGTCGTGTCGCTGTAACGTAATCGGCCTACAAATGTGGGCTCAGGAGGATGCAGTTCCTGAATTTGGACACAGCTACGATACCGGACACAGCTTCTTCTTCTTCTTCGGGGTTTGACGGCAGCTGGACTCCTTGTACATGCAGTGCTGCCATCTTCTGTTTCAGTCCGTTATTACACTCTTAAATCCTACTACTTATTCCTGTATCTTTCGGGATCTTACAAAGCTTCAAACGACACATCGACTATTAAGTTAGTTGTCGACGATTTTGATAGTAATCATGGCAGCCCTATTTTCAACCCATGTATGTTTTACTGCATTGGCAGCATGTTTGAGATCATTGGACCTCATTTACTAACATCTGCTGCAGTTTGTACCGGACTGTTTTGTTCTGACCACAATGCGTATTTATTAGTCAATCTGATTCATTCGAACCGACAGTCTAACAGGATCTCCATACAGTTTACATACCATCTGCATTCTGCCCCACCCCCATTACTGTAGTGACGCTGGTGTAAAAGAGAGGCCAGCACCTCTAAACCTAACAGTAGAAATAAGTGTCTGAGGTTGTGGTCGTAAATTTTGAAGCCATCCTGATAACCTTCTCCCACCAAGGATGTGGAGATCCAACCTCTTTAGATCCAATTAAAATCAAGACACTTAAAAAGATGCTCTGGAACAGAGTTTAATACACTGAATCATATGAACAGCAGGAAAAATACATACAGACATTTAGCAAGAGAATTACATAGCAGAAAGCAAGCAAAGCAAAACCCCGGGGTGTACAGCCTTAAGCACAGACAGCAGAACAACACAGAGACGGACAGAGAGCATCAGCAGAGGGGAAACGAGTGCTGGGGGTGTCCTCTGGTCCCCTGATATATAGGGATCAGTATCCCCGCCCCCTGTTGCTGAGTAACTTTCCCACCCGTCCAAACACAGCTGCAGGGGTCAGGTACAGGCCAGGGTACGGGCAGCCCTGGCTGAGGGCCCTGCCCAAGGGGACACCCTCAGGTTAGCCCTTTGCTTTGCCTTCTGACAATAGGTCACAGCATGGTCAAAGGCCACACATTAATCCTAATTACTAATATATAATCTTATAACTACATAGGTTCTTAAAACACTTCAGTGTAGTTCAAAGTGTGTGTGTGTGTGTGTGTGTGTGTGTGTGTGTGTGTGTGTGTGTGTGTGTGTGTGTGTGTGTGTGTGTGTGATTATATCGTCGTATGATATTTTATCGTGATGTGTTCAGGATCTCTGTTACAATGTTACTGTTTTGGTAACATTGTAACACTCAAAGACGTTGAGTGTGTATTGGGGAAGGTTAGTTACCGGAGAACTCTCCCCTTACATTACCTGCCCTGTTACTGTAAAACCTTAATAAACCTCGGTGAAGCAAAATGTCTTGTGCTTAAGACTCTACATGAAAGTTAAAATATATCTGTTCAGTGCACATAGATATATAGTGTATATAGTTACAGGAGGAAGAGGTGCAGTTTTCCAAAGTGTCTCCATTGGAGCATTTTTCATGGATTCAACCACAGAAATGGGAACAAAATCAAGCTAATGACACAACTGCTAAGTCTGGTACATGTAAACACAACACTAACTCATCTCTCTCTAGTTAGGTGTTTTATGCTTGGATGATTCATGGGTACAAGGACTGGATTAAAAGGCAGTGCCTGTACTGCCTTGGTGAGCTGAGGTGGGTAAGGCAGCCAATGTCCCAAGAAGCCTGGCAGCTCAACACTGCTTTAAAAGACTACAGGAAATTCTGACTGGTTGGGAGCAAAATATTGAAGAGAGCCTCAACACTTTTGTGCAATGCAGTATAATTATCAGTAATATTTGATCAAAATATCTGGGAAATAAAGAACATCACCTTTTCTCCCCCCAGGTTGTACTTGTACCACACATGCGCAGGTTTTCACAGCTGCTTCATTAAGCTGGGCAGACACTGTGCGATTTTTTCACCGACATGTGGTGACACCCTCACGACGGTCGGGAGGATTTCAAACAAGTTTGAAATCCTCCCGACCAAGCGATTGATGATCGGGAGCTGGTCGTGAGGTGTTAATCGCTTGTCGTTGCCCCACGTATACTACACGATGCACGATGAAGGGCAAACTCGGGCCGATCACCAAAAAGGTCGCACGACTCAAAAATCAGCTCAAAATGGGCCAAAAATTGCAGAGTGTGAGCCCAGCATTAAGTGCTTTATGCAACATGCTCCTTGCACCAAATCAGCGAAGCCTGTTCATGTTCTGGTTTGCCAAGAAAAGCAACCAGTATACTTATTAGCAGTGATGATTACTCAACAATATATTATTGTTTATAATGTTTATGCGCTTGGTAATTAGGTGAGTTTAACTGCAATGCAGGGCTCGCAAAATCGCTAGCCCGACGTCCCGGGGCTAGTGATTTTTCCAGTCGGGCTACCAAAATCTCTCTCTGCCCTGCCCGTCGGGCTATTGTAGGAAGGAAAAATATATGTCAATGCTTTTGCATTCTTTCGGAAATGTAGCTGGGTAATTATGTCATTGGCATGGGTGAGCCACTGTCAATATGTGACATATTGAAATCGTGTTTGAATTTGCGCTTGTTTTTTGCTTTCACTTTGCAATCGCGCGAACTGTGTATAGAGAGCGACAGCACTGATCTGTGAGTGATGATAATTTGTGCACCAATTCCTCTGACATCGTCTTATCAATCGTTAGCTTACTACGCAAACATGACAAGTGAAATCTCCCGCAGCTTAAACGTGAGAGGTTGATCGCGCAGAGAATCGCTGAGCTTATGTGAGTGTGTGTAAAAGCAGCAGGATATATATTTTAGTTCTGCTGAGCCAAATAAGACAGGTCAGGGTGAAGAAGTGACAGCCAAAGAAAAGCTTACCACAAAACGGAAAAGTTGTGACAAATCAGACTATAAGGCAAAAAGAAAGTGCAGCTTCATGGTTTCATGGACAAAAGAATTTCTGTGGCTGCAACATGACGAGCTAAATAACCAGGGCTGCACATAAGTGGTCCACAGGTGCGCATTCGCTGTCAAAATAAAAAACGCGCACAAGATAAGAAGTTGCAACGCGTGTTTGCATACATAAGATTTTCAGGAGGAGGACAGACATTTGTTTAGAACTCTTAAAGATGTCGAAGAAGCTCCTTTAAGCAATTACTGTGATGTTCCTCCACCTCCAAACAAATGTCAGAAGGAGTCCGAACCACAAAAGAAGCACGTATTCTTGGAAAAGTGGTTGCAGGAGGTGAGCTGGCTTCAAACAAATGATGAACGCACAGAGATGTGGTGCAGAATGTGCCGTGAAAATCCCACTCTAGGACAAAAACAGTGCCTTTTATATGGACGCAAACGCGCGCTGCAACTTCTTATCTGGTGCGCGTCTTTTATTTTGACAGCGAATGCGCACATGCGGACCACTTATGTGCACCCGTGTAAATAACATAATGTTCTGCCGGCTGTGTTGTTGGTTTTCTCTCGATTTCTGAGTCGACAAGCGCCTTTGTTACTGGGACCAGTCATTTTAAGAAAGGCCCCCATTAGAACCCATGAGAAATGCAAGAAATGCATTATTGCTGTCTGCAGTATCTTTCCCAGAACAAACACCAATTGCAAATAACATAGTAAAATAAACCTGAAAAATCAGTTTAGAACAGCTACTATGTTGCAAAGAGTGAACTACCACTGGCACAATGTAGCCGTCTGTGCAAACTTCAAAAAGCAAACGGCCTCGATCTTGGTTCCACTTGCCTCTTACCCGTGACTTCAGTGGAAATTTCAAATTCAGGATCTGACACAGACTGATTCATGTCCTACACAGTTCTTACAAGTTCATAGAAATTTCTGTTCAATTAGAACCAAGTGTTTGAGTTGATGATTGTAATTTTTATACAATGTTGTAATTTGTGTTTCAACAATTTTTTGATGAATGTTTTGTTTCCTTTACAATATTATACTTTAATGTATAATATTGTAAAGGAAACAAAACATCAATCAAAAAATTGCTCTCTTTTTTATTCGGGCTACTTACATTTATTTTGGGCTACCAAAAACTGAAGAGTCCCTGCCCGAAGGGCTACCAGGGATTTTGAAATTTTGAGAGCCCTGCAATGGTTAGCCAAATGATGTTCACGATATTTAAACAATTTAAACATGTAATCCACACCTTGCCAGCAATAAGCAGCAACTCGTACTGCATCAATGCTAAAACCATCAAAAATGGTGTCACGCTGTTTAAAAAGGCGCCAGGCGACTAAATCAGCATGTCAGTGAGGGCACAGTGGACAGTGTAGTCCAGGGGCTGGTCACACATAGCTGGGGAAGCCTTGAGTGGAATTAGGGCATCTGAGATTTTTATACTCCAGTTCACTCTCAGCACCACCCGGAGACACGGGATCCTGCCCCACTTTGCCGCACGCGAGCGCGTTATCGAGGCGGGACTTCTCAAAACTGCCAGAACAATTAGACTGGAGCTCTGACGAGCCCAGTTCCAGACGTTTACGCCTTTACGAGTGGTTTTAAGAACATTTGGTTGAAATGAGGCATCACACATTTGAATGAGAAACGTTTAAAGCTGTTAGTGTGGTGAAATCATTCTGAATACTTTATATATCATTTCCTGTCTTGTGTCACGAGTGGACGCGATTAACTCCTCAGTTAAAGAAGAGTTTGTGATCACAGTCTCATTCCCACAAAATCAGTTGTAAGTACAACTTCATGTTGCACTACATCAGTACACTTACATCAGGCTTCTGTGACTGAACACACTACACTGCTCCTACATCTTCAGTCACACATTGGTACAAAGTGTGTGCCACAGCCCTTCCTTTTACTACAATGGTGAGTGAATGAAGCTTAGATCTTGTAGCTGTGGAGAGACTTGTGTAAAAACGTGTGCAGCTGTAGCAACAGGTCCACGGAGACACGAGCAGGAAAAACAACATGAGTCTTGTATGGAGATGCTGGAGCATCTGACCAGCAAAAACCAACATGCTTCGACACGGACGCTCTGAAACGACAGGAGGAAGCCTGTCGAAGAACCTTAGAGACGAGCACGGCAAGTGAACGCGTCAGGATGTTCATACCTGAAATCTTCCCAGCAAAGCTCCTGGAACAATCTCCCATGTGGAGCTGCAGGTTTGCCCTTCTAGCTGTTTGCCTGTTCGGTCTGGTTTGCACTCAGGAGTTTAAGATTAACCGTAACCACGTTAATCAGAGAAACTGCTCCATATTCTGCTCTCTCTCATAGACTGTATATAAAAGACAGACATGAGTAACCATTGGATACTTCAAAAGGAAGATCTTTCGTCATTGCCATCTCACTACTTTTTGAAGTGGTCATGATAAACAGACTGGTTCTTATACAGCGCTTTCTACTCTACCTGAGCACTCACAGCACTTTATACAACACGCATTCAGCCATGCACACCAGCATGGAACATACAATTCAAATAGTAATACCAGCATGTGATAAAAAGTACTGATGATATTCTTCTTGGTTATAAAAAAAACAATCACAATAACTGTGGTTTGGCAGAAATATTGTGTAAGTGCCTGCATATTATATTAAAAAATAAGATAATTTTGTGTAATTTTAGCATTATTATTAACATGGCCTGTTGGGAGCTGTATCAAATCAGCGCCTGCTAAGCCACACCTCTAACGGCTGTAACACAACTAAACCACGCCCCTATATTTAGTGTCAATAATATGGCTGGCTGTGCAGGAAAGGCTTCCAAAAGGTCGGTTGTTGACATGTGAATCTGTGTGTTGTACAGTTGTGGGTTCAGCTAACCGCCCTGCTAGCATTTCCTAATACCACTGTACATCTCTATGGACTCAAAAACAAACAACACTGCACACACCGTAACCACCAACACTGAGGAGTGGAGTCACGTCATTTAAACACCTGACAGCTTACAGCAACACATAAAAAATGGCTGACCACCACTTCTAACCCTGCTGGGTCCGTCAGTGTAGACGGACAGGAGTGTGAGCAGGAGGACAGACAAGAGAGGAAGTTAGACCCTGACGGTGCACGGGAGGAGGACAGACAGACAGATGGCAGGCCTGCATGTCTAATGATGCTGCGTTTGGAAGGACTTTTAAAGAAGCCTCGGGGCGAGCCTTCGTCTGCTTATTACACAAAACATCACGAAAATGGAAACTGATGCTCAAATCACATCAATGCGCGTAATATGTGGATGCGATTTAACAGGACAGCAGTGAGTTGTGAGGCAGCTGCGGGGGACACGCCCATATCTGTGTAATGCTATATGAAGGCCACGCCTAGCTCGCGTCAGCCCGGCATGCCTGGCCTCGGAGCTACGCCGATATTCCGCCTGGAAAGGCGATGCAAGCCGGCTGCTGTTCCCCGGCGACCCTGCGCATACAGGCCGGGAGTGTGTGCGCAGCAGGCCCCGGCGCAGTGTGACACTACGAGCAGCGAGCCCGTGTGTGCACATGCAGACACCCCAGTGCCTTTTTTCTGTCACCCCCCCCTCACATCCTTCTCCTTTCTTTGCACACATGCAGCTTCTAACGGAATTAATTAGCTCTTATTGCAGCGGATGTTAACGAATGGAAATCGTGATGCATTTGTCACAAAACGAAAAAGCTCCGGTGTTCCAGCAGCCAGGAGAAGCCGCTTTAGTGCTTGATCCACAAAGGTTACCGAGAGAGAGGGAAAGGGTGAATGCGGTGCGATGAAGATGCGTTTAGGTGAGCGAGGAATCGGGCTACTTACTGTGCGGATCCAGGGAGGAAAAACCGCAGCCAGCAGCGGGAGACGGGACCGAGGAGTCCGCCGGGAGCTTCTGCGGTGTCACGGTGGACACTTCGCCGGGATTCTTGCCGGTTTTCACCGACTGCCCTTTTCCCAGATAGCCCAGATTCCACTGATTTCCCTTGCTGCTACACTGAATCCCAACACCGCTGCTGATACTGGAGGCTGGCACTCGGAGCACTTCCGGCGTGACTTTCACAATAAAACTAGAAAGATGAGCCCTTATTATTATTATTATTATTATTATTATTATTATTTAATAACTGACAATAAATAATGATAACATATTTATGTCATATTTATGTGTTTACATTGTAATGATAACTTTGTGGTAGCGGGCTACTCTCTTGTGTATTAATTGTAGCTCATTTGCCTTGGGAAAAAAAAAGCATTATTATTAGTACTGACATTTGAGAATGCCACTTCTCATGTTTATTTGGCTAGGCTACACAATATTAAACACTTTTAGGTTCTATTTTTTATTTATCTCAATTTAGATTGGATTTTTTTTTTTTTTTTTTTTTGTCATTGTAGAAGTTAAACTGAGGGAAATAATCCAGTTCCAGACTCCACACAGACCAGTGTATATTACATAAAAAAAGGAAGTTTTTGTTTTTTCTCTGTATATCAAATTTTAGATTTAAGGATTGAGAATAAAGTGCATATAAGGACCATACAAATAGGAATTAAGCTTTTACTGTGAAGCCGAAAACGCCTCACTTCCGGTATTCTGCAGTTTGACTTGACGCTACACCGGATCCCAAAAAAACTTGTGGGAGCGCGTATCCTCACACTGCGCGTTCCCGGTGGCTCATTTCCTGTCCTGCCCAACCCTTAAATCAGCCTTAACCAATCGGTGCTGATGAGTTCATTCTATTCTATTCTCATGTCATCTGTTTGAAAAGTTTATAATATAATATAATATAATATAATATAATATAATATAATGGGCCAACATGTACCACGCACACACAAAATAGGCACCTGGTCCGATTTAAGAAGCTTTTTACATCCAAGTCTGACCACGTGGTCAGACTTGGATACATCACTGTGTGCATGTGTGCACCAAGGCTGGACTGGGACAAAAAATCGGCCCGGGCATTTTGACTAGAGACCGGCCCACCAGGATAAAGATTGAAAATGTGATGTCATTCAGGGGTAAAACAGCAAAGGATTCTGGGAACTTGTGGCAAGCGGTACTAGCGCACGCAGGCTTTCAATTGAACTCAGTCACACAGCGATAATAAGAAACCCAAAAAATGTCAAGAAGCTGTTGTATTATTAACTGCAATAGCCGGTCGCATGACAGCCACGGGAAGCCGACGGGTAAAGAGATCGTTTTTTTTAATCGGATTACGTCGTTGAAGAGAAATTTTTTAAGCCATGTTTCCGAAGTAAGAGCCAACGGATGGTCTGGATATACCAAATATAACGTCTCAGAACACTCCAGCTCACAGGTTAGTCTGCTCCAAGCATTCCCACAAAGGTCAGAGTTTTGTAGTAGTTATTACATCATTTTTCTTAACATAATTGATGATATAGGTTACAAGCAAGTCTGGCGCTGAACAGAAATTGTCGCGCTATGCTCCTTTATTTATTGTGCATAAATAGTGAATTGTCCTGACACAATATTGTGTTTCGCTTCTGTTATTATGGTACACTGACAAAAACATATACTTTTATTCACAGGATAAAACAGTTGTTTTGTATCACTAATTGTCCAGTGCGATTACAGCATACAGTATTATTGTCACTGCTACATTTCTGTACCAGAAATTATTTCCACTACTAATTAATTACCGTTGAGCTCAAAGGTCCTATTAATAAACGGTTAACGAATGTGTATTTATGAAGACGATTTGTGAGACTGGTAAACTTATGATACGTACGATGGTCTTTCGTTCTACACGGTGCATTTCAAGGTCCTGCACCCATCCGTCGGTAAACTGTACCTGGGCTTGTTGCAGTGACCTGAAGTTACTAAACTTCATG
The DNA here is from genome assembly GCF_057381915.1 of Diplotaxodon limnothrissa. Taxonomy (NCBI): domain Eukaryota; kingdom Metazoa; phylum Chordata; class Actinopteri; order Cichliformes; family Cichlidae; genus Diplotaxodon; species Diplotaxodon limnothrissa. The sequence continues at coordinate 1,415,750 of NC_140611.1, forward strand.
AGTGTATGCACTCACTCCAAGAACCGTATAATTATAAATCTGAGCGTGGTGAAAGTTGGGCAGCACGCTAACGTCTTTTGTCCACTCTGTGTGCTCGTAAGGGTCTGACCCGTTCACTCCTTTGATTTTTTCCTCGTACACAGCAAATTCAAAAGTGTTAAATGTTTTGGTGTTAATAGTCTCCTTGCAAAAGTAGAGTTAATTTTACTCTAAGCAGAGTCACATTCTTTTAATGTAACTCTGAGGTGTAAAATGATAGTAGTTAAAATCGAGTGTTAAAAATGAGTGTTTCTCTGTCAAATCTGGAGGTGTTACAATGGAAACATTAACTCTTGACCTCTTAACTCTGAACTCCTACAGGGGCTATGACACCAACAGAGTAAATTCACAGACTCCGCCCCCAGCACGGCTCCAATCGAAGCTGAAGTGAAGCCGTTTCAGAACATTTTGCTCTACATATTTGAGTTGTTTGCCATGCTTGGTAAGTCATTTTTTCAAAGATTGTTTCAATTATTATTATGAGCTTTTACTTCTGTGGCTCTTTGGAGTTGAGACAAAGCTGTGTGAAAGGCATTAGCCATGTTGCTCGCTGATAGCATAATATTCTGTTTTAGCTAGCTGAAAGGTATTGTTTGCGGGCAAATACCACAGCCTTGAAAAAAAGCTTGCATGTGAATTTTCAGTCAAACTTTTGGTCAAATACACCTAAAACAATGTCTAGAATGTGAAATGTTGGTATAATGGTGCTACTTGAAGCCTGAAAACGATCGCCCATAAAAAAAATAAAAAAAAACACGAGCAGTAGCTGACGTCCTGACTGGATTCTACGTTAGCATAGATCCCTCCAGAGTTTTGTGCACACGGTTTAGGTAAAAATGAAAAAGGTTGAGGTTTTACATTTAGTTCAGTATTACCTGTTGTCTGTGTCCTTGTCTTTTGGGAAAATACTTTACACAAGTAATGGCTCAAAGAGGATTCCTTTTTTTTTTACTGTGCTGCAATTGTTTACTGGATTATTTGTGCCATTAATTAGTGTCAACTAATTTTTATTCGATCTCCGCACAGGATATGCTTGTGAAGATGGAATATGGGGGAGAACAGAAGTGCGTTGAAGTTCCACAAAGGGATGAATTGAAGAAATAAGTGATGAGAATGCTGTTATTTGCATTTACCATGTCAGACCTTTTGATAAACAAAATTCTAATGAAAGTGAGAACATGTAAACTGTTACATCTTTCAGAAAATGTTTTGAAATTGTGGTGCACAGTTCAGAATAAATGTTTTTCAAAAACCATTGCATCTTTTTAGTAAATGTTTATTTCCAAAAGAAATTTCTAGAAGTTCAGAACAGTAAAATTCCTGCTTTTTAGAATGAATTAGAAGATAACTCTTACGTAGTTAAACTAAAATACTCTTTGAGAGTTAATATATAAACTCTTAACACCAAGTGTTAAATTATCAACTTCAGACAGATTTGGTGTTTAACACTAAATCAGAGTTAACGTACCAACTCTCCAAAAAGAGTTAAATTAACACTCTCTGGTGTGGACCCATATAGACACTTTAATAGTGTTGAAATCAAATCCGACAGTGTTAATTTGGACATGATGGATTTGCTGTGTATCTTTTCTTTGACTTTTCGTCGAGTCTGTCTTTGTACGGACCGGCATTGTTCTCCTTTTGTTTTGTACATTCCTATTTTGTGCGGCAAAGAAAAAACAAGAAGGTATTGGAACCGGAGAATGAACGTTTTGCGGTGCTGGAAATGCTTGCATTTGATGCGGTACTTGGATTGTTTTGCCACGAGTTCCCGGCATGCAATGCGCGAAAATCACGTGATTGCTAAACAAGGGGGAGGGTGCATCCGGCCTCCTCGGCTGTAATTGGTCCAGCCCAGAGTCGATCATGACCAATTGGCCAATCCAACACCTTTCATTATATATACCCTTCCTAAAAAAAAAAAAAAAAATCCATCGGCCCATAAAAACAAAAAATCGCCAGCGGCCCACCGGGCAAATGCCCGGTATGCCCGATGGCCAGTCCAGCTATGGTGTGCACACAGTGATGTATGCAGATCCACACAAGCTTCATATTTTAATTTACTAAAAGGAGACCCCGACAGGATCAAATAATAATAATACGTTATTTTCTGGTATGTCTGGTAGCTCATATTAACACAACCCAACAATTATTATTATTATTATTATTATTATTTTAAAGGGTCTAACACCTAGCACACTTTTAAAATCAATCATTATATGTACAAAAGAAAAAATATTATGCTTTCTTCAAAGCACGGTCTGCAGGAGGTACGTCAGTTAGCGGAAAACAATCATGGCTCTCTCCATAGGACAAATATGTAGAACTGAAATGAGTTTCCAGAGAGCTCCCTCTAGTGTCAGACTGTCAGACTGCGCTGACTCGTCATTCTGCGCAGCAAAATTCAAAGATCTGTGTGAAAGCAAAGAAAGGCCAGGAGTGCAGAGGGTGCTGTAACACCTGTATCACAGCGTTCAAACACACTCTACTCTTCCTTTTGACATTTCTCTGTCAATGTGTGACAGAAAGTTATTAGTTACTGTTTTTTCTGTTTGTACTGCCAAGCATCATCATCATAGTCAAACATGGTGCATTTTTCACAATGGACTATCTGCTGAGTCCCATCAGGAGCCAATATGAAAATATTACTAGTATTATTATTATTTTCTAGCTACCAGCTTGCTACAAAGAGCACAACATTCTCCATGTGTCAAATCATAGTTATGGTCCACGAGACGATGGGAGAGACTCGCACACCTGTCCCTTATGAACGCCCTCACACATGACTTGAACGTTAAATGGGCTGATTGCTTTTCTTTTCTCCCGGAGCGCACAGAGCACTTTATACAACAGGCCGCATGTTTTCCTGTGCTTAAGAGGATTCTTGCCCATTGATATTTGCATATTTGGCATGCAAACTGGAGCAGCCAGGGATCAACCCACCAGTCTTCCAGTCAGTGGATGACCCACTCTACCTCCTGAGCTTCAGCCAGGTCCAACCAGTGGACAGTGAAAATGTCCTCATTGCGCCTCACGAAGAAACCTGTGAACACAAAGTCACATCTGACTATTATCATCACTGCACCCAGATAAAGGTGCTGCCCAGCTGGTGAACATTAGAGCTGGTTGGACACGACTATGCTGTGATTTCGAGCTGGGTAAAAGATGCTAAATTAGCTTTTCTCTCTCTCTCTCTCTCTCTCTCTCTCTCTCTCACACACACACACACACACACACACACACACACACACACACACACACACACACACACAACCGAGTTTAACAATGTAGCAGCTGTATTTCATTTTCTTTGCACTCACAGAAAAAAACTTTGTCTAATCCCAAGAATCCACCTGTCAGTGTTACAATGATGGAATTAAACCATTTTAAATGGGAGACCTGCTGGCTTCAATAAGACAGTTGATTTTTTTTACAGCAGAACACTTGGGGCTGCTGCAGAGAGGAAGGAAGAGGAGGAGGTACAAGCTGCAGCTCTCAGCCACAGACTTGCATGCTGTGTTTGGCACTAACTAGCTGAAGAGAGCCATTGCTATAAATCTCTGATGGGGTTAACTTTTTTATTGTTGCTCAAACTTTAGAGCTCAACCCTGCACTTGTGGGGTGCAAAGAGACTGCATGCCAAATAAGAACACCAATTTTCCAAAGCCAAAGCCAACAAAGAGCCGCAGATTAGACAAACAGAGACGAGCAGGCAGTGGAACTTTAACCTGGTGGTGCGCTCAGCGGGAGCGGGACGTCCCCTGCTGGCTTCCTCTGTTGACTTATAATAGAAAGACAATGGAAAAAGCAATCAAAGATTTCCACCCACTTATTACATATATGTATATTTTTTAAATGTGCATTACGTATCTCAGTACTTTGACGAGCTTTCCAACTCACAGCCCACGCTGCTAATTTGAAATGTCGGGACATTTTATTTTCATCCCCTTGCACAAAGCTGTGAGCTCGTCACTGGAGGAACAAGGGAAGGTTAATGGCTGCACATGTACACACAGTGTGTGGTGTGTGTGTGTGTGTGTTCAACCCGTCTATGAAGATGCATATTTTAAATATCAACTCAACACATGAGATGGAAGCATAACCACATTATTAACCTTTCCACAGAGCAGACGTCTTCCTCCCCACACCTGCGGGTAGTGCTTGCTCATAGGGATCATCAACAAAGCACGTTGAAGCGACTCTTGCTGTAAACTGGCACCGTGTGAATTTATGTGGCTGAACTGAATCCACATTACTGAAACATTTATGTAAATTCTGAAAAACTGAATGTTTTAACATTGCGTGTTAATTCTTCACGAGGCAACTTTGTTACAACTTTGACATGCCCTGTATGTTAGTACATGTACTAACATACAGGGCAACTACTCACCAAATGAATTTCACTGTTGTGGATATAACGTCTTAACTGGTTCATTGTTAATTATAAACGGACTTATCCTTTACTTGTATTTATTAGAAATATTACAGGGAGTGCAGAATTATTAGGCAAGTTGTATTTTTGAGGAATAATGTTATTATTGAACAACAACCATGTTCTCAATGAACCCAAAAAACTCGTTAATATCAAAGCTGAATGTTTTTGGAAGTAGTTTTTAGTTTGTTTTTAGTTTTAGCTATTTTAGGGGGATATCTGTGTGTGCAGGTGACTATTACTGTGCATAATTATTAGGCAACTTAACAAAAAACAAATATATACCCATTTCAATTATTTATTGAAATGGGTATATATGGTGCACACGCGCCGCCTGTGCACCTGCACAGGCGGCGCGTGTAGACGCAGCGACCTCACGCTCTCCCGAAAATGCGATGTTTTGTTCGTCAAGTAAATGTCTTTCTGCAAGTGTTTCTCGCCAGTCCACGTCAGAATATGTGTACAGTCGTCAGGCTCTCTTACACATTCGGAGAAGCAAGATTTGCCAAGTTTTGAACACTAACGTTGAGATGCTAAGGGAGATAGGACTTCTGCGACAGCCTGCTAGCTGGCCTAGCAACTCACCGGACTCGCCTGCTAACCCTCCCCGGGTAAGGAGGCGTCGAAAGCGGTGCGCTAGGACAAGGAAGCGGGGCAAGCGCGGAGGTGTCCGAGTCAGGCTTGAGGCTAAGCCAACTCGCCCAGCCATACCATCGATCCTCTTAGCCAACGTACGATCTCTGGACAATAAAATGGACAACATACGACTTCTGAGATCAGCGAATCGCAAAGTAAGTGACTGTTGTGTGCTAGTTTTCACCGAGACATGGCTTAATGACAACATTCCAGACTCGGCCATACAACTGGAGCAGCTAGCATGCTACAGAGCCGACAGGGCTCTCGTAGACGGAGGTAAGACCCGAGGTGGCGGGGTCTGTGTTTACATCCGTGACGAGTGGTGTCGGGATGCCACTGTAGTACGCAAACACTGCTCATCACTGGCGGAGTTCATGATCGTGAAGTGTCGCCCTTTCTATTTGCCCAGGGAGGTAAGTTCGATCTTGTTGGTCGCTACCTATATACCTCCATCTAGCAACAACAGCGATAGAAATGCGGCGCTGAACGAACTGTATCAGGCCATCAGTGAGCAACAAACAGCACACCCAGACGGTTTCATCATCCTCGCAGGAGACTTTAATCATGCTGATCTTAAAACTGTTCTCCCAAAGTTTCATCAGCATGTACATTTTCCAACAAGGGGAGACAACATATTGGACTTGGTCTACACACAGGAAAAAGGAGCATACAAAGCCATCCCCCTCCCCCACATCGGCACCTCTGATCACCTCACTGTTATGCTAATGCCAGCATACAGACAGAGAGTGAAGGTCATCAAACCTGTTATGAAAGAGGTAAGAGTGTGGCCACAGGAGGCCACCTCTGCTCTTCAAGACTGCTTTGGGTCAACTGATTGGGACATATTCAAGGAAGCAGCCACCTACAATAACATCATAGACATCGAGGAGTACACAGACACGGTGAGCTCATACATCACCAAATGCATTGATGATGTAACACAGGTGAAAAGTATCACAACTCGAGCCAACCAGAAGCCATGGCTAACAGGAGATGTCCACAGGCTGCTGAAGGCCAGAGACAAGGCCTTCAGAGCTGGGGATGAAATAGGCCTGAGAACAGCGAGAGCCAACCTGTCCCGTGGCATCAGGAAAGCGAAACAGGACTACACACACAAGATAACCTCCCACTTCAATGATAGCAAGGATGCAAGAAGCCTATGGCAAGGCATCCAGGCTATTACAGACTACAAGCCTGTAGCGCGTAGCTGTGAGAGCGACACCACTCTGCTCAACAACCTGAACAGCTTCTTTGCACGATTTGAAGCACAGAACAACACACGCCCACAGAAAACACCACCACCTCCACACGACCAGCCTCTGTGCCTGTCTGCTGCCAGCGTGAAGAGGACACTCATCACCATCAACGCCCGGAAAGCAGCGGGTCCAGATAACATCCCTGGTAGTGTGCTGAAAGACTGCGCAGAGGAGCTGAAGAATGTCTTCACAGACATCTTTAACACCTCCCTGAGGCAAGCCACTGTCCCATCATGCTTCAAGACTGCCACCATCATACCTGTGCCAAAGAAACCATCCCCAGCCTGTTTCAATGACTACCGCCCCGTGGCACTGACACCCATTATTATGAAGTGCTTTGAACGACTAGTCATGTCACACATCAAATCCACCCTACCTCCCACCCTGGACCCACACCAGTTCGCATACAGAGCGAAACGATCCACAGAGGATGCAATCTGCTCTGCCCTCCACCCAGCCCTAACTCATCTGGACAAGAAAGACTCATATGTGAGAATGCTGTTCATAGACTTTAGCTCAGCATTCAACACCATAATACCACAACAACTCATCTGTAAACTGGACAGACTGGGCCTCAGCACCTCCCTCTGCAACTGGCTGCTGGATTTCCTCAGCCAGAGGCCTCAAGCGGTGCGTGTGGGCAACAAGGTCTCAAACAGCATCACCCTGAGCACGGGGGCTCCACAAGGCTGTGTGCTCAGTCCTCTGCTCTTCACCCTGTTGACACATGACTGCACACCAACCTACAGCTCCAACCACCTTGTGAAGTTTGCGGACGACACAACGCTGGTGGGGCTCATCACCAAGGGCGATGAGACCCACTACAGGAAAGAGGTTGAGCTCCTGACCACGTGGTGCAGAGACAACAACCTCCTGCTAAATGTCAGTAAGACCAAGGAGATTATTGTCAACTTCCAGAGAGGCCACACCTGTCACCCCCCATTGACCATCGACGGCGCTGCGGTGGAGAGGGTGAGCAGCACCAAGTTCCTGGGGGTGCACATCAGTGAGGACCTCTCTTGGACCACCAACACAGCATCACTGGCCAAGAAAGCACAACAGCGCCTCTACTTCCTGCGCAAACTCAAGCGGGCAAGTGCTCCACCACCCATCCTGACTACATTCTACAGAGGAACTATTGAAAGTATCCTCTCCAGCTGCATCACTGTGTGGGGCGGTAGCTGCACTGACTATAACAGAAAAGCTCTACAACGCATTGTGAGAACAGCTGAGAGGATAGTTGGTGTACCACTCCCCTCCCTGCAAGACATTTACACCACTCGCCTCACCCGCAAAGCCATCACAATTGTCAACGATGCAACCCACCCCGCGCACTGTCTGTTCAGCCTCCTGCCCTCTGGAAAGAGATACAGAAGTCTCCGCTCCCGCACTACCAGGCTCACCAACAGCTTCATCCACCAGGCTGTGAGACTGCTGAACTCTCTTCCCTCCCGGCTCCCAGCCAGCAGAATCACCAGATTGGCAGAAGTATAGTAGACAGATTGGACTCTACCCCCCCCCCCCCCACACTCTCCAACAAGGAAACACTCTCTGAACCAAGAACTGAAAACATTCCTGACTTGCATTGCAATTGCACACACCTGCTGCTATATATATATTTTTAGTATTCTTTTAGCACTATTTATATTATTATATTACTATTTATTATCTTATTGTTAGGGCTGTTTTTGTTTTTGTTGTGCATCTGCACCTTATTGTTGTCAATGCCTACGCATGGGACAGTGTGAAACGTAATTTCAATTCCTTTGTATGGCAAGTACATTTGAAGAAATTGACAAATAAAAGTATTCTATTCTATTCTATTCTATTCTATTTGTACCAGTGAAACCAATATAACATCTCCACATTCACAAATATACATTTCTGACATTCAAAAACAAAACAAAAACAAATCAGCGACCAATATAGCCACCTTTCTTTGCAAGGACACTCAAAAGCCTGCCATCCATGGATTCTGTCAGTGTTTTGATCTGTTCACCATCAACATTGCGTGCAGCAGCAACCACAGCCTCCCAGACACTGTTCAGAGAGGTGTACTGTTTTCCCTCCTTGTAAATCTCACATTTGATGATGGACCACAGGTTCTCAATGGGGTTCAGATCAGGTGAACAAGGAGGCCATGTCATTAGTTTTTCTTCTTTTATACCCTTTCTTGCCAGCCACGCTGTGGAGTACTTGGACGCGTGTGATGGAGCATTGTCCTGCATGAAAATCATGTTTTTCTTGAAGGATGCAGACTTCTTCCTGTACCACTGCTTGAAGAAGGTGTCTTCCAGAAACTGGCAGTAGGACTGGGAGTTGAGCTTGACTCCATCCTCAACCCGAAAAGGCCCCACAAGCTCATCTTTGATGATACCAGCCCAAACCAGTACTCCACCTCCACCTTGCTGGCGTCTGAGTCGGACTGGAGCTCTCTGCCCTTTACCAATCCAGCCACGGGCCCATCCATCTGGCCCATCAAGACTCACTCTCATTTCATCAGTCCATAAAACCTTAGAAAAACCAGTCCTGAGATATTTCTTGGCCCAGTCTTGACGTTTCAGCTTGTGTGTCTTGTTCAGTGGTGGTCGTCTTTCAGCCTTTCTTACCTTGGCCATGTCTCTGAGTATTGCACACCTTGTGCTTTTGGGCACTCCAGTGATGTTGCAGCTCTGAAATATGGCCAAACTGGTGGCAAGTGGCATCTTGGCAGCTGCACGCTTGACTTTTCTCAGTTCATGGGCAGTTATTTTGCGCCTTGGTTTTTCCACACGCTTCTTGCGACCCTGTTGACTATTTTGAATGAAACGCTTGATTGTTCGATGATCACGCTTCAGAAGCTTTGCAATTTTGAGACTGCTGCATCCCTCTGCAAGATATCTCACTATTTCTGACTTTTCTGAGCCTGTCAAGTCCTTCTTTTGACCCATTTTGCCAAAGGAAAGGATGTTGGCTAATAATTATGCACACCTGATATAGGGTGTTGATGTCATTAGACCACACCCCTTCTCATTACAGAGATGCACATCACCTAATATGCTTAATTGGTAGTAGGCTTTCGAGCCTATACAGCTTGGAGTAAGACAACATGCATGAAGAGGATGATGTGGACTTACTCTATCTATCTATCTATCTATCTATCTATCTATCTATCTATCTATCTATCTATCTATCTATCTATCTATCTATCTATCTATCTATCTATCTACCTTTTTAATTAATTAATTAATTAATACAGAAAGTGAGAGAGAGATAGGTTCATATGGGCCCCCCTTTTCATTTGTGTCAGTTTCTTTCATTGAAGCTGGTTTTCAAAACCCACAGATTTGGTCTTTTTTCCATTTTGTTTTAATTTCTTAAAAGAATTAAAAAAACGTGTGAAAGTGAAACATGTGGACACACACACACACACACACACACACACACACACACACACACACACACACACACACACACACACAGTTTACAGGTGAGTCTGCAGCAACATGTACACCCATATAAACACGTCCAACAAACATATCCAGTCTGAAAGTGTACATTTGCACATACAATGGATTTTTCACACACGTGCGAGACAAACAAAACACACATGCAGTTAGTGGGTGAGGGAGAACTACAGACCACAGCAAGTCACACAGATGGGTGAAAGTGGATCACATCAAAAGTCTCTGTTTTGTGTTCTTTTTTGTTACTCTGCGAATAAAAGCTGACTGACAGCCAGTATCAGCTACAACAACAAAGTGCAGGTTTAGTTTCAGTGCCCACTGCTTCAAAAACAAAACAAACAAACAAAAGCAACTGTAACTGTGCGTGTGTGTGTGTGGGGACACGTGGGTATTCGTTTTCTATGGTTTCATAGCTTCACACAGGAAATGTTCCTACCTGACAGTCACTCACTTCTCTTTACTGAACATGGTGTTTGTTAGCACGTGGCAAATAGCTTTCACGTAGTGAGGACTGTGATAACCCCCCTCACACCTTACAGGAAACAAAATCTGTCCTCGTCACAGACCAGCATCAAACACGGGCAGCTTAGCTTCAGAGGACAGCAAGATGAGGCTGAGGGCTCTGTGGATGGTGGTGATGGTGTGCTTCAGTGATGGAGAAGGCACAGAATGCTCAGGTAAGACCAGTGAATTTGTGAAATAACTTCAGTTATTTGTATAAGTGAGTGTATTAATCAATGTGACGACTTTCAGAATGACAGAGCTGTCGCGTGTCGGATTCTTGTGCTTTTACTGACTTTGCAGTGGTTATAAAGCGAGTTTGTTATGGACACAAAATGTTCTTTCTTGTACTGCATACTGTGGGACACCAAATGAAATACTAATACATGGCTCACAAATAACTTTTAGTACACAACATGTACACTCTGAGAAACAGTAGCAAGTCAAATCTACACTGACATAAACCCTCACACGGGAAAGTTTGATAAGCTGGCTTGACTCGGAAAACTATGCAAACTGACGGGCTCAAAAAACGAGAAAAACTAAAGAGTGAGTTATTCTTTAGTGCAGCTCTTTGACTGGATACTGGATGAATCAGATGTGAGGTATATAACCTCAGAATGAATGACCTAGATGTCATATTCTGCCACACACACAATCACAGGAACGCTGGTTTTTATAGCAGTAAAACTGTGAATAACTACACTTTTACACTGTGCTGCACCACAGAAAGAACAGCCCTGAAAATGAGACAATATCTCTGGGCGACGTCGCCTTTTTAATTTGAGAGTTCAGAGGAGAATGGCCAGACATGTTCCAGCTATTTAAAGCAGAAACCTGACTGAGAAGACGAAACCATCCACAGAGCAGACATGGAGACAAAAGGTACCTAAGAAAACTACAATCAGCACAGCAGGGCGAGGGACTAAAGCACAAACAGATAAACATATGAACACAAATCCTTTCTTAAAACAAAGACAGTCCAGAATACAAAACTAGAGATACTAGCAATAAAGAAGAGTAAACCGAGAACACCATGACTGTGAATGATCCAACAGTTACTTTATTGTTTCATACAACACAAAGAGAAACTGTTGCAAAGCTCTTAGTAATAAACAGAAGCTTCTTCTTTTATGGTCACAAAAGTGTGACAAATCATAAACACTTAAAAAAAAATAATAATGATGATAATAGTAGTAATTTAAAAGACTGTGAGTTTAAATTTCCTGAGACAGTGTTTGTTCATACACAGTGTCAGCAGCACTTAAAGAAAGAACAAATTCAGATTTGAAAACATGGATCAATCAGTGATTCCTGCACAGTTTATGCACTGATATGTATGTACACTGTAAAAATGACTCAAATGGCCTTCACATGGGAATATGGACCAAAATCTCCAAGGACTGTTTCCAGCAGCTTGTTGAATCAAGTCAAAAGGGTCCAACCAGTGCTAATGAAGCGTCCCTGAGAAACTGGCTGCTGAGTGATCCCAGTACAAGATTTTAAGGAGACAATCTGTGTTTGGACAAATAAAGAAAACAAAAGGATTATACTCATAGGTTTCAGTCAAAGAGCCTTTTCACACATTCTGACACATTTCTTTCAGTGTGTTGTGTCAGTGGTGCTTCAATTTTCTGGTTTCTTACCTTCCTGGTTTTGATTGCCCTTTCCATGCTGGGCTGTCTGGTTTCTTCCAACAGTATAAAGACACTGAGGTTAACACCGTGCATAGAAGCTCCATGTGCCATCATATTTAGGTTAAAAACAGTCATGAGAGGATCAAGTCTGATGTCCAGGAACACTCACAGTTTAAAAGAAAATACAGCGGTTTGAAAAGTGTGTTAGGGGTACAGCAGCACGACACTCTCTAGTTAACCCTGATTTTCCTAAAACGTAACCTGGATCATATTTTACTTGTTGACTGAAAAATTGTAAACTGGGGAATTCCAGGTAAGAAGCTGAAAATGTTTTGGTTCATGTTTCAGTTCTTCTTTGACAACAACTGACAGAAATCCCAGTTCGACCACAGATCAGAGCGTGCCTGCAGGGATGGGATTTGAGCCTGGAGTGGCAAACCTGAGCTGGACATCAGAGTTGTGTCAGAGCAGCATGTTCCAGCAAGTTTGCAGAACCAGTGATGATACTACAGGTTGTGTCAATGACATCAAACAAGGGCAGGCTGAATGCTCTGTTTTGTTCATTTTCATTCTAGGAGTTTTATTTCTCCACCAGTAGGGAACAAAAACACTCCTTTAAATCTGTGAAGTGACCACTGATCTGTTACTAGTGTCAAAGTTGGGAGATAAAGCAGCCCTGACCAGGCTGCACCTTTTGCTGGATTGAAGCACTGTTGTGGCTCATCTTGAACACTGGGGTGTTTTTAAGGACACTGATGCAGCCTTATCTTTAGGCTAGGACCTCCCCTGTGTGTGTTGCTATAATTCACTGTACCTACATTAGTAACCTGCTGTTCTCTGGTTGTTGTTGCCAGTATACAGCTGTTTACTCGTGGGGTGTGTACATTTGCACACAGTAGAGCTGTGTCAGTGAGAGCTGTGCCTAAAAGTGCTTCATAAATATTTTGACTGACTTACTATTTGTTTTGTGTTCATACTAACTTTGAGCAGAACATTGAACAAAAGCAGAGAAAAGTGCAACAGTTCACGTTGGCATGGGTTACAACATTGTCGGGGTTGGGTGAGAAAAATGTACTGCTTACATGTATTCAGGTTTCACAGTCTTCCAGGTCCTGGGAGCACGCACATCATGCTTGTACATTACAACGCTGAGCATTGCTGTTTGTCCATTATGACAGGTAGCCTCTGCACAACCTCATCCTTTGTTGCTTGGACTCTGTTTTTGTCCATCAGGTGGACCTGTCATCTCAGTGACCGAATCCAGTAAAGTGATGTTTCCATGTCCACGTATCCAAGCCTCAGAGATGAAATATCAGCTAATCTTCAATGACAAACCCATCAGTAAAGTCAGCCTGGATAAGGTCAGTGTGTGAGCTTGTAGCTTTCTTTAGCTGTTTCCTTACTAAGGACATTCATTAAAAACCTTTCAGTATAGATTTTTGTATCATTCAAATATGTTGAATTTCTGTGTCATAGGCGCTGGAGCACATGCAGCACACCTAGCCAGTATGCACCACAGTAATGTAAACAGTTTATGTTGAAGTCATAGTATTCATTTATGTCTCAGAGAAAACTTTGATGAAATGAAAGTCAGATTGCAAGAACTGCTGATCTCTGCCACACGGGAAAACCACAGTGTCTCCTCTGCACTGCACTGAGATCCCATGCAAGTTGGGGTTTCTATTTGTTCACAGTGTGCAGTATCACAATGCAGATGCACTGAATTTTGAAAGCTGTGAGCAATCAAGGCCGTGACATCGACATGTGATGGCAAGCTGACAATTAAAATTGCTGCATGGACCTCTATATCTATTTTTGTGAGGTATTACGCATCTTTGTGCGGAACATCTTTGGTCCCCGTCGTCGTCCCCTGTCTTCAAAAAGACACTTTGTCATTTGAAGCTTTGATGACAGAAATCGAGAGCTCTGTCTGAGACTTCAAAATGTCCCATAGGTGTATGAGCGGGGTTGAGATCTGGGGACTGTGATGGCCTTAGCATAGGAACATCATCACAATCTTTGTTGTCACTGTGTTTTAAGAACAATGACAACTGTATGCAAACCGTTCAGTGCAAGTGAAAAGAATCAAAATCAGAAATACTTTATTAACCCCGAAAGAAATGATGGGAAGGACAAACTGAGGAGGGAGAAGCTGTACCTGTGTTGGGTTACTGTTTCATGTTGAGTCAAAGGCTCTTGGTGACATCATACGTCAGCATATGGATGAAACAGTAATCAGTGGCTGTTGGTATAATATTCCTTTAACTAAATGTCAGGCTGACTTCTTTAGAAAGCTGTATTACAGTTTCACTGACTGTTAAACCAATTTATGTGGTTGCTTCAGATCATACCTCCCCCACAGACCCCCAAACCCACATGTGAACTTCAAATTCAACTGATTGATGTAAAAATTCATGCAAAAGATCCACAACAGTATGTGCAGAAAGACATTTAAGTAATGTTTTACATTAAATTAAATTTTATTTCATTAATGTAGTGTCACAATATTATATATATATATATATATATATATATATATATATATATATATATATATATATATATATATATATATATATATATATATATGTGTGTGTGTGTGTGTGTGTGTGTGTGTGTGTGTGTGTGTGTGTTGTGCATAGCATTATATACATATTGTGAATATACAATGTCTTTTCAGTGTTTTCCTTGTTTTCTGAAGTGTAGTTTTTATTTTTTCAGGTAACTCACATTTTAGTTTGAGTTATTTGTCTTTAGTGTGGCTGAACATTATCACCTTTCTTCTTCTGTAAGCACGATAAAGGTCAAGTATAGAAACTGCCACCCGTGATCAACAGCAAAATCCCTGTAAATAGCACTTTAAGCAACATTACTATACTTGTTGCAGTCAGTTGGTCAGTATTCATAAATCAGTGTTATGTATGTTATGTATATTTTTAAGACATACACATAAACACATGTAACTTATTTTTAATTTCTAAATGTAACGTCTCTCCTATAATCAGGATGTGCATGACTGGCATGATTGTATCATTTCACCACACACAAAAAGATAATACTGACGTCACTGAGCTCTGTGTCACACACTTTCAGACTATATATATAAATTCAAATTCAAATTCAAATTTTATTTGTCACGTACACAGTCATACACAGTACGATATGTAGTGAAATGCTTGGACAACTGCTCGTGACCTAAAGAAAACAAAAAAGGAAAAGGCTATGAATAAGATAGGAAATAAATATGAAAAATTAAAAAGGGTAAATTTAACTAGGAAGGAATAAAATATAAATTAAGGTTAAAAATGAAATAACTGTACAACACAAATTAGAATGAAGGGTAAATTTAACTGGGAAGAATAAGATAAAGATAAATATATAAATTAAAGTTGAAAATAAAATAACTGTACAACAAAATACACAATACACAATATAGAACTATATAAGAATGTATGAAGAAATCTAAATATAAATAAATATATACACAATAACAGCAGCTGTACAAGTATTAACCGGAAATGAAGAATATAGTGACCAGTGTTGTGCAAAACCAAAGTCCAGAAAGTCCAGTGTGTGTGTAAGAACTGTATGTGTGGGTCAGTACTGTGTGGTGGTGTGATTATATATATATATATATATACTTAATGCATACTGCAGTAATTATTGATTACTCTTTCCTCTTGTATTTTCTCTAATATTTTGGAAAAAGCCTGTGTAAAGCCGGGTAAATGAGACATGTGTGGTAGATGAGTTTACTGAAGTCAGCCATCCAAGGCAACGGACAGAGCACAAGAGTGGTGAAGAGGAGGCAGGGTGACAGAACAATAGTAGCAAGAGTGAAAGGGGAGGTTTACCAGATGTTAGTGAGAGCTTTGATGTATGGTTTGGAGATGGGGGCATTGACAAAAGAGACAGGATACTGGACTGGAAGTGGCAGAGTTTTCAAGATTTTCACTGGGAGAGTCCAGAATGACAGGATTAGAAATGAGAACATCAGAGGTTCAGGTTGAGCAGTTTGGAGAGGCGAGGCTGAGATGGTGTGGACATGTGCAGTCTGAGCACATGACAACCATCTATGTTTAACCCATGTGTGAACCTAATGAGCTCTGCTTCTTTCAAACTTGCTCCTTTGAATTAAACATATAAAAAAGCTCTATAACTCAATGTTATGAGCCATATTAAAATGATAAAAGCATTTTTAATAGAAATGAGATTTTCAGTTAATCTGAACAATAGTTCAAATAAATCAACTCAGAGAAAGACGGAGTCACAGAAACAGCGTAGATAAGAAAAGTAAATATTTTATTTTTAGTTAATAAAGTACGTGCTCTATTTCAATCAGTGTGAACATTCAGAGGCATCCATGCATGAGCTGATTGTGTGCTGCTGACTGGGTCTGTGGGGCAACAGTCTAAACATGGCTGACGAGGCTCCCGCTCTATGGCCACCTCGTCTGGTGGATTACAGTAACGCCTTACAAGTAACGCGTTACTGTAATCCAATTACTTTTTTCAAGTAACGAGTAAAGTAAGGGATTACTATTGCAAAAAAGGTAATTAGATCACTGTTACTTTCCCGTAAGCACACTGCGTTACTAAAACCGTGATTTTTCTGCGAGAATGTCTCACGACAGTGACGTAAGCGAGTGCGCCGTTCGTGACAACAGCTGTGTGCAGATCAACAATGGATCATATATCGAGTGCAGAGAGAGTATGAGCGTGCAGCGTTTAAAGCGTGGAAGTACTGACCTTACTTTGAGTTTGATTCCATAAAAAGGGACAAAAACATTAGTGTCCGCTGTGCGTGGGAAGAAAACTTCTTTTTACAGCGAAAAAACCCCTAAACGCCCGAGAAAGCACCAAATACGCTGCCGCTGGAATGTGACATTCACAGAGAAACTGCCGTATCCTTCCACTGACCGCCGCGGCACACCTGCCCCAGGGCAAACCTCCGCCTGCCCCACTCCTGCTCTACAGGTGAAAATAGAGCAACAGGACCGCTGAGTCTTTGACTTTTTTATTTGTTTTCTGCTGTTTTACTTGCGTCTATTTAAAAGACTGAGTGTAAACACAAAACACTACTTTATCTTATGTGCTGGAATGTGCAGAAAATAGGTTTAGATGTTAAACAAATTTCTTCCAGTCAGAGAATGTTGCAGATAATTAAATCTTTGCTTGATGCATAAAGTTTTAAAGTTTAAAAAGAGACGTTTTCATTTGATTACATTCTGTATGATGGATTATGCAGAAAAAGTAGAATTGGGCTGAAAGATCCAAGACGTCATTACCTATTTAGGGGATAAATCATGTTTTAAAAAGTAACTAAGTAACTAATTACTTTTGAAAATAAGTGATCAGTAAAGAAACAGGATTACTTTTTTCGGGAGGTAATCAGTAATTAGTTACTGATTACTTTTTTCAAGTAACTTGACCAACACTGCCGGTGGGACACTGGAAAATCCGAAACCGAAAAATCATCTCCTGGACGTGCCTCGGGGTCTCCATGTGGTAGGACATGCCTGAGACATCTCTCCTCGGCCTGAGTGACATCCCAGCCAGATGCCGGAAACACCTGGACTCACTCCATTCAATGAATTCAGTTGAAATGATGGTGAATGATTGCTTGTTTTCTTTATACAGAACCACACTGCACAGTTTGAAGTCACAGTGAGTGAGAGTGGGGTGTATTCCTGCATCACTGAGAAGATTTATCCTCCACCCTACAAACAGAGCTGTCAGAGAATCCAAGTCAATGTGACCGGTAAAACACGTACACACAAACTCATTAAGAAAACCATTGCTTTCCATTCTGTGTGTGAGATCATGAATTGTCTGATTGTCTCTATGTTTGTATGTCTTAGTCTGTGTGTTACCCAGGTGTCTCTTCTCTGTCCTTTTACCTCATGTATGTCCAAGTCCTCAGTTTTCCTCGGTGTCGTGCGAGCGCCTGATGCTGTGCGCTCTGTTTGTTCCATGTCTAGTTTCTTATATGACCGAGTTTGCTGCGTTCGGGTGCACCTCCCACCTACCTACATGCCAAATAGTGACATTAAGTGCAAAAAACAGTAAAAATGAATCCAGCAGTTATGAACCTGGTAATTCAATAATTTATCTGTTCTGTTTATTTTCTACATACAACCGCATAGAATTATGTGAGGTAAGACTGAATCCAAAAACTTTTAAATTCCTCTTGCAGAGTCTCACAAAGCTTAAAACAAAAACAAGTGCTGGTGAGTTGCAGCCTCCTGGAGTCTGGTTACGCTCTTTGCACATCACAGACTCAGATAAAGAGACTTTTCACACTCAGTCTTTGACTCCCTGCTTAATTAGGTTATTCGATCATAGTTATGCAGAGTCCCTGCAGCTGGTAGGACCACATGTATGTCTGTGTGGTCAGAAGATTGAAAGTCCCTGCAAACAGTATTGAGGACAGCAGAGGGTCTTCCCCACATCCAGGTCACTGCACAGGAACACTGTCTGAGCAGAACAAATACATTACAAAGTCTCTTCTCCCCGCTGACGAGGCTCTAAAGGTTCACAGCGGGTAAAATAAATATGAAACATGTCACCAGTTTTAAGTACATATATTTCTAAAGGTGCTAATTTAATGCTAACTTTGAATTCTGACCAGATCTGCAGTCCACACAAACCAACAAATGAAACCACAGATGCTCACAAATGAGATTATGAGGAATAATCATAAATGACATTGAAAAAGTATTGAACACATGCAGAAAGGGAGGTGTGAAAGGCACGGGATGTCACGACAGCTGAAATCAGTCATGTGGGGAGGGGAGTGGGGTAAGCAGCCCTGCTACTCACTGCTGCTCCCCACCAGTTGTTGTTGCTTCCTAAAATACTGAAGGGTCCAGTGAGCATTGTTGGGGCCATAATCTGCAAGTGGAAAGAACATAATTTCACCATAAACTGGCCACAACCAGACAGATTTCAGACAGAATGAACAGCATGATCAGGAGAGCCAAGGAGCATCTGACCTGGGATCAGCAGGTATGATCGTTTCAAAGAAAACATGAACTGAAGAAGCTTCTCGGATGAGAGGTGAAACGTCTTCAAGCAACTTAAAGAAGTCCAGACGCTTTTCTTTGCAAGCTCCTTTGAAAACAATAAGTAATGCACTCAGCCGCCCATATTCAGACTCTAATGCTGTAAAAACAAACATGTTAAAGTGAATTTAAAGTTTGCTGAACAACATTTAGACAAGCCTGTGCAATACTGGGAAATATAGTCGTGTCAGATGAGACTAAAACTGGAAAACTCTTTGGATGCCATCATGCATGCCATGTTTGGAGGTCACAAAGTACCCCAAAACACCACACCAACAGTGAGGTTTAGGTGGGGACATCAAGGAAGGATTTCAGAGGTACTTTTCCCACATGAATGTGAAATATAATATATAATGATAATAATATAAACTGTACTCTTATGGAATTTCAGATGGGAAGAATTGGACATCAATCAACGACAGCATCATACCTGTTAAGGACTGTCCATGCAATCCTCCATTAATCCCAGAGGTGGTGATGTGGGCGGGATCTTGTGCTTTATTGGTCTACAGCCTGACAATCACCTGCATAACCATTGCTATATGGGTAAGAATAAGAAGATGGATTTCACTCATTTGTCCACATAAAAGTAGCCAAAGCAGGTAAAAGGATCAAAATGGGGTAACCATGGAGATACCTTTGTACACAGACGCCTCCTGGGCCTGCTTCTCTTGATCAGTGTTAGTGAAAGTAGAAAACATATGACACAAAATAGAAATGGTCAAAGTTATATGTGACTGACAGTAGAAAACATGGTGAGGTTATCCATGTTACTGGATCAGGAATTCACTTCAGAAAGATGGTTTCTGCCTTTTTATGTCATTCTTATCACTGATCTGGGTTCAGGGGGTTACTTTCCTCACAAGTTTCTTTCATATCATTAATTCAATATTTTAAAACCAAATTGCCACATCATGTCCGACAGCTTTATGTCACAGCTGGAGTCACGAGAAACTTCATAAACTGCAGACGACATTAGGGATGAAAATTAGACACAGTTTACTGTCCATATGTGTCTGATTGAAAGATGAGGAGAGAGCTGTAGTGCAGTGGACTGGGCTAATGAGGGAACTGAGGCATCATCTTTCTTTTCTCTGTAAGCTAAATTTGTGGATTGTAAGCTATAATTTAACATTCTCAGCTCAGCAGTTGTGAGTTGTCTGGGGAAAGAGCATGTTCAATTTTAGAAAAATCTCAGTATACATGAATACAAATCACTCTATTGGGCTTGAATGCAAAATTCAGTGGTGTAGGACAGATATTAGTTCTTATGAGCATCATTCTGTAAGAGCCATTAGCTGAACCGTTCCTCAGCTCCTGTGCAGAGGTCAAATCCTAAAATATCTGCAAACGACACCGTGTCTCTCTGCACATGTTTGCAGGCAGTAATATTCAAAATAGCGAGCTCATCAGCTTTAACTCATCAACGGTAGAGGTAATGAAGAAGAAACCAGATGCATTACCAAGAAGACGGAAAGCTTTCTCACTGGGTTTTTAGCAGACGTAGCTGATTTTATCAGTTCAGACATTTTCAGCTGATATCAGTTTGTAGATGCTAACCCACTGAAATATGACTGAGATAGCTGAAGCTTGCAAAACAACTAAACCAAAGCAGTTTTTATGCGGTTGAGTGTTTTTGTATAGCACACTCAGTGTGAGATAACCCACCCCCTTCTTCCTAGTGTAAAAACAGCACTTGAAGCCTCGATGTGAGGATTTCTGTCATTTCCATTTGGTCACAAAAAACGGTCATGATGAAACTGCACACTGATGAGACGGACAGCATGTAGCTCTAGGTGCACACCAAAGACAACCCTCCACTTTCAAACATAATATTAATAATATTTATGAGCAGACATGACCCAGATCGAGTGACTGAAGCTCAGCAGGAAAGTGTTTACAGAGGTCAGCTGTTCCTCCACAGGACTGGAAGTCTGTTTGCAACCACAGCTACGGCCACCTGGTGGCCTTCAGATAGAATGCAGCTTTAAGCCACTTCACTGACTTCATTTTTCCAAATCAGGACCTACATCCATGTTTTATACTGTCTATGATTTCTGCTAACAGTGTGTAATTTGTGTATAATAATTAGGAGTCATGCAGTAAATAAGAGCCATTCATATCAAAGTAACCACAGAGGGTAGGTGTGTCTATACGCTTTTTAAGGTACACCTGTTAAGCTGCCTGTTGATGCAAATATCTAATAAGCCACACATGGCAGCAACTCTGTGTATAGTGTGCTGTATTCATCTAAAAACACACAACAACAATGTGTCTGTCGGTTTTGTGTTCCTTAGAAAAAGCAGAAGAAAGAAGAGATGGAAAGTGTTGTGTATGAAAACACCAGACCCAGGAAATCTCCCAAACCTTAACTGCTGCTTATGGCAATCATCCATAAATATCACGAGTATTAAACCTAGGAATGCTGCCAACACCATTTAGTACAAGTCAGAGGACTACTGCGTAGGTATGGAAAAGATTCACCTGTTGGGGTCTTTACCAAGTTGTTTTTTGATGTTGTTTGTATGTTTTCTGATGGTTAGTCTAAACGGCGTGGACATGCACAGCACATTTAATGGTATGTCTGGATTTCAGGCATTTGTTTTATGGTTGGTGCTTCGTAGGATTAGGATTAGCACACGTGATGAGTTAGGCTTACCTAACACCATCACAAGGCTGTTTGTCTAAACCTTTCAATTTTTACAATTACCAAAAGGAAAAACAGTATAGACAGATAATAGTAGAATTATTGTTAATTATTCTTATTTAAACTTGTTGATATTAACCAGGTCACTGATGACCCATCCAGGGTAAGGGAGCAGAATCTGGGCTTAGAATCCCCATCTTTCTGTAGGACATTCATCCACCACCCAAAGGCCAAAAACTTTAATGGAAACAACAGTAATGACATTTACTTAATCCAAGATGTAACATGTTCTGGTCCTGGAAGATTTGCCTGTTTAGCATGTACTCAAAGCAAAGTCCAACTCTGGATGACTCTGTGGGTGTCAACTGAAAATACTACATGTATACTGAGAAACCATCAGTTAGACACATTACTTATGTAGCAATGTCAACAGACTTTCAGACAAAGAATTGGGGAAATAAAATATTTCAATACACAAAACTTAACACAAAAAGAAAATATAAATAAACAAATTTGTCAAACTGTTCTGACTTCAAAGCACTTTCAGCCTTTAGATCAGTTCACTGTAGCTTGAACCCTAGAAACCCTAGAAAGTCCCAGAACAGAAGAAGTGCACACTGAAAATGTATGTAAGAGTGTAAATGTATGTAAGAGTGTAAGTGTATGTAAGAGTGATCCTTTAGCTTTGCTTTGCTTAATATGTGGCTAAGTGCAACCCTGAGTGGTTCAGCAGAGCACTGGTGGTTGTTAAAAGTTTAAATATTTAAGAACAGTTTAAAACATTTTGTTTGATCTTTACTTTTTTCTTATGTATTATTATTATTATTATTATTATTATTATTATTATTATTATTATTATTATTGTTGTTGTATTACTTGTTTAATTAATGATAAAGTCTGTCCCACTACTGTGAAGTATATGTATATTACATGTTGCACAGTAAACACCTTTGCTATAAACATGAGATGTTTTAAAATAGAAAAAATCATGTGTATTTTTAGAACATTTTGCCATTATGTAATGACTGTGTTCACTTCTGGGACTGATGTGCTGAAAATCTATTTCCTTCTCTTGTTTGGTTGATATATGAGTAATTTTCCTTCATATTCAGCTACATTATGCTGTCGTGAGTTCAGAGATGCCTCACGCGTGTGTGGATTTACTCAGAAGTGACTGTATCTTTTTTCTTTGATGAAGATGACAAATGTCTTATTACTCAGAATAAGTGCGCTCATGGCTCTGCAGGAAACCGACACGTCTCAAGTCTCAATATAATCTTGCATATTTTTCTCGTCACTCACTAACATTTAAATGTTATTAATTCATTTATTTTTTAGTTTGTCTCTGTTGAAAATAAATGAATGAATCATTCCTATGAGCAAGACAAGATGCAGCTGGACTCTGAGCTTTAGTTAAGTGGAAGCAACAAAAAGCCTGGGAACACCAGGAAAGATTTACAGCATTTATTTTGAATTTCATAAAACATATTTTTATTCTGAATGATTAAAGATGGATATGTCCAAAATACACGTCATGATGAGCTCAGAGCCTGTCAGTCAGTCAGCCGGGTCATGTTTTTACGAGTTTTCACACTAGTTTCACTCGAAAGTTAGCAACAAAGGCTAACCGTGTCATAGAGATACAACAGACTGAAGTCTGAGATGTAGTTTTTAAATGTGAGGTGTTAAAAAAACCCAGACTGTGTTATATCGGCTTACTTAAGTGGATGTGGGCTGACTTTGTACATTTGTTTATTTACAGATAACTTGGTTAGATGGTGTTGACCCTTAGTGACATTATGGGATGTAGTTTATCAGCCTGTGTCAGTGTATCTACTGGGAATGTGATCAAATTAATACTGTCATATGTTCAGAGTCTTGTTACATTTGGCTGTTAGAATAGATTCAGACAGAACTGAGAGTAAAAAAGCAGCAAATAGTCAGCCTTGAAAAAAATGGGCTAAATGAGTAATTGCAGTAAAAAACTGTATCATATTCATCAACAACATCTTGGCAGTATTACTGTATATTATTTATACCAATCCATAATGACCGACTGCACACGTGTAACGTCTGAGAGAGCAGACACCTGCCACAGTGGACACTGTGGACAACAAAGGAAACGGTGACATACTCTTCATCATTACACAATTACAATCAACGAGGAACTCCATAACATTCAAAAACACAGAAAACAAATGTATTCATATGTGAATGGACCAAAACATGCTCAAAGGTGTAAACAGCCATTAAAACCACAAAGGTGCCTTGCTGCTGTATATCAAGAAGGAAGCTGACATGTTGGGCAGAGCCTGTGTTCTAATGTAGAAAGCAGATTTATTTGCATACAAAACAGAGACATTTCTGACTGTGTTTCACAAAAAGTAGACGAAAACGTTTTGTTTTAGTGATTAAGTGTGCAGCATGTCACAGTCCTGCAGGACCCTCGCCCTTTCTCTCCCTACCCCCTCCCCTCTGTCGCTCTCATGTCATGACTGAGTTTGTGTGCCTCGGGTTTCAGAGGCGGCCTCAGAGACCTTCCTGCCACTAGCTTAGCCTCTAAGAAAGAACTGCGATCTCTGTCGCTGCACTTGTGTCCATCACTGTATTCACAGAGACACAGCACTGGCATGCTGTCGTCACTGATAGTCACCTGTGAGTCACACTGTGTCCCTCCTAAAACACTGAGTTATCCTAACACTGAAGAAAAATTGGGGCAGATGGAAAATATTTATTCTGCTCTATCAATATGTAGTAATAAATATCTGGATCTGACTGTTGTTGATTAGCAAGTATTGTTAGGAAGCTTTAGGAAAAGTCTGGGATACGTGCAGAGGGCAGCAGTCTTAAAACTAATTCTTGAATATTTGACTGATGAATAAATATACAAAGATTTAAATTCATGTACCTCATTGTGGTATACACATTATTACTGCATGATTACTAATTACCCAAACTGTGTATTCACACGATCTAATTGCCAACTGTTATCTTTAAAACCACGTGATGACCTGAAATCCCCTCTGACACTTCTTGGACTTACTCCAGGGCTCTGGATGAGCTAGAAATCCCACAAAGGCTGCAGAGAAACATCTTCATCATCTCCAAGACTTCAGAGGAAACATTCTGTAGATCAACAAGACAAAAGCTGAACATTTAGAAAGACTGTGCTTCTTGCATCTGTTGTAAAACTGACACAGCTTTTCATATGATGTGACAGGTGAGACCTGAGCGTGGGAACCGGCCCTGGTAGGGTTCACGTCTAAAAGCCTTTCAGTGGGGCTGAATTTCAAAGACGAGTATTGCATTTACTCGAGAATCCTTGTCTAATGTTAAAATGTGTTTAATCAAACTTTCAGCTCTGAGAAAGGGTCGAAATCTTCACGGCACTATCGTTTATCATGGTAGACTAACTACCCGGCATAGCCTGCACTTACTGCCCAGTATAAACTTTGAATAGCATGGAACCGTCATCACTTCATTTGCTTTAAAACAATATTTAGAAACATCCAGAAACCTTAAACACACGTACACATCCAGTATCCCATTCAAACAAAATCTAAAGTAATTATTACATTTAGGCTTTAAATATCTAACTTAGCAAAGCACCAGTTTACCGGAAGTGTTTTACAGAACAACAAAGGGACACATGGCAAACATGAAACACAGATACAGTAGACACAGGCAGACACAGACCTTCAGCCTGCATTCTTTCCAGGAGCCAGCAGGGGGCGACCTCACTGCTTTCAAAAGGGGCCCAGATTTCTTACTTCTGTATAATAAATGACCCCCGGCTTCAAGAAAAGACACTCCTGATAAGGTCATGATCTCAGTCTTAATGAATACAACAGGATGTCTGCTTTGTAAATAATAATCACAAATGTCAGAGCAGGGTTAGGCTGGGACTAGCTTGTGACTGACAAGTATGAGTGTGCAGAGTCACTCCTCACTCCATCTTCACAACCAGTTTCAAAAGGCCATCGCAGCACAAACATGCTGAGCTCAGTACTTTGAAACAGGACACAGTCATCAGTCCCACTGGGATCGATGACTGTGTCCATCTTTTCTATACAGTCTGCAGGGTCGCTGAATAACTTACTTGTTACTCAGAGTAGCAATTAACTTAGTTCCTTTGCTCAGAGAACCGAGTGAAAGGCACAATAATCACAGTGCAGCTTAGTGTCAGCTGTTTCTAACAGGTGAACAAGTCAGTATCTTTAAACGTTTCCTATTATTCCCAGGTTTATGAGAAATCAGATGACCTGCAGGTAGCAAGCAGTCAGTAACATTAGAACATAAGGAGTGCTCTCAGAAGACTGATCTTTAAAACAGCGTGTGAGACGTACAGTTCAATACAATCATAATGGATTTATATAGCGCTTTTCCAGGAACCCAAAGTGCTTTACAATGCCACTGTGCATTCACTCTCACATTCACACTGGTGGAGGCAGCTACAGGTGTAGCCTCAGCTGCCCTGACAGAGGCGAGGCTGCCATATCGCGCCACCGGCCCCTCTGGCCATCACCAGTAGGCGGTAGGGTAAAGTGTCTTGCCCAAGGACACAACGACCAGGACAGAGAGCCCGGGGATCGAACCGGCGACCTTCCGTTACAGATGCGATTACTATGTTGTCTCTTGCTTTTATATTTTCCTCTCCAATACAAGCTGCAATACAAGGATGCATTACACACAGACGGTTATACGAGTACTTTTTCTGTCATAAAGGAATCAAAAGTTCTAATTTCACTGAAAATAAAGCAGTTTCACATCTTTTAGATCCATTTTTAGTTTCCCAAGTTCTCATAACGTCAACTAAGAGTCGCAAAGAGAGAATCGAAAATTTGATTCATACTTCTGAAATCAGTCTTCCACAGCACGGAGGCGGCTCTAACTGGGTCACAGGCATATTGAGATGAAAAACTGTTCCTGGCCTTGTCGTAAACCACGGTTTAATTTTCATTATGTTTGGGAAAGACAGAATATATAGAAGATATAGCCACAGTGTTACGTGGTTAGATAGCTATAGCTCTGGGTTCATGTGAAATATTTGCTGAGCTGATGCTGGTTCTTGTGTTTGGTCGGTGTGTGGAGCTCTCGTGTCTTCCCTGTGTTCCTCTTCCAGTTTTATAACATTTCATTATCCACAGTGGACACACTCAGAACAGTCAAAGCTGATCACACTGCAGCTCATCCAAAAGGTAATCACAGATATCACCTCATTCACTCACCAGATCACGGACTCACCACATAGCAAGGCATATTATTATTATTATTATTATTATTATTGTTATTGTTATTATTATTGTTATTATTATTATTATTATTATTATTATTATTATTATCATCATCATCATCATCATCATCATCAGATAATTATATTTTACATTCTCTATGAGACTCTAAAAGAACTTTACTGAGTTCTGTAAACAGGGCTGATTGGTATTTAATGGAAACCTATAAAAACATGGGTCTCACCTAAAAACGTTTCTGTACAGTAATTTAGAATTTCTCTCTCTCATTGCAGACATCTATTTAAAAAGTAAAGCAACTCAATAATGCTGATGGGTGGAAGTCTAAAACACTCTTTGGCACACTCAGTAGATAAAGACAGAGCAACAACCAGCCTGAGCCCTGGAACTGGCTCCATCAGAGTCACAGCTTCATTTAAGGAAAACAAATAGTACAATTAACAGCTATCCTCTTCAGGCTTGTTGTGCACCAGTGCACCACTCCCAGCACTCCTGCAACATCACCCAACAGCATTTCATCGAATGTTTCATCACACGCTGCTACTCTCTTTTATTCAGTTGCACAATACTGTCAAGAATCACCTGCACTGATAGTTAAGTTATTTATTTTTCAGGATATAGTTATATTGTTACTTTATTAGAGTTATTTGATATTATATTTGTATTACTGTATATTACTGTTACTACTATTCTTATTGTATATGTTGTATATCTTATTCCTGTGCTCCTCTGTCTCTCCTGCTGCATTGAGCATGTGTACGACAAAAATTCCCTCGGGATAAATAAAGTTCTTCTTATCTTATCTTATCTTATCTTATCTTATCTTATCTTACATTTAAGCAGTTCTGCACTTTTGCATTTGGTGCAAACTGTTCTAAATCGCTCATGTGCAATCATGCAAACATATCACGGTGCAAAAAGAGCAAATATTATATCCTGTAAGTATAACTATAGCAGCAGGAATCAAAGACAAGAGGGGAGAAAGCAACTGCATACTTTGAGCTATTACATTGGTGAAAATGAACACAAGATTTAAAGCTGTGGAGAGCTGAAGGCAGAGAGGCTTGGGTACGCTTCTTTGTTTGGAACCAGTCGTCCGTTAGTCGTTAACGAACTCTACAAATTCAAAAACACTGAAACAAAACAGTCACATGTCTTAGGATGGAAGGGCAGGGATAGACCCATTGGCATCAGTTTTCTACTTACCTCTCAAAGCACTTAAAACAAGCTACATTACCTCCACTCTCACACCCATGATCAATTTAAACTCTCCAACAGCAACACTGTACTCTGGATTCATATTGCTGTCATGATAAGCAGAGCATCACCATATCACTCAAATATGTGTTTAAGATAAAACAGAAAGTAAAGTGATGGAGAAGTTTATAATCTTATGTAAAGTAGTAGAAATATATGCATGCCAGTCGAGATGCTGCAAAGTGCAAGTGTGGAGCTTCAAGCAGTGTCTCTCAGTTTTGGGCCTGAGGAGCGCTGCAGCTTTGACGGGAGGACGTCTGTTTATTATTTATATCACTGAGACGTTTGTGCATTTAACGAAAAACTGGATAAATGGAACCAAATGGGATTTTGCAGCTGTTAAACTGCTTTCGATAGTTTTGCATTTGCTTCGTGTTACAATTGCTGCATCAACACAATCTACTGAAGCTGAGCACAGAGCTGCCAATATAGATCATTACTCTCGTCTACGCGGTGTAAAGTAGGAACATCAGATGAGCACGTGCTTTTGCAACTTTGGCCTTTTTAAAGACGCTTTGCAGAACTAAACAGTGAAACCATCTCCTTTCAATAGCTTTTTGCACATGCAGGGGCTGACGGCTTCTCATTACATGCATGCGCTTCATAGTAAACCGTCCTGAAACAATGACAGCAGCAGAAATAAACCACCATTTTCCGGGTGACTGTAGTGCTGACTGTAACTTCAGTCAGCTTTGTCAAAAACGGGGTTTAACCCCACAGAGTGTTTCCAGGCAAAACACAGATGTGACGTCAGGACACTGAATGTCACAACATCAGCACTTTCACAGTGAACTATCTGAAAATGCACTTGCAAAATTAGCTGTTTTCCACTGTTTGCACCTTATCGTTGCATATTAGGTGCAGCAGGCCTGAGAGGAATGCATAAATGAAACTACGAAAATGATTGTTATATTCCAGAGAGAAATAGCAAATCAGCGATAATGTTAAAATACAACATGTGGGGAACTTGTGGGTGCTGATTGCATCATGCGCTGCATTATGCTGCAAGCAGGACTTGAATGCTGTTTTAAAAGTCCTTTAAAAGCTTTACAGGAACAAATGTGACAAATTAGTGACACAGTTTGCTTTTGCCTTGAAAGTAGTCAGAGTTATTACGTTTTGGAGTTGATCTCTGCAAGCTGCTTCAATCACAGGTTAAAAACGTAAACTTAAACATATACTTGTGCTAACCTGGACTAGACTAAGCTGTTATTTTGGAGCTGAATGGACCCGCCTAAGTAGAGAACAACGTTTGTCTGTGTTTTTGCAGAAAACCATCCTGCTGTGATGAGGCAACACAGTTTTGGAAAACAAAAACAGTTTCTACTGTACATCCCACTCACAGCTTTGTGTAGTCACTCTACTCCCCTACAAAGCTCAGTGTTCTGCTGTTTAGTTTAGTTAGCCTGCCTTGTTTTGTTTTTGTTTGTCTAAAAGCATATAAAGATGAATTAACCTCTTGATGCCACCAGTTCACGAGCGACTCCCCGGGGTTTGGTTTTTCAGACACTACACAATGGTCCATCTGAGGTGAAGCCCAGTAAGTTTTGATCCTCCGGTTTTGTTGTTTCAAACAGGAGATAATTGTATAAAAAGAAGTTAAACTACAACTAAAGACAATAAGACTATGTGCATGTAAAATATCAAATATTCAGCAAGAATACACAAGTATTCAGGAATATTCATTAACTTGGGAAGAGTCATGGACAGAAAATCATGTTAGCAATGGCTCAGTGAAAAACAACAGTGGGTTTGTTTTTATGCTTTACAGATTTTGCACTGTTATCTAAAACTTGGAAGGAAAATTCAACAGTCACAGGAATTCAAACTAAATATTCACCCAGCAAAAGTTTCCACACGAACAAGTCATTTGTGCACGTTAGTTTCCACCCAAGATTCACCTGCCAAAGCCTCAATCAGCGACTGTGCCTCAGAGACGCGCTCACACGCTTCATGTAAAATCAACAAAACTCTAAAAACAATCAGATTTTGGAATTAGACACAAAAGCTTCAGTGAACAGAGCATTTAGTGTATATTTGAATAAAGCACTGAATCACTGAATTTTGCTGTATGAGCATATGCAAAGGATCTTAAATTATTCACAGAGTTGAAAGAGATGTAAAAATTCCCGAGCCAGCAGGTGTTACTTTGTTTTCAGTAGCTGTTCTGGAACATTCTTACGCTCTTCACATCCTTTAAAGAACATAAACAGCATCATGTTTATTTTTTCTGTCTTATTAATATTGAAGTTTTCTTGAGAATTTAATTGACTGCTGTCATCTTTTACCATGATTTCCTTTCTTTGTTTTTTCATGTTTTGAGCAGCTTCTTCTGTTTTCTTCAGACAGAGGATGCTGCTATTAAACTACTTCATTAAAATCATAGAAAAATGAAATTCATGTTTTTCTCAGTGTTCCAGCAGAACCACAACCACGTTGCCATCTCTCTTACCGGCAAAACCTCGTCATCATTTCCTGTGCTGCTGCACAGTTTCCATGACAGCACCGTAAGGAAATATAAAGATGAGTTTCACTCATTTTCATGTATTTCTGTCAAATTTGCTCAGTGTGAGTGATCGCCAGCTTAAGGATCATTTTAAGTGCCTGTGGCTTTCTGTGTAGCAGTGTAGGATGTTCCTGACTCACTGTATGATGGGATGGATTGTGTTGACAGCTCTTAGCTTCTGCCTGCCTGTGTGGAGCGGTGAGTATAAACAGCCTTTTACTGATGATTTTTGTAACACTTTAAAAAACATTATTTTTAAGTTCATTACGAACAAGAAAAGCGAATGAGACTGGAATCAGATTAAACAGCACTACAGATAAAGACAATGGTGCCACAGTCATGCAAAACCATTGAAGCTTTGTGTTCTGTGGGGCACATTGAAGAACCTGAGGGCAGTTCTGACAGGATTCGTTGGGACACCAAACATATGTTAACTAGCTGCTGGACCATGTACCACAGTGACTACATTTCCACATGAGCAGACATATAAAGTAGCTTGGAAGCTTTAATGGTGGAGCTGTGTAGACACACTTTGCTCCTACATGAGCAAGTTTAAGACTTACTGTTGACTTAAAACGTAAAACTGGTGCCA
This sequence comes from Diplotaxodon limnothrissa, assembly GCF_057381915.1. NCBI lineage: Eukaryota > Metazoa > Chordata > Actinopteri > Cichliformes > Cichlidae > Diplotaxodon > Diplotaxodon limnothrissa. Next base: position 1,447,011 of record NC_140611.1, read on the forward strand.
AGCCCAGCATCAGTGACGTGAAACATGTAAGGTTTTCAGGTGTCAGGTGGTATTTTCTGTATTTAAAAGAAGTCATCATTTCAGACGCGATACATGGAAAATATTAAATACATGTGAAGACTGCTGAAACCTTTAGTTTGCAGGATGTAATCACAGAACGGGCATTCATTTGACAGGTGGAGTGACCCTTGGATCCAGACGTTTTGCCACCAGAATGACAAAACTGATCATAAAGTGAATCTTCAGCAATATTTCTTTTTGATAGATAGTTCAGCTGTCCTTAGCTGAACCGTTTTGCTGCTGTGGCTCTGAAGTTTACTGCTCCTTGTGGATTCAGCTAACTGTATTATAAGGCATTGTAATGTGGTTTTAGCTTTTAAAGTGCTAGCCAGGAAAGGAGCCAAGCAAATTTAATGTATTCCAATTAATTTTCAACAAGCACATCATGAATCGTCGTGTGATGAAAAACATAAAAGAGTCATGGAATTTCTAATGTAGGATTAAACAATTCAGGTATATTAAATGTCACTGTTCAGCAGGCCTTCAGTAGGTCGGTGCTGAATTTAACTATCAGCTCGATAGACATTCAAACACAGAGTAACAGGAGGGGGTAAAGTAACATGACGCATGTTGAGTTTGTCAATGCCAAACTTCTGAGAATCTCTGAAAGGACTCGGCTTGGAGGAAAACCAATGAAACAACAATTCAAATTTGATAACTTTTGAACTGGAGGAGTCAGACGGCCTTTCCAAACACTCATCCTCACCTCAGCTCTCAGAAAGAAGAGCATCGTGTCTTAGCTCCTGTGAGGTTTTCCAAAGGTTGTGTCCTGTCTGTTTAATCCATACAAAGCTTACAAAACCCAGAATTTGCTCCCATAATTTTATTATTTCCTTGTGCTAGCTCATTTGTCGTTATATGAAAAGATTTATATATACGTTTCTTTCTTTGAGTGCTCCATTGGAACTGGACTCTGATATGTAAATGGTTTTAGCTGATAGTAATGTATTTGCTTCTTCATTGCTACTACTAATAGTCACTTATACCTTTTCTCACGCCAGCTACGAAAGTGACCCAGCCCTACAGAGTGGTCAGCACCAATGGTGTGGCACAGATTCAGTGTGTTATTCATCCACAAAGCCTGAAATACCCATACCCTGAGGAGGCCAGAGTCACTGTGCTGAAGGGCCTCCATGGCCACCAAGAAATCTGCTTCTCCATCCTTAACTTCACGGACCAGAGAGAGACACGTATGGAGCAAAAAGAACAGGTAATTATTGTTTTTGTGCTTTTTTGCCTGTTAAGGTTGAGTTTTCTTCAGGAATCTGCCACTGCGACCTGCTAGTGACACAAGATAACACTTTATGCTTAAAAACTCAGGTGGTCGAGCAGGTCACCTACTAATTGGAAGGTTGGTGGTTCCACCTCCTTCTGTTCCAGTCAGCATGCCAAATATCGTTGGGCGAGGTACTAAACCCCATGTTGCCCTCCGATGCATCCACTGGTGTGTGAATGTTAGAAAGCAGAGAAAACAGTGCTCGTGGGAATGAAGTTATGAAAGTGCTTTCAGTGCTCAGAGTGGAAAAGCGCTATATAAACATATTTATATCATGGCTCACAACTGAAGAAGCCCACTTTCACTACACCCTTAATTTACCCTCAGTTACCAAACGAAGGTGGTTCATGTGCTCAGCAAACTGCATGCATGAGACGTCTTTAGTGAACAAGGTGTCAAACATTAAGAATCCAGATCCCGTCCTACAAATGTATATTTCTTCCTCCATAAATATTCTTTTTCTTCATTATACATTAAACTGAAGATTGCACTCTTACAAATGGCACAAACATTAGACTGAAATACAAAATACAAAGTGTGAAACTTGTGCACGGAGTGTTGAGGTACAATGATGTCCTGCACATTTCAGGTGGAGTGCACTGCTGAGACCACACATGACACTGTGGAGGTGACACTCTCTGGACTGAATGCCACTGACACAGATATGTATCGCTGTGAAATACAGATCTTCTACCCACCACCGTACCTGCGGCTTATTGGCAATGGCACACTCATTCATGTCCTCGGTGAGGCGACCGCACTGCCATGTTTATCCACAGAGCTGAAATTTTGAGTGCACATCACTTTTTCAGTCTTACGTTTCCTGTTCTGCGTTCACAGACAGCTCCAGCTGCCCCGTGCAGGAAACTCAGAGGCAAAGTCAGCACCAGGGTGAAGAAGAGGGAGATGATGATAACACGGCACCTGTCAGTGTTCCTGTGGTTGTCCTGGTGATCGCAATCATTTGTGTCTTAATCATCATCATCTACTTCCAGGTCAGAACATTATTCATTTATTTTGTCTTTATCGGGAATTTGATTAGTATTTATTTCTAATTAGTAGTATCACAGCAACCTGACTCCAACACAATGAACTGTTTCTGATGCAAAGAGTGTGACTCTGTGGTGTGAATCATCAGTCATTGGCTAACTGCCTTACAGAAGGTAACTGGTTCTAATTTTTCACGTGGAATATTACAGTTTCACTTATGAAAGAGCAAACACGAGGCACTGAACCAACGCTGCACGGGTTGTTTAAAAAGCAGTAAAGCAGTTTTGTGTTTTCTTTTAGCCTCGAGGCATTTATCAGCTGCGAGCCACTGATGTTTCGCTCCTCGTCCAGAGCAGTTTCAGAGACATGGAAACGTTTTTCTACCATGCTATTTAGGAAAATCACTTCCTGTGTGCTCGGGCACCCCATGGGGTGTTCTGCCCTCTGCACAAACAAAATTGATGTTTCTAAAATTGTTTCTAGCATGTTTTAAAATTTCAGCCAAAGCTACAAATTATTGTGGCTGTGCAGGATCAGGCCTGTATTTGTATAGCGCTTTACTAGTCCCTAAGGACCCCAAAGTGCTTTACACATCCAGTCATCCACCCATTCACACACTGGTGATGGCAGCTACATGTAGCCACAGCCACCCTGGGGCGCACTGACAGAGGCGAGGCTGCCGGACACAGGCGCCACCGGGCCCTCTGACCACCACCAGTAGGCAAACACGGGGTTAGCATCTTGCCCAAGGATATTTGGCATGCAGCCAGGAGGCAGCCGGGGATCGAACCACCGACCTTCTGATTAGTGGCTGACCTGCTCTGCCACCTGAGCTGCAGCCAGTGTTGCATGCTGCATCCTCCACGTGCCGTCCCAGCTCAGCTGCCTGGTTTCCAGAAAGTAGTTCTCTTGTTGATACTGTAACAACTGTAAAGAGAACTCTTTCACTTTGTAGGGTTTTTTCTCCACTTTGACAGCCTTACAGCAACCTTGCAGAAACCTTTCTTGACCTCAGTTTGCCCCACTTATTTCTTTCCAATCACTTCTCAGTGTTTTAGCCTGTTTATCGGTTAAGGCATAAAGTAGTAGTATATTTATGCACATATTCATGGTTAACAGTCCAAGAGTACTAATGGCATGAAAGTCTTAGTGGTGTAAAGGATTATTCAAGATCAACAAGAGAAACACAATATGTCAGGCTGACAGAAATCTTTATCCTTCAAAGGTCAAATCTTTCCATAAGCCTCTCGTGTCACAGACAAATCATGTGACCTTTTCCTTCCACGTAGCTGTCAGGCTCTGCTGCATACTATCCATCGAAAGCAATGATAATTATTCACTCCATTAACATCTGCATGCTTTCCATTTTCAGACTGTCCAATGTGAAAGGGGGAGGAGAGAAATGCTGAGGCCGTGGCCTGGCACACTTCATAAGGTGGACGGAGCTTCAGGTCCATGTGAAAACATCGTGTGTAACATGTGAACGCTGATGGTGGAGCTATCGTGTGCAGGGCAGATTTTTCTTTGGCTCAGAAGCGTTAGAATAATATTATTGCTTCTACCTAGTGAGCGGGGTGGGGATGATCATTTTCACCTCTTTGACGACTGATGAAAAACACCAAAATAACATTTTACTTTTTAAGTGAAAAAATAATGTTTACATTCTTGTAAACTCAAATGATGGTAAAAAGCTGTAGCTTTAATTTTCCATTGAGTTTAGATGTAAAATCACTTGTATTGTGCACAGCTTAAATGCAACTTAAAATGCAATGCTTGGGATAATTAAAAGAGTACAATGATAGCTGTCTTTTACTGCAACTATTGTTATTGTTGTAATGCAAAGCAAATGTTCATGTATTCATGTTGGATGTTAACACAAAATAAAGTTTTTTGACTTTAAATTGTACTTTTGTTATCTGAAAAATATAAATATGTGTTGTTGCAACAGGAGACATTTTTGGAAAACACTTTTTAATAGTTTTCAGGACTTTTCTAAAAGTCCTTTAAATCAGAATAAGCCTCGTTGTGTACAAACGGGCTATTTCTTTGCTGTTATGTCAAATAACAGAGAAGCCAACAGATAAATATTGACAAGAGGACGTCCACATGGCACAGACAATAACGACACATATAGCATATTTATCATGTGTCTCACTGCATAAACTATGGCTCATCAAAGGTGTTGGAGCCTTGCTTACTGACCTGTTGTTGTTCCTAAAGTAGAATGGGAGGCAGAGCCTTCGGCGTTCAGGCTCCTTTTCCCTGGAACCAGCTCCCAGTTTGGGTTTGGGAGACAGACACCTTCTTTACTTTTAAGGTTAGGCTTCAAGCTTTTTTTGATACATCTTAAAGTTAGGGCTTGATCAGCTGACTTAGTATGCATCATATGTATGATATATGGAGCTTTTTCCACTCATCTCTTTTCATAAAAGAATCCACAATAGCATCTAAAGAACTCCAGGCCTCACCTGCCTCGGTTAAGGTCAGTGGTCATGATTCAACTGTAATAAAGAGGCTAACAAGGTAAAAATGGATCCAAGGTGAAAACAGCTTACATGTGCAGCAGGGGTGGCAGGTGGGGGCATGTAAGATGCAGTGGAAATGAAATGGTTGACTGATCAGTCTCATCAGTCAGCAGTGTTCCCCAGGAACGTCCTCTCTCCCCTTTTCTGTGTATACAGTATATTGTCTGAATCATTGCAGAGCCATGGCTTCTTTTAAGATCACTTAAGTGTTTTCTTACTGCAGTAAAACTGCCTCTTTTAGTTCAGTTCATTTCATTTTATTTATATAGCGTCAGCATCTAGTGACGGCCAAATGAAGCCGTCTGAAGCACTGAAGCTTGTGTTAGTGTTGTGTTCTGTTAGTCCTCTTTGGTGCCATCTTGTGGCCAAAAGCAAAAGTTGCGTGAAGAGCAGCTTGCATCTACAACTTGAAATGACAGCTTCTGTTTAATATCATAAAAACAACACATAAGGTTATTCTATTTATTTTTTATACAGCAGAACATCCTCTCTTTCTTGCTCGCTCCATGTCTCTCAGTATATCCCACATGGGTTTACGATCTCTCACACAAAATCACCACAGCACAGCACAAATCCCACTAAAGATTCACTTCTGTATAAACCACTGAATCAGATACTGCAGCAGCAGCAGCTTCGGACGTCACTGATCACTTGACAGCCCAACCAAGCCTGGATACACTGGGATGAAGACTGAAATATTGTTTGTCTGCTGCTGGTTCTCAAAATTATTGGTGCATAAAAACTGCATGTATAAAGTAAGTAAAAGGTTTGCTGTTTTTTTCCCTTATGCTGGGCTCACACTGTGCGATTTTTGGCCCATTTTGAGACGATTTTTGAGTCGTGCGACCGTTTTGGCGATCGGCCCGATTTTGGCCTTCATCGTGCATCGTGCATCGTGTAGTATATGTGGGGTAACGAGAAGCAATTGGCACCTCACGACCAGCTCCCGATCATCAATCGCATGGTCGTGAGGATTTCAAACCTGTTTGAAATCCTCGCGATCCGTCGTGAGGGTGTCACCGCAGTTTGTCACACTGCGCACGCGCAAACACAAATGTCAGCAAAAAAGACGGAGCAGCACGGCAGTGCAGCGTGTGATCTGGACACAAGCGATGGAGGCACAACTTGTAGAACTATGGCAAGCTCATCCGAGCCTTTTCGATGTGGCCTCACAAAATTATCACGACCACAACAACCGTGAAAATAGTTGGATCTACACTGCTGCTCAATCACAGCTGCCTGGTCATGTTCTTCATTAGCAATTTAGCAAAGTTGATGGTGGTGGTGTGTCTGTGTGAGTGAAAGACAGAGAGGGAGAGCGACAGAATTTCTGTTATAACCTTCATGTTATGGACGCACAGTGTGAGCACTCAGGTCGCATCAGAGCATCGGGCCGTATAGTGTGAGACCTGCATCGTAACCTACCAACTTCTAACCCCTGCGAGTCAATCGTACAGTTTGAGCAGGAGCTGAATCGCGCGACCGAAAAAATCGCACAGTGTCTGCCCAGCATTAAACGTGGTCTTAAAATCCTTGGAGGCCTGTCATGGTCACAGCTGAACAGAGCAGCCAAAAGAACAACAACAACAATGAAAATGAAACTTTTTGAAATAAAGGAGACTCTCTCAGTTTTGTCTCAACATCAAATGAAATGTGCAAAGCATATTTATTTCCTGCTGAAGCTACAAGCCCAGAACCTTTATTTGAGCACCTCATTACATAACTTGTTACGTACTTGAAATGTGCAATTCACTTGTATTTTTATTTTTTATTCCTATTTATTCTATTTATCGACTTCGTATATTTTATTTATATTTGTCTCTGTATTTATATATGTGTGTGTGTGTGTGTGTGTGTGTGTGTGTGTGTGTGTGTGTGTGTGTGTATATATATATATATATATATATATAATATTCTGTAACTGTAACTTCTGTCGGTGCTGTGCTTTTTGGAAATCGAATTTCCCAGAGGAACCCACCCGAGGGATTAATAAAGTTCTATCTTATCTTATCTTATAACTTGTTGCCACAATGGTTAAATCAGAATTATGAAAGCATTTTTGACAGAGTGTGACAGGGTAGCATGTAACACAGTGCTTTGGACTGTAGATGGTGCTAGTTAGAGCTTTAAATGATGAGAAAGCATTGTGCTGCAGTTTAGAGCCACTGACAGTTGCTGAAAAGTTGCTACTGGAAGTCTTGTGCACATGTGTGTGCGACATAAACCACAGAGACATGCACGGTTCCTCTGTTTTTGTTGATAGTACAGATTAGTATCATACCATGAAAAAGTACCTGCAGCAGATCTGGATTTAACCCTGTGTAGGCTACAGACGTGTCTACCAGGACCATCTGCTAATTAGCGCTTTGAGAAAAACAATATAATAATGCTCTTTTTCAACTTGCAGTTGAGGGTTTTAGAGCACAGGTTACTCACTACTACACACGTATAAGGCTGTTGTATTAGTCTGAAGAAAAATCTGTTCGATGAGGATGCAGACTTTCAGTTGCATTGAATGCCATACAACATAGATCAGATGTCCTTTAATGCATATATTAAACAAATGTGGGTTTTCTTAAATTTGTGCAGTCTGCATAAAGTTAGAAATATCCTGTCTCAGAGTGACGCTGAAAAACTAGTTCATGCATTTATTACTTCCAGGCTGGATGACTGTAATTCATTATTATCAGGAAGTCCTAAAAACTCCCTGAAAAGCCTTCAGCTAATCCAAAATGCTGCAGCAAGAGTCCTGACAGGGACTAGAAAGAGAGAGCAGATTTCTCCTGTTTTGGCTTCCCTTCATTGGCTTCCTGTTAAATCCAGAATTGAATTTAAAATCCTGCTCCTCACATACAAGGTCTTAAATAATCAGGCCCCATCTTATCTTAATGACCTTGTAGTACCATATCACCCTATTAGAACATCCAAGGGTATTTAAAAGCAGAAGCCTTCAGCTTCTTCAAGACAAGCCTATAGGTAATTTATAGAGCACATGGAAATGAGAGCTTTATTAAAACTGGAAACTTCTGATAAAACATGTATTTGGGCTGAATCAGGTGACCCTGAATCCTCTCTTATGCTATAATAGGTCAGTGCTGCTGGCGAGTGTTTCTTCTTCACTGACCTTTTTAGCTCACTATGTGTTTATACACCACTCTGCATTTAATCATTAGTTATTATTAATCTCTGGTTCTCTTCAGCAGCTCCTGATCCTCCCCTCACTCCAGTCACAGTGCCTGGAGGTTTCTTCCTGTTACCAGGGAGTTTTTCCCTCCCACTGTCACCAAAGGTGTTATTCATGGATAATCCTGATGACTGCTGTCAAACAGTTTCTGAATAACAGTGATAGAGTGACTGACTGGAAAATTGAAAAAACAAAACAAATCCAGAAAGTACCCCATTTAAAAAGAGCTGAATCTGGCTGGCAGAGATGGTCATATTTAACGGTCGGAATTACTTTAAAATGAATTTTATAATCTTTAAAATTACTTTCAAATAACCATTTCAATAATCAGCAACCTATTTAACATGATGGTAAATCACTCAGTCAGCTTGAGATGCAACTCGTGTAACTTGGTTTATCAACTGATAAGAGCTGCCCTACTTCTGCTGCTAATGGGACTTTCAGGTTCCTGACTCAGCGGTTTTCTCACTGAGTGTTTTAAGGCTGAAACAATGTTACAATGTGAAAAACAATTATCATCACCGTCTTCGTTGAAGGAACTAAAACAATAAGAAACCTGAAAAGCCCCCAGAAAAAAATAACACAAGTCCATAGAATAGTTTTTTATAGCACAAATGCATTAGCATGTTGACACTCTGAGTCTCGTGTGTCTTTAGATCCTTATACACTCGGCCATAAACCAGAGGACTGCAGCTACTAATCAGGCCCAGGTTAAAGTGGGTCAGCCACTTTAACCCCTCCAGCCACTTTTTGTCGGCTGAAACCAACTGCCTCTCCTGGTGACAGATATACTTATTAATGGATCACACTGGATTAACTTCACTGTGACATATTCATGCGCAGCTGCCACCTCAGGCTCACAGTGTTTTAGCATCTAAGGAGCTACGGTGCTGAGGAGAGGTGGCCGTAAACCAGCATCACCGATTATAACCTTTTTTCTGTGACGTTGTGTTGAGCTGTTGATGAGTTGTTGATGAGTTGCTGAATTGTGTTTTTTTGTGAAACCTCCTGCAAAATTACTTATTTTATTATTTAGAGAGAAAGTATCTCCATGCCATCAGCTAGATGCAACACCAGTCTTCAGCAAATGAAACATTAGCCCTTCACTGTATTTGTATTTACATGCCTAAAAATATAATTACGGATTTGTTCCCAAATCATTCCCAATTTGTACACCAGATTTTTCAGTTGAAAAGTTATTTAAAAGGTAAATGTGACAATCATTGCATTATTCATTAAAAGCCCCAGAGTACCACAGCGTTCATGCCTTCGATGCACGTAAGTAAGTTACCGACCACAACTGTTATATAGTAGATCACTGGTTAGGTTTATGCACTGGAAAGAAGCTGTTGAGGTTTGGGAAAATAGAGTTTGGGAAAATAGAGTGGTAGGGTTAGGGTTAGGCAAATCGAGCAGGTGCAGGTTTAGCAGCATTTTCGAATTAGCATCAATGACAGTGTCTGAATGAAATACTTCTGAAATATCAGGATTCATGCCTGCATCTTTGAGCTCATGAACGCCTGCCTGTCCAGCAGTTATAATCGTATATACAGTATAACAGAATAATTATTTTCACCGATGACCTCATATGTCTATAAGCCATGGCAGACATGTTAGCAAAAAACAGAACTCGTGGTACCGACGCCAACGGCATCTGTGTGAATCGTTGACACAGGGCGAGGAGGCTCCAGAGATTCATGCATTTGATTCTGCCCTTCAGCAGCCTCAGCAGAAACACAACTTCCTCCACTGACCACAGCACAATCTTATTTCTGTTCCTGGCAGGCAAAGACGGAAACCAACATGGTTTATGAGTTTGAGCTGCTTTCCTGCTCAGCACACGTGTAATTACCGAGTTACTAAACTTTTTTTGCTGGCTCCAACAAGTCTGAGCTTTTTTATCAACAGGTTCTTTCTGGAAGCCACTTTTGTACTTTCTGTGCTTCTGAACAAAGACGTAGTAAATCTCATCTGATACCAGAAATCCTGCTGCCATCTGGGGAGTTTTTGCAAAAAGACAAAAAGAAATGCAAAAAGGCAATGTAATATCTGATTTGCAAGGGGATCATGAAATGAACATAATATTTATGAGAATCAAAATAATTGGGATTTGTGATAAATCATTGCTAAAAACACAACTGTTACTTTTGGTGTGTGATGATGGTCATGTAAAGTGTTGCTCCGACTGGTCATAAACCTTCATTCCAGTTCAGTGTTTGTAATTACTTCCCCCCTGAACTTTCAGCCTCCACCTTGTACATTTTTATGTGGCACAGGTTATTGTCAGTGTCACACTTTTGAGTTAAAAATAGAAAAACATTGTGTTCCTTTGCCTTACCTGTAAAAGCAGCAACAGTGGGCTGGTAAGAAAAACCTCCCCACTGGTCAGTGTGGTGTAAGTTAAACAAATGGTTTGCTAAACAGCGTGTGCGACTGATCACTGCTGTCTGTGCTACAGTTGCGTGCATGTGTCCATGATCTTTATCAGCAAAAAGTATTTTTCTTTGAAAGAAACTGTGTTCTGTGATATGAATAATTATTCTCAGCAGTGTTAATCCACATCCTGTTGTTGACAGTTTGTGTGTCTGTAAAATCTTTGTCTGCATGAGCAAGATGATTACAACACACAGACAAAATCAGGGTTACAAATCTCCTACAGTTATGGTTTCTGGTGTATCTGAGGTCCGTTTTTCTTTGAGATAAAACAAAAAAGCAAATTCAGCCTCCTCCAGTCTCTTTTAGTTTTTATAGCAAAGCACTTTTCTATGATTGTTGATAACTATGCCATCCAGATTGTCAAGAAATATACTCTAAAACACTTCTTCAGCAAAGACTCAGAGAAGAGAAACACACAGAACTTCTTGCTAGCAAGGGCAGCCTCCAGAACTGAGACTCGCGCTGAGAAACTGCCCCGGTCTTTATTTATACTTCAGTGGGTGCTTATGTGTGTGTGTGTGTGTGTGTGTGTGTGTGTGTGTGTGTGTGTGTGTGTGTGTGTGTGTTTGTTTGTGTGTGTGTGTTTCAGAGTGTGACCCCTTAAATGACTTCCCTTAACCTGCTGGTCTGGAAAATCCAACAGTTCATCTATATGTAAAAAGGCACTTAGACTAAAACAGACATAGCTATGTTAATCCTACCGTAAAACAATAAAACAAGGTAAGACCTCTCCCATGCTCCCAGGATGTGGGGGTGAACGCTAGTGAGTTTTGATAATTGATTTTCCTTTTTTTTTTTTTTTTTCTTTTTGCCTGTCACGTTTGGCTCTTTTGCCACATCCAGAGGCCCCCAGAACACAAGAGACCAAGGAAGACCAACAGAGGGGCAGCCACGCCACTGCCCCAGAAAGAGCTGAGGAGAGTCCCAGATGAGGGCTCACTCAGCAGCCGCGGAGCAGAAGCCAGGGGGAGTTGCAGTGACGCGCTCCTGAGCTCCGCCGGCAGCCAGCCGTGCCTGAGTGACCGAGCTCCAGGCTGAGAGGCCGGGGGCACCCCACCTCCGAAGTGGCCCGAGCGAGCCCCAGGCTCCAGGCCCCGATAAGCGGCCGCCAAGGAGTGAGCCGGTGTGTACCTGGACGCCCATCCCCGGACACAAAGAACCACCAATGCACCGACACCTGAGGGAGTCCGCCACTGGCAGGGGAAGTGGTGGTAGGGTGGAGATAGGCCTCCAAACCTTGGAGGGCCTAAGATGTCCCCAGAGAGGTGGCGCCTGACACCCAACCTGACATATAGACACAGAAATACAGGCACACACATATACAAACATCCATTCCCACCCTCATGCTCTCATATGCACTTAGATAGGGATGATCCCAGAATCATCTTCCAACGTTGTTCTCATGGTCCACTGTTTCTCGGGGTGAGTTTTGATAATTGATTTTCCAATAAAAATAGATACTAGCTTGAATAACGTGATATCGATTCATCAAAATTCCGAGTCAATTTTTACATATAAATCTATTTTGCCCGAAACGGCAGAATCCCAGCCTCACAAAATTTCAACAACCACCAAACAGCTAAAAACGTAAATAAGAGCTGGTATACAGATTCTGCACAAAGGCATAAACACGAAGCGTCGACCCGACACAGCAGAATCAGTGAGATGTCTGCGTTCTGACCCGACGGCACGTCACAGACACGCTGTTGGGACTGAAAGCCGATATTTCACTGATTCTTTTTTTTTTTTCCGTCTGTCCCGTTTGGATCTTTTGCCATCAGAATTATTGTCTAGAGGCCAGAAAGATGCCCAACGGATTTACTTTATCAAATGGGCCATCCCGGCCTTGCCGTATTGGTCCATTTGATTGACCTTTGTTTTTATTGTTTATTTTATTTTATTTTCAGTTGTTACATACGGGACAGACATGACTGGGGGAAGGGAGAAAGAGAGAGAGGGAGGAAAAAAAACAGCGGGGAAGAGGAACGGTGATAAAGGGTTTCACTGATTTCACTGATTTCACTGATTCTGATGCGTTGGATCTGCGCTTTGTGTTTGTCTTTTTTTGCGCTAGATTCTGAAGCTGCAGGTTTTGTCTCTTTCCAGTCAAAATTGACTGAAGCAGCAGCAAAAGAAAATCCAAACTACAATTCACATTTCACTTCACATAAACGTTGTCATGAATTCTCTCTTACTTTTGCTGTTTTGCTTCCACCACGATAAAATGACACTTCATGCATAACTCTCTGTCTTTCTCTCTCAGTGTACTTCAAGAAGTTTCCCATCTAAAAATCTCTGTTTTCTGCATTAGTCGCTTGCTTATTCGGTCGTTAAGTCTGACGTCACTAGCCGTGTCTGAGCCTAAACTCCGCTGCAGGTCCATAAATCAAACGATCACTATGGCATTACTGAGAGTTGAAAAACTGTCTAAAGTCTTTCATCTTTAATAAAATGATCAGCGTTCTGCTCTACAAGGTGTAACAATTGAGTTTAACATCCAGGCATCCATGAAAACGGAATTTATGACATTTAACGGAGTTAGAAGTGTAAAGTGTAGAAGTAAACTTAAATCTAATTTGATATACAAAGAGGTGTTTACAAAGGTTATAAAGCTAGTTATGTAGCTATTTGATGGTTACGTGTTTTGATATTTACATGTTTACATGTTTGAATGTTTAGACATGCATGTTCAAACCAGTAATAAGTATGTGTTATATCTACCTGGTTGTTTTCCCTGTTTTGATCTGAGTTTAAGATTTCCTGGCTTCTGAGAGGTCAGTGAAGTATTCATGAGGGCGGCACACAGGAAGTGTGGGTTGTTGCGGGGTGCTAAAGTAAAGAGGCTGCTAAAAAGTTATCCGTCTCCGTCTTGCTGTTTCTAATTATTCAGAGAGATTCCGAACCATCTAGTGAACCCTCACGTTACATCTGGTGGCAGCGGTGGGATTTATTTTCTTGATGGATCTGTGTATTTGGTGAGTTTTACTCCCAAGCTGCGGATAAGATCGTTTTTTTTCCCCGCTGGGATTTATCCCTCTCTGTGAACAGCTGATGAACTGAAAATAATAACAGTAATAATTTTTGGAGATAGTAAGGATTGTTGCAGCTTTTATCTCTGTTTTTGTGATTTTTGTGATTTTTTTTGAGCTGGATATTTGTTGGGAACATGTCGGCTGACGAGAGTGAATCTGTGCATAAGCTGCGCTCTTCTCCTGTGCCACATTCGAGGACAGTGGATGCAATACGGACTGTTGCTGCTCCCGCCCACCATACCGTTTCCAGTGCCCTGACAATAGATCTTCCACCTGTTTTTAAAGGAGATGGGACTGAATCTTTTACTAGTTGGTCTCGTCGCTTTGAAGTGGCAGTGCAAGCTATGACTCCACCTGAGGTAGATTTGCCAACTGTGATGTCCTCTGTTCTGCCTACTCGTCTAGCAGATGCTGCATTTTTGTACTGGGACAGTTTGCCTTCATCAGCCCAGAAAGACTATGATCTAGTGAAGGATAAGCTGAAAGAGGTTTTCGGTCCAAAATATTCTCTGCCATTCTTCCAGACACATGTGAATGCTCGCCCCCGGAAACCAGGTGAAAGTTTAGATGTGTACAGCGCGGATATTACCCGTCTTGTGCTTGAAGCTTTCCCTAACTATGACTACAATGCCTTGGAAGGTGAAAAATTTCGCCGTTTTGTTGCTGGGTTGGACCCCACCTTGCAATCTAAGATTCATGAGATGGGTGCAGAGGATCTCGACGGAGCCCTGCGCATTGCCAGCCGTTGTGAGAGAGCACGGGCAGCATTGCAACTTACAGCTGCAGGATCCTCTCATATTCCGTCTTCAGAACAGGTTGCTATGATACGTCCTCAGCCTACTGATGCTAAACTTCTTCAAGCAGTTGAGGAGCTCACGCTTACTGTAACCAGCCTGAAACATGAAGTACAGCAGTTACGGGAGAAACAGAGTTACTTTGCCCAACGTTTGGACTCCAGTCGTGATAGATCCTCCTCTTCCAATGTTCAGTACAGCACCCGCAGTGCGTCCCCGTCGCCTTATCATGCCAGACAACATTCCAGAGACTATTGCTCGCCTGAGAGGCGTTATCATCGTGATCCAGAGTCTCACCGTGAACGTCCTTCTTCCCCTGTTCCCCAGAGGTTCAATGAGTGGGACAAATGTGAGAAACACGATCAACGCACATACCATTCCCAACAGCCCCCCCAGTATTCCAGGTACAATTACCCTGACAATAACAGATACCGACGCAGTCCCAGTCCTGCTCCACGTAGAGATGCTGCGTCCTACAGTAGGACCAGTGTTCGTTTCCAGTCCCCGGAAAGGCCTGCACATTTCACCTCCGGCCCACAGGGAAACTTTCATTAGCTGCTGTTGAGGGACAAACATCAGCTACAGTATCAGGGCCCCAAAACCACATCCCCCAGTTCCCCTCAGAATCTGAGGGATCAGTCTCCTCTAACGTCTTGGCTATTGTCAAGGGCATTGAAGTGTGTGCTCTAATTGACTCTGGTTCCTTTGTCTCCCTTGTGAGTGAAGATTTTCGAAACTCTCATCCAGCTTTGAAAAAACGGCCTATGGTAGCATCCTCCATGCCAGCTCGTTCGGTCAATGGAGAACGTCTGGAAATCTTAGGCAAGTTAACCGTTGGTATTAGGCTTGGGACTCAGGTATGGCAGCAGGACTTTGAAGTCCTCAGAGGTGCTTACCAGCCAGTCATTCTAGGTTGGGATTTTCTGCAGAGGCACCATGCTCTTCTCGACCTCAAAAACAAAGTGCTGCAACTGTGGGACATGAAAATTCCCCTGTTGCCCAAAGGACATGAGGTGGCTGCCTGCTGTAATGTTTCCGTGTTAGCGCCAACCAAAATTCCAGCTATGAGCGAAACTCTGATCACAGCCTGTGTGTCAGCAGCCACACCAGCTTCTCCTGTTCCAACAGACTACTATGGTGTCTTGATCCCTAATCCGACATGTGACATTGTTGTGGCTCACACTCTCAGTGAAGTTCAGAATGGTACTACAGTGGTTCGAATGCTTAATCCCTCCAGTGATGAAATCGAACTGTACCCTGGACAGCATCTTGGTGAGTTTCATTCAGGCTCATCTGTTGATATCATCCCACTGGAGCAGACATGTTGTGCTACTTCACCTGTGTATGATTCGACTCTGCCGGTAGAAATCGATGAAACAAACTTGTCACACTCCCAGGTTCAGTCCCTGAAATCGCTTCTCCAGAAGTATTCAGGAATCTTCAGTAAGCACTCAGAAGACAGAGGTCACACAGGCATAATTAAGCATCATATTCACACAGGTGATGCTACACCGATTAAACAAAGAGCCTATAGAGTGACACCTGAACAGAGAGCTGAAATACAGACTCAAGTTGACAACCTTTTAAAGGCAGGTGTCATTGAAGAAAGCTACAGCCCATGGGCCGCCCCAGTTGTTCTGGTGCGAAAGAAAAATGGTACATGGCGTTTCTGTCTTGACTATAGGAAACTCAATGCAGTGACAATCAAAGACTCTCATCCTCTTCCAAGGGTTGATGATGCACTGGATGCTCTGTCAGGTTCTGCCTGGTTCTCCACAATGGACCTTCAACATGGCTATTGGCAGGTTGAACTGGAAGAGAAGGATCGTGAGAAAACTGCTTTCACAACCGGCAGTGGACTTTACCACTTCACTGTTATGCCCATGGGACTCACAAACGCTCCAGCCACATGTCAGCGGTTAATGGAGATGGTACTTCGTGGCCTTCCCTGGAAAACCTGCTTAGTGTATTTGGATGATGTCCTCATTTACAGCCGCTCTTTCGCAGAACATCTCCAGCATCTGGAAGAAATATTCGGCAGATTCCAGGCAAGTGGCTTGAAGCTAAACCCCTCAAAATGCTGTTTTGCCAAAGATCGGGTACAATTTCTGGGCCACATTGTATCAAAACATGGCATCCAGCCTGACCCCAGAAATGTGAACAGTGTGCAAGCCTGGCCTATTCCACAAACAGCGACAGAAGTAAGGTCATTCCTTGGACTTTGTTCATATTATCGCAAGTTCATTCAAAACTTTGCGCACCACAGTGTCCCCCTACATGCTCTCACTGAAAAGCATGCAACTTTTCAATGGACTTCTCAGTGCCAGGATGCATTCATGTATCTGAAACATGCCCTCTCAAACCCTCCAGTGGTTTCATTCCCTGACTTCACATTGCCATTTTCTCTGTATACTGATGCTTCAAGCACAGCTATTGGCAGTGTACTAGCTCAAAAACAGGGACAGCAAGAGAAAGTCATTGCCTATGCTAGCCATGCGCTTACAAAGGCAGAAAGAAAGTGGTCGACTTATCATCGAGAACTCTGGGCCATTGTTTGGGCAGTTAGACATTTTCGTCACTATCTCTACAAGCAGCCATTTGTTATTGTCACTGATCACAAGCCCCTCCTGGGTCTTCGGAAAATACCCATTGACAGTGATAGAACTGGTCGCCGTGCTCGCTGGGCTCTTGAACTCGATCCTTTTGAGTGGACTGTGATTCATAAAGATGGCCACCGCCACCTCAATGCGGACGCACTGTCACGTCGCCCTGTCACTGGTGAAACCGTAGAGCAGGACCCAGTCTGCACTGCTTCTGCTACCTTGAAACCTGAAGAGAGGTGCGTAGGTCCTGCAGGCCCGCCCAACCATAGTCCCTGCAGTACCGACCAAAAACACATTCCATGCAATGACTTTCCTGATCCACGACTGCAGTGTGCAGCGCTATCTGTTTCATCCACATTTGTGCTTGAGCTGCCTGAAGATGATCTCAAAAGTGAACAACAAAAAGATCCTGTACTGTCAGAAGTCATTGGCTGGAAAGCTAAGGGTCAGAAACCACCCTACTGGCGTATGAAAAAATGCCCACCTCAGGAAAAAGTGCTATGGCATGAGTACTCTAGACTTACCTTTCACAATGGCTTACTCTGTCGTAAAGCTTTCAACCCATCCCAAAAGTCAGTGTTGCATCAGTTGGTTGTTCCTGAATCTTTAAAAGACACTGTCCTACAGCTGCTGCATGGCAACCCAGTGTCCGGTCACCTATCAGCAGATAAGGTCCTGAAACGTGCTCAGCAGCTATATTACTGGCCATTCATGTCACGTGACATCAGAATATGGTGCACACAATGCACTCCATGTGATGCCAGACGGAATCCCACACCTCATCACAGAGCTCCAATGAAAACAATTGTTGCTGCGGAGCCATTTCAAAAGGTGGCAGCTGACATACTTGAACTCCCCATTACGAGTCGTGGCAACAGGTACGTGCTCGTTGTTCAAGACTATTTCTCGAAATATGTCAGTCTCTATGCTATCGCAGACCAACGTGCCACAACAGTTGCAAAATGCCTGTTTGACAACTTCATCTGTCAGCACGGCATCCCTGAAATGCTACACACAGACCAAGGACGTCAGTTTGAATCTGACCTGGTGAAACATCTGTGTCAGCTGCTAGGCATCCAGAAGACACGGACCAGCCCATATCACCCTCAATGCGATGGGATGGTCGAGAGGTTCAATCGAACACTTATTGACCAGTTAGCTAAGTTACTCCTTCAGCAGCCTAGCGAATGGGATGACTGCCTCAATCAAGTTGCTTTGGCTTACAACACCAGTCCTCACTCTACCACGGGGTTTACACCATTTTTTCTCACACATGGACATGAGGCACGGATGCCTGCTAATATGCTGTTGCCTACCAACATGCCAGCATCATCTACTTCTGCTTCTCCTGCTGACTACGTCACCCAGTTGACTCAGAGACTTCAGTCTGCCTTCAGCACTGCTGCATGGAACAGAGATTGTGCCCACAACCAGCAGAAACAACTGTACGATAGGGGCATCAAACACACTCCTTATGTTCCGGGTGACTTGGTGTGGTTAAATGACCCCACTACAGCAAAGCAGAAACTTGCTCCACATTGGAAGGGCCCCTCTGAGATATTGGAGTGCCTTGGAACAGCTGGAGAAAACCCTGGTGTCACGTACAGGATTCGCTACCTCCTGGACCAATCAGACAAGACTCAAATTGTTCACTACAATCGTCTCAGGCCTTACAAAGCACCTGTCCCAAAAGGTGGAACCAACTCACCTGCAGGTGGCATACCTGTACAGCCCCAGATTCCACAGTTGACTGCATTATCAGGTGCTTTGCCCTTCACAGCTCCAAAATCTGCAGCTGAAGGGAGCTGGAATGTTCAGGGCCGCAGCCCTGCAACCTCATCAGACCCTCAGGTTTGTCAGCCACCACCTCTAAACCAGTCACGACCCCATTCCCACTCTCCTTTGTCCCCTTCTCCTCGGTCTGAGACTGTAACGACTTCCCCCTCTGGCCATGTGGTGATACACCAATCAGACACTGTCCCTTCAACTCCTCATCGAGTATCTGGTGTTTCATGGCGATGTGGGAGACGTCAAGTTGTGCCTCCCAGATACCTCAAGGACTATGTTTTGAACTGAAATTGTTTTTGGTTTTGCTGTTGTTTTATTGTTGTCCCCTTTGCTCACAGCATGTTGTTTTTTTTTCCCCCTCCTTTTCTGTAGGGAAACGGGGACGTTTCTTATGTGAGGGGGGGAGGAAAATGTAAAGTGTAGAAGTAAACTTAAATCTAATTTGATATACAAAGAGGTGTTTACAAAGGTTATAAAGCTAGTTATGTAGCTATTTGATGGTTACGTGTTTTGATATTTACATGTTTGAATGTTTAGACATGCATGTTCAAACCAGTAATAAGTATGTGTTATATCTACCTGGTTGTTTTCCCTGTTTTGATCTGAGTTTAAGATTCCCTGGCTTCTGAGAGGTCAGTGAAGTATTCATGAGGGCGGCACACAGGAAGTGTGGGTTGTTGCGGGGTGCTAAAGTAAAGAGGCTGCTAAAAAGTTATCCGTCTCCGTCTTGCTGTTTCTAATTATTCAGAGAGATTCCGAACCATCTAGTGAACCCTCACGTTACAGAAGTTAGCAGGAAGTTAGCTCGCTAGCTTCCATCTAAATACAATATAGCATGTTCTGACTGAGAGATTTCTGAAATAATTCAAACGTACAGCTCTGCTACGACTTCCAACATAAATGAAGACAGAAAACTAAACAGCAGTGACGTTTGTAGGGTTACTGAAGTGGGCTAGCTGGTATATAATGATGTGCTACGTGACCGCTAGCGACACAGCTATGTTAGCATAATATAAACAAGCTAACTTTTCTTCCACTCGATAAAAGTTAACGTGAGTGTTCTCGGTGGTCAGGAACAAATGTAATCGCATGGCAGGATGCTGTAAAAGGACCAAACTTCAGCCAGGAGAACAACTGAGATAATCCATCCACAATACGAGGTTAGTCATTCATATACTGCTGCATGGGCTGGGCTGTAGTTACATCGGAAGGGCTTAAAAACAGAGCTTAAATAAATGATTAGCGGTAATAAAAGCTGAGAGAGGCCAACAGTGAACACTGACTGTTTTAGGGGCTTTTGGAAATTAAATAGAAGAAGATACAAAACTTTAAACATGTTAACAACACAAAAGCCATATTAAACGCAGACTACTTTTGGCCTGGAAGCAGGTCCAGGATTAATAACAGATATGGTTCAATGCAGAGAGGTCTATTAACACATAGTGAGTGAGAAAGGTGACTGGAAAGGAAAAACTCAATGCATCATGGGAATCCCCGGCAGCCTACGTCTATTGCAGCATAACTAAGGGAGGATTCAGGGTCACCTGGTCCAGCCCTAACTATATGCTTTAGCAAAAAGGAAAGTTTGAAGCCTAATCTTAAAAGTAGAGATAGTGTCTGTCTCCCGAATCCAAACTGGAAGCTGGTTCCACAGAAGAGGGGCCTGAAAACTGAAGGTTCTGCCTCCCATTCTACTTTTAAATACTCTAGGAACAACAAGTAGGCCTGCAGTGTGAGAGCGAAGTGCTCTAATAGGGTGATATGGTACTACAAGGTCATTAAGATAAGATGGGGCCTGATTATTTAAGACCTTGTATGTGAGGAGCAGGATTTTGAATTCTGGATTTAACAGGAAGCCAATGAAGGGAAGCCAAAACAGGAGAAATCTGCTCTCTCTTTCTAGTCCCTGTCAGGACTCTTGCTGCAGCATTTTGGATTAGCTGAAGGCTTTTCAGGGAGTTTTTAGGACTTCCTGATAATAATGAATTACAGTCGTCCAGCCTGGAAGTAATAAATGCATGAACTAGTTTTTCAGCGTCACTCTGAGACAGGATATTTCTAATTTTAGAGATGTTGCACAAATGGAAGAAAGCAGTCTTACATATTTGTTTAATATGTGCATTGAAGGACATGTCCTGGTCAAAAATTACTCCAAGGTTCCTCACAGCATTACTGGAGGCCAAGGTAATGCCATCCAGAGTAAGAATCTGGTTAGATACCATATTTCTAAGCTTTTCAGGGCCGAGTACAATAACCTCAGTTTGATCTGAATTAAGAAGCAGAAAGTTAGCGGCCATCCAGGTCTTTATGTCTTTAAGACATTCCTGCAGTTTAACTCATTGGTGCGTGTTATCTGGCTTCATGGACAGATAGAGCTGGGTGTCATCTGCATAGCAGTGTAAATGTATGCTATGTCTTCTAATGATGCTGCCTAAGGGAAGCATGTATAATGTAAACAGAATTGGTCCTAGCACTGAATCCTGTGGAACTCCATAATTAACCTCAGTGTGTGAAGAGGACTCTCCACTTACATGTACAAACTGGAGTCTTGTCACGGCTCCCGAGGCGAGCCGTGTGGAATAAATGAGGATCCAATCGCAGGCAGTCGTGGAGAAGTGAAGGTGATTTATTGAACACAAAAAGAATGTGGACAAACAGCAAACGGGGCTCGAACTAAACTAAACTGGGAAACAACTAAACTACAGAGCACAAACCTGAATGAAAACGAGCAGAGGAGGATGACGATGAACAGCAGGGAGAAGACACGGTGGATACACAGACTGACACTGAGTAATACAGACGAACCGGCAACAGGCAGGAGAACACACAGGGCTTAAATACACACACCAGTAATCAGGGGATGAGAGACAGGAGGGCAACACAGCTGGGAGGAATCTGGGCTGACGGGACAGGGGAAACGTAAACTGATCACACTCACATACGACACGGACCTTCACAATAAAACAGGAAACTCAGACACATGGAACCAGACAAGACATTGAACTAAACAGACAGATTCACAAACAGATGGGGTGACACCATAGACAGACAGATACAGACGCAGACTCAGAGGCAGACCGAATATAACACAGAACTTAAACAATCATCATCTAGAAAATGATAACAAACTAAAAGCGCTGGGTCACCGACCCAGGACCATGACAAGTCTATTAGATAGATATGATACATACCACTGCAGTGCAGTACCTGTAATACCTACAGCATGTTCTAATCGCTCTAATAGGATATTATGGTCGACAGTATCGAACGCTGCACCAGTGCTTGCTTTCTTTCTTTCTTTCTTTCTTTCTTTCTTTCTTTCTTTCTTTGGTGGTGGAGCATGTCATGAGTAGGATTGAGAGCTGTTGTTTATTTCAAACTTTTTTGTCATGTTTCTATTATTACATAGTAGGACTGTTTTCTCTGCTAATTATTGCTTTGCGACTTTGAATTTGGGTTAGGATTGAACAGGTTGGATTGGGGAGAAAGGTAGAGGGAGAATCTACGACGCAGACTGGTTGCCATGGTGACAGTATGGCAAACATAGAGCGTTTCTCAGTTGCGGAAAGTGTTTCCCAAACTGAAAATTTGTACTCTTTAGAAGAAATTAACTCATTCTTGGACGATAGTTATGGAAGATCAGTTTTGGTGACGGACTGTTTTCCGTTTATTCAGTCTGTGAAGACAATACAGAAAGTTGTTGGTGTGGATCTCCTGAATGAGAAGAAACGATATTGTTTAAGGAAACATGTTACTAATTTAAGACGGGGGGAAAAGAGCAGTTAAAACTCATTTGAGGAAAAAGTAAAATCTTATTATTAATCGCAAGATGGTCAGATATCACTCTGTGTTTCTTATATACTTTTTCTTCTTCACTGCTTTTCTTCCTTCTCTCAATATGGAACATCTAAAGGTGGCCTCTTTGAATATAAATGGGGGAGGGATGCTCAGAAGAGAGCTTTGATTACAGAAATTATCAAAGAGAAGAAGCTAGATGTATTTTTTTATTTTACAAGAAACCCATAGTGACAATGTTATTGAAATAGAAAGGGGGTAAGCTGGAAGGAGCAATGCATATTTAGTCATGGAACTAACTGCTGTGCAGGGGTCGGTATTTTATTTCACCAACTCTGGACATCCAAATTTTGGCAAGTGCAGAATATATTAATGGCAGAATTTTACAAGTCAAGGCAGAAATTCAAGGTGTTGTCATTCATTTTATTAAAGTGTATGAATCAAATTATGGTCCAGAACAGAAACATCAATTTAAAATGTTGGAAGACAACTTAAGTCTTATAGATTCCAGTGAATGTATTATTTCGGGTGTAGACTGGAATTGCTGTGTTGATTGTATGCTGGACAGAACAGGTCAGGAAACACATTTTGAGTCTTCCAACTTCTTGTCTCATGTTTTGACAAAGATGGACCTGATTGATGTGTGAAGAAGAAATAATTCAAGGAGTAGACAGCATACCTGGGTCAGAATAGCTGAAGGTAGATGCCGTGCAGCCAGGTTAGACAGGTTTTATCTGTCTGGATCTTATAGCACTCGTGTAATGAATTGCCACATTGTTTCTGTTGGGTTTACAGATCACGACACGATTTTAATGGAATTGGTTCCTACTGTTACAGGGACACAGAAATCTTTTTGGCATTTTAACACTGAACTGTTACTTGATTTTACTTTTGTGAAAATTTTCTGGAGATCAAAGAAACATGATTTTCAATCCCTGATTGGGTGGTGGCAGGTAGTGGAAGTCCAAATCAGGAATTTCTGCCAGCAATATACTTATAAATCCACTGACAACATTAGGAGGGTGATTCGGCAACTGGAACAGGAAATAACAGACTTGGAGAGTGTTTCTGTTAGTCAGAATAATCAGCAGGATTTACTGTATCATAAAAGGATGGAGTTACTCTTCTTCAGGAGAGAGTTAACGAGGCTCTGATTCGTGCTTGGTTTACAAAGTTTAGGGACATGGACGCACCAACAACATTCTTTTTTAATTTGGAGAAGTCAGTCGCACGGAAGAGACAGATGGTCTGCCTTCATCTGCGAAACGACCAAGTTACAACAGATCCAGCTGAGATGAGAAGACTTGTAATGGAGTTTTACTAATCTCTTTTAGAATGCAACTGTGATGAAGCAGTGGTAGCAGAACTTCTTCAAGGGCTTCCTCAACTCACTTCAGAGGATCAGGAATCTTTAAACACGGACTTGACATTGGAGGAACTTACAACAGCGGTTACACAGATGGCTTCTGGGAGATCTCCAGGAATAGATGGTTTACCTGCGGACTTTTTAAACATTTCTGGAATGTATTAGGGAACGATCTTCTGGATGTGTTTAATGATTCTTTTGTTAGGGGTACACTTCCAGTTTCTTGCCAGCAGGGTGCACTCTCTCTGCTGCCTAAAAAGGGGGACCTTGCCTTGTTAAAAAACTGGAGACCAGTGACTTTTTTATGTAGACTATAAAATTATTTCAAAGGTGTCATCCAACAGGCTGAAATGTTTTATTGAACTCCTGATTCCAGTGGATCAGTCTTCCTGTGTTCCAGACAGATCTATGTTAGACAACTTATTTCTTATGAGAGATGTTTTTGCTGTCTGTGAGACATGTGACCTAAATGTGGGGATTATCTCTGTTGATCAGGAGAAGGCTTTTGATCGTGTAGATTATAGTTTTCTTTTTTCGGCCTTGCAAGCATTTGGTGTGGGAAATGTTTCTCTTTCTTGGGTGTCATTATTTTACGCCAATGCTAGTTGTGTAGTAAAGGTGACAGGTAGGTTTAGTAACCCTGTATTAGTTCATAGAGGTATTAGGCAGGGTTGTCCCATTTCTGGTCAGCTATATAGTTTAGCCTCTTTTATTTGGATTGAGAAAATTAAAAGGTCTTTCCCTACCGGGAATGGGTCACAGTTCTTCGGTAGTTGTTTCTGCTTATGCTGATAATGTTAAAATCTTTATTAGTAATCAACATGATGTGAATGAACTGAGTGAGAGGTTAAATATGTATGAAAAGGCTTCTTCGGCCAAAGTTAACTGGGACAAAAGTGAGGCCTTATTGGTCAGTAAATGGTGGGTGGAGAACAGTCCAACCCTGCCAGGAAATATGTGCTGGGGAAGGAATGGTATTAAGACACTGATACTTTTTATAGGTAACGAACAATTTCAGAAAAAGAACTGAGGGGCGTACAGGAAAAAGTTGAGTCCAAGTTGTCTAAATGGACATGGTTGCTACCCCAGCTGTCATATAGGGGTAGGGCTCTGATTGCCAATAATCTCGTCCCTGTGGCACAAGCTTATGGGGTTGGTTCCACCTCCTGGGCTGGTTAAAGATGTTCATTGTGGATTTTTTCTGGTCCGGGCAGGATTGGCTTAAGGCATCTGTGTTCTTTCTTCCTGTGTCAGAGGGAGGTCAAGGACTTGTGGATATCTTGGCCAAGACCACTGCCTTCAGATTACAAACCGCTCAGAAGCTGCTTTATGGAAGTAGTTACTGCTGGCTGCCCTTGGCTCGGCTGCTTCTCCGTAAAGCTGGATATCCTGGACTGGATAAGCATCTGTTTTTGCTTAAAACAGCAGAGCCTGATATGATGGGTTTAACACCTTTTTATCATTCAGTGTTGGATGCTTGGGAAACGCTGAAGATTTTCCGTGATCCTGACCCTAGACCTGGCTGGGGATTTTTGAGGAACCATTGTTTCACAATGACTTGTTGTACGGGATTGTTTGCTGTCATCACCTACAATAAGGACCAAGTTCATTCATGCTGGGATTGTGAAACTGGGTCACCTCGCAAAACTATTGATAGAAAGGATATGTGACCTTACTAACATCAAGTCCACCAGAATCTTAAAGAGGATCCTGGGAGAGGTCTGGGAGTCCTTACCCGTGTCACTGAAAGTATTTGCTGAAAACTGCGATCTAGCTGACCAGTGGCATAATGGATATGAGTACGTATTTCCAGTACTTTCAGCTGCACCAGCTTTTGATGGATGGCATGAGGAGAATAGACTGCTTCTCTCTTTGAGAACACCGGTGTTGCGTGTTGAGGTGGACACAGGTTCTTGGTTCAGACCTTGCCCCGAAGAGCAGATGGAGGTTCCTGTATAAGCCACCTGTTGAGAAACAGGTTGGTGACCTCCAGTGGAGGATTATTCATGGATTTATAGCTATGAACAGACACAGAGCTCACTTTGACCCAACTACTAGGGGTGGATGTCTATTTTGTGAAGAACAGGAGTCGCTGGAACGCTTGTTTTTGTCCTGTCTAAGGTTAAAAAGCCTGTTTTTGCAGGAATGGTTGGAAGCCCTGGGTGACCACTTTTCTATGGCTGTTTTAGTTTTTAGTCTTAGGTACAGAGCTTTGAAAAAGAAGACTCATGTCTTAATCAATTTCCTTCTTGGTATGACTAAGGTAGCAATTTGGAAAACAATGAAGAGTAAAATGCTTGGACAGGGTTGGACTGATGCAGCACTTAGTTTTGAAGGCTTAGTTGCATTGAGATTGAAAGTGGATGCTTTTTATTGTGTTACTTGTAATCTACAGATGTTTACAGATTTGTGGTGTATTCGAAATGTTTTATGTTCATTGAGGGAGGATGGTGCACTACTTTTGCATTTTTAGAGTGATATTATTATTCAGTGTATTTGTTTTGCTAACTACACATGGATCTACGTTTTTGTGGTTTTTGGGTGGTATGTGATGTTTCCTTTGACTTTGTGAGCATTTGTTTGTATTATTGAATTGTGATATGAATAAATGCGTTTGTTAAAGGTCCTTCTTTCTTGCATGCTGGGAGTGTTGGAGCGTGTGGTGAGTCTGACTGAGAGATTGAGGACTTGTTTCCAACTTTACTTTTCTGTCTGTGTGTCAAAGGAAAATTGTTTTCATATAATGTGATCAGCTTCATGAAATGTGCTTTTTATTGATCACTAAGCAATCTACATGTCTACGTGACGTTTCACCTAATAACTTTTGTGATGATGAACTTATTCAGCTACTAACCGCTTCCTCTTTCTTTAAGAACATACAGATTTAGAAAAAGGGGAACCTCAACTCTGAGCTATTTGAACACACACACACACACACACACACACACACACACACACACACACACACACACACACACACACACACACACAGAAAAGTATAAATAAAGAATAGGATAGAATTCAACTTTATTGTCATTGCACATGCACAGGTACAGGGCAACGAAATGCAGTTTGCATCCATCCAGAAGTGCTTTAGTGATATATAGTGATATTACAATATATATTAGCAATAATATAGATATGTGAGTATATTACAGAAATGGGTCTATTATGTTATAATGTACACGGTATGAAGTATGTTATGAATATTCTATAAGTATGTGCAGGCTGTAGTGAGTACAGGCTATGTACAGGCTATGAACAGGATATAAATATGAAATAAATAACTTTACAGAAATCTGAGATATACAGCTATACAGAAATGGGAACTATGCAAGTTGTAAACAGTTGTAGGATTAAAAATTATCGTATGTACAGAATGATTATTTACACAGAGCTATACAGTAGTGCAGTTAAGATAAGTGAGGGTGTAGATAGTTTCTACAGAGGCTATATAAAGTGCTGGTGGTTGTGAGTGGTGGTTCAGTCCATGTTATTATTGTGTGTTTGAGGGTACAGTTGTCCATTGTGGGTGTGTGTATGTTCAGTCTATGTGTTAACGTGGGTCAGATGTCAGGAGGCAGAGTTCAGGAGTCTGACAGCTGTGGGGAAGAAGCTGTTCCGGTACCTGGTGGTCTTAGTCCGGAGGCTCCTGTAGCGCCTCCCAGAGGGCAGGAGGGTGAAGAGTCCATGTGATGGGTGACTGGGGTCTTTGATGATTTTCCCAGAACCTTTCCAGACACCACTTCCTGTAGATGTCTTTTATGGCAGGAAGTGGTGCTCCGGCGATGCGCTGGGCAGTTTTCACGACCCTCTGCAACGCCTTCCGGTCCGAGGCAGAGCAGTTCCCGTACCAGACTGTTATACAGTTGGTCAGGATGCTCTCGATGGTGCAGCGATAGAAGTTCACCAGGATGTCTGAGGACAGGTGGTTCTTCCTCAGAGTCCTCAAGAAGAAGAGGCGCTGGTGAGCCTTCTTGACCAGCTTGGAGCAGTTGGTCGTCCAGATGAGATCCTTGGAGATGTGGACTCCCAGGAACTTGAAGCTGCTTACACACTCCACAGCCGTCCCCTTAATGTGGATGGGTGGATGTGGGTCAGCATTCCTCCTGTAGTCCACGATGAGCTCCTTGGTCTTCTCGGTGTTAAGCAGCAGGTTGTTTGTGTCGCACCACTCAGCCAGACGATCCACCTCCTCCCTGTAGGCGGCCTCATCGTTGTCACTGATGAGGCCAATCACCGTGGTGTCATCTGCAAACTTAATGATGGTGTTGGAACCATCAGCAGGTCTGCAGTCGTGGGTGAAGTCTCATCACTGTCACGCAGACAGTGATGAGACGCAGGTCGTGCGTCCATGACTGCCCTCACGAGTGAAAAACAACTGCAGTGTTTGTGTTTTCTAACTCAGGTGTCTCAAGCTGAAGAACTACGGGGTGATTTAAAGAAATCCCCTGTCACTGTGTTTTTGCTGAATGCGTAAAACCAGCTTTTTGCTGGTTGGCGTGTGTATCGCCAAAATGGACCTCGCTAACCTTACGAGACAACATGGTTTTAAGATCATACCTACTTGTCCTTGCTCTGTAGAGGAGTGTAGTCTATCGGTGCGTGAAATTCTGGGTCATAGCAGCATTAAATCTGCTGCTCGGATGAACAGTGCAGTGGTGATTTTTGTTGACAGTGTGGAGAAGACAAAGTGATTGAGAGGGGTATTGTCGTGAATGAGATTTTTTTTCGGTTTGTCCTCTAAGCACACAAACGAAAAAAGTCATGATTGCAAATATTCCTCCATTTATCAGTGATGAATGACTGGTGAGAGAAAAATGATTCTCTGATTAGAAAACTGTCATCGGCAGCAAATCCCAGCTGTTAAAGCACGTTGTCTCACAGAGGCGACAGGTTCCCATGATTCTAAATAAAAAGGATAAAGACCTAAATTTAGTGTTTAATGTGTGAGTGGATGATTTTGACTATAACTTATATAGGACTTTGGGCGTGTTGGTGCATTTTGGGTGTGGCAATGTGGGCCATTTAGTTCGAGCGTGTCCTGGAAAATATGTCCCTTCAAATAATTTAGAACAAACTCGGGTGGAAGGAGGAGAAAAGAAGCAGAGAACAGCAGAATCCAGAGATTCGGCGAGCAATGAATTAAACGAAACAGGGAAGCAAAGTGGTGGGAAACTTGGTCAGAAACCAACTTAAATGCAGAAAAAGGAGACTACAGAAGAAGGGAATGTAGAGCAAATTGTCCACACTTAAAGTCAAACAGTGATAGATACACAGGATAATCAGGAGAATAACACAGGTGTGGTGAACGAGAGCTCAGGGAAAAACTGTAAATGATCCTGAGGACACAGAAGGTAGTCAGATGCTGTTAGAGGAGTCCTTTATAATCAGTGCGCATGCGCCAACCAGCGTGCAGCCTGTTACAGTCGCTCCTGCTTTTCTCTTAGTTTAGCTCTTTTTTCTTACGTATTCTTTTTTTTTCTGACTTGTATTTTCCTCCGTTTTCTATCTCTTACTCAATCATGTGGATTGAGAGAGTTTTTGTTCTTCTGGTGGCCGTGGAACTGTTACTTTTATCATGGAACGGGACCGCGGCACATCTCCTACACGCACGGACTGTTTACTCCAGAGATCAGCTGATCGCCCTGATGCCGGCCGGCTCGCTGGCCAGGCCCGCAGAAGTACCAGCTGAAATTTGGAGGAAAACACATCGGGGATGCAGAGGTCAAGGACAGAAGAGAAGAAAAAAGGTGACGGTGAGACAGCGGAGGCTCGAAGCGAGGAGGAGGTTTAAACCGTGTCTGCCGTCTATCGTGATGGGAAATGTGCGATCGTTGGCAATTAAAATCGACGAGCTCTCAGCACTGGTACGGAGTCAGAGGGAATACCGAGAGTGTAGCCTGATGTGTTTCACCGAATCATGGCTGCACCAGGTCATTCCCGATGAGAATGCTTCCGTGGAAGGCTTCCACACTGTTCGGGCGGACAGGGACAGCATCGCTAGCGGTAAGCGGAAAGGAGGTGGGCTTGCTGTTTTAGTTAACAACCGGTGGTGTAACCCTGCCAACATAACAATCAAAGAAAGGATTTGTTGCCCGGACACTGAACTGTGTGCTGTTGGACTCAGGCCGTATTATTTACCCAGGGAATTCTCTCACGTCATCTTGGTGGCTGTCTATGTTCCCCCCTCTGCTAACCCCACAGCTGCATGTGACACTATCCACTCTGCCATAGCTCGGCTACAGACTCAGCACCCGAGTGCCTTTATTGTGATCTCGGGTGACTTCAACCATGTATCACTGGACAATACACTACCAACATTCAAACAATATGTGGACTGTCCCACCAGGGGAGAGAAAACTTTAGACTTACTGTATGCTAACGTCAAGGATGCATACAGCTCCTCCTCCCTCCCCCCACTTGGTAGGTCAGATCATAACCTGATTCACCTCACCCCCCGCTATGTGCCAATTGTGAGGAGGGAACCTGTGACCACCAGGACTGTTAGGAGGTGGTCAGAGGAGGCAATAGCGGAACTACAGGGCTGTTTCGAGGTGACCGACTGGGAAACACTCTGTGAGCCTCACGCCGAGGACATCAATGGGCTTACTGAGTGTATCACAGACTACATAACTTTCTGCACCGACTCCATTGTTCCAGCTCAGACTGTTCATTGTTACCCAAATAACAAGCCGTGGGTGACTAAGGACATCAAAGCCCTCCTCAACAACAAGAAGAGGGCTTTCAGAGGGGGCAACAAAGAGGAGGTGAGGAAGGTCCAGGTGTTACTAAAGGACAAGATCAGAGAGGCTAAGGACAATTACAGGAGGAAGCTGGAGTGGAAACTCCAGCAGAACAGCATGAGAGAGGTGTGGAGGGGCATGAAGACCATCACTGGAGGTGAGAATAGAGCCGATGAGTTGAATCTGTTTTTCAATAGATTCGACACCACAGTGTCTGCTCCTACCCCCACAACCTCACCTGCAGTCAGCCTGGAATCCAGAGCCACACCACTGTGCCAGCCTCTCTCTTCACATGTTGCCTCCTGTGAGATTCCTGACACCCCTCCCCCACCCATCACCTTCACTCAATACCAGGTTGAGATGCAAATGAGGAGACTTCACTCAGGCAAGTCTGCTGGACCAGACGGAGTGAGTCCCCTTGTCCTCAAGACCTGTGCCCCCCAGCTGTGTGGAGTCTTTCATAAACTGTTTATGCTGAGTCTGAGTCTGCAGAGGGTCCCGGTGATGTGGAAGACATCATGCCTCGTCCCTGTACCAAAGACGCCTCGTCCCAGTGGCCCCCAGGATTACAGGCCCGTGGCACTGACCTCCCACATCATGAAGACCCTGGAAAGGCTCATCCTGGACCAGCTGCGACCCATAGTAAGACCACATCTGGATCCCCTTCAGTTCGCTTATCAGCCTCGTCTCGGAACAGAGGACGCCATCATCTACCTGCTCAATCGTGTCTACACCCATCTGGACCAGCCGGCGAGCACTGTGAGGGTCATGTTTTTTGACTTTTCCAGTGCTTTCAACACCATCAGGCCGACCCTCCTGGGTGATAAGTTAGCAGCGATGCAGGTGGATGCTTCTCTGGTGTCCTGGATTGTTGATTACCTGACAGGAAGACCACAATATGTACGTCTCCCACAGTGTGTGTCTGACAAGGTGATTAGCAACACAGGGGCACCACAGGGGACTGTCCTCTCCCCCTTCCTCTTCACCCTCTACACCACAGACTTCAGCCACTGCACAGAGACCTGCCATCTTCAGAAGTTTTCTGATGACTCTGCGGTGGTTGGATGCATCAGCAGGGATGATGAGACAGAGTACCGGGCTGTGGTCGACTCCTTTGTCACGTGGTGTGAGCAGAATCATCTGCAGCTCAACGTGGCAAAGACCAAGGAACTGATCGTGGACTTCAGGAAGACCAGGAAACACTTGACCCCTGTTTCAATCCAGGGGGTCAGTGTGGACATTGTGGAGGACTATAAATACCTTGGAGTACACATTGACAATAAACTGGACTGGGCTAAAAACACCACAGCACTTTACAGGAAGGGCCAGAGTCGTCTCTATTTTTTGAGGCGACTGAGGTCCTTCAACATCTGCCAGAAAATGCTGAGGATTTTCTATGAGTCTGTGGTGGCCAGTGCGATCCTCTATGCTGTTGCATGCTGGGGGAGCAGGCTGAGGGTCGCAGATGCCAACAGACTTAATAAACTGATCCGTAAGGCCAGCAATGTTGTGGGGATGGAGCTGGACTCCCTCAAGGTGGTGTCGGAGAGGCGGATGCTGTCCAAGATAAAGACAATGTTGGATAACACCTCCCACCCACTCCATGACATGTTGGTCAGTCACAGGAGCTCGTTCAGTGAGAGACTGAGATTACCGAAAAGCACCACTGAACGACACAGGAAATCATTCCTGCCTGTGGCCATCTCCCTGTACAACGCATCCACTTAACACACTGTTTGCTGCTTACAGCTACACATGTTTCTTTTCCAAATATTTATTTATAAGTGACTTATGTATGTATGTATGTATATATATGTATATATTGTACTATTCTTAGTTAGCGTATTGTCTGTCTTGTCTTAATGTTGGTTTAAAATGGAGCACTGTAACAAAAAATAATTTCCCCCAGGGATCAATAAAGTATTCTGATTCTGATTCTGATTCTTTAAAGACAAAATCAGGGAGTGTAGCTAGCTCTCAAACTGAGAATGATGTTACAGATAAAATGGAGTTAGGAAGCTGATAGTGATACGGAAGAAGAGGATGAAGGTGAAGAGGAAGGCTGGACTGAAGATAGTCTGACCAGTTCAACCTATAGAGCCTCCGTTAAACAGCAGAAGAAAGGTTACAGGGTGCGAAAAGTTAAACACTTTCTCAGGGTCACAAAAATACGAAAAATGTGAAAATAGAGGATTTTTTCCAGACAAGAAGTGGCTTCTGTTGCATGTGAGATCACAGTTGAGCAATAAAGGAAAGGATTATACGGACAAAGAAGTCTACAGACTGAGAAAGATAGTTGCAAAACTTAAGCTGGAGTTTAATAATGATGAGGAGTACGATGGTAAATGGCCTGTAGCGTTTTACTAGTCCCTAAGGACCCCAAAGCGCTTTACATATCCAGTCATCCACCCATTCACACACAGGTGATGGCAGCTACATTGTAGCCACAGCCACCCTGGGGCGCACTGACAGAGGCGAGGCTGCCGGACACTGGCGCCACCGGGCCCTCTGACCACCACCAGTAGGCAACGGGTGAAGTGTCTTGCCCAAGGACACAACGACCGAGACTGTCCAAGCCGGGGCTCGAACCGGCAACCTTCCGATTACAAGGCGAACTCCCAACTCTTGAGCCACGATCACCCATATGGCATCTAAGGTTTTGTGTTTTGTGTATCCTTGTATCTTTGGTGATGAGTAACTTCAGAGTTTCTACTTTAAACCTGAATGGAGCCAGAGATATGAGGAACAGAGTCAGTGTGTATGAGTTAATGAAATTAAAGCACATGAATGTATTAATGGTCCAAGAAATGCACAGCGACTGTTTAAATGAGACAGACTGGAAGAGGGATTGGGACGGAGAAGTGATTTTGAGTCATTTAAATAGAGCCAGTGGTGGAGTGGCTGCTTTTTTCAAAAGACTTTCTACCAGAGTCCGATGATTTTCAGGAGGTGGTAAAGGGCAGGCTGATGGTGGTGAAGGCAAAGTATGTTCCACGATTATGTTTGTGAATGTGTATGCTCCAAATACGAGGCCAGAGAGTTCTGTTTTTACAAAAGCTTGAGGATGTCTTACGCAAGTGTGATCCAGAAGAGTTTCTTTTTGTGGCGGGAGACTTTAACTGTACAGAAAATGATGAATTCATTTAGAACCCAGACATTTCTAAAGCGTTTGACAGAAGCACAGTCTGTAGTTGATGTTTGGGGGAAATGCAAAATAAAACACACAATTTACATGGGTTAGGTGTAGAGGAAAATGTTTGACTGCAGCTAGATTAGACAGGATATACTGTTTTAGACATCATTTTGGAATTTTTAAAGAGTGTAACATACATCTTGTTTCTTTCTCTGATCATGCTCTGGTTTCTTGTAATGCTTTTGTTGCAAATCTTAAACACAAGTCTGCTTACTGTCATTTTAACACTGCTTTGTTACTAGATGCAAATTTCAAGACAGCGTTTAGTTTTTCTGGAGAGTGTTTAAATCTAGGAAGATGATTTTATGTGTTTGCGGCAGTGGTGGGACCAGGGAAAAGCTGAAACCAAAGACTTTTGTCATCAGTGCACTTTCAATGTCTCTTCGGACTTGGCCAAATCTATGAGAGATCTGGAGACTGAAATAGTGGAGCTGCAAATTCCACAGGAAACCGAGGTTGTTTTGAGAACCTCAATTCTAAAAAAGCTTTGTTGGCTGACTTGCTGGGCTCTAGAGCACAGGGGGCACAGATTTCAAAACCTTTCTTTGATGGATGCTCCTACGAAGTTTTTCTTTTTGCTGGAAAAAAAAGAAAGGACAGAGCAAGTTCATACATGGTTTGAAATCATCTGCTGGGGATCTTTTGACAGCGGATGGTGACATCAGGCGGAGAGCAGCAGATTTTTACTCAGAGCTTTATCATTCTGAGTACTTAGAGACGAAGAGACTTTTAATGCCTTCTGCAGCGGTCTCCCCAGAATTTCTGAGGATTTCACCAAGGAGCTGGGGGAGCCTCTAACAGTGACTGAAATTAATACTGCCTTACAAAGCATGCAAGGAGGGAAGGCCCCTGGCATAGACGAACTTCCAGTCGAATTTGATAAAGCTTTCTGACCTTGGTATTGATGTCATGGAGGTTTTTGAAGAGAGCTTTGCTACAGGATCTTTACCTCAGAGCTGCAGGAGAATGGTTTTAACACTGTTACCTAAAAAAGGTGAGCTTCAGGATATTAAGAACTGGAGGCCTGTCTCTTTGTTATGCGCTGATTATAAAATACTGTTGAAAGTGCTGGCAAACAGACTGAAGAAGGTGATGGATCAGATTGTCCATCAAAGGTCTAGGCCAAGCAGGTCTATCGTCGATAATGTGTCACTAGTCAGAGATATTTTGGAGGTCTCCAGTTCATTGGGATGTGATATTGGTCTAATTTCTCTGGACCAAGAAAAGACTTTTGACAGAGTTGAGCACCGTTACCTCTGCAGTGTGTTGGAAAGGTTTGGTCTCGGCACTGACTTAAGATTATGGTGTTGTACAAGGACATTGAAAGTGTACTGAAAACAACGATTGTTTGTGTAAACCTTTTAAAGTAACCAGAGGTATCAGGCTGTCTGGTATGTTATATGCTCTGTCTATTGAACCAGTGTTAAATAGGGTTAGGTGTTCTATTGCTGGGATGACTTGTAGGTTTTAACGCGTCTTTTAACCTATCTGCATATGCTGATGTTGTTTTTGTTAGAAGTCCAAAAGATGTCAATAAGTTAGGAATGATTGTTGAAAACTTCTGCAGATTTTCAGCTGCATGAGCAAACTGGGCTAAGAGTGAGGCTCTTGCAGTAGGAGATTGGCTGGATTGGCTGGACTCTTGTAACTTCCAGGTGGTTTGAAGTATTTGGGTGTGTACTTGGGGAAGATGATACAGTAAACAAGAACTGGGAAAAGGTGTTGGGGACAGTTAAGGGGAAATTAGGGAACTTGAGATGGTTATTACCCCAGACGTCATATAGAGGGGGGGTGGGGGGGTGCTGATTATAAACAACTTAGTTGCTTCTGTATTCTAATAATAATACATTTTATTTAAAAATAGCTCCTTTCAAAGCACCCAAGGACACTGTACAGCAAATAAAAACACAAAAACTGGAAATATACATATAAGAATAACAGACAAAAGTTAGGAGCATACAGAGGTTTAAACATAAGCAATTTTAAACAGATGAGTTTTGAGGCTGGACTTAAAAAGAGGGAATGAACTAATATTTCTGAGGTCAGGGGGTAAGGAATACCAGAGTCGAAGGGCAGAGCAACTAAAAGCCCCGCCCTCCATTGTAATCAGACGAGCGGAAGGAAGAGAGAGAGAAAGAGAAGATGAAGATATGAGGCACCGGGATGGGAAGTTTATCTGTACTAAATTGGAGAGGTATGGTGGAGAGAGAGAATGAATAGCCTTAAATGTATAAAGGATTATTTTAAAATGGATGCGAAATTTAACCAGGAGCCAGTGAAGCTGCTTCAGGATTGGGGAGATGTGGTGGGTAGAGGAAGTCCTAGTAATAATACGGGCAGCAGAATTCTGGACATGTTGGAGCTTGTTAATAGATTTTTGTGTAAGGCCAAATAATAGTGAGTTACAGTAATCAATTCGAGAGATAACAAGATTATGGACAAGAATGGCAGTGTCATGAGGAGTGAGGAAAGAGCGGAGGCGATTGATATTACGGAGTTGGAAATATGCTGCACGTGTGACATTATTGACATGTGAATTAAAGGATAATGTGCTATCGAGAATGACACCCAAGCTTTTCACGGAGGGAGAGATAGAGACCAGCGAATTATTGATAGTGAGAGAGAAATTGTTAATTCTGGATAGCAGTCGTTTAGTGCCGACCAGGAGAAGTTCTGATTTATTGCTGTTGAGTTTAAGAAAGTTGGAGGAGAACCAGGAATTGAGTTCAGCTAAGCAGAGGGTAAGGGAGGGTGGAGGAAGAGTAGAATCGGGTTTGGTAGAGAGGTAAAGCTGGGTGTCATCGGCATAGCAGTGGAACTGAATATTATATTTACGAAAAATGTGTCCGAGTGGAAGAAGGTAAATGATGAAAAGAAGGGGCCCAAGGACAGATCCCTGGGGCACCCCAGTAGATGGAGGAGAAGGCTGAGAAGTGAAGGATTTTAATTGAATGAACTGAGTGCGGTCAGAGAGGTATGATTTAAACCAGGCTAATGGAGTATGAGAGAGACCAATAGAAGCTAATCTGCTAAGGAGAATGGGATGAGAGATGGTGTCAAAGGCTGCACTCAGATCAAGAAGAATAAGGATGGAGAGGAGACCAGAATCAGCTGCCATAAGAAGGTCGTTTGTTATTTTTATAAGAGCAGTTTCGGTGCTATGCAGAGGACGGAAGCCAGACTGGAACTGTTCATAAAGGTTATTATCAGTTAGGTGTAGATGGACTTGTGAAGCAACTATTTTTTCAAGAATTTTTGAGAGGAATGGTAGATTGGAGACAGGACGGAAATTATTAAAGTTGTTTGGATCTAGACCTGTTTTTTTCAGGATTGGGTTAGAGCCTCTTATCCAAACATGTCTCATATCTTCAACAGCTTAAGTAAATTCATACTTAAATTATACTGCACAGTTTTCTCATCATTATAAGAATATTTACTGCATCAGTTTGTCTTCCATTTTATCTGAAACATACAAAGATCAAATCTTTTTTAGTTTATTTTGAGATATTGCCCTTAAATACAGCTAAAGCTTTCAGACAGTGAGCATTGTATATTAACCATAGAACCAAGTCCGCCAGAGCTTATATTATATTTTTACATGCTGTGGAGCCATTTTTGGGAGCATTGTCAATACAACCATTATAGCCCAAATTTTAATAACATGTCTGCATTAGGTGCATAGTAATTACATAAATTGCAACAAAGTGCAATAAACTACAAAAAAATTGAAAATCGTTTTTGTTTTTTTAACATATATTTCTAGTTAGAGAAATTTAAGAGGCTTATCCCGCAAAACTGTAAATACAAAAAAGTTGCACAAAATAGGTTCCCACCACAGGAAATTTATTTTGAGTGTCTTCATAGTTTTATTTTTGAAATACACCAATTTCTATATACTGCAGGAAAAACGAAAATAAATATTATAATGCAAATTTGCAAAAAAGCAGCATCAAAATAAACTATTTTCAGCAGTGCAATATGAGTCCTGAGCATCCCAGAAACGACACAGAAAGTCATAAAGTCAAACATAACTTTTAAAAACACCAGTATAGGCTTACAAGGCACTGATGGTAAAGAACTACATTTCCGCGACAATGACGTCACTTCCGGTTTCGGGAAGGTCATGGCGGACATGCGATAGTTTGCGCTGACGTCTATTCCAACGTAGGAAGTGTTACAAACAGCTGATCGGATCGGCAAAGCGTGTTTCTGGAATATTATGCTTTTGTTGCTGCAAGCTCTTTTTATGCAGTTTTTGCAAAGCTATATGTGGAAGGAAACTGTGACCGAGGACAAGCTGATGGCATAAGATGTAAGTACAACTCCTCCGGTTTCATATGCAAAAAAAATTATTGCGCTAGCTTACGTGGTTGCAGTGCTACCGGGATTTAAACATAGTTAGGGAAAACGGAGCGTGCCCACTCCGACCGGCTTCAAAGGGTTAATATCTGTATGTCAGACAGTCACAAGTTAGAAATTATATGAAATAAAAGTAAATACCTTGAATCTGAACTGAATTGTAATATTTGAGACAGAGTTAAATTCCACCGCTGAGCTTTTTTTTCCCCAAAAAAAACTTTTCAAAAAAGGTTTAAATGTCAGCACCTCCAAATCTGAGGCCATGGTTCTCAGCCGGAAAAGGGTGGAGTGCCCACTCCGGGTCGGGGATGAGTTCCTGCCCCAAGTGGAGGAGTTCAAGTATCTCGGGGTCTTGTTCGCGAGTGATGGGAGAAGGGAGCCAGAGATCGACAGACGGATTGGGGCTGCAGCTAGGGTTGCCAACTCCCTGAAAAATAAATAAGGGACACCTCGTGGCCAGGGCCGGGCAACCCAGTTGTCTTCACCCTTCCCAGTGTGGTGAATTTTCTAGCTCTTTTTTTGTGTGTGAAATTATTTTTTTTAACCATTTGACTTGAAGTTGATTTAAGTACATGCATATTCTATTCTTTGTGATATGAACACATGGGAAACAAATGATCATTTAGCCATTTATTTTTAGCTCAAAATGACAACATTAACACAGTAAAACAGGTCTCTTTCTTAAACAGAAGCCTGTCATGCTTAACTTTTGAGAATATAAGTAAATCTTTCTTTAAAAGAACTCTGTCCTGCTTAACTTAAAATTATATAAATTAATAGAAAACAATAGAACGAAAAATATTCTTGTAACTGTGCACATTTAGTGCATTTAGTACAATTGGCTTCAGCTGAGGTATTATTTCAGCTTTTCTAAAGCTAATCAGCTGCTCCTGTTTGTAAACCCGCTTGTTCCCATGATTACGCATCATAACTCATCATCATTATTCATCTATGTATTACTTTTATGTATTAGTCATCTATTTGTTGTAATCATCTATCCTTGCAGTTGTTTATTACACAAAATAAATTATATTATCACACTTCTGGCCACATAGCGCTGATATTCACTGCACATGCCCATATTAACTTTTTCCAGCCAGGTGTTTTCCTTTTCCCATTCTTCCCTTTCTCTGAGGGGAACAAATATTGCTGCTCTAATGCTGGGCTTATGCTGGGCTCACACTGTGCGGTTTTAGGCCCATTTTGAGCCGATTTTTGAGTGATCGGACCGATTTTGGCCTTCATCGTGCGTCGTGTAGTATACGTGGGGTAACGAGAAGTGATTAACACCTCACGACCAGCTCCCGATCATCAATCGCTCGTGAGGGTGTCACCACAGCCGCTCACACTGCTCATGCGCAAACACGTAAACGTCGGTGAAAAAGACGGCGCAGCGCGGCTGTGCAGCG
Organism: Diplotaxodon limnothrissa; assembly: GCF_057381915.1. NCBI lineage: Eukaryota > Metazoa > Chordata > Actinopteri > Cichliformes > Cichlidae > Diplotaxodon > Diplotaxodon limnothrissa. Next base: position 1,486,567 of record NC_140611.1, read on the forward strand.
TGTGATCTGGACACAAGCGATGGAGGCACAACTTGTAGAACTTTGGAAAGCTCATCCGAGCCTTTTCGATGTGGCATCACAAAATTATCACGACCACAACAACCGTGAAAATAGTTGGATTTACACTGCTGCTCAATCACAGCTGCCTGATCATGTTTTTCATTAGCAATTTAGCAAAGTTGATGGTGGTGGTTTGTCTGTGTGAGTGAGAGACAGAGAGAGCGAGCGACAGATTGTCTGTTATAACCTTCATTTTATGGAGGCACAGTGTGAGCTCTCAGGTCGCATCAGAGCATCGGGCGGTATAGTGTGAGACCTGCATCGTGACCTACCAACTTCTAACCCTGCGAGTCAATCGTGCAGTTTGAGCAGGAGCTGAATAACGTGACTGAAAAAATCGCACAGTGTCTGCCCAGCTTTAGGTGTACTGTCGTCCGAGACTTGCACCGCAGTGTCGGCGTTTGTTTCCCTGTTGGCCATGCTTCTTGTTGTGGTCATCTGTTGTCTTCCGGTATTTTCTCCGCAAGCGACCTTTCCTCGACCAATGAGATGAGCGGTAATCTGAATTGTCATACTCGAATTGTCATAAGTGTGCTGTCAGCTCATTGGTCACAAAGCAGGAGAGGGGCTGGGAATTATGTTTTCAAACAAAGCGTTAATTCCATTAAAAGTTATAGACTACTTTTGATTCTCACTGTATTACGGGACAAAGTGCGTCCCTTATTAGCTCAATACGGGACGTGTGCTTTTGTTTCGAAATACGGGACGATTCCGTATTTTAAGGGACGGTTGGCAACCCTAGCTGCAGCTGCAGTGATGCAGACGCTGCACCGGTCCGTCGTGGTGAAGAGGGAGCTGAGTGTAAAAGAGAAGCTCTCAATTTACCGGTCGATCTACATCCCTACCCTCACCTATGGCCACGAGCTGTGGGTAGTGACCGAAAGAACGAGATCGCGGATACAAGCGGCAGAAATGAGCTTCCTCCGAAGGGTGGCTGGCCTCTACCTTAGGGTGAGAAGTTCAGCCATCCAGGAGGGGCTCAGAGTAGAGCAGCTGCTGCTCCACATCGAAAGGAGCCAAATTCAAATTCAAATTCAAATTTTATTTGTCACGTACACAGTCATACACAGTACGATATGTAGTGAAATGCTTGGACAACTGCTCGTGACCTAAAGAGAACAAAAAAGGAAAAGGCTATGAATAAGATAGGAAATAAATATGAAAAATTAAAAAGGGTAAATTTAACTAGGAAGGAATAAAATATAAATTAAGGTTAAAAATGAAATAACTGTACAACACAAATTAGAATGAAGGGTAAATTTAACTGGGAAGAATAAGATAAAGATAAATATATAAATTAAAGTTGAAAATAAAATAACTGTACAACAAAATACACAATACACAATATAGAACTATATAAGAATGTATGAAGAAATCTAAATATAAATAAATATATACACAATAACAGCAGCTGTACAAGTATTAACCGGAAATGAAGAATATAGTGACCAGTGTTGTGCAAAACCAAAGTCCAGAAAGTCCAGTGTGTGTGTAAGAACCATATGTGTGGGTCAGTACTGTGTGGTGGTGTGATTGAGAGACCGTATCGCCTGCGGGAAGAAGCTCCTCCTCAGTCTCTCTGTGTTGGTCTTCAGGGAGCGGAATCGCTTTCCTGACCTCAACAGAGAGAACAGTCTGTTGTTGGGATGGCTGAGGTCCTTCACGATCTTCCTGGCCTTGGTCCAGCACCGCCTGCTGTAGATTGAGTGCCACATCCCACTTCTAAAGAAAGTAGAAGGCGATCTGACTAGATGGAAATCTTTACCCATATCACTCATGGGAAGGGTCGCCACTATAAAAATGATGATCTTGCCAAAAATAAATTACTTATTTTTGATGATCCCTAACAAACCATCACAAGATTGGTTCAGATCTCTGGATTCATATATTTCCAAATTCCTTTGGAAAGATAAACCCCCGCGTATTAGCTTAAAAACGTTACAAAGAACCAAGGATAGAGGAGGATTAGATCTGCCTAATTTTCACCAATACTTCTTAGCCAATAGGCTTCAGTTCATCTCAGAATGGTTAAAACATACCTTCTTAGTTGAGCCCTGGCTAGATGTTGAACAGGCACTATGCAAGGATCTAGAGATTTCAGACCTACCATTTATTAGCTCAAACATCAAAAGACATGAATGCTTTAAAAGTATCAACATCAGCTTTTCTCTAACAGCATGGTGGGAGTTTCTAAAAATAACGGAGTCTTCATTAATCCCATGCAAACGTACACCTATCTGGAATAACCCTGACATATTACAAAACAATAATATGATTAATTTCCCAGAATGGAGTTGTAAAGGAATTAAATACTTAGAACATATATTAGAGGGAACAGAATTTATTCCATTTGACAGACTAGTTGAACAATATGGGATCAACAAGACAAGGTTTTTAGAATATCAACAAATTAAATCCATAGTAAAAAAGAAATTTAACCTCAGTCAAGTTGAATTACAAACACCACTAAGTGCGGCACATTTTCTTACTCTTAAATCCCCCAAATTATTATCTAAAATATACAGAACACTTTCTAAATTAGATGAATCAATATCCCTTCCTACTGCAAAGTGGGAAGCAGATTTATCAGTCAACCTAGACCAAAACTTCTGGTCTCAGATTTGCTTAAAAACTTTTAAATTAATTAAAAATCCCAGTCTGCAATTAATACAATACAAAATACTTCATAGAGTGCACTATACAGGTCATCGGATGTTCAAGATGGGCTTTACATCTTCCAACAACTGCTCACACTGTCAAGGCAATACACCAGACAATTACATCCACGCTCTTTGGTTCTGTCCACCAGTGCAAAAGTTTTGGCGCGAGATATGTGAAGACTTATCAAAATGTCTGAAATGTAACATTCCAACCTCCCCCTTAGTGTGTTTGTTGGGCAGCTTAGATAATGTCACTTCAGAAAAGAATATAGCCCATATGATCTTCACTGCCCTATGCATAGCCAAGAAAACAGTCCTCATGAACTGGAAAAATAAAAATAATCTTAATTCTAACCAATATAGAAATTATCTATTAGATTACATTAGTCTTGACACAGCCTCTGCCACCACATCAGATCAATTGCTCTGGGCCTCTTTTATCAGCTCCATCACCTAGTGGGGGTGGGGGGTCATAGTTTGGTCCCGCCTTCACTGTTGTGATTGGTGAGGGGGTAGGGACAGGCTTAGGGCGTCGGGGGGTTCCCCGGAGGCATCTTCCTTGGGGGGCTCAACCCGGGGTAGCGGTCACGTCCGGTTGAGGGCTCTGTTGGCTCTCAGGTGACTGTTTCCTCGCGGCTGCGTGCAGCGGGGCTAGGGGAGGGTCTGTGCTGACGGACGTGGGTTACTGACCTGGCAACCTGGCTGCCCCTGGGTGGGTCCGGGATGGGCGTGAGGTTCTGGGGGTGCTCCGTCTCTGGGCGGGGGCCCGGGCCGGGCCTCGGGGGCTCGGGTCCTGGTTGGTGTGTTGCCGGGGTTGTGGGCGGGTGGGTGCATGGGGGCCCGGCCCTGGAGCAGGGTGCCGCCGGTGCATCGAGCCGCCTGGGGGGCTCTTCAACTGGTGGGGGGGATGGTCACATCTGGCAGGAGCTTTCTTCTCTCAGGAACTCTCTGCAGGAGGGGGAGATACAGGAGAGGTGGAGGAAGATCTCAGCCTGGGCGTTTATCGTCTTATGTAGTCTGGAAGATGTGTGGTTGGTGGGGTGGGTGCAGTTTTCTCTGTGGTGGGGTTGGGTGGACTGTCCAGGGCTCTGTGGAGCCGGGGGGCGCTACTGCACTGGGCCCCGGTCTGATGGGCCTGGGCCCCCCTTCCCTGGCGGGTCGCGGAGGGTGGGAGTGCCTACTGGGGTCAGCGGGGGAGCTGGCCCCAGGGAGGGGTTACCTGCCCCTCCCTTCCTTCCCTCCCCATCTCCAGCTGCCTCCCTCTTCCCGCTCCTCCACAACCACCCACACATGCAGGGCCTTGGAGTGGGGGTATGTCACCAGGGTGCAGAGGAGGCTACCCCCCCCCCCCTGTCCCCTTCTGGCTGCCTCTGCCTCAATTTTATCCCACATCTTAGACATTCACATTATTCACACTCTCATTACACATACATATAGGATCTTGGGGGTGGGCACAATCACGGAGTCCAAATCACCATCAGGGTGTATACCTCACCCCTGACGTCGTTGCCCACCTCTCAATTTTAAATACACTTAGTCATTGAGGGTTAGCAGGAGGGACTATGCGCTTACCTGCTGCTCCTTGGCAGGTAGCTCCATGCCCTCCTGGGTTTTAATTGCACCTTAGAACACATATGCATCAACACTACAATGAGCGGGTGGAGGGAGGTTTGGAGTCTTCTCCCACCCCCATTCTCTGCGGCCTGCTGGAGCGGGAGGGCTAGTAGGAGGAGTTGGCCGTCCGACTGCGGTCTGGGGTGTGGGGCCTCCCTGCTGCTGCGGAGTCGGGGTGGTCTGCCTCTCCCCACCGCAGGGAAAAGGGTAACACCACCTGGGTCTGGGTGCAATTCCCCCCTCCAGGGGCAAGGGTACCTAGACCCGGATTGTAGAGTACGCTTGGGGAGTGTGATTGTGTGTACAGCGTCTCTTTATGTCTGTCTCCACGTTGGTTGAGTGTGGAGTGAGTGCATATGAGAGCATGAGGGTGGGAATGGATGTTTGTGTCTGTGTGTGCCTGTATGTCTGTGTCTATATGTCAGGTTGGGTATCAGACGCCACCTCTCTGGGGACACCTCAGGCCCTCCAAGGTTTGGAGGCCTATCTCCACCCACCACCACTTCCCCTGCCGGTGGCGGACTCCCTCAGGTGTCGGTGTGTTGGTGGTTCTTTGTGTCTGGGGGTGGGCGTCCGGGTACACACCGGCTCACTCCTTGGCGGCCGCTTGTCGGGGCCTGGGGCCTGGGGCTCGCTCGGGCCCCCTTTGGAGGTGGGGTGCCCCCGGCCTCTCGGCCTAGGGCTCGGTCACTCAGGCGCAGCTGGGGGCCGGCGGAGCTCACGGGCGCGTCACTGCAACCCCCCCTGGCTTCTGCTCCGCGGCTGCTGAGTGAGCCCTCATCTGGGACTCTCCTCAGCTCTTACTGGAACAGTGGCGCGGCTGCCCCTCTGTTGGTCTTCCATGGTCTTTTGTGTTCTGGGGGCCTCTGGATGTCTGGAGTTTTGATCTCCTCCATACCCGCTTCACACCCTGGAGGACGGGGCTGAGGCCCCCCCACACTCCCTAGCAGATCATTACATGGAGAAACCTTTGGAATGCAAGCATGCTGATCCACACAGGTATGCACACATGGGTATTCACAGACGCGGACTAAAGCTTTCTTGGCTGCTGCCTCAAAGCACACTGTGCGCTGTCTATCTTGCGTGCTGCACAATATTGTTTATTACTTAGTAAATACTGATATCTATGACTAGCTAGTTTATTGTGATGGTGCTTTGTTTTCTCTATTATTATGTTGCTCTTTGTTGTTTGCTGTCTCCTCTGTTTGTTTGTTTGTTTGTTTGTTTGTTTTTTTCTCCATACAGGTGACCCAGGAGTTTTTTTTTTTTTGTCTCTCTTCCCCCCCCTTCTCACCGTCTCTTCTCCCCTTTGGTTTTCTTTCTTTCTCTCCCCCTCTCTCTCTCATTCATTCCCCCTGTCCTATTTATTAAAAAAAAAAAAAAAAAAAAAAAAAAAAAAAAAATGACAAAGGATGAACTGAAGCTCTGCCATCACGTAAAAAAAAAAAAAAAAAAAAAAAAAAAAGATTGAGTGCAGGTCAGGGAGCTCGGAGCGGATGGTGCGCTCAGCTGACCGCACAACCCTCTGTAGAGCTCGTCTGTCCTGCATGGTGCTGTTCCCGAACCAGGTTAAGATGTTTCCCGCCAGGATGCTCTCTATGGTGCACGAGTAAAAGTTCCTGAGCACCTTGGAGGGCAGTTGGAAGTCTCTCAAGCGTCTGAGGTGGTAGAGACGCTGTCGGGCCTTTTTCACCACGGTGTTGATGTGACAGGACCATGACAGGTCCTGCGTGATGTGAACTCCGAGGTATTTGAAGCTGTCCACTCTCTCCACTGGGCACTCGTTGATGACGGGGGTCTGGTAGTTCCTCTCCTGCTTAGTGCTGAAGTCCACTATCAGCTCCTTTGTCTTACTGACGTTTAGAAGGAGGTTGTTCCTCTGGCACCAGTTCTCCAGATTCCTAATCTCCTTCAGGTAGGCCGTCTCGTTGTTATCAGAGATCAGGCCCACCACGACGGTGTCGTCAGCAAACTTGATGATGGTGGTGGAGCTGGTAGTGGCCACACAGTCATATGTGTACAAAGAGTACAGCAGGGGGCTCAGAACACACCCCTGGGGGGCTCCAGTGCTGAGAGTGGTGGAGGCTGAGACATGTCCGCCCATCCTTACTGCCTGTGGTCTGCCAGTTAGGAAGTTGGAGATCCACTGACACATAGATGAGCTGAGTCCCAGATGCTCCAGCTTGGTGGTGAGTGTGGAGGGAATTATGGTGTTAAATGCAGAGCTGTAGTCTATGAAGAGCATTTTAACATAATTCCCCCTTCTAGTGTCCAAGTGAGTGAGTGATGTGTGGAGGAGATGAGAGATGGCATCGTCTGTGGAACGATTTGGACGGTAAGCGAACTGTAGTGGGTCCAGTGTGTCTGGTAGTGAAGAAATGATGAAGTCTCTGACCAGGCGTTCAAAGCACTTCATCACTACTGAGGTGAGGGCTACAGGGCGATAGTCATTGAGAGAAGCAGGGTGGGGTTTCTTCGGGACAGGAACAATGATGGACTCTTTGAAGCATGTGGGGATCACCGACTGAGATAAAGAGATGTTGAATATCTCAGTGAACACAGGAGCTAGCTGGTATGCGCAGTCTCTTAGGATACGACCTGGGATGCCGTCTGGTCCTGCTGCTTTCCTGGTGTTCACTCTCTTGAAGGCTCTCCTTACTTCATGCTCGGAGATGACGAGCACGTTTCCGGTGCTGGCAGTATCTTCCTGTCTGCAGCCGTTAGCGCCGCTAACACTAGCATTGTTGGAGACCTTAGCTGCAGCCTCGAAGCGAGCATAGAAAGTGTTCAGCTCGTCTGCCAGAGTCACGGCCGCGTTCGTCATACCGGTTGTTGGTGCTTTATAGTCCGTTATTGTCCTTAGTCCCCGCCACAGGCTCCTAGAGTCACTCTGTTGGAGTTGTGACTCTAGTTTCCTCCCGTAGCGCTGCTTCGCCTCTTTCACCGCCCTCCGCACGTTATATGACGCGGCTTTGTACGGGTCCATGTCCCCCGTCATGAGTCCTGTGTTGTAGGCAGCGGTGCGGGATCTCAGAGCGTCGCGGATGGTTTTATCCACCCACGGCTTCTGGTTGGGAAACGTTGTGATAGTCTTTGTCTCCACGGTATCATCCGCTAGTTTCCCGATGAATCCCACAACCGCTTCCGTAAACACGTTGACGTCATCGTCGGAGCTGTTTCTGAACATGCCCCAGTCTGCGTCATCGAGTGCGTCCTGTAACACGGCCACCGATTGATCTGTCCAGCGCGCGACCTTCCTCTGAACCGGAACTTCCTGTTTCAGCCTTTGTTTGTATTTTGGCATGAGGAAGATGGCGGCGTGATCAGATTTGCCAAACGGGGGGCGGGATTGTGCCTTGTAGCCGTCCTTGACCGTAGTGTAGCAGTGGTCCAGTGTCCTTTCACCCCTGGTGGGGCAGGTGATGTGTTGATAAAAGTTCGGCGCTACGCGTTTGAGGTTGGCGCTATTAAAGTCCCCCATCACAATAAGCGCAGCGTCCCGGTGTTGTGTCTGGTGCTGTGTGAGTGCCTCATGCAGCTCGCATAAGGCGGTGACCGTGTCCGCTTGTGGTGGAATATAAACGGCACTTACAATGACCGATGTAAATTCCCGAGGTAGATAAAAAGGACGACACATGATGGACAGTAGTTCCAGATTTGGTGTGCAGGAGCGTGTGAGAGGAACAACGTTCGCACTGTTGCACCAGTTGTTGTTCACCATTAAACACACGCCGCGCCAGCTGAGGTGGTTCGGGCATCTGACAAGGATGCCTCCTGGGCGCCTCCTGGGTGAGGTGTTCCAGGCATGTCCCACCGGGAGGAGGCCCCGGGGCAGACCCAGGACACGCTGGAGAGATTATATCGCTCGGCTGGCCTGGGAACGCCTTGGTATTCCCTCGGATAAGCTGGAGGAGGTGGCTCGGGAGAGGGAGGTCTGGGCCTCTTTGCTTAGGCTGCTGCCCCCGCGACCCGGCATCGGATCAAGCGGATGAAGATGGATGGATGGATGGATGGTTTAAATAGTAAACTATATATAATGTAAAATGTTGTCATGGTCCTGGGTCGGTCAGCCTCCGTGTCAGCATCCTCATCAGCTGCTTCGCCTGGTCCAGCCTCTGCTTCTGCTTCCGCCTCGTCTGGTCCAGCGTCCTCATCAGCTTCCTCCTCGTCTGGTCCAGCCTCCGCTTCGCCTGGGGCTGCAGGGGCCACGCAGCCTTCAGGTCCCCTACTACCACCTCCACATCGTCGGTCGTCTGCCAGGCCACTTGTTGGGCATCTCCGCCACCGTGGACGCCCTCCTGAACGCCGCCACTGCCTTCCGCGTGGCCGGCCTCCGGACTTGTTTCCACGCCGCTGTTGCCGTCCGCACGGTCGGCCCCCAGAACTGTTTCCACGCCGATGTTGCCGTCCGCACGGTCGGCCCCCAGAACTGTTTCCACTCCGCTGTTGCCGTCCGCACGGTCGGCCCACAGAACTGTTTCCACGCCGCTGTTGCCGTCCGCACGCTTCGGCCCCCAGAACTGTTTCCACGCCGCTGTTGCCGTCCGCACGGTCGGCCCCCAGAACTGTTTCCACGCCACTGCCTGCTGCGTGGCCGGCATCCGGACCTGCCCCGCTGCCATTCGCATGGTCGGCCTCCTGAACTTGACCATATGGGCCTTTTTGGACTCTGTCCCTCCGTCCTGGGCCCCCTCCGCCCGCCCTGGTCGGGTCCTTTTCTGTTTTGTTTTGGTCGGTTTTTTTGTTTCTGCTGGGCTGTCTGGAGCCAGCCCTTGAGGGGGGGTACTGTCATGGTCCTGGGTCGGTGACCCAGCGCTTTTAGTTCGTTATCATTTTCTAGATGATGATTGTTTAGGTTCTGTGTTATATTCGGTCTGCCTCTGAGTCTGCGTCTGTATCTGTCTGTCTATGGTGTCACCCCATCTGTTTGTGAATCTGTCTGTTTAGTTCAATGTCTTGTCTGGTTCCATGTGTCTGAGTTTCCTGTTTTATTGTGAAGGTCCGTGTCATATGTGAGTGTGATCAGTTTACGTTTCCCCTGTCCCGTCAGCCCAGATTCCTCCCAGCTGTGTTGCCCTCCTGTCTCTCATCCCCTGATTACTGGTGTGTGTATTTAAGCCCTGTGTGTTCTCCTGCCTGTTGCCGGTTCGTCTGTGTTCCTCCGTGTCAGTCTGTGTTACTCGGTGTCCTGCTCGTCTCTCTGCCTCTCATCCCTTTTTGTATCTTCTCAGGTTTGTCATTTAGCTTTCCCAGTTCAGGTCTTTAGTTTTGTCTTCCCTCTTGTCGGTTTTGCCTTCTCACCACTGTGTAAATAAATCATCACCAAGCGTTATCATCTACTGCCTGTGTTTTGGGTCCTTTTTCCCTTCAATACCACACGGCTCGTCTCAGCACCCGTGACAAATGTATTATATTTGTACTGTTACAATGAAATGAAACTAGTCTCATGAACTACTAGCTTACTAGCTAAAGGTAGGCTCATTTTTTGTTAAAGGCACTCAGTGTTCTCTCAGATATTCTCTTGATGTTCTCTTAGATACATCACATGTAGATGAAACAAAACAATTTTCCCAGAGAAAGTCAAAGAAATGAAATAAAATTAAGATTTTCTGTATTTCTGTTGAACATGCACTACAGCTGTAGCTGCTGCCATCATGGTTGCTAGGCAACAGGGAATGTGCAATGTAGGCTAGCCCATCCAGTTTAACAAGCCTTGCACTTCCGGTCTTCCTGGACTTTGAAGGACCTGACATACGTAGACTGGGTAGGCTGGGTCCTTCGAAGGATGCAGCCCCTGAATGTGGACACAGCCTTGGAGAAGGGAAGACAGACGGACCCTGACAGTTCTTTACCCACGAGGAATTTCAACAGTGTTTGACATGACAACCACGTGTGACTTTCCTTGGCCTTCATGTCTCAATACTTCAATCAGGTCATATTAACTTACTCTGTGAGGTCTAAGTCGTCATTAAGATGGCCCAGACTCTATGTTAAGAAGAAAAGCAAAAAAGACACTTTGGAAAAACCTATTTTTAAAAATATATTTTCATAAAATTAAACATGGGACTATCATGGATGATGACTTAGAGCTCAGAGGGTTAATGAACACTGAAAACAGCCATTTTTTCAGTGTTCAAGAAATTTATTAAAGTGATCACAGCATCATCAACGCCCCTACAAGGCCTGTATGCAAATTGTAGTGGATCAGTCGTTGAGATTTGTTATAGCTGCACATGGCAGGTATAATTCCTTCCTAGGTAACATTTGATAACATCAGTGTCACTGCCCAAAAGTTGATTCTATTCATCTGGATGATTTCAGTGGGAGAAATGTTTCGTCATCATCCAAGTAACTTCTTCAGTCTCAGCTGACTGCAGGTTTACCCAATCACTGGCCTGTAGGTGTAAATAGACTGCAGAGTCCTGGCCTGACGAGGTGGCTCTTCTGTGCTGTGCCATCCGCTTCACCAGAGGTTGTTTGGTTTCCCCGATGTATAAATCCTGGCAATCCTCCTGCACTTAACAGCGTACACTATGTTACTCTGTTTGTGTCGGGGGACACGATCCTTTGTGGTGGACCAGTTTTTGGCGCAGCGTGTTTTGGGGTTTAAAAGCCACAGAGACCCGGTGTTTAGAAAAAATGTGTCTCAGCTGCTCCGATACTCCTGACACATATGGGATCACTGCAGGTTTTTGCTTAGGCAGCGGTTGTCCTTCTCTCCTGGATCGGCTGGAGCTTTCTTTAGGAGCCTTCCCAGCTTTGACAAAAGTCCAGCTGGGATAACCACATTTACTCAGAGCCTTCTTGATGTTCTTCTACTTCTCTGGCTGCTGTGTCTGTGGGGATGATGTTCGCTCTGTGTTGCAGCGTCCTGATGACGCCCAGTTTGTGCTCCAGTGGATGATGAGAGTCAAACCTTAGATACTGATCCGTATGTGTAGGTTTACCGTACACGTCAGCTTTTAAATGTCCCCAATTACTGATGGAAATCTCACAGTCTAAGAAGGCTAACTATGGGCAGAACTTTGTGCCATCAGAAACTGAATTTGAATAACTTACATTTGAATTTGAATTGCTCAACTTGAATGAAAGCTTCTAAAACTCAATTAGAATTAGCATAATTTGAAATCCAATGTATTGATTTGGAAATGATCATCTCTAAATTGAAACTGAATTTTATATTTTGAAAATTAATTAATTTGAAACTGTCCTTCTTTAATTTTAGCTATTGAATGCTTTCAGTTTCACTTCGCACCATTCAATTTCAGTGGTACAATTCAGTTTTTGGGGTCATACATCCGGGTCATTCGTGAAAGTAATCGAGTGCTGATTAACAGAACTATGTTGTGTCATGAACTGGCTGTGTGGAGGCAGAAGAGGACCCAAACGCAAAACTCATGGAGGCAGGAACTGAACTCAAAATCACTGCTTTTTTGCAGGTTTCACAAAGAAACAGAACTAAACTGGGAATGCTAACAGAAGACCGAGGGAACACAGAAAGACACACAGGTTCGGGGAGGAGACATTGACGACGCGACACTGACCTGAGGGAGACATGCACATAAATACACAGAGGGTTAACGAGGGAAGTGGGAGCACACGGGGAACACAGCTGACACAGATAATCATAACGAGACAGGGCAGGAGTGAACACAACATGACGCATACTGACGAGAGACTGTCAAAGTAAAACAGGAAGTACACGGAGGTTCAGACAGGAGGTGAGAGCACGGGGAGGACACAGGCATAACAGGCTGGGGAAAACATGGAATAAAACACAAGGAGAGACGAGGGCTCACAGATACACAGGGGCACACAGGAGGTAACCAAATAAGGAACATCTTAACTAAATAACCTAGGAACCAAGGCATAAATAGGGGACAAAATACAAAAACACACAAAAACTAAGAATACTGGGCCAACATGGCCCAGGACCATGACATGTTGTACCTGCGGAGTGTCACTGAGTGGACCTACGGCATCTTGAGCTGAGGCGGGGTACAGATTAAGCATTCAGAAGTCATTCATCTTGTTATTATCTGTTATGCTTATTGTAGCTGTTACCTAAAAACACTAATTTAGCGTAGTTTGCCCTGGGTTCAGCTTTGACAAATGAATATGATCGACTGTTTCCAGCAGAATTCCACAGTTGTCATCGTGTACCCTCTCACAGCTCCGTATGCTTGCAGAGACCCCCACAGTAGGCAAATGTGAAAATGAATGCCCAAACCATTGTATTTTAGGGGTTTTTATGTCTTCCCAACTCTTTAGCTAACCTAATAACTTTAGCTAAAGTGAACAGTTAGTCTAATTCTTGAGTGCAGCATTACTGGATCACCTCTGTTAACAGACACTCAACCACACTTGTCATATTCCGTATGGTGTTCATGTAGTTTTCTACCCAACAGTTCAGCAAAAAACACATGATGATTTCAAGCATGTGATGACAAAGGCCTTCCATTATGGTCTTTGTCATCACAAGTCTGGCTGATCATGTTTAGATGACTGGCCTTTTGATGGCATTACACCCCTGACCCATCAAGACAAGTCTCCACTAGCTCCCTGAAGGTGTGCTGTGTCATCTGGCAATAAGATGTTAGTATGATGTGGTGTGAAATAGATTTGTTTGTCCTGAACATCCCACAGATGGTCAACTGGACAATTCTTCAAACTCTTTTTGAACATGTTTGGTTCATGGCAGGGTGCATTATCCTGATGAAGGAGGCCACAGCCATCAGGGAATGCCATTTCCAATAAAGGGTATTCATGGGTGTGTTTTCTTTTAAGGGGTGTACTGCAACAGTGCTAAGGTAAGTGGGATGTTTCAAAGTAGCACGCACAGGACCCAAGGTAGCAGAACATTGCCCAAAACTGCACACTACCTCAGCTGGTTTGCCTTCTTCCCATAGTTCCCTGTCACTGGTGCACCACTGCTCCTTCATTGAATCACTTTTGATTGATAGTAACCACTTCAGACCAGAAACACCCCACAAGAACTGCATTTTCCAGTTTTTCTTGATGATCAGTGTCATTCCTTTCACCTTTCAGTAGTCATAGTGTTAGCTAAGTGTATGTTGGCCCGGTGCAAGCAATCATTGAAATATGTTTGGAAACTCATGACAGTAAGAACTGAGGCTGATAAAAGGTGCTTGGCTTAGTGTTTATATAGTATTTATAATAAAGTGCTTGCTAAGATCTAAATGGCTTAGGATTTTAGAGTGATGAGTTAAAGTCTTTTCAGTCTTTTTCCAAAGCTGCACATAAAGCACCAGTAAAGTTGTAACTCCAAATAACGTAAACAGACAGCAAGAAATGCAAAATATTTCCTGTAGTCCCGGAAACAGTGTGATGTGAACTCTTCTGGCAGTGAACAAAAAGGAAAAAATGAATGTCTGTTATCTGACGACTACAGGAAAGAGCACAGCCCACAGAAACCAAAAGGTTCAAATGACAGTTTCTAATGCAGTCTCTGTACAAAAGGAGAATCTGGTGAGAATCAGCTTAGTGTTTTTTTACAACGGGGAGAAGACGATGATACTTTCCAGCTTCAAAAGCTTCTTTATTTATTATTATTTGAGCTCCTTATTCTACCCAAGCAATGGTAAGACTTTCAGTTTCACCTTCTAAACTGTAGCAGTTTAATTTTAGTAATTAATTTTTCAACTTTAGTGATTAATGAGAACTGCTGGTCCAGTGAGTTAAAAAATGGCCACAGTAGAACACAAATATGGACTTGCATTTCTCATGGTCAGTGTGTTATGTTATTGAAAGGTACAGTAAATAAAACATTTACCCTTAGATGTCTCTCCACATGGACTCTAATGACAGAAAGAAAAAACAGAAAGTTTTAACCTTGTTTCTGAATTTCTTTTTACCAGGTTTTGAGGTGATCCAGCCACAGAATAAGACTAATAACCCAGATACAGTTTTCATCAGCTGTAACTTTACAGCAAACACTGGGACAATTGTAGATGTTCGACTCAACAAGGTTTTACCAGAGAAGTATGTCGAAGCATGTCTCTTGGTTTTAGTGAATTTGTGTTGTTTTTGAGATGACAAAACCAAGCTTTTCTCTTTCACTGCAGGATGTTGAGAAATTCTCCTACTACTTGTATGAACTCATGTTTGCTGACTGAAGTTCTCTTTATGTTTTTGATCAAATGTTTGTATGACAAAAAGGTGTCTGTATGAAGTCTGTAGCAGTTCTATGTTCAAAAATCTGCAGGTTTTCTTTTCCCATTTTCAAGAATTCTGCCTGCTGCAATTTTAACATTATTTCAATTAAAATAATTAGACTGGGTCATGCTAGCTGCATATCTAATATTTCTTTGTTTCCTTTCAGAAAGATGCTCTGCCAGACTGAATCTGAAGCCTGTCATAACATTATCGTACTTAAAGACGCTCCATTCAAGTACATTTTCATCTTACTCAATGCTGGGCCAGAGGCATGGACCTCAAAGTATGAATGTGAGTGGTCAGCAACAAATAAGGATGGGACGGACAAAACCGTGACAAGTGCAGCAAACAAATTAATTAAACTGCAACTACAAGGTATGTATATACAAAAAGTGATAAAACCAGAAATTGCATTTTATTTATTTATTATTTTTTGTCTGCAGAAGTGAAAGACTGAAATGACAAATGATGCAACAGAACGTCCACATTTTAGAGCATCAAATACTGTGATTCTGTCAGATGCTGTTAGAATAGTTGAGATTACAGTCTCCCTCCAAAGAGCAGTTTTCAGTTTGGAACAAGTCACAGTTTAGCTCTGCAGACAGCTTGTTCTGTTTATCAGAGCTGTGTTTTGCACTTCATTGCATACTCATCTGCTGGCTAGTTTTTGTTATGGGGGAGGGAAAAGTTCGGTTTCAGCCTAATTGCTCACTGGTTGTGGTCTCTCTGTGCGTATTGGCCATCATTAAAAAAAACATAAAACACATTCTTTCACAAATTTTCACAAATATTAAAACAGTAAGATGAAGGAAACATGTCCGAACACGAAATCATTTTAACAAATAACCTTTTGGCAGGCTGCTGGGAACCACACGGGAAGAGTGACTTGAGCAGGTCCTAGACAACATATGCACAAGGGTGATGAGGGGAGACAGCTGTGAACGCAGCAGGGACACATAAACATAATGCACATAGACTATTAAAATAAGACAGGAAACGCGGCAAAAAGTATAAGCACAGTAAGTCCTGCTGTGCAATTCAAAGGTACAGACTAAAAGTTTTGATTTGGAGGTGGTAAAATTAGGAACTATGTGTTGTTAAAGTTGCAAATACAAACCCACGATCCTACTAAATCAAAGTTAAGACTTGAGACTTTTTTAGCAACAGAATCATAATGACTCAACCTCCCTTGTGTCCAAGTTGCAAAGTCCATGTGGTCTTTTAGCCCAAACCACACAAATTTTGCGATAAAAAGCCCAGGATATCCTCTTTACTGTGCAGTAGGACTCATAGATTGCATAGGTGGTGCTTGATGTAGACGTCTCACATTTACGTCCCCCACACAGGACAAAAATGCATTGCTGTGTCTTAGAAGGATATGCAGGTAAACTCTGTTAAGACTGTTAGCACTGTATCAACACAGACACCCAGAATCTTCAATCAGAATGATGAAAATGGTAAATCGACGGGTTCTTTTTCTGCTCTGAGCACTCAGAGTGATTATACAGCATGCCTCATTCACTATTTCACACAAGCATTTTTTTCTAACATTTGCACATTTTGATGCATCTTGGGGTAAATGTCTTACCTGAGGATATTTGGCATACAGACTGCAGTAGCCAGGGTTGAACCATCAACATTCTCATTAGTAGATGGTCTGCAGTGCCTGTGTGGGTTAGGGGTGTGTGCCTCGCAATCACTGTAACACTTAAAAAAAACAACAACTTGTTAAACGTTTTTTTGTTCAACTATGTCCTGGCAATCAGGGCAAAATGTAGCTCTGTTTGATATGCATTAAAAACCATTTCAGTTTAGCACATGGTTAAGGCTGTGATGAGTGTCATCGCTGAGGACAAATTAGACCTCAGAGGGTTAAATGTCCAAGAGATTGGAGATCTGATCAAACTACACCCACGCTACTGACGAAGCTGGCTGGATACTCTGTGCTGCTAAATGTGTAAAACAGTCTTTACAACAAAACCTAATAATGCATGTTTCTGAACGTGAAACTGGCTGCTGTTCATGTCGTTGTGTTTAGTGACGTCAGTCAAACCACTGAAGTACAAACAGGAAGTAACCACTGTTTTTATTAGGTCAACTGGGAACCACACCACAGTGTACTCCTCCCCCTTCACCTCCTCCCCCTCAGTCCCATCAGCTCATGTGGATTTTGATTGGTCTGCTGGCCCTGATGTTTGTGTACAGCTGTATCATCACCTCCTTCTACATGAGGCTTATGGTGACTATCTGTCAGAATTACTATTTTTCTGAGGCTGTAATTTACGATATATGTCTTTATATGTCTTAGTGTGTTTTTTATCAGATGTTTGTTATCATCTTGCCCGGACGCAACGTTAAAAGGTCCACAAAGCAGCTGAAAGCAGCTTTTATGATGGTCAGCCAGGTAATAGATGAAGGGAGATGTTTTGGTAGAGATTTTTACACAGCCGTAGTTCATTTTCTAAATGAGAAAGAATTCAGGTTTAAACTTTTATATAAGGTCTATGATATGACCACAGCTTTCACTGTTGTTGAGGGCTTCGGGAGCTTCTTTTGATCGTTGTTATTTTGAGACTTTCTTAGTCTGAAATCATATTTGTTTGTTTTTCCAATTACAATTTAAAAAGATTTTTGTTTCCAACTCAGTATAAGCTGTTTATAAGCTGCTTTGAAATTCTGCTTTTTTTACATTCACAACAGACGATACAAAGCCATAAAATAATTGTTCAGCTCATAACAACACACAGTGGATGTTCCGTGTCAACCTCAAGAGTTCTTTGAAATGAAACATCAAAGTAAAAGCTGTACTTACTGCTTTTCTTTGTTACATAAATTCCATCAATTTTGACAAGCGTCCCGACACCACTGTTGAAATGTGGCCCCAAACCATCACGCTGTGTTTTACAGTTGGCTGTATACACTCACTATTCCACCTCTTTCCTGACCTCCTCTCTATATCTTGATGCCAATGTGCCGCTGATTTTCACTCTACTTCTTGAAAAATTTGGCACACATCAGCCGTTTTCTCCCTGTTTTCTCTGATCCCAAAGAATCACTGTCCATGTTTGCAAATTTTGCTTCATCTGACCACAGAAGAGTTTTCCACTCGACGATGCCGACCGGAGGATTGTGACTTTGATCCTTTGTCCCTCGAGCATAAAGATTTCTCCTGATTCTTGGAAACTTTTACTGTTATGTACTGTAGAAAGTTATTCTATTTTACATTGAAGACCATTGTTCTGGAATTGTTTCACAATTTGTAGACAGTTTTTTCAAAGTGAGTTAGCAGACAGTTAATAAGATACTGAAAGACATCCATAAAAACTGTCCTGCCTTTGTGCCGTGCCTGAACACCCAGTTTTAACAGCAGTATTATTATTAAATACATTTAACAGAATAAAGCTATCAAAAGAATGAGGCAAATTGAAAACCGAAATGTCTGCATCTCCTCTGCACTTAATGTTACTAAACTAATTACTTGAAAAGAAATCCTGCTGTAGGTGATGTGTCACTTTTGTGTTTTTTTTTTTGTTTCAGAACAGCAGCAAAGATTGCGAAAACTCCACCTATGTTGAAATGAGGAACGTTCCAGTTCAGCTGCATCCTCACCACATTTACAATACTATGCAAAAGGCTTGAGCTGCCCCTCATTTCTTTATATCTTATTAGGAAAATGGGTAATAGGTTCAACAATGTCTTAAAACATGTAAAAATACATGGAAATACAGTATCTGCAGTAAATACAACTGTGTACACAAATGCATAAACAGAGTCTGCACAATTCTAAGGAACTTTAAATATTTCATATGACCAAACTTATTCTTCTACATAGCCTGAACTCTCATAGGCAAGATTGCTTATAATGTCTGTTAGTAGTTTTCAGGGCGGGGGGGTGGGGGGTGGGGGGGCTGGCTGCCTTTATTCCATTAAGCTGGTGTTGAGGCCCAGACCATGACTAACAGTTTTCTACCCAGATATGCTTTTTTTCTCAATCCATACGACCTGTTGACACTGACTGAATAGACTGTAAAGTAGGCATTGATTAAAGTATAACTTTGAAAGAGCTTTAGAAACCTCAGAGAACTGCTGATCATGACCAGTTTAAAATGTTACAAGAAAGTTTAGCTCCTTAGAAGCAAAATATAAAGAAATGAGGGTCGCTCAAGACTTTTGCACAGTACTGTAGCTCACTCATCTGTCTTCAGTATCTTCAAAAAGAAGACGTGAACAGCTCATATTGTGCTCTCAACATTTTGTTCTTCAGTATTTGACAGTTCATTAAGTTGTATTGTGCAATAGTAGAAAACCTGTGTAGTACTGAAGTAAAGAGGGGGGGTGAACTGACCTCTTAAAGGCACATGGTTTTATTGACCTATAATATTATCCATTAGTTTAATCTTTTTAAAGTCTTACTTTATTAAAAGAATGTCAGCTATTGACTTGATGTAATTCCTCAAAATAGTAAGTGTGGATTGTACATGTAGCATCGTGGTTGGATTTTGTCTCTGACATGTTGAAACCTCATGATTCTTCCCTGCTCTTAGGTCTTCAGGTCAGAGGTCACGGTTGGTCCTACGTACCAAACTCGTGGGGATCCAGCTTTTCACGCACCAAAGCTGTGGTATTCTCTTCCATTGTCTTTACGCCGTGCAGACCCCACTGACTCTTTCAAAAAGCAGCTGAAGACATTTCTATACAAACAAGTTTTTAATTAATTTTCTCATTGTTTTGTTTTATTTATATTTCTGGTTTTATTGTGAAGCACTTTGTGATTTTTATCAGTAAAAAGTGCTATAAATACATCTTACTTACTTACTTTTTTAAATCTTCAAGGAAACTTTGCCTTAATCTTGTATTCAAATTACAATATTTTATACTATGTTTTGTGTAGTTTCCACGTGCTTCAGTGTTTCTGCACACGCACACAACAATGGTACAATTTCTAATTATTGCGGTACTACATGCCTTATTGCTAATAATATTATATTTTTATAAATATACCTCAAGCTCCCCATTAGTGGCCAGTTTGGTTTCTGTCTCATCGCTTGTATCATTTTATGATACACATTGTTGAGGGTGGGGGATACCTACTTATCGTAGTTTACACATTTCAAGCTGGAGAAAACGGTGTGCCCATCAGCAGCCACAGAATCGGTTCAATATCCTTTATTAAGGATAAATGTAATTGTAACCTCTTAGTTAATCTGAACGATAAGCTGTTGTTTTGCTGGAGGGGAACAAAAAATCATTGTATTTGTCATCACATGTAGCAAATATCATACCTTGACTTTTGAATGGCCTGTTGTCTTTATGTGTCTTTTATTTCAAAATAGATTTGTATGGTTTCTTTTAACCAATAAAAATTAAATCCAAAAACCTCTGCAGAGTGATCCTTCCTAACCATCACTCCATCTATTTTCTTAGATATTTTTCCAGCTAAAGTTGAATGGGACATGCACCCATTTCAGCTGACCTTCTTTCCATTTTTCACTGAAAGCTCAAATGTCTCCCATAGATGTTCAGCTCAGTTTCATCTGAGGGCTGTAAAGGCCTTACTCATACACATTATTTTCACCTTCAGTAAAAATAGGATACATAAAATGTCATCCTAAAATAGGCCACTGGTATCAGGAGAGAAATGAGTGGTCCTTCCCTCTATAGAGTGAGGTGGATTCCCAGAATTTCGGGTACAAAGCATAATTTTTCAAAAGTAGTCATTTGAGCCCCTATCTGCAAATCCATACTGAGAGAAAAAATGACACAAGAGGGACACTATTGCAGTCTCAAGTTCATTCATACTGATTCAAGGTTGCCACTGCCTGATCCTTTCTCACAATATGTTGGACTATTGGCAGACTTTGGCAAACTAACTATTTTATCCTACACCAGTGGTTCTCAAATTGTGGCTCCCTCTAGTCATTAAAGATGAAATAATTTGTGCTGTATTAACAGAATGCTAGCACTTTCTTTGCAAAGCATTACTACCCTTCCTGTCGTGTTTGTGTCAAAACTGAATTATGATATCCTCCACACTATGCACTCTAACATATAAAAGTGATGAGCACCTCTTGTTACATATGTGGTTTTCTTAGTCAAAATTGACCACCATAGGAAATGAATGGGAATCCCCCCCCCCCCACACACACACACACTGACTGAACAACCCCATGAATGACCCACTGAACTACAACAGAAAACTAAACAGCAGTGACGTTTGTATGGTAATGATGATGTGATGATAATGATGTGCTACGCGACACAGCTACGTTAGCATGAACACAGTGAAGCTGGAGGATGAACGCTAACTTTTTTCCACTCGATAAAAGCTAACGTGAAGGTTCCTGATGGTTAAGGACAAATGCAATCGCATGGCAGGATGCTGTAAACGGACCAAACTTCAGTCAGGAGAACAACTGAGATAATCCATCCACAATACGAGGTTAGTCATTCATATACTGCTGCATGGGCTGGGCTGTAGTTACATCGGAAGGGTTTAAAAACTGAGCTGTAAAATGAACAGTGGTGATAAAAACCGAGAGAGGCCGACAGTGATCACTGACTGTTTTTAGGGGCTTGTTCAGATTAAATAGAACAAGATACAAAACATTAAAACATGTTAAAAACACAAGAGCCTTATTAAAGCCTGTTCATACTTCATCACTTGAAGACCGGATATCCCACCTGCTGTGACTGTTTTAATGCAGCACAGCTGTTGTTATTATCAGTTGTCACATCCTGTTTATGACAGTTAAATAAATAACATTCATATAAGAAAGAAAATTGTCTCTTGTAAACTGTATGTGGTTTTAAAGAGGCCTATACTACTGTACTTTAATGGAGGTCATAAGGGTGGTACTTCAAGAGCCATTTATTTTATGAGGTGGTACTCATTGTGAAAAGTTTGAGAACCACTGGCCAACACAAAACGATACTATTTTTCATGCAACTTTTTCAATGACACAAAATTATTACTTCAGTTTGGCGAGACTTTTCATAAATATTCACCGTGTAATGGATCGTGTATAGATTCAATATCCAGTAAAAAAACAAAAAAATTAATAAAATGGTAAATGGTCTGTATTTGTATAGTGCTTCACTAGTCCCTATGGACCCCAAAGCACTTTACACTACATTCAGTCATCCACCCATTCACACACATTCACACACTGGTGATGGCAGCTACATGTAGCCACAGCCACCCTGGGGCGCACTGACAGAGGCGAGGCTGCCGGACACTGGCGCCACTGGGCCCTCTGACCACCACCAGGAGGCAACGGGTGAAGTGTCTTGCCCAAGGACACAACGACCGAGATTGTCCAAACTTCCGATTACAAGATGGACTGCCAACTCTTGAGCCACAATCCATAATATAAGCAAGTAAAATTTCTAGTTTATACATTTTCGTTTTTCTCTTGTGTTTCGTCATTCTTTCATTCTTGTAAATCTCTGGAAAGTGTTTTTTCTCTGTCTTTTCCATGGAAATACAGCAACTGTACATTTAGCTACCAAAGCATAATGTGTTACAAACTGCTTAGAAGAAAATAGACTTTATGTTTGGCAATATTTGTTTAGCTGATTGAATTTATGCACCTAAAATTACCTGCTACATAAGAAGAGATAATCTGTTTATGCTCACTCCTCCTCGGTAGCACTAGAGAGATACTTATGAACCACAAACCCAACTTCAAGATCCTCACCATGAACACATCACAGAAATGAGTACAAAAACAGGATGTGTTGAGGGTGTAAGTGGGGCTGTTGGATGTCATTGTTTTCTTATTACTGAGTATCTCTATGCTGTCACCTGGAAGCAATATTAGGCAGCATGTGTCCGCCTGCCTGTCAGATTGAATTTCTTAATTGGTTTAACCTCGGCTGAAGTGTTTTCAAAGTGGACTTTTTTACCTATTCACATAGTGCATGACAAAACTACACCTTATGTACAAATTAGTTGTCACAAGATATTCACACCTAGTGTCGGTCTGGTATATCGTTTGTGTTACTGAGGCAGCATGCTCATGTTTCAACCTTTAATTCTTTTGGTGTCATACACTTTGAACAGGGTGAAGTCATGTATTGAACTGACTTGTGGGTCCATTATTCTATTTTGCTTTTGCTAAATAGTTGTGGAAAGTTAACGTTTCCATTGTCAGTCAGCTCCTGCTGTGCAGGTCAGTGTGGTGAAAGACTGTCTTATCACTTGTGAACAAAATTGTCACGACTGGGGGCAGCAGCCGTGTGACGTGTGGAAGGAGGACTCAAATGCAGCACTTATCAGGATGTGAGGGTGATTTATTAAGAATACCGAACATAAAGTGGGGATGGCAAAACAGAACTAAGGATGAACTAAACTGGGAGAAACTAAACCATAGAGCAGCAAACCTGAACATGAAGGGAGGACAGCAGGGGATTCACGAAGTGATGTAGAGTACGCAGGGTAACACAGAGGATGAACACAGACGACATGATGAGGAGCACAGGCAGACACCCAGTGTAAATCCACACACCAGGTAATTAGGAAATGGCAGACAGGCGGGGACACAGCTGGAACTAATGGACATAACGAGACAAACCTACAAAGTAAAACAGGAAACACACAGACTGTTTTACACTACCAACTGGGGACACGAACAGAACACAGAGGGGAGGCACAGGTAGGGATGATAGAAACACACAACTCAAACCCTAAGAACAAATACAAAATCAGAATAAACTAGAAAAATGATAATAATAAACTGAAAGTGCTGGGTCATCGACCCAGGACCATGACAAAAATTAGTAATAGCAGAGCGCCCTAGATTCATACCGGTTATTTTTTTATCCCATTTTTTGGAAATGATCTGTAATTAAGGTGGAGGCGGCACTCCTCTGAGACCGTCCCCAATGAACGGTAGTGATGGCCAAATGAAGCTTTCTGAAGCTTGTGTTGAAAAACGGTTCATTACTCGAAGCTTTTCAACACAGTCCTCTCTGGTGACATCTGGTGGCCAAAAATATGAAGAGCAGCTTGAATGCACAAAATAAAACCAACTGCTTCATTACGATTGCCCACTCTACAGCAGTGGCGTGTCCAGCGGGGTGGCCTGGGGGGGCACAGGCCACCCCCCCAACCAGACTGGCCACCCCAGGTGCCACCCCAAAGGCAAAACAATAAAATTCAATCAAATATCAAATGTCCGATTATGTTTTCACGGTGAAGCTCAGATATCCGAGTGTAAGTGAATGCAGCATCGGCTTCTGCACTATGTGCATCACGTTAGCAAAGGTAGGAGAGCCAAGCACGAAAGACGGCACTGCAGGAAACAATTTTTCGGTGAAAGAAAATGAGGACCGAATAAATGTCCCGGTAAGTAATATTAAGTTTGTTGAGTTTAGTAAACTTCGGTGAAATTAGAATACCAAGGAAAAAATAACACTTAAAGAATTATTGCAGCCGTTGAATATTTCAGACAGTAGGCTGCTGGGGGGAGCTAACATAAGAGTTATGAGTTATAAGATATAATCTAAGTCGTAACATTGCTGTATGGAGCTGCAGATTTGGTTGCAGGTTAACATAGCTGGACTGACCATTGGGCATACCGGGCATATGCCCTGCCCGGTGACTTATTTTTTATTTTTTTTTGTAATGGCATGAACAATGAGAGGTGGTGGATTGGCCAGATGCAGGTCGATGTGTAAAAATAACTCCGTTGTTTGGTGGTGGCTATGGCGGGGCTTCAACAGAGGCCAGCAGGTGAATGAGGGAAGGGGAGGCAGGAGGAGAGACCCGAGGCGGCCACCAGTCCGAGTGTCAGGTGAACTGAACTTCAGGTAAGAAGTTATGACCTGCAGTCTATCTGGGTCAGATATAAACCAAGTTTAGGTGGAGTTTATTTTCGTTGTGCTGACTTTTTACTGTCAGTTGCAATAACTCGTACTGCGTTCTAGCCAGCTTGATGGAGTTTTTAGGTGGGTGGGTTCTATGATGTTACTGATAGTGAACTTTATTTTATTCATAAGGTTAGTTAGTAGAGTTGCCAACGGCTCCTTAAAAAATGGAATGGTCCCTCATTCAGAGAAAATATTACACGTTTCGTATTGAGCTGAGAAGAGACGCAGTTTGTCCCGGACTTTAGCTAGAATGGAAAAAGACACAAACCTGGAGTTATTCTGTCTTTACGCTGCACAGCTGCTTCTTCTTCTCTCATTCTCTCCCCCTTCCTCTCCTGTTGCTACTTCAATCATGAAACTGATCAATGATCAGCTGATCGGCTTTTCTCTCTTGTTTATTTATCGTCCACTTTGCGCCGAAAGAGGAAACCAGCAGATGTCGCGCTAAACAACAGCAGCACGTTTAAGCTTGATCAGCTGTTGTTAGAATTTATTTAATATTAATTTCTAGTATCAGCTGATGTTTGCTGGAGCCACAGCTGTAAAGCTGCTGGTCATGATGTCGGTTTGGATATGTGGTGAGAGGGAAACATGAAGATGAAACCAGGAGATGTCCTTACTGAATCATCAGAGCTGAACAGTGATGGAGAAACAGGTTTACCTTTTAGGTGACATGAATGAGTTGAAGGGAAGTTATGAACTGTTTCTGAGAGACAAATAACACCAGGATCCTTTTCTAAGTAGCTGAAAGCTGGTAACTGTGCAGGGGCGGGCCTAGGAAAGTTTTGCCAGGGGGCCAGGTAGGGCATTAACAGGGAAAGGCGGGGCACAAAGAAATACTTTTCTTTCTTATTCTCATTTAAAATATCTAGCTTTTATTAAATAATTATCTAAATCTTACAACCAAAGTTTTTATCTGACGTAAAATGTATAGAAATCATACATATACCAACAAGACAGTGTACATATGGAAAAGATATATATAAATCTTATAAAGTTTGTATCTGTCTTGTGTGAAACTTGTATGAAAAGCATACAAGAGTAAAAACAGATATAAGATCCCTTGAAAGATTATATAATGAATCTTGTATGTTTTGGATACTTACTAAAACAATATATGAAAGTAATGAGAAAGTGGCCACTTTCATGAGTAAATCATGTAAGTTTTTACTATTTCTTTTCCATATGGGACTGTCACAACAGAACAGCATTTGTTTTCATTCAAAGTCTTTATGGCTTTACTACCTGGTGGGCCGGTCTCTAGTCAAAATGCCCGATTTTCTGTCCCAGTCCAGTCTTGCAGGTTAATACTGGCAGTGTCACCATGCCAGCTGACTGTATTTCATCATCAGCCAGTGTTGTTCTTTATCAATATTACCAAAGTTTACCATAAGGCAGCATAGAAAGTATTTACTTGCTTTCAGGTTTCATTCAAATGTTAGTCTTTTCAGTTGTTTCCCCACTTTTTTCCTGTTTCAAAATCAAACACCAGTTTGTGAGAAGATTATCTTCTTTTTTTAACAGGCAGATAAAGTTTTGCATTGGAACTGGCTAATTTGTCATTTGTTTGTTACAAATGTTCGTATTTTAATATTCAAAAATGTTTTTGCCCAAAACATATGTGCACTATATGTCAGTAAAAATACTATGCAAATACTGCTGTCCTTGAATGCTGAGTAAACACTGACAAAGCACTGATTGTATCTCTTGTACTTTATCAACGC
Organism: Diplotaxodon limnothrissa; assembly: GCF_057381915.1. Lineage (NCBI taxonomy): Eukaryota > Metazoa > Chordata > Actinopteri > Cichliformes > Cichlidae > Diplotaxodon > Diplotaxodon limnothrissa. The sequence goes on from NC_140611.1 coordinate 1,512,671, forward strand.
AGTATCTAAAAACTTTGCACCGTAGTGGTTAAAATCTCATTCTAATAAGAGTTAAAAGCGCATTTGGTTATTAGGTTTACAGGGTTATTGAATTATGGTTAACGGTTGGTAGAATTTTATTTTAAACATTATCTGCCAATTACATCTGCCACCCTTCTCCAAATCTGTGCCCCTACCTGGCCCCCCCAACAAAAATTTTCTAGACACGCCACTGCTCTACAGAGTGGAGTTCTGTCTGATATTGGGCCGCTGTTGTGTTGCTTTGAACGTGTATTTTTTGGTGGTTGAAAAAATGTGTTTTATTTGTTTAATAAATAGTTTTGACCAGTAAACTCTCCTTGTTTAAACATGCACCATTGTGTGGTCTTTCTTTGCTTGTGACATATTGATGTTGGTAAATACAATAATTGAAAAATACCACATTACATATAATATACATATAATAATGTACAACACATTATGGAGTATGCTTCTGCTGTGAGGTCCTGCCTCCATGCACTTATGCAGTTAATCGCTAGACGGGTGTATTTATAAATATTATTATATTAGGGAAATTTTCCTAGACATATTTTTGACCTGGGGGTAGAACTGATTGTGAACTGGAAAGGGAAAATGCTTATGAACTTGCAAATGAAAAACATGATGCATTTAAAGTAACCCTTTTTCATTTGTATTTAAGAAGAGAATTTGTTCTAGTGTGTGATGGCCGAACCTGTTCCTTTTCGTGGAGATCATTTCTCCTGCCTTAAGGAACATCCCTTCACATGGCCCAGAGGAGGCTGGAGTGCAGAGAAACTGGTAGAGATGCAGGTATACAGTCTACCTGGGCCACACAAACTATCAGCTGAAGAGAATAAATAGATTAAATTGCTGCACATTTGGCAGACTAACATTTTCAGATTAATTAAACAATAAAATATATATTTTTACAACATTACATGTAAAGAGTCAAGTGGAAGTTTTTCTAAAGTTATTTAATGATATTTATATTATGGAAGCAGATGTTTGACATTTTACCTTTTTCCCGTTTTCAGATAAAATAAACGCGCACAAAACAAAAGCAAACGGCCAGAACACAAAGCTGTAAAACCCACCCGATCGACCAAAATCAACTCAAAATCCTCCCACACAACAGAACCTCCTCTATTCCTCGCTGGCTCCAAATCTCTCAGTGGAATGATCAGTGGTTCACTATCTGTCACCATCAAAACTCCAAAATCCCGCGAATGATTCGCTTCCTTATAAACCATTGAATCAGACACCGAAGCAGTTAGGTTCTAAATGAAGCTTCGAACGTCACTGATCACGTGACTCTGGCCAAACGAATCAAGCTTCGACACAGTGCTTCTGAAGCAGTGTGTTGATTTTTTTGACACACGCACCGGAGCTTCAGCTTCAAGCGAGCCATCACTAATGAACGGTAATAAACAGGCAACATTATCATTTACACCTACTTTAATTTACACCTAATGTTTTATTTAAGGATCACAAATAAAATGTATGTCTTATTTAAAATAAGTAAAACTTAAGTCTGTCCCTCCCTTGTGTTCACTTTAGTGTTCCCGGTCAAAATTAACCAGTCAGTTTTAACAGCTCTTAAATTTACATAAGAAACATTTTTCACCACCAAATTCAGTTCAGTGGGTTGGTCAATGGGTCATTCAGTGAGTCATTCAGGGGGTCAGAGGCCAAAGGGGTAGGCGGTGGATTCCCATCCATTTTCTATTGTGGTCACTTTTGACTGGGAACACCACAAATGTAACAAAGTTGATTAAAACTCTCAAAATTCAACGAAAGATGTGGTCATCACTTTAATATGTTCAAGTGCATAGTGTAGAGGATGTCATACGAGTTTTTTTAATTTGTAAATTAAAAAGATTTTGTCAGGGTCCTGGGTCGCTCACACCCAGGACCCTGCTAGGGGACTGGCCACAGCTGAAGCCTGCTGCTGATCAGGGCTCGTCGGGGGAGCTACTTAGGAGAATCTTGGAGCTCCCACCGACGTGGGATCATTGTGTTAGACTCCCAAGTCAGTGTGTGGGGTTTAGTCTAGAAGGTGCAGATCGTGTGTGGCCGCAGGGGTCAGTGTCTAACAGCTGCTTCCATTGTTTCCCCACAATAGGAGCGTGGAGAGGAAGGACAGCACGCACAGGGTGTGCAGAGTCACGACAGCGGGGAGCACGAACACGGATGCCACTGGAAGACACACACGGGAGTCTTATGGAGCACGGGGATTAATTGTGCATCAGTATTTACCACACTGTAAATAAAGGCACTGTCTACACACAGAGCTCCGCGCCTGTGTCCTTCTTTGCCTCACATCCCCACGGCCTGCCAGCCAGACCATGACAGATTTGATGAACACGACAGGAAGGGTGGTAAAGCTTTGCAAAGAAAGTGCTAGCACTCTGTTAATGCAGCGCAAATTATTCCAGTAAGGCTTTACACATCTTCAATGACACCAAAATGTTTACCCATAAAATGTATATTTGCGTGTTACAATTCCAAAGGCCTGCTTTGATTCTGACTCATACGTACACAAATCAGAGTTCTCCGCAATTAGAAATGACATTTTCGAGTCACGTGGGACCGCCGAAGAAGATGGCCGCACACTAGAGGCGCTCCTAAAGTCTGTTGATTAATGTTCTGATTCTGGAAACATACACTCCAGCTGTAGTCGTAAATTGGACACCCTTTGTGGACTTCGAAGCTTTTCAAGAATTACCGTCTTTGGAAAATGGCCGGTAACAACAAAGCAAACTTTTTTAAGGGAGCTACCACGAGGAAGAAGCAAGCTAGCATTAGCCTCGCTCCGGAACCACCCGAAAGTGCATCGGCATCTGAGGCCGCCTCTCCAGTAGTTGAGGAAGGTATAGGGAGCGAGAGCAAAAAAGACATTTTTGAAGAAATTAAGAAAATGAACGCTACTCTTCAGGTCGTAGCAAAAGATGTCACCACTATTAAAGAGGCCACTAAAGAACTGAAAGATTCGGTGGAAGATATAAAAGTGAGGTTAGGGGAGGCGGAACAACGTATATCAGACATGGAAGATGCCAGCGTGCTTACCGAGGCAAAAGTGGACAAATTCCAGAAGAGGATGGAGGCATTGTGGTCGCGAGTGGAGGACCTTGAAAACCGTAGCAGGAGGAATAATGTACGGATCATTGGACTCAAAGAAGGTGTGGAGACACCCGGGAACGTGGACAAATATGTGACGGAGATACTGGCCGAAGCACTTGAGCTTTCTGGAAGTGAATTTGAAATTGAACGTGCGCATCGTTCCCCTGTACCAATGCCGGAACCTAACGAGCCTCCCAGGGTGATACATGTCCGCTTTCTACGTTCATCTGCTAGGGAGAAAGTGCTTCGGGTGGCCAGAGAGAGGCGTGGAGTCGATTGGCAAGGCGCCAAGCTTTCCTTTTTTGAAGATGTTACAAGGGAGCTGGCGGAGAAGAGGAAGGCATTCAACCCGGTGAAGAGGCGTCTCCGAGAGCTACAAGTAAAGCATAGGCTGATGTATCCTGCAACGCTCGTTTTCACGTGGAACGGACAAAAGAAAGCATTCAAAGACGGAAAAGAGGCAGAGAAATTTCTGCAGGAGTCGACTTAGAGGAATGCGGGACATGATGTAACAGATCGGAGTAGTGTATGTGAATTTTAAAATAAGGTAACAAACAAACAATGGGCTCAATGGGGCTGCGGTGGTGGTGCTGCTGTCGGATGATTAGCGTGTCTCACGGACCACGAGCAGTTTGGGGTCTCAAGCTAAAGTTAGTTAGGCTTGGGTAGGAGGGGAGGGAGGGGGCGCTTAGCAACGTTGTTCTGAGTTGCTATGCAAAGAAGGGGGTTGGTTTTGTTCAGGTTTGTTTGGTTTTTTTTTGTTTTTTTAATGACGGCTAGTTTGATAAGACCAGATGGGTTTTGTAATATTGAGTGCATATGCATGTATTTGTGTTGTGTTGTAAAGCGCACAAGGTGTGCTTTACCCCATTTCTGTTAGAAAGTGATGAACAGGTATACTAAAATAATATCGTGGAACATAAACGGATGTGGGGACCCAATCAAGAGGAGGAAGGTTCTAACATACTTAAAATCTAAAAATGCAGATATAGCGTTTATTCAGGAATCCCACATTGCGGGGGAAGAAGAGGCAAAAAAGTTTAAACGAGACTGGGTGGGCTCCGTTTTTCATAGTTCATATTCGAGTAAACGGAATGGTGTGTTGATCCTTGTTAATAAGAAATTAAGCTTCGTGTTGCTGAAGAAGTATAATGATGACGAAGGACGCATTATATGCTTGGAGGCCTTAATTAATGGGGTTCGAACAGTTTTGTGCAATATTTATGCACCTAATAAGGAGGAGCCAGATTTTTTTCACAAAATTAACAAGATAATAGGGGATCATGTGGGGCAGGTGATATTGGCTGGGGATTTCAACCAGGTGATGGATGGGATAATTGATAAGAGTAACCCCAGGGGTACGTCTACACCCAGGGACAGAGAGGCTGTTCATTTACTGGCAGAGGATCTTTGCTTAACGGACATTTGGAGGTTAGTTAATCCCAGTTCAAGGGAATACACATTTTACTCCAACTGTCATAAAACATATTCGAGGATAGATTTCGCCTTAATATCAAAGTCTCTGGTCGATTCAGTCGTAGACTGTGAGATTGGTGCCATTGCCATTAGTGATCATGCCACAGTAGAGTTGCAAATTGACTTGAACACAGATAGAACGAAGAGGGGTCGCTGGAGGCTTAACACGATGTTGTTGCAGAACAAAAGTTTTAGTGAGGAGTTAACAAAGGATCTCAAAATTTTTTTTGAAATCAATATGGGTTCCACAGACAAAGTAGCCACAGTTTGGGAAGCATCTAAAGCATATGTAAGAGGAAAGCTGATTGCATACGCATCAAAAGTTAAGAAAAGTGATCTAGAACGGGTAGAAACCTTGGATAAAGAAATACGGGAGTTGGAGAAGGACTTAGCGAGTCAATATTCAAATTATAAATATATGTAAATTAAAATACCAGTTGAATGACATTTATAACAAAAAGGCAGAATATGCCTTATTTAGGCTCAAAACAAAATTTTATGAAGGTGGCGAAAAGAGTGGAAGACTATTGGCAAGACAACTGAAGCAGCAAGATAATTTGAATAATATATCTATGATTAAGAAGGACGGCCAAGTGATAACCTCATCGAAGGAAATAAATTCAATTTTCCAATCATTTTATCAAGATTTGTATACGTCTGCTGGTGCGCTTGATGAAGGGGAGGTGGAGACATTTTTTTCAGGTCTACAATTACCTACTGTCTCTGGGGAACAGAAAACGAGACTGGATGAGCCTATAACGGAAGAAGAGGTCAGGGCTGCGATCTTATTAATGAAGAATGGGAAATCGCCAGGCTTGGATGGCTTCCCGATTGAGTATTATAAGAAATATATCGATATTTTAGCCCCAGTCCTGCATAAAGTTTACCTTGAGGCATTGGAGATAGGTTCCTTGCCGAGTACGTTTAATGAAGCACTGATCTCCCTTATTCCTAAAAAGGATAGGGATCTGTCGGACCCAGCAAATTACCGGCCTGTAAGCCTTTTGGGCGTTGATTGCAAAATTTTGACGAAGGTTTTGGCCTCCCGCCTGGATCATATATTACCAGATATCATCAATGGTGACCAGGTTGGCTTTATTAAAAATAGGTCCTCCGGTGATAACATTAGAAGACTTCTTCATCTCATGCACAAAAGCGAATCTAACCTAACCCCAGTTGCGGCCTTCTCGCTGGATGCTGAGAAGGCCTTTGATCGGGTGGAATGGGGCTTCCTTATGACGACCCTCGCAAGGTTCGGGTTTGGGCCTGGGTTTTGTAATTGGGTCAAAACTGTATATGCAAGTCCAAGGGCAGCGGTTTTGACAAATGGGTTGGTGTCAGGGTTTTTTCATCTTACTCGCGGGACCCGACAGGGGTGCCCTTTGTCCCCGTTGCTTTTTACAATATTTCTGGAACCGCTGGCCTTGGCTATCCGAGCAAACAGGGGTGTCAGAGGTGTTCATGCAGGGGGTATGGAACACAAGTTGTTTCTATATGCTGATGACATCTTAGCAGTATTGACGGATCCCATGCAGTCTCTACCAGCACTACTCACGTGTGTTGAGTCATTTTCAGGGTTGTCAGGTTATAAGATAAACTGGGACAAGTCGGAGGGCATGCCATTGTCAGCATCATGTCATTCTGGATGCGTTACTCCATTCAATTTTAAGTACTCACCTTCAGGTATGAAGTATTTAGGAATATTATTAAAACCCGACTTGGAGGATATTATGCTTTCAAATGTGGAACCTCTCCTCCTAAAGATAAAAACAAATCTGGATAAATGGGGTAAATTGAATCTTACACTATGGGGTAAAATTAATGTGATTAAAATGATGGTGGTCCCACAGTTCAATTATGTTTCCATGATGTTACCTGTACGAATTCCTTTGCACATATTTAGTCAATTTGAGAAGTTAATCAAAGATTTTTTGTGGAATAACAAAAAGCCGAGAGTGAATATAAAGAAAATGTGGGCCTCTAAAGACATTGGGGGAATGGCCCTCCCAAATGTGAAGTTGTATAATTTAGCTTTTGGATTGTCAAGACTGGCCAAATACTGGACGGGATCGGGCTCTGAGCTGAGCTGGATGAAGATCGAACAGGAACTAGCGAGCCCTTTCACACCTTTGGATGTTTTCTCACAGGGCGCGGCAACTAATGGACAAGACTCTCATGATAACCCAGTGCTCAGGTATTCCAAAGCTGTCTGGGTAGAGGTGCACAAGTTGTGTGGAGCATCTCATCTAAGACAACCTTATGCCTCGCTATGGAACAATATTGCTGTACGGATTGGGCGGAAAACTGTGTTCTGGAAGGAATGGCTTGTCAAAGGCATACGCAGGATAAGTGATCTTTACTCAGGGGGAGTGTTTATGTCATTTGCTGAAATAACCCGAAAATACGGTTTGATAAGAGAAAATAATTTTTGGAAATATTTACAAATAAGGGATTGTGTTACCAAAGGAAAATTTGCTCAAAGCTCGAATATGGTGGTGGAGTTTTTAGAATTGTCCAGTACAGCACATAGGGCGGCTGTTTTCTACAAACTGTTTAACAATCCAAAAAAAGAGATATGTGAAAACTTGAGGATTATATGGCAGAGGGATCTGGGTTGTGCAATTTCTAAAGAAGACTGGCGCAGAATTTTGTCATTCTCTGATAAGTATATAAGGGAGGCCAGGGGTAAATTTACTCAGTATAAATTAATACACAGGTGGTACTTCACTCCATCCAAACTTTATAGAATGGGAATTAGTCCCAGTAATGTATGCTGGAAATGTAGTTCAGATCCAGGGACATTTATACATGCTATTTGGGAATGTGGGAAAGTTTATCCCTTTTGGCAAAAAGTGTTGGACAAAATAGGAAGGTGGATTGGTTTGATGATACCCCTGTCACCAAGACTGTGCTTATTAGGGGATCGGTCGGTGTTACCTGGGGTTTCAAAATATGACTTTGTGGTTATAAAGGTGGGGGTGATCGCAGCGGCTCGAGTTATTCTGAGTGTATGGAAGGAACCATCTCCTCCAGAATATAATAGGTGGAAAGAAACTATGCTGAAAATGGTGTCGTATGAAAAACTCTTGGCTAGGATTAATGATGATAGGGAGGGTTTTGACAAATCGTGGGGACGTGTTTTTGGCTGAGATGGTTGGAACTTATTTGGTCAGGGCAATTATCTTTAGTTATGTTGTACGCTTGCTGCACTGTTTGTTTGTGTAGGCACTCAGTAAGGGAATGACTTAAAGATTTGAGTTAACTGTCCTTTTTTTTTTGTTTTTATTTTTTTACGGGTGTACTGTTAGTTAACAGGTATTGAAAATGGACCCGAAGTATAAAGGTGGATTAACTATGGGATTGAAAGCTGTCTTTTCTTTTCTTTATTGTTTTTTTTTTTTTCCTTCCTGTTGTTGTTTTGTTGGTTGTTTTGTTTGTTTTTTCGTGTTGTGAAATGTTAAAAACAAATAAAGACTTCGATTACAAAAAAAGAAATGACATTTTCTAGCAATTAGCTTTACACTTGGTATCAGAAGCTCCAGCTCTCTTCCACAGTGTATATTTGTCTGTCTTCTTCCCCTGCCAACCAGTCATGGCACACTGCTCCCTTAGCCTGGTTCTAACAGAGGTTTCTTCCTGTTAAAAGGTAGTTTTTCCTTCCTGCTGTTTCCAAAGTCTTTTCTCATATGGATCATATGATTGTTTTCTCTATTTTCTCATCATAAATAATCACTAACTAATAGTTTCTCTATTACTATCAATAAAATGCCGGTCTCCATTTCTTCTTCTGTGAAAAGTTTGGGTGTCATCCTTGACAGTACTCTATCCTTTAACTCTCCCATCAATAATGTCACTCGCTCTGCTTATTTTCAGTTGGGTAACATTAACCGTCTCTGTCCCTTTCTCACCCCACATGCCATTCTTATTCAAAGCCTTGTTACGGATCGATTACTGTAATTCACTTTTTTCGGCCTCACTCAAAAATCCATCAATAAACTTCAACGTGTCCAGAACTCTGCTGCCCGTATTATCACTTGGATTCCTTCTATTCACCACATCTCCCCGGTCCCGAAGCAGCTACACTGGCTTCTGGTCAAACATCGCATCAGTTTTAAAATACTTCTGTATACATTCAAGGCTATTCATGTCCTCCCCCCTCCATATCTCTATGTTTTGGTTCAGATCACAATCCCATCTCGGTGTCTTAGATCTTCTTCTACTCTTTCTCTCACCGTTTATTCCCCTTGTCTTGTCACTATGGGGGGCAGGGACTTCAGTTGCTCTGCTCCTCGACTTTGGAATTCCCTACTTCCTGATTTGAGAACTATCACCTCATTTTCTCGACTCAAAACTCACCCATTCAAAATAGCTTATTCCACATAACCTTTCCACTTTACTGCTTTTAATCTGTTCCTTCTATTATGTTTCTCATTATTGTGCATATTCCCTGCTTTTATGCCTACTTTTACTACTTTTCAGTGTCCTTGAGTGTTCTGAAAGGCGCTTTTAAATAAAATGTATTATTATTATTATTATTATTATTATAATTATTTGCATAGAGCCTTTTTAGAATAGAGCAGAATAACCCCTTTGTACATGTACAACAAAATTATGGGTGCTCCACACCAACTGTGCAGTGTTTGTTAACAGTACAAATGGCCCAGGAAAAGAAGCTTTTAGTGAGTCTGAAGGTGTGGGACCAGATTGACCTGAGGTGCCAACCAGAGGGCAGTGGGTCAAACAGGTGGTCGGAGGGGTGCAAGGGGTCACCTGTGATGGCTCTGGTTTTCCTGAGATAGAAGGATCTGCTGCTGAGCTGACAGTGCACTGACAACCACCTATACACTCATTCAGTTAATGCATTATAAATGCATTGTGTACTCAAAACACAGCCCAAAGCAAAACAAACAAACAAAAAAAACCCCCACTGGATTTTTGCTTTGGGCTGTCTGCTTTGTGCTAAATCCTAAGAGCAAGATCTTAATTGTGTCCTCATTATGACAGGGATTTGTGTTGGTGTGAAGGAGTGTAATGTAGAGGTTTACATTGTTAACTGGTATGGTATGAGGCGATTATTTTCAGGTCATTTCAGGGAGACGTGAAAATAATGTATTGGTTCAAATAAGTACTGTCTCCTGGGAGTAATTAAGTAACATGCTGAATTACATTTCAGAAAAGTGTTTGGATGCTAATACACCAGTTGTGATGAAAGTATTGGAGAAACTTGTGATATCAGAGATTTTATTTTTTTTTAAATTTTTTTAAAATTTTTTTTATTAGTTTTTCTTTTTTCAAAAATAGTACATAATTACATAACATAATAAAGTGTACAATTCAGAACCAAAAATAAATAAATAAATAAAAAACAAACAAATAAACAAAAACAAATAAACAAAACAAAAACAAACAGACTGATAACTAAGCACAGAACACCAGGGCCCTGTGCTTCGTACGTCGCTTACTACATCCAAGATCAAATGAAACATCCAAGACCAAATCATCGCGCTAACTCTGAGCTCGCTATTCCGGTTCCCCGAACACACCTGTTGTTGACGATTAGTATAGCTGGATGGAGTAATGTGAGATCACTGGGTGGCCCAACAGGGGCTACGCATCGATAGTAGAAACATTGATCGGCAACCCTTTGATTGGTCGGCGAAAATGTCGAAGGAGCGCGCTCGGTATTTTTCGGCAGCAGAGCAAGAACTCTTGAGTGAGGGATTTCAGGAGTTTCAGAGTTTAATTAAAACGCAAGGGAACACTGCAAAGGCTGCAAAAGCAAGGAGAGAGGGCTGGCAGAAAGTTGCTGACAAATCAAACTCGTAAGTAATTCAATAATAACAATAATAATGGAGTGGATTTATATAGCGCTTTTCAAGGCACCCAAAGCGCTTTACAATGCCACTATTCATTCACTCTCACATTCACACACTGGTGGAGGCAGCTACGGTTGTAGCCACAGCTGCCCTGGGGCAGACTGACAGAAGCCAGGCTGCCATATTGCGCCATCGGCCCCTCTGGCCAACACCAGTAGGCGGTAGGGTAGATTTATCATATCACACCATATTATCCAATATTATATTACATTATATTATATTATAATATGTTATATTATATCCCCTTTCACATTAGAGCCACAACAGGACCCACTAGAACATGGGAACAAGTAAAAGTGAAATATAAGAATATTCTACAGAATGGTAATATTTATCACTTATATTGCTTGTCGTCTCTTGGAAAGAGACCCTGGAATACTCTGTTTGTTTGTTCATAACAGCAACCAAGAAAAGGGCAGAGCAAAAAAAAAGACAGGTGGTGGTCCTGCACCCCCTCGTCAACAAGTTGGTTAAGTGAATAATACCCTCACGGGAAAATCGATATCTCTCTATGAGCACACTGTCGCGCTGAGCTAAAGGATCCTGTCTGTCCCGCAATATACGCTGAATTCTGAGGACTCTCCTTATCAATCTTGCACCTTCCGCAATGGGTTGCTCGCGTAAACGGACAGGACATGGCTGCGACAGACTTCCCAAATCCACCTTCGCTTTTATAGCCGTGGTCTCTCATCTTGATTACACGAAGTAATTTACAATTACTACTCTGAAATATGAATTACATCTGTAATAATCACATACATGTAATAGAATGTTAATAGTACATTTCCCTTTTTTAGGGAATGACCTGTATGTATCTGTGTGAAATCAATAAAAGGATCAAGTGCTGCATTATCTTTAGTTACATTGATGTTATTTATTTATGGTGAAACAGTGGTGGAATATCGCTGTTGCTTTCGTATGAATGACGCGGACATACCTGCGTGGCCGCGATCTAATCCTGTTTACATAAAGTAAACCTGCTCCCCAGCAGGTTTACGCTTACGGCTCTGTTGCTATGACAGCAAGTCCCGGATGGGCTTCGGGGAACCGAACGATCCAGGATCACGCGAAATCGTCAACAATCTCATCCAGCTAACTCACTTAGCGCGGTACGAAGAACGGGCCCCAGGGGCCCGTTCTTCGTACCTCGCTAAGTACTTTACTTTATGTAAACAGGATTAGATCGCGGCCACTCGGGTATGTCCGCTTCATTTATACGAAAGCAACAGCAATATTTTACCACTGTTTCACCATAAATAAATAACATCAATGTAACTAAAGATAATGCAGCACTCGATCCTTTTATTGATTTCACACAGATACATACAGGTCATTTCCTAAAAAAGGGAAATGTACTATTAACATTCTATTACATGTATGTGATCATTACAGATGTAATACATATTTCAGAGTAGTAATTGCAAATCACTTCGTGTAATCAAGATGGGAGACCACGGCTATAAAAGCGAAGGTGGATTTGGGAAGTCTGTCGCAGCCATGTCCTGTCCTACGCGAGCCACCCATTGCGGAAGGTGCAAGATTGATAAGGAGAGTTTTCAGAATTCAGCGTATATTGCGGGACAGACAGGATCCTTCAGCTCAGTGCGACAGTGTGCTCGTTGAGAGATATCGATATTCCCGTGAGGGTATTATTTACTTAACCAACTTGTTGACGAGGGGGTGCAGGACCACCACCTGTCTTTTTTTTGCTCTGCCCTTTTCTTGGTTGCTGTTATGAACAAACAAACAGATTATTCCAGGGTCTCTTTCCAAGAGACGAAAAGCAATATAAGTGATAAATATTACTATTCTGTAGAATATTCTTATATTTCACTTTTACTTGTTCCCATGTTCTAGTGGGTCCTGTTGTGGCTCTAATGTGAAAGAGGATATAATGTAATATAACATAATATAATATAATGTAATATAATATCGGATAATATAGTGTGATATGATAAATCTACCCTACCGCCTACTGGTGTTGGCCAGAGGGGCCGATGGCGCAATATGGCAGCCTGGCTTCTGTCAGTCTGCCCCAGGGCAGCTGTGGCTACACCTGTAGCTGCCTCCACCAGTGTGTGAATGTGAGAGTGAATGAATAGTGGCATTGTCATGCGCTTTGGGTGCCTTGAAAAGCGCTATATCAATCCACTCCATTATTATTGTTATTATTAAATTACTTACGAGTTTAATTTGTCAGCAACTTTCTGCCAGCCCTCTCTCCTTGCTTTTGCAGCCTTTGCAGTGTTCCCTTGCGTTTTGATTAAACTCTGAAACTCCTGAAATCCCTCACTCAAGGGTTCTTGCTCTGCTGCCGAAAAATACCGAGCGCGCTCCTTCGACATTTTCGCCGACCAATCAGAGGGTTGCCAATCAGTGTTTCTACTATCGATGCGTAGCCCCTTTTACGACACCCAGTGATCTCACATTACTTCATCCAGCTGTACTAATAGTCAACAGCAGGTGTGTTCGGAGAACCGGATTAGCGAGCTCACGGTTAGCGCGATGATTTGGTCCTGGATGTGTCATTTGATCTTGGATGTAGTAAGCGAGGTACGAAGAACGGGCCCCAGCTCAGTTCCATCTAAAAAATAAATAAATAAATAAATAAAGAGAGAATACAATACCTGTGGTCCCAGTATTACGTTGCAGTTTGAACACACACTTTGAATCCTTGTAACATAATATTAGAAACATCAGGTTCCACATAGTTCAAGTATGGTTCCCACACCTTAAAGAATTGATCTGTTTTTGCAACACGTTCTCACTCCCAACTCGTCAAACGTGTGACGCATGGTCAGGCTCCCTCTGCTGCACTTATGGACGCGCAGGTACCCCCCTCGCGTCGGGAATTGACGTGAAGGGTCCTCCGATTGAAGAGATTGCCGCGGAAGTGCCTGTTGTCGGTATATTTAGACATTTTCCAAATCACATTGTAGTGACGTATACAGAACACAATAAATGATGGCGCCGAGGGGGACTATGGTGTGAAGACGTGTCTCCCGGAGCTCCGCAAAGCAATGACAAAAATATTGGTTTAAGACGCATCCGCACTTACTATATCAGCCCTGTAGGCTCTAAATAACCGTTCTTGCCGCCGAGCATCCGCTCGTTTATTTATTTTTTTATTTTTTCACTCTCTGAGGTCGGGAAACCTATTTTTGACAACTTCTGGGAAAGGCCGTAGGAGCTTCTTTCCTGGTTGGCTGTGGTGACCGTAGCAGTTGCGTCCGGGCAATCAAGTTCTCTCACTAAAAGCCTCACCATTTGCTTTTTATTTTTCTTTTGGTACAATGGCAGATAAGAGGGAGCACCGTCGAAAACGGGGTCAAGCCGGCACGGGTGGTTCTCAGAGCCCGGAGCTGGGCCGCGAATCCCAACGTGACGCGGCTATCACAGAGAGCAGCTACGAGCAGGGTGCGGGCGCACCGCTCGGTGAAGTCACATTTACGAGAGCATTGGAGGCTCTGAAACGGGACATCTGCGACAAGCTTGAATGCAAGATTGATACGGTTACCCATACACTGCGGTCAGAAATATCATCTGTGAAGGCTGAGTTTAAAGCTGCTATAACCACCCTACAGGCCACCGTTAATGCTCAAGGGACTACCATTAAAGATTTGGAGCTTTCAGCTACAACCTGCAGTGACGACCTGACTTCTCTTCAATCTGCTGTAAAGGTCCTAACGGAGGAGGTCAGACATCTCCAAGCTAAATGTGAGGACCTAGAAGGAAGATCAAGGCGTAACAATATTCGCCTTGTTGGCATCCCCGAGGGTTTGGAGTCTTCCAACCCTAGGGAGTTTATTTCCCATCTCCTGCAAGATCTTCTGAAACTGAATGAAGCACCTTTGTTAGATCGGGTTCACAGGTCCCTTGGGTCAAAGCCTAGAGAGGGAGCGCCTCCTCACCCACTTCTCATTAGAGTCCATTACTTCCATGTCAAGGAACAGCTGCTACGTCTTGCAGGGGCAAATTCTCCTCTACTTTACCAGGGCAGAAGGATTTCCATTTTTCCAGACTTCACACCTGCAGTGGCTAAAAAACGTTCACAGTTCACTGGTGTCAAGCGCCTTCTGCATTCCTGTCCTGGGATTAAGTTCAGCCTGTTCTATCCTGCGGAACTGAGGGTGACACTTCCAGATGGAGCTATACGTAAGTTTACTGATCCTGCGTCTGCCACGGACTTTGCCAATAAGATCCTGGGGGGCCCAGCCTCTCAGGGTACATAAGTGTCTTAGTCCATGGGCTGATATGTCCATTTTGCTTAATTTCTTTGAAATAATTTTTTTTTTTTTTTTTGTTTGTTTGTTTTTGATTTATAGGATGTCTCGTTCTAATATATTCTCATATAATCCTTGATTTGTCTTTGCCTTGTAATGCATGGAGCTTGAACTCAACTGGGACTTCGAATTGTTGGGAGGAAGTGCTCAGGGGTGTGTTTAGCGAGGGGTGCGCGCATCTTGTTAGGGAAGATGCTTCAGCATTTAGGGGGAAGTTTGGGTGTTTTTTGTTTTTTATGTTGTACTGCTCTGTACACTGATTTTGTTTTTTGCGTTTTTTTCATTGGTCAGCTTTGGCTTTTCTCAACCTATGTTTTAACATGGTATCGCAATTAAATATTAATACTCAACAAGCAGGTTACTCATTTAAGTTCTGTAGCTGGAATTGTAAAGGCTTGAACCAACCTATTAAAAGGAGCAAGGTCCTTCATCATTTGCAATTTTTGGGCGCCCAGGTTGTGTTCTTACAAGAAACACACCTAAAAATTTCAGATCATTTTAGACTTCGCAAGGGGTGGGTGGGTCAACTCTATCACTCTACATTTAATTCCAAAGTTCGTGGTGTTGCTATTTTAATACACAAATCAGTGCCATTTGTTTCTTCTAAGGTTATAGCGGACCAGAATGGTAGATTTATTATTGTGAGTGGTAGTATTTGGAACACTAAATTCATTTTTGCCAATGTTTATGCTCCCAATTGGGACGATCCAAATTTTTTTAGTATTCTTTTCACTAAAATTTCTGATTTGTCTTCCCACTATTTGGTTCTTGGTGGCGATTTTAATTGCTGGCTCGGGCCGCTGGATCGATCCTCAAATAAGCCTGGTAGGCAATCCAACTCTTCCAAAATTATTAATACGTTCCTTAAAGAATTCTCTGTTATTGATGCCTGGCGTTTCCTCAACCCTACACGTAGAGAATACACCTTTTTCTCCCCTGTTCATCATACATACACTCGTATTGATTATTTCCTACTGGACAGTCGACTTACTTCACAGATTCGCTCTTGCTCTCATAGTGCTATTGTCATTTCAGATCATGCTCCGTTGACTTTAGATTTGGCAGTGGGCCAATGTTCTCCGCCAGCTCCATGGCGTTTGAATACACGCTTGCTGTCAGACGATAAGTTTACCACATTTCTGAATTCCAAGATAGACTTATTCATAGAGACAAATATTACACCCGGAATATCACCCTCTATTTTGTGGGAAACGTTTAAGGCTTTTATCAGGGGACATATTATATCTTATGCTGGTTTTGAGGCAAACCAAAGGAAAGCAAAATTGTCCGAGCTCATAATACGCATATCGCAATTAGACGAGTTGTATGCTGTTTGCCCGGCACCAGAGGTCTATAATGATAGGCTGTCTTTGCAGACTGAGTTTGATCACCTGTCCTCTGCTCGGGCTGAAGAGATGTTGCTGAAATGTCAGTACTCCCAGTATGAATATGGGGATAAGGCCAGTAAACTGCTCTCTCATCAGCTCCGTAGTGCAGCAGCTGCACACTCCATTCCTCGGATTCAGACATTAAGTGGTGTCTCTACGGATCCTAGAATAATTAATGACCAATTTCGAGACTTTTATTCATCTCTCTATGCGTCTGAGTGTGCATTTAGTACGGAGGCTTTGGACTCATTTTTCAATCATCTTAAGCTCCCATCAATCGATCATACACACAGCCTCCAGCTGGAGGGACCAGTAACTGTAGAAGAGATCATGCAAGCTATCAGCAAACTGCAGTGTTCTAAGTGCCCCAGACAGGACGGGTTTCCGGTTGAGTTCTATCGTAAATTTATGCCTAAACTGGCTCCGCTCATGATAAATATGTATAAGCACTCACTGGAAGTTGGATCCCTCCCACCCTCTCTACTGCAGGCATCTATATCCCTGATCTTAAAAAAGGATAAGGATCCACTACAATGTGGCTCATACCGTCCCATTTCTTTGTTAAATGTGGATTATAAAATCCTTGCTAAACTTTTAGCGATGCGTGTAGAAGCAGTCTTACCATCTGTAATCAACCCGGACCAAACAGGCTTTATTAAAGGGAGATACGCCTTCTCTAACCTTAGACGTTTGTTTAATGTTCTTTACAATCCCTCAGACTCCAACAGCCCGGAGTTTGGGATCAGTCTAGATGCTGAGAAGGCTTTTGACAGGGTAGAGTGGGGATACCTCTTTTATGTCTTAGATAAATTTGGCTTTGGTAAAATATTCATCTCCTGGTTGAAACTTCTTTATACCTCCCCGCTTGCCGCTGTCAAAACAAATGGCACATGCTCTGACTTCTTTCCTCTGTTTAGGGGGACCAGGCAGGGCTGTCCTATGTCGCCGTTGCTATTTGCAATTGTAATTGAGCCCTTAGCCATATCGCTAAGATCAAACCCAGGTATCACCGGGGTTTCTAGAAATGGTATAGAACAAAGAGTCTCCTTATATGCAGATGACTTGCTTCTTTATATCTCAGAGCCAGCATCCTCATTCCCTTTGGTACTTTCAATACTTGAACAGTTTAGCCTTATTTCTGGCTATAAACTGAATCTTGCCAAGAGTGAACTGTTTCCCCTGAATGCTGCTGCACAGAAATATCAGTGCACAGCACTACCTTTTCGAGTTGTATCAGACAACTTCACATATTTAGGGGTTAAAATTACAAGTCATTTTCATGCTCTTTTCAAGCTTAATTTCGACCCACTTGTGGAGAAAGTTAGGCAGGATTTGGACAGATGGTCTCTACTCCATCTGTCTGTAGCAGGGCGCATAAATACAATTAAAATGAATATCCTCCCCAGATTTTCTTTTCTTTTTCAGTGTGTCCCTGTATTTATTCCAATTTCCTTTTTTGTTAAATTAGACAAGATTCTGTCTGGGTTTATCTGGAACAAAAAAAACACCCAGAATACGCAAGACATATCTTCAAAGACCGAAAAAGATGGGGGGGATGGCTTTACCAAACTTTATGTTCTATTATTGGGCATGTAATATTCGTATTCTCAGGTATTGGCTACAGGGGGAAGACACGAATAATGCCCCGGCCTGGCTCAGTTTGGAGACTTCTTCCTGTGTCTCAGCCTCTTTACCAGCCCTGATTTATGCCCAAAAGCAGCCTTCGAGTACAGGCTCTTATAATAACTCTATTGTCAAAGTTACCTTGAAAATATGGTATCAATTTCGTCGTTATTTTAAGTTGACCTTTTTTCCCCTTCAATCACCCATCTTGAAAAATCCCTCTTTTCAGCCTTCGTTAGCTGATGGTGCTTTTTATTTGTGGGCCTCTTTGGGTATCAGGTCTTTTTCTGATCTGTACATTCAGAATACATTTGCCTCCTTTGAACAGCTCTCATTGAAATTTGGCCTTCCAAAAAGTCACTTTTTTCGCTATTTACAAATCCGGAGTTTTGTTAAGGAGAAATCCTCTCAGTTCCCATCTAGACCTTCTTATCATGACTTTGATAACCTTCTATTGCCTCCGCCCTCATTACAGGGCCTGATCTCCTGTTTGTATGGGAGAATATGTTCCTTTGGCAACTCTTCAATCTCGGCTATTAAATTGGCATGGGAGCAGGATCTGGGGTGTGTGATTCAGGATGACTCTTGGGATAAAATTCTTTACCGGGTCCATGGCTCCTCATTCTGTGCCAAACATGGGCTGATTCAATGTAAGATTCTGCACCGTGTACATTGGACTAAGGCCAGACTAGCTCAAATATACCCCAATCTTAGCCCTGACTGCGACCGTTGTCATCAAACACCTGCCTCTTTAATGCATATGTTTTGGTCATGTTCATCCCTCAAACAATACTGGATTAATATTTTCTTGATTTTATCTAAGATCATCCAGCTAACCCTCCAACCTGTGCCCTTAACTGCTTTGTTTGGGGTTCTTCCTGATTCAGTTGCCTTGCCGACGCCTCAAGCGGATCTGGTCGCATTTCTCACCTTATTGGCAAGATGCAGAATATTGCTATGTTGGAAGTCCCCTTCTGCCCCATCCTGGGAAATCTGGATCAGAGACGTTCTGCATTTTAGCAAACTCGAAATGATTAAATTCACCCTGCGCGGGTCTACGGCCAAATTTTTTAAGACCTGGCAACCCTTTTTTGATCATGTTCAGACTTTGCGGTCTCGCAATGCTCCCAATTAGCCAGCTCAGACTCTATCATATTTTATTTTTTCTTATCTTATGTTCAAGTAAGAGGCCTAAGTTTAAGTATATGGATTCTATTGTGCCTGCGTTCTATGATGGTATTTATTTAACTACTTTATACATATTTCTTTTCTCTAACAGAATTGATTTATCCCTATAACTAAGTTGACCATTTATCATGTGTGGGTTTTTTTTTTTTTTTTTTTTTTTTGTGTGTTTTGGTTTTTATGTGTCTGTGTGGAGGTGGGGGTTTTGGATACTCTCCACATCTCCCTTGTACACTCAGGAACTGTTGTCTTGTACCCTAGGGTTTGTTACTAGTATTATTAGATTGGATTTTTTCCTTTTTCTGTTTGTACACCCACTGGTACTGCTATAATTATGAGGTGGGAGTGTATGTCTTATATTGCTTTATGTTCTTTAAAAAGAAAACGGCATATTGTTCAATTTGTCTTTTGTAAAAGTCGATGCAAAAACTTTAATAAAAATATCAGGCGGTAAGAACACAATAAATTATATAATGTAAACAACTACCTGAAAAACAGGTAGAACGATACTTTTGTATCGTTTATTGCATTTATGGAGGGAGTGATGTATGCTGGGTAATGGCACAGCTAGCTACTGGGTGACTTTATTCACCCGCTTCGGCTGTTATCAGCGTTATTAGCACAAATCAGTCCCATAGATATGGGCCATCTCCTGCTAGATTGTTCAGAAGGTTGTTCTCATCCATCCAGATGGAGGATCACTAACAGGAGCGTGGAAGACTCCAGAATCCACTCTGGCTGCAATCCGGTGGATATGCAGTGTGTACAGGTAAGACCGTTTAAACAGACAGCATTTATAGAATGACTATTAAAAGTCAGCGAGTGTCAGTAATGTTAATGTGGTTATGTTAGTAATACACCGAGTGCTAATATAACAGCTTTAAGATGCATTTGTAGATATTATTACGTGTTTTACCGTCTTTATGGTGCTAGCTTAAAGTTACGGTGTAAACGTTAGCTTATATTGGAGGAAAGCTGTTACTGGTTAAACGATGTTAGCACAGAAATATTAGCTTCTGTCATGACTGATGAAGTTACTAGTTAATAAAGTTTCCAGTAAAGTGTTTAATCGCAGCCACAGACTGACAGCAAATATCTCGATTAGCTTCAGTGCATCTCTAATAATTATGTGCAAGTTTCAGTGCTTCGTTTAAACTGTATGATACTTACTGTATACTGACCCAGGGTCAGTGTAAAATACAATCCTAGCTGTGTGAACAAAGCCTGGCTCCTTTAATCCTGCATGACAAACCTCAGGATGCAGGTTATTATTACTCTTTCCTGCTGGCACACCTGTCACACCTGAGAGTCAGCTAGAAACTTACAGTGACGTGGACATCATGCAAAGACTGCCAGACTCTGTAATACTGCAAATGATCAGTGACTCAGGTTAACACTAAACTTTAAACGGCACCTCTGTGTCTCTGTGTGCTGAACATCTAGGATTGAGTCAGGCTGCATCAGCTGAAGCTGTTATTTGTATATATCAGTATTTTTTATTCAGGTGTGGGGAAAATACGTAAGACTGCAGTGAAGCGATGCACCAGATGAATCCCTGGCCAAAGGTATCGTACTTAAATCACACTACTGATCCAGCCACATCAGCCTTTTGTGAGGTCTGTTTAAAGTAGACTAAAAATGAACTGCAGGTTCCTGAGAGGTGGACTGTGAGCACAGAAACACATGTTCATACATACAGCTGCAGCAAACTTACATTAATTTTAAATAGATTTGTTACTCTGATGTCTGTCTCTGTGTTAGTCCTCTGACAGACTGGTGACCTGTCCAGGTGTGCTCTACCTATGACTACTGGGACAGGCTCTGGCCTCTGTAATAGAAATTTTCTGTTATTCTCATTTAAAGTGCTTATGCATATGCTTAGTTGTGACACTGTTACTGTTCAGTGAAAGTTTCTAAAACTAGATGAACTTACTTCAGCATCAGCAGTTTGAGAAAACAACTCCCTTTACAGGTGCTGATAAGGCCAAGGGCACAAAACAGCATAACCATTGATCCGTTAGGTTTCATAGCGAGACACGTGAAGTGTGGTAGGATCAGTTTAACTTCCTCCCTCTTCCTTGGAATGCATAAAGGAGCAGGAGCACAACTTCTGTGGCAGCGCTGACATGACTGAACTGTGATGTTTGATGTGTGTTGGCGCAGTAATAAATAGCTTGATCACAGCTCTTTCTGTGTTGCAGACTTTATTAAAAAAATTCCACTAACATTTATGTGAAACTAATTGTAATAAAAAAATGAACAGGTGGTTTATAGATGTAAAAGAAAGAATCTGAAAACAACACTTTTTTGGTCTAAGGGATCAAAGTAGAAAACAGAACTGATGTTCAAGAACAAACCGTAGCTGCACTAATATTACACATCTCCATTGTTGTGGTGAACAGACATGTTGCTTTTAAAACCACATGCAGTGTGTGACCGTGACTGTTCACTGAGACCATGAACGCCACTTTGCTGAAGCCTTCGCCTTCTTCTTCTTCTTCTAAATTGGAAGCAGAAGGAGCACGAGCTGCTTTGATCTACTGAAAGGAAAAAGCAGAACATCTGAGCTGAAACCATTAAGACAGGAACAATCATTCAATGCTGTGTCTCAGGTGGCTTAGCCTGTTACAACTGTTGATACAAGCTAAATACGGTTAACACACAGTGTCAGGGAGCTCCAGTGTGGGAACTAGTGGCTTTAGGTTTGTAGTCATTTAACTTTCATCCATCCATTCATTTAATTCAGGAGGAAGAAATGTCAGGTTGATGCAGGCTGGTTACATGCATTTGGTCCCATGCTGTCTTTAACTAAATGACTTGGTTCACTTTATGGCTGGGCTGTATGTGGGGTTATATCATGTTATTTGGGCAGGAGTACCTGTCCCCTGTTAGACTTAGAAAGTTTCTCCATAAGTAGAGTTTCTAACTCTTCTAGCACATCTTCTAGCAAATAATGAATGTGTTACAGTTAAACTGACACTGGTCAGTGTAAATGGCTCATTGGGACACAGAAACCTTTAAATTAAACCCATCACCTGATATCGAGTGTCAAACAATATCAAAGCTGTAAAAGCTGTTTACAGTCACAATTTATAAAACTATGATTATAAATAAATTCAAACAAGTGAGCTTTTCTCTTTGTGCTGAATATCAACACTGTGATTTCTTAGACTGTAAGCTTTACTTTAGCGCAACCAGTTGTAGAAGCTGCCACTCCAAATGTCTTTTGATAACAAGAAAAAAATACCTTTTCAGTCCACGGCCTGAAGTTCTTCTCTGACATCTTCTGCAATCGGCTTTGTCTGCTGGTTTGAAGACAATAAACCACAAAAAGATGATTTAGTCACTTTGTCTGCGTCATGCAGCTCGAATGTGTCGTGTAACGATGTTGAATAGCTGTCGTTATCCCTCTGCTGTGTCAGTAGGATTGTACTGTACAGCATCTCATTGATATGTGAGGAATGCTAATGTAACACGATAACAGACTTACATCATTAAAACATAAAGGGCAGGAGATATTTAGATATTTTTATATTTATATTACATTTTATAGCTGACGGATATTACTAAATAGATAGAATTTACTAAATAGCTGGATGAACATGAAAAATATGTCTATAATAACAAATGACCATGAGAGCCAGTAGAATTAATTCAACTGGACACTCAAAAGACGTCCTTAAATGCTCTTTAAGTGGCAGAACAAACGAACAAACAGTTAATCGCTTACTTGAGATGAAATCTGCTCAGCTACTTTGAAAACAGCTTCTAACTGGTTCCTCCTGTAACAGGATGACTGCTCAGGGGTAAGGCCATCATGCAGTCCAGCAACCTTTATGGTTCTGCTTTGATTCACAAGGAACTACTAGGGAAACCTTCCAGCGCCTCCTGTGAAAGACACAGGCATAAACACAAACATTTATTAACATGTTCCACAGTCTTCCACTTTGATTTTCTCATCCTGTGGACAACAACGTACATGGATGCAGGTTTATTGTTAACTTTTGTAAGGTTTATTTAGTGAACATATCCAGCTGCAGCTCCACTGTGATCCTGAGCTGGATAAGCACTTAAGAAAATGTGTCAATAAATGGACAAACATCAACTTACTATATTTATCCAAACAGATGGGACCAATAATGCTTCACTGAGTTAGAGACTTTAACGTCTCTTCTATGTAAGAATGTCTCGTGCTGATATACCTGCAAACTTGACAACAAAGGTTTTTCAGACTGCATGTAGCTGTCCTCTATGTCAGCTCACACATTTACATTCATGTCACACTTATTTCTGCTTTCCCATTTTATAATTATTACTTGCATTTTGATTAGATACCTTGAGTTTGTAAATGATCAGATTACATAATTGGAATACAATGTATCCAATTCAGGGTTGCGGGAGGATGAAGCCTATCCCAGCTGATACAGGACAAAGACAGGATGCCAGTTTATTGCAGGGCTAACACGATATGTGTAACAGAAAATCCACTTAAATGTTTGATATTTCTTATAATAATCATAATTATGACTATTATTTAAAGGTTTCTTTATAAATACATTTTGATTTTTTATAACCTCTAAAATATAAACCTGAGCTGTTTCAGATTCTGACCTCTGACCTCACTGCAGCTCCCTCTTGGAAGTACGTCTGCTTCTTGTCTACCCCCAGTGTTGACCGCCTGCCCTTGATATCACGTACTGTACCTGAGGAACAAAAAAGGACAAACACTTGCCTTCATTTAAAAGTACATTCATACAGAGGTAATCTATGGAAACACACTAGTTCACCCTTTGGGAGGAATCAGTTCCTGTGAAACATTTCTGTAAATGAACATCATGTGGAGAATGAATGAAATGAGTTCTTCAGGTGACTCAGCAGTCCCACACTGACAAATGAAATCTAGTTAAACTATTAAGCATCTTTGCTCTTCTGAAATCTGTGTTAAACAACAACAAACATGAATTAGTAACAAAAATACAGCTGAGTCGAGGCTTTACAAACCACCAGCAGCCATAATGCTAAATTTTAATCTTCAAATGTTTCTGAGACGTCTTCAACCTGCTTTTAACACATTAAAGTCCCACAGTCAATGCAGCCTGACTCAATCCTAGATGTTCAGCACACAGAGACACAGAGGTGCCGTTTAAAGTTCAGTGATAACCTGAGTCACTGATCATTTGCAGTATTACAGAGTCTGGCAGTCTTTGCATGATGTCCACGTCACTGTACGTTTCTAGCTGACTCTCAGGTGTGACAGGTGTGCCAGCAGGAAAGAGTAATAATAACCTGCATCCTGAGGTTTGTCATGCAGGATTAAAGGAGCCAGGCTTTGTTCACACAGCTAGGATTGTATTTTACACTGACCCTGGGTCAGTATAAGTATCATACAGTTTAAACGAAGCACTGAAACTTGCACATATTTATTACAGATGCACTGAAGCTAATCGAGATATTTGCTGTCAGTCTGTGGCTGTGATTAAACACTTTACTGAAAACTTTATTAACTAGTAACTTCATCAGTCATGACAGAAGCTAATATTTCTGTGCTAACATCGTTTAACCAGTAACAGCTTTCCTCCAATATAAGCTAACGTTTACACCGTAACTTTAAGCTAGCACCATAAAGACGGTAAAACACGTAATAATATCTACAAATGCATCTTAAAGCTGTTATATTAGCACTCAGTGTATTACTAACATAACCACATTAACATTACTGACACTCGCTGACTTTTAATAGTCATTCTATAAATGCTGTCCGTTTAAATGGTCTTACCTGTACACACTGCATATCCACCGGATTGCAGCCAGAGTGGATTCTGGAGTCTTCCACGCTCCTGTTAGTGATCCTCCATCTGGATGGATGAGAACAACCTTCTGAACAATCTAGCAGGAGATGGCCCATATCTATGGGACTGATTTGTGCTAATAACGCCCATTGTATGGACTGATAACAGCCGAAGCGGGTGAATAAAGTCACCCAGTAGCTAGCTGTGCCATTACCCAGCATACATCACTCCCTCCATAAATGCAATAAACGATACAAAAGCATCGTTATACCTGTTTTTCAGGTAGTTGTTTACATTATATAATTTATTGTGTTCTGTATACGTCACTACAATGTGATTTGGAAAATGTCTAAATATACCGACAACAGGCACTTCCGCGGCAATCTCTTCAATCGGAGGACCCTTCACGTCAATTCCCGACGCGAGGGGGGTACCTGCACGTCCATAAGTGCAGCAGAGGGAGCCTGACCATGCGTCACACGTTTGACGAGTTGGGAGTGAGAACGTGTTGGTTTTTGAGTGCAGTATACATGTAAGATATTCCAATGGCACTAGATCCAACAATACTCTTTGCCAACCTTTAATAGTTGGTGCTTTTTCATAAATCCATTGGAGTAGTATATTCTTCCTTGCTGCATAGGTGAGAACACAGTACAATCTCCTATTATTCTTGGATATTAATCGCCGGCTGGGGAGGCCCAATATGAGAGACAGAGGGTCCATCTCCAATTCACAACCGAAAATCTTCTCCATTTCAGATAACACATTAGACCAATATTCTTGCAATTTCAAACATGACCAGAAGCTGTGAGTTAGGGTACCAATTTCTGTCTTACATTTGAGGCACATGGGTGAAAGGGTAGGATTATATTGATGTCTGCGAGATATGGATATATTCATTCTGTGTATGATTTTTAACTGTATTGCTTTGGTACGATTACAAACTGAGATTGATTTGGCATAACTCCAGACATCTTTCCACTCTTCATCATCAATTGCTATACCTAACTCCTTTTCCCATGTGCCTTTAAGCCTCTGTGACATCACTGAAAGTACAGAATATAAAGCCTTATAAAATATCTTCACAGGTACCTCTTTGTCTGTTAAAAATAATAATTTTTCAATAGGAGAGACTTCATGACTCTCACTAAAGTTAGTACTATGTAAAATATAATGCCTTATCTGTAAGTAACGGAAAAAGTCATGTTTGGGGAGAGAATATTTCTCAACCATTTGGTCAAATGGCATAACTACATTGTCGGAGAATAAGTCCCTCAGTCTCTGAATTCCTTTGTTCTTCCATTCCTTAAAACCTATATCGAACATCCCCGGTTGAAAGTCAAGATTATTCACAATAGGGGTAAACACAGATGTTAACTTCAACCTTCCCTCAATTCGACATACTGACCGCCAGGCCTTAAGTGTATTAAGTGTGACTGGATTATCACAGCTCAATCTAATATCTTTAAAGTTCTTAAAGAACAGTAAGTCCCTTAATGGATACTTTGAAAGAGAGGTTTCAATCCCCAACCAGATAGAGTGTGAATTATTTGTGACCCAGTCATGAATATAGCTCATGTGAGTACTCAATTGATATGTTCAAATATTTGGTAAATCTAGACCTCCTACTGAACCTGGGAGCTGCAGTGTAGCCATCTTAAGTTTTGGTCTGCGTTTGCTCCATATAAAAGAGCTTAGCCAGCCATTCAGATCCTTCATCACTTTATTTGAAAATATAACTGGAATCATTTGGACAGGCTATAACAGTCGAGGCAAAATATTCATCTTAATCAAAGCTATACGTCCTTGCCAGGAAACGGGTAGGGAATTCCATCTCTCCAAATCCTGCTTTACCTTCTTGAACAGAGGCACAAAATTTGCTTTATACATTTCTTTAAATTCTGGAGTTATAAATATCCCTAAGTATACAAAACCTGTGGGGTTTGGCACTGAATTACTGATATCAGAGATTTTAAAGCAAACCCCACCTTGCTGAACACGATTGTTAAACAATGGAAGGAAAACGTTCTCATATTTGATTAAAGTTTGTTGAAGGTTTTTGTCATGGTCTTCACCTCTCTCTCTCTCACTGTCTGTGTTTGTGTGTGCAGTTACCACAACCTCGCTGTCTGAGGAGGGTGCACAGTATCCTGCGGGACCAACATCACCCTGCGCGCCACCTTTTCCATCTGCTGCCCTCAGGGAGAAGGTACAGGTCTATACAGGCCAGAACATCCAGACTGGCCAACAGCCTGTATCCACAGGCTGTGAGGCTCCTGAACTCTCTGCCCCCCTCTCACGGACATTAACCATATCCAACTTCTTAATAGCAATGAACTGGTCTGCATTGGTGCATCATATCTTTATTCTCTTCCCCCTCCTGCCCCCCCCCCCCCTTTCTTAAATAGATAACTATCATATCTGATATCATATCTCACAGTACAATAATATTGAATGGGTTGCATTGTTGTATTTTGTCATGTTTCTCAGGTCTTTGTCTGAATTTCTACGAACATTATTGCTAAGGATTGTCTTATTGCATTGGAGTCACACTGGGTTAAATATGTACACTTGGGTTTTAAGGGGTATTTATTATTTTCTTCTTTTTTTTTTGGGTTGTATGGAAGCCCCAAACGCAATTTCATTGTTCTTGACAATGACAATAAATAAATAAATACTAAATACTAAGGGTTAGAGGCGGGTCTTCCTCCAGCTCCCACCTATCAGCACCTGGGCTGTTTACATAACTGTGGTTGACTGTGTGATCACGTGTTCATTACTTAAGCTGGTGGCCATCCATTCGATGTTAGATTGTTAACAAAGAACGGTTAGTGGAAATTGCTGTCCAATAATTTTTTTAAAGTCTCCTTAGGAGAGAAACTCACACTAATCTTCGGCTCCATTCTGCATAAGCTATCTGAAATGAATTTAATTAGGTTTATCTCATTTATAAAGTGATATTTCAGTGTGAATTTATCGTTTTGTTTTATGCTAACACAATGCATAAGCCTTATAGAAAGACACTGATCTGAAACGGCAAATAGCGTGTGTTTAAGAAGCAGGTTTTGTTGGGTTAGTTTTTTGTCATGAATCGCTGTGCGGCAGGCAGGAGTTGGACCCAAAAGGCAGGCACTCAGGCACGAAGTTTAAACACAAAGAACTCAGCTTTATTCGCTGGCAGGAGAAAGTCATACAAAGCAAACTAAACTGGAAACTCGCAAACTAAACCCACAGAGAGACACAGGGATATCCAGACAGCATGAGGGACGATGCGACACTGACTCAGAGAAACACAGGGTTTAAATACACTGGGAAGTAACGAGGGGAATGAGACACAGAAGGAGGGCACAGCTGGGAGAAATCAGGACTGACGAGACAAGCAAAGCAGGACACATTCACATAAGACACGGACCATCAAAGTAAAACAGGAAGGATCACACAGAGACGCGAACTTGACAGTGGAGACAGCAACTAAGAAACACAGAGACATAAACCAAAAGGCAGAGGACTCTAAGAACCGAGAGACACAGAGGGGAACCCAAACATGCAGACACAGACTTACACAGAACAGAGGGGACACAGAGAAACATGAAGGGCAAGGGATCGAAACTAGAAACCATAGAATAACTCACAAGTACAATAATACAAACATCACAAAGAACTAAAAACGCTGGGTCAGGAGACCCAGGACCGTGACAGTTTTTAACTCGTTGAGCCGAATTGGCGACTTTCCAACACGTGCTGCAGTGTCTTTGATGTACCATATTTTTAAGAACTTAAGGGGCACCGGATTATAAGGCGCACTGTAGCTCTCTTCGCGGAAACACAGACACAGGTCGGTTCTTTGAAACGGGCGTTTATTACTTGGGCTTTCTCTCCTCAGCTTCATCATCACCAGTACGCCCATGTGCCACTACGCCATGAGAACTGGTCACGAGTGAACATTACAACCCAATTAGCAACTTTACAGTACACATGTTAAGTCCAAACAAATAAAAACATTTCTCAAACGACAAATAGCTCGTTGACTGCTTGTCCTTGTGTTGCTTTTTCTTTTAGTAAACCTTTAGCGTAACATGCTTCATGAGAGACATCTGCTCCCTCGCAGTCCATGAAAAGTCTTGTGTACTCTCGTTAAGGGTATTCTCACGATACGCTAGCTCTTACACTTTACATATGTACATTTCAAATAAAGACATTTTAACCCAAACTATATATATATATTTATGAAATTATGTAACTTGTTTTAAATCAGTCATACACATCATGAAAGCTCTGCCAATCAGTAATCTACATGCATGACGTCATTTCCTTGTTACTCGGAAGCTGAAGCCCTCAGCTACAAACGCTACAGATATGCTAACAGCATTACAGATACGGATCATGAATTCACAAATTGCTGAGTATTTTAAGCGTGGCTTCACAAATGAGGAGATTCTTAGCTGAATCACATGGCATTACTATCAGCGTCACTCTGAGACAGGATATTTCTAACTTTAGAGATGTTGCACAAATGGAAGAAAGCAGTCCTACATATTTGTTTAATATGTGCGTTGAAGGACATATCCTGGTCAAAAATGACTCCAAGGTTCCTCGCAGCGTTACTGGAGGCCAAGGTAATGCCATCCAGAGGAAGAATCTGGTTCGATACCATATTTCTAAGCTTTTCAGGGCCGAGTACAATAACCTCAGTTTGATCTGAATTAAGAAGCAGAAAGTTAGCGGCCATCCAGGTCTTTATGTCTTTAAGACATTCCTGCAGTTTAACTCATTGGTGTGTGGTATCTGGCTTCATGGACAGATAGAGCTCGGTGTCATCTGCATAGCAGTGTAAATGTATGCTATGTCTTTTAATGATGCTGCCTAAGGGAAGCATGTATAATGTAAACAGAATTGGTCCTAGCACTGAACCCTGTGGAACTGGGAGCCTCGTCAGCCGGCGGGGAGGTTGCTACCATCCCTTGCAGGGGTTCTCTGCTCTCAAGGACCCCACTGAGGTGTGTGTGTGTGTGTGTGGGGGGGGTGATCTCAGCCTGGCTGTCTATTGTCTTTATTGTCTTATGTAGTCTGGAAGTTGACTGAATGTTAGGTTGCTTGTAGTTTTTCCACCTGCGGCAAAGTCAGGTGGGTGTCCTGGGCTCTGTGGAGCTTTGTGGTGCTGCTGCTGGATGGGCTGGTCTGGATGGGCCTGGGCCCCCCTGCCCTTGATGGATTCCTTGGTGGAACTGGGGTACCAGTATGGACCAGTATGGAAGAGCTGATCCATTTGGGAAAGTAAATCTATTGGGAATTTTTCTTGGCTTTCAGACAATAATTCTGATTGCTACAGTGTCGGACAGCACACACTGACAGAAAAATATATCCATCCATCCATTCGCTTCTGCTTATCTTTTTTCAGGGTCGTGGAGGGTGCTGGAGCCTATCCCAGCTGTCACAGGGCGAGAGGCGGGGCGATCGTGGCTTCGGGACGATCGTGGCTCAAGAGGTGGGAGTGAATAAAACATTAGATGTAAATTAAAGTCGGTGTAAATGATAATGTTGCCTGTTTATTACCCTTCATTGGGTAGGGGCTCAGGGGAGTGCCGCCTCCACCTGAGTTACAGATCATTTTCAAAAAATGGGATAAAAAACAACCGGTATGTATCTAGAGCACTCTGCTATTACTAATTTTGTTCACAAGTGATAAGACAGTCTTTCACCACACTGACCTGCACAGCAGGAGCTGACTGACAATGGAAACGTTAACTTTCCACAACTATTTAGCAAAAGCAAAATAGAATAATGGACCCACAAGTCAGTTCAATACATGACTTCACCCTGTTCAAAGTGTATGACACCAAAAGAATTAAAGGTTGAAACTTGAGCATGCTGCCTCAGTAACACAAACGATATACCAGGCCAACACTAGGTGTGAATATCTTGTGACAACTAATTTGTACATAAGGTGTAGTTTTGTCATGCACTATGTGAATAGATAAAAAAGTCCACTTTGAAAACACTTCAGCCGAGGTTAAACCAATTAAGAAATTCAATCTGACAGGCAGGCGGACACATGCTGCCTAATATTGCTTCCAGGTGACAGCATAGAGATACTCAGTAATAAGAAAACAATGACATCCAACAGCCCCACTTACACCCTCAACACATCCTGTTTTTGTACTCATTTCTGTGATGTGTTCATGGTGAGGATCTCGAAGTTGGGTTTGTGGTTCATAAGTATCTCTCTAGTGCTACCGAGGAGGAGTGAGCATAAACAGATTATCTCTTCTTATGTAGCAGGTAATTTTAGGTGCATAAATTCAATCAGCTAAACAAATATTGCCAAACATAAAGTCTATTTTCTTCTAAGCAGTTTGTAAATGTCACGGTCCTGGGCCTGTGGCCCAGTGTTTTGATTCTATATTATTGTTTATTGGTCTGTTTTCCTTTTTGTTCTTGGATTATGACTACAGGTGTTTGGTTTCTATTCTATATTTCTTAGCTTGTGTATTCCTTTGCCCCTGATGTCACTCTGACCCCTGTACTGTGTTCTTCCTGTTCTTGGTCAGAGTTATCTGTGTTCAGTCTGTGGATTTCCTGTTTTATTTTGAAGGTTCATATCTTATGTCAGTGTTTCTAGTTTCGCTTCCTCTGTCTCGTTTAGTCTAATTTCTCCCGGCTGTGTTCCCACCTGTTCCTCGTTCCCTCATGTTCCTGCCCGGGTATTTCTAGTGTGTGTCCTCCAGTGTTCTGCGTCGCGTCGTTAACGTCAGTTCACCCTCAACTAGCTGTGTGTTTTGCCTCTGTGTTTCCAGTCTTTTGTCTCCGGGCTCCAAGTGTTTCTTAGTAGTTTTGGGTTCTCAGTTTAGGGTTGTGGTTTTGAGTTATGTTTGGAGCTTCTGCCACAGCGCAATAAAGCTGCGTTTTCTGTGTACCGAGTCCAGCATTTGGGTCCTCTTCTCCTGCCCTCACACAGCACACCATGACAGTAACACATATTTGCATTTTTCTGGAGAAAGTTTTAACCCAAATTCTTTCAAGCGATTCAACACTCTCAGCAAACGGTCTTCGTGCTCCTCAAGGGTGTTGGAGAACATCATCAAATCATCCAAAAACTCCAGGACCTCTTTCAAGTGCAAGTCTCCCATGCACTTCTCCATGAGTGTTTGGAACGTTGAAGGTGCATTAGTAACTCCTTGAGGCATTCGGTTGAACTCCCAAAACCCAATTGGCGTTACAAAAGCGGTTTTGGCTTTATCAGCTTCATCCATCTCTATCTGATAATTACCAGATTTGAGATCAAGCACAGAGAACCATTTCGATCCAGTGAGTGCTGTAAACGATTCCTCCAAGTTAGGCAATGCATTGCATTAGGCACTGCAATGACACTCAAAGCTGGTATGTAGATGTCTTGCTCTGTTCCGTTTGACACAACAACTGGAACCTGAGTGTGTGTACCAGCTTTAAGAGCGACTAGACAATTACTGACACACAAACCACCCGGTAGGCCTGAACCCGGGTGCTGAATGACAACACATTGACTAGATGGGCTGAGAAGCTTGGCAGAACCCTCGACCACAACTGTGCAGCCAGCTGAAATTAGCACAGGAGATTTACTAAGGGTGGTCACAACACCAAGATGATCATTACAATTCTGTTGGCACGTCACTTGGAGAGTTTGCAGAACTGCTCTGTACCCGTAAGAGGTAGGCTGGAATGATGAACAGTTACTAGAAGAGAATTGTTCATAAAGAATTTCAAGTGTATTCATGCCAATAAGTACTGAGGTTGGAAAATCAGGTCTCACATCAGGAACAACAAGTGCAAGCGTTTGAACTGGGAAGTCACTCCCAAGAAAGTCTTTTGGAAATGTCATGGGAACTTCAACATACCCAAGGTATGGAACACACTGACCAGCAGCCCCCTCCACATGAAGAAGCTCATTCAATGGGTGGACTGGCTGATCGGAGAGATGCTCATTATAAAATGAAACTGGAATTCTGGTAACCGGGGAACCAGTATCCAGTAGACACGGGCAGTTGCAACCTGCAATGTTGACTTCTGCTGTACATTTGGATCCAACTAATCCTGGTGGTAATCTAGTGTGGATCATTGTCTTTGTCTGCAATTTTGCACACTTGGCATGCTTTTTGTTCTCAGCGGGACAAGGTTGGTCCAGCTCAGCTCCTGTTTGCCCTTCCACAGGAACCGGAACTAGTTTAAATCCTCAGAAGCAGTGGACTTTTGCTTCTGCCACTTTTGTTTGTTCTCAAATTGTTTCCGCTTAGCACTTACCAATGCTGAATTTGGTGCATTTTCACATTGTGGCTTAATGTGACAATCTTCTCCACAGCGGAAGCAAAACCCTGGTTTAGGGCTGGAGATGCTAGGTTTTGGATTCTTACCAACCTTCTTCGGCCCATACGGCTTTGGAGCTGGGCAGGCAGCAACCGGTGGTTTGACATTACACTGCTGTGCTGTCAAAGCTGCAAGCTGCTGTTGTATAGCTGCCATCTGTTGTGAGAGCTGTTTAGTCAGAGTGGTTAGCGCAGTACAGAGGTTAGTTTCTTCTCCAGTGTTGGCAAACTGGGCATTAGTGGTGGCTTTCTGTTTTGTCGGTCCCAAATGCTTTTTCATCCTTAATGTCTTTGCTGCCTCTCTGTCCTCTTCAGTTCGAAGGAGTAATAGAAGTTCAGTAAATTTGGGGGGTTGTGTTTCTTTTGTTTAAGTTGGAGTTCCGATATTAAATTGTTATCCCAACATCCCCTGCAGAATTGATTCAACAGTCGGTTGTCCATGTCTTTCTCTAAAACACCTCCTCTTTTTGCTGCATGCTGTAATACCACCTGCAGACGTTGCAAATAGGCCGAAGGCTTTTCTCCACTGTCCAGGAAGGTGTCCATGAACTTGGCATATAACTCTTCTCCATCTTGCACAGTGCCATAGGCTGAGTCAAGTTGTTTCATATAGACTTCTGGTGGTGTGTCAAGGCTGAGATATTTTACCATATTACAGGCAGGAGGGAGTAGACTGTCACGAATCAGTCTGGTGCGCTGCAGATCAGATATAGATGGATCTTTCAGGGCTAATTCAACACCTGACTGCCATATATCATAATCTGTCTCTTGAATTGGCCTGGGCACTTTACCAGAAAACGCTCTCAGTCGATGGAATGCATGCAGCGAACTGTCCCCACTCCGAACAACGTGTTCCACAACATAGCGTTGTACTTCAGGAGGGTTGAGATCAGCCGCTGGAATGGAGGCAGAATGCCTCTCTCTGCCTTGTGCTTCAGCACCATTGGAAACAGAAGGGGACTTAGATGGAAGAGAGGCTGGTCGTGAAGGAGGAAAGACTGAATTGGGAGGTTTTGAATCTTCTGGTTCTGGTTTTGCAACCACTGGAGTCTCTGGGTTGAGCTCTGCAAGGGACCGGCGTATCTGGGTCATCCCCTCACTGAGGACTTCTGCATAATCCCTCCCAGATAATTTGGCTATTCTTTTTAAGTCTGCCAAGTAAGTATTTGTCTTGGAACCACTAACTTTTGATGCATAAATTTCAGATAGACTTTCAATGTGGAGTTTGTCACCTGAATCTGAAATAGATGTGTGCGGTAACAACTGAGACAAATGCGTTAAAGATAAACCCGAAGCGTACTCAGCGACAAGCATGTTATTAAATTCAGATTCTGGTGAATCTATAGTAACCTTGCGGCCTATGTCACCATACTGTTCAAGGAAATGTATAACTTCATCAACCGTGTGCTCAGTTACTCCGTCAATTAAAACTGCATTTGGGATCTTAATGGCAAGTGTCTCAAAAACTTCCATTATGGGGAAAAATAAATTGGTGAGTTTGAATATATATTAATTACTAACCAAATCAGCTCCTGGCTGGCTCGCCAAGAAATGTAACACTGATGAAGCGCTAATGAATTAATACAGACTAGGTATCCGGCTTCCTCCCACCGTCCAAAGACATGCAGCTTGTGGGGATAGGTTAATTGGATAATCCAAATTGTCACTAGGTGTGAATGTGCGAATGAATGTGAGTGCAAATGGTTGTTTGTCCCTGTGTGTTGGCCCTGCGACAGACTGGCGACCTGTCCAGGGTGTACCCTGCCTCTCGCCCTATGACAGCTGGGATAGGCTCCAGCGCCCCCTGCGACCCTGAAAAGGATAAGCGGAAGCGAATGGATGGATGGATGGAGGTATTGAGTGAAATATTATGGTTATTATTAATCAGAATATTTAGGAATGCTACTGGAGCTGATGGGCAGTAATTAATAAATACACACAACACAAAATGCTTTTGCAGATACCACGTATTTAACCAATGTCATGATTCGAGTTTTGAGGAGAAGACAAACGACTGCATGGTCTCAGTAGATGCCAGAATAGTGATCTTTATTACACACTTCTATAACAGAAGCATGGGAAGACAAGCGTACAGCAACAGATCTCCGCCGGGCGGCGGCTCTCCATATCTTTTATATTATTCATGATGACGTCACACAGACCTTACTGGAAATGATAACTTCCCCTCAGTCAGAAAGTTCTCCTTCTATGTCCTTCTATGGCTAAGAACAACAACATGTTCCAGATGTTTCTACTCCTCTGTATCTGGGAACATAACCAATAGTGTGTAGAATGTGTAGTTGTGTGAGAGTGTCAGTTTCCGGCCAACAAACGGTCAGTGTCCTTATCTGACTCTGTTTTGGGCCATCTGGATCCACAGCTAAGCTGGTGGAGAATTACCTTGTAGCCGATTTACTAAGAATGATATGATGAATGATACAATGATATATTGCTGATAAACTGATGCAGACTAATGAAGTAATAATGAACTAATAACAGTGCATGTAAATGATATCAGTGAGATTAAAATAACATACATTATCCTAACAACTCCTTTGAAACAATGTAAGACATTCAACATAATACAGGTCAATCCAACAGATCTAATGATTTTCACACTCTTCTAAGTCAGAGGTCTAAGGCAAACTAAAACTACATACCATATCATAATGCAACTACTTTGATCTCATATATAAGGTAACATATGATAACAAAATAATCTCACATTTCCCCCTTTAATCTCTTATCTCAAAGAGATTCCTTACATCGTACACTCTAATGTTGCCACGTCCACATCTCCTTGGTCCCGAGACCCTCTGTCCCCCTTTAACGGGTGGACCGTATGGGGGATGACCTCTGCCTTTACGCAGTTCAGATGCAAGCAAAGTTAGACTTACACCCCTGACAGCAGTTACAGATGACACTCCCATCAGTCCCCAATTCTCCCACAGCTTTATTTTGGTGCTCCGGTTTTCCACCCCCTTTTTACCACTTATACCCTTCAAATGTACTTAGAATAGCCCCTCTGTCTAACGGGCTTTTAACCTTTACTTTATTGGTGCAGCTACCAGTATCTTCCAGTTGGGTGATTCTCAGCTTCTTTCTTCGACTTCCGGGGTTAGACCACCCTTTAGTCGTTACACAGATCTGGGGATTATTCTGCCCCTCTTTCAAACAAAGATCCGTGTGTTTGTTGTCCGTTGTCACCGCCGTGTCCCCCTTTTTGCCAAGAGCCTCTCGAACCTCGTTGGTCTCTGGTGTTCCTAGTTTTCGCCAACCCCTTCCTGGTTATTGCTGTGGTTATGGGATCCATCTTCTCAAGGAGCCCCAAGGCCATAACACTTGACCCCAGTTGCTGTGAAGGGTCCTCATATCTCCGTGTCCCCGTCTGGTGTCTGTTCCCCTCTCTGCAAGAGACAGAAAGCCAACACCTCTCCCTCGCTGGCTCTCCTAACCTAATGTTGTTGACTTTGTTTATTCCAATCCTATGCTATGCTTATGTGTGTAAGCGTGCATGCATTTAACCCTCTGCACGTGAAGTCAATAGCTCCAATATATCAATCCGATCCGTTGTCGGATGAAGCTCCTTATAAGTACAAGTGAACAACAAACCTCAAACAAATTGGGCATTCTTAATTCCAACTTAAGTGTAGTACTCAGTTTCTGATCATCTAATTATGCTTCTCACTTGTCCCCTAAATTGTCTAAAAACCTTTAATTTTGCCATACCTAAATTATTAAAACACAAACCAAATCATAGACCCCCTATATAGCTTTTGCCTTTATGAACCTGAGCACAATTCTATAATGAGCAACAACCTGCAATACGTACCAAAAATCTTCATGGTCACACCTGCAATTAAAGATCAAATGCACTTTATACCTGTTTTAATTCTTCCTTATATAGAACCTCCTCAGTTTCAGGTTAGTTTTAATTAGTCTCAATTAATCGTTCTAGTTGTATTTTGCAATCTCCCCACTGCAACTGCACAAGAACACTACACATCCTCTCTAAAACACTCTCCCGCCAACCTGTAACCCTGTGTAAAAACATTAGTCAGCAGTTACCTGTTAAGCTCCTTTAACTCCTAAAAAGCAAACCTGTTAAATCAAACAGCTTATTTACAACCACCTGTAAATCATAAGAGTAATAAAAGATTCAGCACAACAGACAAGTATCATGTTCAGGTTTTCTCCAATCATTAAATCACTATTATTGCCGCAATTTGTTTTATTCACCCTTTAGGCAATGTTACTCCACTTGTTTATCACTAAGAGCCCCCTAATTGGCCAGTTAGTGAGCTCTATGTCAAACTGTCCCCAAATTTGTTATTACTTGTTTTATTATTATTCTTTTTTTTCATGTCACTTGTCTGTTTTCTCCTGCACCCTCCTCACGCATTCTTAACAAAGCAAAGCAAACATTAGCAGCACATTGACCGCGGTCAGCCATCTACCTCCCAGAGATGCTATAAAAGATTTCCTGTAAAAAGAATCACACTGTTTTCAAGACAGGATGTGTCTCCCACAATTTAATCGCCTGTAGAGAAGAAACTGCAAATGTTAGCACTGCGCAGGTGTGTACACACAATTTCACATACACAGAAAGTTAAAGTTAAATTGTCATGCAACCTCAGATGTCGCTGTCCTCCTTCTGCTCCTGTAGAAAGAAACACATAAATTCATCCACCCTTTTATCCTATCTAGGTGGAGGTTAACCTTGAGTCATGGTCAAGTCTTGTCATCTTTTACCAGTCAGTCCGTTTGTTTTTATTTCCAGTCTTTCATCCATTCATTCTTCCATTCATCCATTCTTTCTTTCTTTGCTGATAGTGGAAACCATCGCCGCATTTAGATTTCCGCCCTCAGCAAAATGAGCTCATTTCAAAAGAAAAACAAAAAGTTGAGATCGCCGACTTGTAATGCTTGTAATTTCCGATATGCAGATCTGCTTAAAGAAAAATTCAGAAACAAAAATCAGTGCACTGTTCAAAATATAAATCAAAGTAAAATGAAAGATAACAAAAACAAAAATGCAGACGCCCGGGTCTTAGGACTTGTCACTGAATATTCCTCCTATCAGCAAAAATGCCAAACCTAAACCTAAACAGAGTCCACTCAACACCACCTCAACCTTTTCATATTCATAAACCTATATGTTTTTGTGTTCGTGAAACAAAATTGAACCATTTCCATATTAAGTAATTTGAGCTCTTGAAATGTTTTAGTGCTCTTAACTCTGCCAGTTTACCTCAACACTCATTCAATAACTTTTATTCAACTGCTACTTGGTCACTCAGATTTTACCTGTTCAAATTGCCTAGGGTTCAACAAAGTCTACATCCTAGTTATCATGAAACTTGAACGGGTCTACAATGATTTACTTACAATAATTTAGAATCATCACTCAACCTAGCTCTAAGACTGGCACTGCGTGACTTTTCTCACACTGGAAACCAGAATTTAATATAGATCTTTAATACCTCAGGCAATCGTGTTCAACAACAGAGCTTTCTCTTCTTCTCTTTTTTAGTGTACAGTAAACAATGGAGTCGAGGCCTTAAGCCCCAGATATCTCGCACGGGCATCGTTTTCATAACCAAACTGCTCTGGAGTCTGCTCCCCGAACCACACAAATGCCCTCTGGGCTTATTATTGTAACAGATTCTGTATTTGGATTTGTTGTGTGCAGCATTGAGCCTTTGTCAATAAAGCATTCTTCATTGCAGCAGCTGGAGCATTGTGTGTCACTTCCTAGTGAATTG
Source organism: Diplotaxodon limnothrissa (assembly GCF_057381915.1). Lineage (NCBI taxonomy): Eukaryota > Metazoa > Chordata > Actinopteri > Cichliformes > Cichlidae > Diplotaxodon > Diplotaxodon limnothrissa. The sequence goes on from NC_140611.1 coordinate 1,551,512, forward strand.
AATCAACATTTTGATTTTGGTGCATGGGTGTGTATCAGTTTTCACTCACTCAACGAGTGCATAAGTGTTCATGTGTGTGTTTCTCTTTTTCTAAGTCGGCGCATGCAGAAGTGTGTGTTTTTGTTCATCACCTTCCTGTTCTGTTGTTTGGGTAAACCAGCGGCCTGAAGCATGCCCTGGGGTCCTGCCCTCCTCTTTGGGTCTGTTTGCATCCGTTGTTGCAGCTGCCTGCCTCTTCTTCTTCTCCTTATAACTTGACTCTTTTGCTTCTGTAGCTCCTTCCGGGCTTGCTCCTGCTGTTGGAGCTTTGGGTCAGGTCTGGCAACCTCCTGCTCCAGCAAGCTGCCGCCTGATTTCAAGTCCTGTATGTGGGACTCCAAGTCTGACTGATGGGTTCAATTAGCAGCCAGCTCCTCCGGAGCCATGCTCAGTTTCTGCTTCTGATACCTTAAGCTCTTACTGAGGGCAAAAACCTCAGAGTCTTTTCCTTCCACGTCAGATCAGAGTCTATTTATGTTGCCCTTACTTTGCTCCACGGCCTTCTGCAGCTCTGCTGTTCGGCTCTTCTCAGAGGTCAGCATTCTTTTGCTCACCCTCCCTTTTCCTCCTAGCTCCATGCGCGTCTCGTCACAGCTCTGTCAGCTGACGCAGTCTGGGAATTTCCCCCGTGTAGTGAAACGGGCTTTAGGTTTAGTGCTCTCCGTCTCTGCTGCATGAGATCGCATTCCTGCAGCACTGTTGACATTTTCCGGTCGTTGTTGTGGGTCAAAGATGGTAGCGGAAAGGGCAACGATGGTAGAGGGGAGGGTAGGAGTCCAGGTCAGCCTCGGCTTTTCATAAAGAAAAAACAAAAACAAAACAAAACAGGCGAACAGGAAAATGATGTTGTGTTGGCTGTGTTATTCGGAGAGGGGAGAAACAACGAGGCCTCCTCTCCCCCCTTTTTGTTTTTTCTCACCCTATAATCAACTCATAACCCCCCAAGTTGGCAGGACAACACAGGTACGTGTTAAAATTCTTAAGATCCTGTTTAGAAACCTAAAAAGGAATTTTCTGTCATTCAGTAGTCATTTGTCTTAAACAATCAACAAAAACATGTCCCAATTCGACCCTTTTAACCACTAAATTTGTCGTGTCCTCACTTAATCATCAGACCAATGTCTTTGTCTTTCCAAGTTAAGTTGTTGTTCTGCAACCCAGAGAGTTTATTTGTCAGTAGTGGATAAACTATATCCTTTAAAAACTGGTGTATGTTAAGTGTCGCTGCTTTAACCCTGCTTGTGCGTGCACACGTATGTAAGCTGTTTCTTCATTGTGTATGTTTGTGTTCTTAGCCAGGTTTAATTAATGTTTATGCATTAATCGTTATGCTTGTCCTTATGAGGTTAATGCATTTTCTGCTTATATATGTGAATTTGCATGATATATGTGAATTTGCATGTGTTGCTTTTGCAGTCTGTCAGACTCCTACACATTTCTCCACTTGAGCCGTCAGTTTTCTTCCCCCAATTTGCTAACCCAAATTTTAAGTTCCCACCTTATTAACAGCATTCCTGGTCCTCAGCCAGAAGTTAGGGCCCACTTGTCAGGTTTATCGAGACATGGCGCTGTGAACAATTCAACCAGAAACTTGCCTTAACATATCCAGTCAAGTTAACCTATAGGTTTTCCTTCCGACCGCTGCACGTGGAGAATTGATCCAGGTCTGTTTATTTTCCACCTGAAGAAACATAACTGAGACATTTTATTATCATCATGAGTACTTAAACTACCCGTCTCCCCCTCTCTGGTCAGAAATATCAGCTTATGTCCTGTGTATAAGTGTAAGCAGGTCTTCATTGCTGATCCTATATATTTTTGTTAATGTTCAGTGAGTGTAAGCTGCTTTCTTCATTGCCTCTATATGTTATGGTCAGGGTGAATTCATGCATCGTGTCACTGATTTCTTCATTCAAAACTATCTCACTTCTGATTCTTTATAAGAGTATAATTTCACATGTAACACTTTGTGTATGTGTGTTTTCCATTCACTCATGCAATTGTCAGTTATTTTCTTTCTTTATTTTATCTTCTTCTATTTACCTCTTTAGTTTTCTGGTGGACATCTCTAAACACCATCATGAGTTCAGGCTTTCACTTCAATCTAATTATACCCTATATTCTTGCAGTCTAGCTTCACCTCTCCACTGGTTCCCGTCCTCTTCTCTCAGTGTCCTTTTGTGGTCCTGAATTCTCCAGCACAGTCCGTGTCTTCTCCGTTTCTCTTCAGTATTTCCTTCTGGATTAAGTCTCAGCCTGGCAAAATATCACCCTCAGTGTCATGTCACTGTGTTCTTACCAGCCTGCAGTCCACCGTGCATTTCCCATCACGTGGTTTCTTCTTCTCTGTTGATGCTTTCAATCGTCTCTTTCATGATTACTCCAAGCATGGCAAATCTGACAATCAGTGTTCAGTGCTTTCCCACCGTTCAACTGTCCAGCCTGTAACTCAGAGTGCATGTCAGTTTGGTTAACAGTTCAGTTGCACTTTTTTTGGCTGCTTGTAAATTCTTCTCAAGTTCACGATGTTCTATTGGTCTTCATCAGGAGATTAATTGTCCTTTGGGCTTCTTCTCAGGATAGGGACAAGTGCCAGGTCAAGCTGTAAAATTTTAAGCCAAAATCTGGCCTGTTTTCTCCCAATTATCCTACTCTACTGGTTTTGGCACCGTACTCAAAATTCCAGGTTGAGAGAAGTCCACCTTTATTCATCTGTAACCTGTATTAACACACTAAAACAAACGATTAATATCATTTCATTTCTTTCCTTAAAGTCTCCATGGCCTTATGCCCATTCAACCCCCAAAGAAACAGAGAAAAAAAAACAGTTTTGCACTTTTTCCTTTAATATTAAATGGACGCACGCTGGCCCCCCTTTCTCTCCTTCTCTCTCTGTGCTCATACACACACTCAATGCGGAGTTACAGGTCCCCCCTCCTTGCAGCTACCACGAGCTCCTTCTATGGGCATGCACACTTCCTGTCACACACACACAGCCCCAACCTTTTTTCCTCCAACACAGAGAGTTTCTCTACTCTTCTTTTTTTTTTATCCCTCCAGCACACATACACACACAAAATCCCTTCTCAGAGGGAGAACAGAAAAGAGAAAAGAGTTTTCCTTTTTTTCAACAGGCAGTTTCAGATTTAACAAGATGACAGTTTATACACTAATTTACACTTTATTTACACACACGCACACAAGTAATTTACATTCTATTTACATACACGGGCCCGTATAGACATAAACACACCGCATGCCAGAACCACTTATCTCGTTTATGTCTCTAGCGGTGTTCCTAAACTTTTGAGTAATTTAAAAGCCTCTAAGCCCAGGGCCGCGCCCTTGCTAATCAATGCACGCTTCGGGACCGCCCTCCCGAAGTTCCTAATTCCTAAGTTCTAATTAATTTATAACTGCTTCCTGTCAGGAGAGACTAGGACCTCCACCTGCGGCGTGAAATATCCCAGATCACGCTTTTGGCTTTACTTAAAGTTCACAAGTCCCCAACGTTGAATGGATAACAGTCGAGTCCCCGACTCTGTCGATCAAAAATGCAGTAGAAGGCAATCCCCCATGGATTACCTAGCCTTTTTAGAGAGTCCCAAGTCCCCACGGAAGGCCAACTCCGGGCTTAACATACCCCCGCGTCCGTTGGTATGTGGCGCTTGCCAAAACGCTGAACATACTGCACCTTAGGGGCCGCGCCCCAGTTCTAAAACAATTTATTCAAGATATTATAAGCATCACTGCGGGGTCTCCGCCCCCAGTTATTAATTACCTGACGCCCGAGACCGCGTCTCTGCTTTTCAATCAAATCAAATACCCTACACTACCTGCTGATCTGGCTGGCACCCAGTCAACTTACGTCACTTTAAACACTTTAAACCGTATTGCCTTAAAACATAACCTCTTAACTCAAAGTTCACTTCAAATATTCCCCCTTAAGTTTTAACACTAATTACCCCAAAATCACCCCGGACCGAACAGAAGCCCCACTGAGTGAACATTTAATTTAGCTTAATTTCCAATTCAGCACCTTTGGACATCACTCAACAGGCGGTGCTTACCTCTCCTATTTCGGGGCCCATCACTCAGTCGAGCTCCTGGCCGTCCGTCTGACACCACTAGACCGTCAGCCAAGCTCCATTATTAGTCTCCCCCCAAACCGGTGTTTCGGCACCAAGAATGTCATGATTCGTGTTTTGAGGAGAAGACAAACGACTGCATGGTCTCAGTAGATGCCAGAATAGTGATCTTTATTACACACTTCTATAACAGAAGCATGGGAAGACAAGCGTACAGCAACAGATCTCCGCCGGGCGGCGGCTCTCCATATCTTTTATATTATTCATGATGACGTCACACAGACCTTACTGGAAATGATAACTTCCCCTCAGTCAGAAAGTTCTCCTTCTATGTCCTTCTATGGCTAAGAACAACAACATGTTCCAGATGTTTCTACTCCTCTGTATCTGGGAACATAACCAATAGTGTGTAGAATGTGTAGTTGTGTGAGAGTGTCAGTTTCCGGCCAACAAACGGTCAGTGTCCTTATCTGACTCTGTTTTGGGCCATCTGGATCCACAGCTAAGCTGGTGGAGAATTACCTTGTAGCCGATTTACTAAGAATGATATGATGAATGATACAATGATATATTGCTGATAAACTGATGCAGACTAATGAAGTAATAATGAACTAATAACAGTGCATGTAAATGATATCAGTGAGATTAAAATAACATACATTATCCTAACAACTCCTTTGAAACAATGTAAGACATTCAACATAATACAGGTCAATCCAACAGATCTAATGATTTTCACACTCTTCTAAGTCAGAGGTCTAAGGCAAACTAAAACTACATACCATATCATAATGCAACTACTTTGATCTCATATATAAGGTAACATATGATAACAAAATAATCTCACACCAAACCCCAGAGAAAAATAACAAGAAAAGAAAAGGAAAACTTAAATAATCACTCCTGCTGCAGCTATTCGATTTTTCAAAAACCCAGAGGGGGTGCACAAAGACAACTAAGCAAATTATTCTGGCTTATACCAAGCAATATACAGGGTGGGCCATTTATATGGATACACTGTAATAACATGGGAATGGTTGGTGATATTAAAGTCCTGTTTGTGGCACATTAGTATATGTGAGGGGGCAAACTCCTCAAGATGGGTGGTGACCATGGTGGCCATTTAGAAGTCGGCCATCTTGGATACAACTTTTGTTTTTTCAATAGGAAGAGGGCCATGTGACACATCAAGCTTATTGGTAATGTCACAAGAAAAACAATGGTATGCTTGGTTTCAACGTAACTTTATTCTTTCATGGTCACCACCCATCTTGAGGAGTTTGCCCCCTCACATATACTAATGTGCCACAAACAGGACTTTAATATCACCAACCATTCCCATGTTATTACAGTGCATCCATATAAATGGCCCACCCTGTACATTTATGTCTAGACAAGAGAACATCTAATTTTATTTAAGGTTTCACAAATATAATATCAATAATATTACAGTTTATCTACACTCTTTTAAGGGCAAGTTTGCATGTTCTCCCATGGAAGTATAGATGACTAACCTGAAGACTTAAGCCTAATTCATGTAGACATACATTCCTCTGCACAATTAGCACTAATAATAAAAGTAATCCTAACTCAAGTAGAAGCAATGGCTGGAGTGAAGGGTGTGTGTTCTGTGTATCTGTAACTTCCAAACACAGTTCAGGCCATACAAACACACAGCAAGACAAGAAAACAAGATTTATTAATCCTGCTTTACATATGTCATTATACTGTATGTGAAGCAAATAGTATTTGTCAAATAGTTTACACACCCAGTAGAGCATGGCTTTTTACAGACTTTTACAATACTTATATATATTTTAAATATAATGATGCTTTATGTATAATGTATATCATTTCCAATTTTGTTGTACTATTGTACTAGATATGACTGTGCAATGACAATAAAGGGTGATCTTATCTTATGTACAATATGCAATTACATCTTTAAGATGAGCAAACATTGCTGTTAAAATCTGACGGTTGCTTTTCACTATCATTGGAGCCACACTCTGAACTTTAGACTAATATGAAAAACATTGCAGGTTGCATCATGTTGTTTTTTTGTCTCCTTGTAGAGTATATCTCATGGGGTTTCATCTTGTATGCTTACTTTGGAACATTCATGTTTTTATCAACACCTTTGATGAGAATGACCCTCCTGAGATGGGAGTTTACAGCTATCTGGTGATAATGTGAGAAGGTGTGAATATGTGATGACAGTGATTCAGACCAATTAACTAGGCTATGTATGTGGATGCTTTGTTTTTGTGAAGCACTTGACATGAATCCATTTGTGTGTGTGTGTGTGTGTGTGTGTGTGTGTGTGTGTGTGTGTGTGTGTGTGTGCGTGTGTGTTGAAAGAGAAAGAAATAGACATGCACCTGCACATGAACTTTCTACTAACTCTAAGAGGTCAAGGATTCATGTCCTTATCGATCTACTTTTTAGTTTGTTCCATATACTTGTTTCCTGGAAAAGGTCAGTTTTTGTCAGTAAATTATAATAATTGTGATAATGTCTTTCCCTTTCTGACAGAGAAGTCTGAGAGAATATGCAGCTTTATACACAAAGCTCAGCAGAAGCAAAGATCAGTTAGGTTTATGCTCTGGCGTAATGCATAGGACTGATACCATCCTGGGCAGTGAAGGTGAGGCCTGAGGCCCTCCCACAAAACATTAATTTAAGCAGATCCTCATGTACTAAATAGAAGTGAAGAAGAATGGAGAAGAAGGAAGGAGGGAGGGTGGGGCACATAAACGAGAATGATCAGCTTGCAGAACTAGGGGAACCTATATAGGGCTTTGGAGCATGATGTCACGGGAGGGGGTGTGACCGCCGAGGCGCCATTTTAGCAGGCCAAACAAAGAGCTAAAGGAGCAAAAGCATCAGCAATGGTTCGGTCTTGCTGTGTTGCTGGTTGTAATGTTAGATTGCACAATTGGGAAGGGAATAAGCTGGAAAATGGGCTCTCTTTTTATCGTTTCCCCACCTGGAAGCAACGTGAGGGAGGTTATGTATCAGATGTTACCAAAAGAAACATCTAGCCTGGATAGCAGCTGTGAGACAAGCTGACATCCAATTCTCCAGACATTTTCATTCAGGTAAGTTCTAAATAAGTTCATATTACTCTTTATAGTCTTTATTTCAAAACTTATATTTTAACTACTGATTTTATCTACTGTGTTTTTAATCAATTTTGAGTCATGCTTTTTATTTGTTTTTGTTTTTTTAATGTCTCTGTAAAGCACTTTGAATCACCTTGTTGTTGAATTGTGCTATATAAATAAACTTGCCTTGCCTATAGCCTATTAGTTTTATTTTCAATGCGCTCTGAGGTCATACCAAATTCGAACAAACATCCTAATGAGTGATTTCGTAGATATACTTTCTATTTATAGAGTTGCTAAGTGTTTTTCATTATCGCAGGCAAACCAGCCTATGAAATGAATGAAACAAATCCTGACTGGGTTCCAACGCTACACAAATCCCTGCTTCAAACTACATGCTACATGCCACTATGCCAATCAGATTACTTCTTCCATGTGAGGGTGAACATGTGCCCCAGAGTGGTAGTAAAACCAGGGAAAATGCTCTTGTTAAATACTCTTAAAAGTCTTGTGCTGTATATGTAGTGATACATTTTCAAAAGAGACAGTAAATTACAGAATGCTAGTAGAGGGTGATATTATTTAAATCCTGTCATGTTTTTATGTGAACATTTCGTCATTTGTAAACTATAAACGACATGGATTGTACATTGTTACTGATGTTATGTTCTACAAAGCGGTTTTAATAAAAAAAGGCAAAAATTAGTTTCTTTCTTTATTCAACTTTTGAATAGTGTTACTTAGTTAGTACATATTCAGTAAATGCAAATTATTTACATGGCAATTCACTTCAGGCACTAATCTAGACCCCCTAAATAAAACATTATGGGTTATTCAGAACAGAACTATGCTTGGAGAAATATTTTCCCATCAGTTGATCCAACTCCTCCACAACAGCAGGTGGAATATTTCTTTTCTGAGGACGGCTTCTTTTACCTGTCACTACGGATGGTCTGTTTATGTTTTGATTACGAGCCTTTTTTGGGCAGCTGAAGAGGAGAAGTCTGTCTTATAAGATAAGATAAGAAGAACTTTATTTATCCTGAGGGAAATTCTTTTGTCATACACATGCTCAATGCAGCAGGAGAGACAGAGGAACAGAGTAATAAGATATACAATATGTACAATAGAATACAAGTATACAGTAATATAAAGTAGGATAGTGCAAAATATAATATTGAATAAATATATATATTCTTAGTGCTTATTGTCTGATTATATTGTTTTATGTATGCCTTTATAAACTAGGAAGACGAGAACTATGTTAAGGGTGACAGGTTGCCCTGGCAACAGACTTTAGAAAGAGGAAGTGCAAAGCTGCACCGGAAATTTGACACAAAGAAAAGAGGAACTAGTAACATATAAGGAGTTGTTTGTATTGAAACTGTGTGTGACGTGTAAAGTACCAAAATAACACATATATGAGACACATTTTTAGCTTCTAATGTTAGGGATTCTGCAACTGGCTTTGGGCTGTGCAGGGCTCTCTCTTCCGGAAGATGATTGAATAAAGAATTATAAATGTTTTGACCACTCTGAGTAGGTTTTCTCTGTTCTATCATGGGGATAAGAGAACCGGGTTTAATAGTAGCAAGTAACAGTATAACTATATCCTGAAAAATAAATAGCTTAGCTATCAGCGCATATCAGTGCAGGTGATTCTAAAAGTGACATAGTATTGTGCAAATGGATACAAGAGAAGCAGCATATGATGGGGAGATGAAACAAACATTCAATGAAAAAACTGTTGGGTGATATTGCACGGTCTGAATGGGAACAGAATAGCTTTGTTATTAATCCTCAGGAAAATCACCTACAGAGTGAGGAAGAGTGATACCGGCACAAAGGATTTCCTGTGGCGGTCAGTTCTGCACTTCGGGACAATGAGTCTTTTGCCCGGTGTGCTCCGATGGTCCATCACGGAGGCGTGCATGAGGTGGGAGGGGTGGTCCATGATACAAAGAAGCTTTTTTAGCATTCTCCTCTCAGACACTTCCTCTAGGTTCTCCAGTCTGACACCCAGGACAGAACCAGCCTTTTTAATCGGTTTGTTCAGCCTGTTGGCATCGGCTGTCTTCACCCCACTGCCCCAACACACTGCTGCAGAGAACACAACACTCTCTACCACAGAGTGATAAACATGGTCAGCATTTTCCTACAAACATTAAAGGACCTGAGCCGCCTCAGTAGGAAAAGTCGACTCTGCCCTTTTTTAAAGACAGCATTGGTGTTCTTGGTCCAGTCCAGTTTACAGTCCAAGTCTACCCCCAGGTACCCTTAGTCTTCCACTATCTCTACAACAGCCCCTCTGATGGTGACAGGGGTAGGAGGAGAAGCCTGCTTCCTAAAGTCCATGATCAGTTTATTTGTCTTTGCGATATTAAGTTGTAGATAGTTAAGCTCACACCACTCAACAAAGCTGTCCACCACACTCCTGTACTTCTGCCCGTCCCTGATACAGCCCACAATGGCAGAGTCATCAGAGAATGTCATCATGAAAGTGACTTGTACCTAAAGTCAGACGTGTAGAGGGTGAAGAGGAAGGGTGATAGGACATGTGGTGCCCCCATGCTGCTCATGATGTTGTCCGAGTGGCAGCCCTTCAGCTGAACATGCTGTGGTCGACTTTTTAATAGTCCGTGATCCAAGCTACCAGTGGGGCGTCCACCTGCATTTCCGTGAGCTTATTCCCCAGCAGTGATGGTCTGATCGTGTTAAAAGCACTAGAGAAGTCAAAGAACATGACCCTCACAGTGCTCCCAACAATGTCCAGGTGAGAATAAGCCTGGTCCAGCAGGTAGACGATGGCATCCTCCACACCGATACGAGGTTGATAAGCAAACTGCAGGGGGTCCAGCCAAGGCTCCACCAGCAGACGCAGATGTCTCAGGATGAGTCTCTCCAGCGTCTTCGTGACATGTGAAGTCAGAGCCACTGGCCTGTAGTCACTGGGGGTCAACGGGTTAATCTTTTTAGGGACAGGAACCAGGCAGGATGTCTTCCAGAGTGATGGGACCCTCTGCAGTTTCAGATTCATGTTGAAGATCCGATGTAGAACTCCAGCCAGCTGGGAAGCACAGCACCTGAGGGCCCTGGGACTGACACCATCAGGGGAAGCAGCTTTACTGGAGTGGAATCTGCCCAATTCCCTTTTGATGTTATCTCCTGATAGGGACAGGGTGAGACAGTCTGAGGGGACAGGAGAGGGGGAAGGAGAATGGAGTAGATGGATAAGATGAGAAGAGCTGGGTGTGGAGACAGGAGACGCAGGGCAGTCAAACCTATTGAAGTGTAGATTTAGGTTGTTTGCACTTTCAACGACCCCATCCATCCCAACACCTCTCTTTTGTTTCAGGCCAGTAATGGCCCGCATGCCATTCCACACCTCCCTGGTGTTGTTTTCCTGCAGTTTGTTTTCCAGCCTCCTCCTGTAAGACTCTTTTCCCTCTGCAATCATGGCTTAGTCAGTGGTTATAGCCAACCACCAACTGTATCTTGGTCATATTACCCAGCAAAACCCAGTATGCAGGTTCATTCGTAACAGTCCTTGTGCCACGGATCAACACTGTTGCTTCTACATTAAACAGAAGAGCAGCGACATGGTTGCAGGTCTCTGCGACTCCGGCCATACAGGTGCAGTGGGCGGTTTCAACCTTCCCTGTGATGCTCACAATGACCCATGGCTGCAATGCTGGTTCATTCAGTCTTTGAGAGTGCAGTACCTGAAACACACACAGACAAAGTTCATTTAAAGACAAGAACTTTAATGAGCCAAGGCCGACACAAATGTGTTTTATCTACTTTAAAATCTATTTATCATAAATGTAACAAAGTGTTTAGAAAGTTAGCACATACATGTAATTTTTTTTCTTTTTATGTATCTGTCACGGTCCTGGGTCGGCGACCCAGCGCTTTAAGTTTATTATTATCATTTTCCAATTTATTATCATGATTATTATTATTGTTTGAGTTCTACGTGTTACATCCGGTCTGCCTCTGAGTCTGCGTCTGTATCTCTGTCTGTCTACGGTGTCACCCCGTCTGTTTGTGAAGCTGTCTGTTTAGTTCAATGTCTCGTCTGGTTCCATGTGTCTGAGTTTCCTGTTTTATTGTGTAGGTCTGTATCGTATGTGAATGTGCTCAGTTTACGTCTCGTCAGCTGTGATTTCTCCCAGGTGTGTTCCCCTCCTGTCTCTCATCCCTTGATTACTGCCATCTGTGTATTTAAGCCCTGTGTTTCTCTGTGTCAGTGTCGCGTCGTACCCTCAGATTATGCCTGTGTGTTCATGGTCTCCGGTTTCAGTGGTCACTTCCAGTTAGTGTTTTCATGTTTGGTTTCCGTTTTGTTGTTGCCAGCAATAAACGCTGTGGTTTTCAGTTACGTTTCAGTCTCAGAGTCTCGCACTTGGATCCTCCTCTCTGCCTACCTGCATACAGAGCCCTGACAGTATCCATCTATAGAACGCTGCATGTTATATTCTGAATCTGCCTGTTTTTGTTTTTTGTTTTTTTAATCTGCTAGCAAAAAAGTGAACCTAAAGTATGTAATGCAAGGATGTAATCACTTTCAAGAGGGAGAAAGCATAAAGTTTGACTTTAAGTGACAATTATGAATCACTTAATGGTAAATGGCCTGCATTTGTATAGCGCTTTTCTAGTCCCTAAGGACCCCAAAGCGCTTCACACTACATTCAGTCATTCACCCATTCACACACTGGCGATGGCAAGCTACATTGTAGCCACAGCTGCCCTGGGGCGCACTGACAGAGGCGAGGCTGCCAGACACTGGCGCCACCGGGCCCTCTGACCACCACCAGTAGGCAAACATGGGGTTAGTATCTTGCCCAAGGATATTTGGCATGCAGCCAGGAGGCAGCCTGGGATCGAACCACCAACCTTCTGATTAGTGGTTGACCTGCTCTGCCACCTGAGCTACAGCCACCCCATGCCTCTCCTTAATATGTTAAGGAGATTCTGCAGGTCATTGATCAATGTAGAAAACTAAAATAGAATATATTTTTAGTGACACAGGACACAAACAATGAAGCAACATGTATAATTAGGATTATTTATAATAGATATGAATTAATTAGTGCAATTTCTTTAACCAGCACCCCCCCCCCCCCCCCCCCCCCCCCCCCAGGGACTCTAAGAAGGGGATATTAGAATACCCACCCCAGCCCGACGCCTCTCACCAGGGGCAACTCCAGACTGAGACAGAGTCCAGCCCCTCTCCAGGAGACTGGTTCCAGAGCCCAAGCCATGTGTAGAGGTGAGCCCGACTATATCTAGCCGGTACCTCTCAACCTCACGCACTAACTCAGGCTCCTTCCCCACCAGAGAGGTGACATTCCATGTCCCTATTGCCAGTCTTGGCAGCCGGGGGTCAGTCCGCCAGGGCCTCCGCTCCTGGCCGCCACCCGGCACACAATGCACCCGACCCCTATGGCGCCTCCTGCGGGTGGTGGGCCTGCGGGAGGATGGGCCCATGTCTCCTCTTCGGGCTGTGCCCGGCCGGGCCCCATGGACTAAGGCTCGGCCACCAGACGCTCGCCCTCGGGCACCCTCCCCGGGCCTGGCTCCAGGGCGGGGCCCCGGTAACCCTATCCCGGGCAGGGTAAACTGTTCCCTCGGTGTCCTTTTCATAAGGGTCTTCTGAATCGCTCTTTGTCTGGTCCCTCACCCAGGGCCAATTTGCCATGGGAGACCCTACCAGGGGGCAAAAGCCCCCAGACAACATAGCCCCTGGGATCCCTGGGACACACAAACCCCTCCACCACGATAAGGTAGCGATTTCTTTAACTGTGCTCCACCTGGAGACTCTGTTAAGATAAGATAAGATAAGATAGAACTTTATTAATCCCTCGGGTGGGTTCCTCTGGGAAATTCGACTGTTGTCCTGCTGGGAGACTTCAATGCTCACGTGGGTAACGACAGCGAGACCTGGAGGGGCGTGATTGGGAGGAACGGCCTCCCTGATCTGAACCCGAGCGGTGCTTTGTTATTGGACTTCTGTGCTAATCACAGTTTGGCCATAACGAACACCCTGTTCGAACATAAGAGTGTCCATAAGTGCACGTGGCACCAGGACGCTCTAGGCCGTAGGTCGATGATCGATTTTGTAATCGTATCAGCAGACCTGCGACCATATGTTCTGGACACTCGGGTAAAGAGAGGGGCTGAGCTGTCAACTGATCACCACCTGGTGGTGAGTTGGATCAGGTGGCGGGGGAGGACGCTGGACAGACCTGGTGCACCTAAACGCGTAGTGAGGGTGTGCTGGGAACGTCTAGCAGAGGCCCCAGTCCGCGAGATCTTCAACGCACACCTCCGGCAGAGCTTCAACAGCATTCCGAGGGAGACTGGGGACATTGAGTCCGAATGGACCATGTTCAGCGTCTCCATTGCCGAAGCTGCTGCATTGAGCTGCGGCCGCAAGGTGGTTGGTGCCTGCCGCGGTGGTAATCCCCGAACCAAATGGTGGACACCAGAGGTGAAGGGAGCCACCAGGCTGAAGAAGGAGTCCTATCGGGCTTGGTTAGCCTGTGGGACTCCGGAGGCAGCCGACAGGTATCGACAGGCCAAGCGGAATGCGGCTCGGGCAGTGGCTGAAGCAAAAACTCGGGTGTGGGAGGAGTTCGGAGAGGCCATGGAAAAAGACTTTCGGACTGCCTCGAAGAGATTCTGGCAAACCGTCAGGCGTCTCAGGAGGGGAAAGCGGTGCTCTACCTGCACTGTGTATAGTGCTGGCGGAGCGCTGCTGACGTCGACTGAGAAAATTGTCAGGCGGTGGAAGGAATACTTCGAGGACCTCCTTAATCCCACTGACACGTCTTCCGAGGAGGAAGCAGAGTCTGGGGATGAGGGGAATGACCCGCCAATTTCCGGGGGCGAGGTCACTGAGGTAGTTAAACAACTCCTTGGTGGCAGAGCCCCTGGTGTTGATGAGGTCCGCCCCGAGTTCCTGAAGGCTCTGGACGTTGTAGGGCTGTCCTGGTTGACACGCCTCTGCAATGTTGCGTGGAGATCAGGGGCAGTACCTGTGGACTGGCAGACCGGGGTGGTGGTAGTGGGAGTTTGCCCAACCAGTCTACATGTGTTTTGTGGACTTGGAGAAGGCATTCGACCGTGTCCCTCGAGGTGTCCTGTGGGAGGTGTTAAGATTGGCTCGTTTTGGGTAAGAGAAGAAAGCAGGCCGAGTCCAAGTAGGTGGCAAAAACAGTGATCTTTTATTACACACTTTGTGCACTAAGTGTGGGAAGAAACTTGCAACAACAATCTCCGCCGGGCGGCGGCTCTCCCATATCTTTTATATTCTCCATGATGACATCACACAGACCTTACTGGAAATGATATCAGTTCACCACAATTCCAAAAGTCTTCCTTATATAGACATCGGATGATAACTTTTAGAGAAAAACAAGTGTGTTATGTGTATTATTGGTGTGTATCTTGTGAGGCTGTATGTCCTTATGGAGAGGATGTCCTGAGACGACCTCCTTTTCTTAATATGTGTGTATGTGAACGTGCATGGGTTACATGACTCTCTGTGCGTGTTATTAAAGGCCTGAGTACGTGCAGAACTGAATGTAGATGGCCAAGGTCCAACAGGACCCACCTATGATATGGTGCAACAGCTTAAGCAGATAAAAACAATAATACAGAACAACCATAGACTGATTAAAGTAATGGGAATATGTGTACATTAATATTTTACTCAGATTAACATAGATCTAATTAAAAGGTTATTCTGTCAACAAATTCAACAATGATAAATGATTAATCAATGATAGCTATGATTATATAATGTCACCATAAGAATACAAATTAAAATATCTTTTCTCCACACTCCTCCTCTTTGGCCATCGGCCAACCTTTACCAAGATTTGTTTCACTCCTCCGTCCAGGCGGCCTCTCGCAACGGCATCATATACCCCGGACCAGCTGAAACAGCTGAACCAGAGTCTAGGGCCCTGCTTACCAGTTTTACCAACACACGCCTTACCAGAGGAATGAGACAACACCCGATCATCAATATACCTAGAAAAACTATAAGAGAAAACATGGCAGACATAAACACACCTTCCCATTGCCCAAAAACAGAAGTGATCCAGTCTCCCAGCCCCATGTTCACGCCTGATTGCTCATGCATGGTCCTGGATAACGTTCTCAGATTCTCAAGCGCCCGAGTAACCGTTCCGTCCGGAGCAGTATTGTTGGGAATAAAGGTGCAACACATGTCAGCAAACATTGCGCACACGCCCCCTTTCTCAGCCAACAACATGTCCAGAGCCATTCGATTTTGGACTCCCATTAACGATGTCGGACCTAATTGTTCCGCAAGGCCTTCCACTGCGTCCCTAGTGAGATTAGAAAGCCTCAACACATTATAATGGACATAGTTAATGCGATCAACATTTTTATTCGGAGTTATCCATAAAAACACACTTTCAAAGCCGGCCGCTATCTGATTAACTAACTTATATTCATCTGGAACTCCCCTGGGAACTCCTATTGAGTCAATCCAGGTGGGCGAGTCCCATCGTGGATCATACCTGTGCGTACCCCTTGTGCTTCTCCTTCGTCTGGCTCTCGTCGACGCATTCGTGCCCTGCTGTGGAACTGTCTCTAGTCTACTCCCAATGAGCATCAACGGTGCACCTAAGCGCACCAGAGCACATGTTCCTACACTCCCCAAGGGAACCTGCACCAAAAGGGTGTACTGCCCACAATAATAATATAGCCCACCCCTTGCCCAGGTGCCTATAATTGTGTTTGCGTCACTTACATTATTGGTAGTCCTGCCTGGAATCGTCCTCTGACACCAGCTTGGATCAATCCTCCCTACCGTATATCTCACTCTGTCTGTAGAGAACTCAAAACATGTATAATTATCCCGTTTAGGTGTGAATGAACCTGGTTGTGTACGTTTATCAATTGGTGGATATAAACTTGACAAAGTAGTGCAATTACCTGTGTCCACTGCCTCTCTAGTTAATCTCAACATACAATCATATCCCCACTTATCCTCTGGATACAAAGGAGCGGGTTCAGTAAACAGACGAGGTCTAGCGGTAGCACAAGCAACACAATCAACCACTCCCTGCTCTTTAGCACTTTGAGCCACCCAATCTAACCAAAGATTCCTATCACCGAAACCCGTGGCGCGCTCTATTAACTCTTGAGGTTTTAATCTAGTGTAATCAATGGCCACAAACCAGTTCTCTCCCGAGTCCTTGTAAGTAACTGTCTCTATGGGATTCATTTGCTCCGTGAGATTCATTACCGTGTCATTTCCTATCAGTTTAGATCCTGGATTAAATAAATTCACCCGAATTACCCCGAATGGATCTGTTCCTATTTTATCTATCCCTATGACTAGATAAAATGCACCCCCGTCATACCCCGCTTCAGGGAGTTTGCTCCATGGTCCTAGGGAAAGAGTGACAGGGTTATTTGTAACAGAATAATCTCTTTGAATAGCTATCCCTTCAAGGGCCTTTGGCACTGTTGGCTCCCATCCTATTCCTGTCCACGCCACCACATCCTGCCAAGAACACCACTGATCTGTTATATAAATGTAAACGTTTCCTTCCATGGATGGGCCCCACAACGGCTGAGGGTAGCACACCATTGGGTGATAACAAACCCACACAGCATATGTCCTCCAGCTGCTACTGTCTTCTGGGCATTTAATTACCTCACACAAATCGAATGTGAACGCCGTCGTGGACCCATTAACATACCCAAACTCGACACCGCCCCTGGCCTTGAGACAATCATCGTTCCCTCCTGAACCAACCTCCCGCTTGAATTTTCTTGACGACTTAATTGGTTTGGACTCTGGAGCGGATAGACCTCTGCGTCTGGGCAATTCACCTGTCTGCCAAAAAACAAACAAACACGTTATAACACTTATTAACCCCAATATCCCCATTATTTTCCAATTTTCCCACAGTTTCATGGTCACTGTTCCCAGGCTCTTTTACTTTTACTTTGTAATAAGAAGATAAGGTTACAAGAAGAAGAGTATAAAGTTATGAGTATAAAAATATGCGATTAACATACAAAACTATTACGATTCCTTTAAACTATCAAATACTTTAGACTAGAGCCCTAGCCTATTAAGAGCCTGGAATGGATTCCTTCTTGGCGTGTGACGCTCCTCTTCTTTCTTCGCCTCTACCCAGGTTAGACTACTGGGGAGGACCGTGGCACAGGGGGAGAGAGGATTATTCTGCCTCAATGTTCCCCCCCTGTGTCGATTGGGGTGGAGCTTAGCTCCAGCAAGCTCTCGTCCGCGACTGCACACTGAGACCAATGAAACCAGGTCTCCCCTTTCCCCTTCAGACGGACCGCACTGGTGGTTCGGGCAATTACTTCGAATGGTCCGGTCCACCTCGGATCTCGCCACTTCCGCTTAATGACCTTCAGCCACACCGCCTTGGCGTCGGGGACGGACCTGTCTTCCGCCTTCACCCCCTCTCCAACCTGTTGTGTGAAACTAGACACAAGAGCTTTTAATTCTTTCCAACATTCAGCATGTTTTCTATTAATTTTCATACTTTCTTCCGTCGGGACTGTTGTCCAAGGACCTGGAAACTGTCGTCCTGTCAACAGCTCATATGGTGTGAAACCTGTAGATTGATTAACACAACATCTTATTATCATCAATGCAATTGGCAAAGCTGCCACCCAATTTAGCCCCGTCTGAGCAGAAATTTTAGCAATTTTATTCTTCAGATTTAGATTCATTCTTTCTACCTTCCCCTGAGACTGGGGATGATATACAGAGCCAAATCTGTGTTGCAACCCCAGCTTCTGTTCTACCTCTGCCAAATCTTTATTTTTGAAATGAGTCCCATTGTCTGACCTGATTCTTTTAGGAAAACCGTGGCGGGGAATGTAATGATTGATTAAACACTTAATCACACTTTTTGCATCCTCCCTCTTTGTTGGCCACACTTCGGGCCATCCCGTCAGAGCATCCACACTTACCAGCAAATACCGGACTCCTCCTGGTCCCATGTCGATCATGTCAGTGAAATCAATGACAATCTCTTCACCTGGTCTTTCTGGAATGGGAAACTTACCTGCCTCTGGTTTAATTACTGGCTTTGGATTGTGCCTCCCACAAATCAGGCACGTCCTGGCTTTCTCCTTAATCATATCCTTCAAAAAAGGATGCCACCAATGGCACAGATGTCGCCCCATCTGGGCCACACCTACATGACCAAGCCCATGCGCTTCGGCAATCTTCTGTTTTGCCAGGTTGGCCGTCAACACTGGTCGTCCGTCAGGTCCTCGCCAGAGACCTCCTTCTTCCCAGGCTCCTCGACTCTTCCAGACCCCCTTCTCTTCCGGGGCCGCTTCCTCTTGGGACTTCCTGGCCTCCTCTAACATGTTGACTCCTTGTTCTTCCTCCACGGTTATTTGCACCATCTGTCGTAGTGCTTTATAGCCCGCTGCCTCTTTCGCAGCTCGATCAGCTTCCTGATTTCCTCTGGCCACCATGCCAGTCCCTGAGGAGTGACCTTTGCATTTTATGATACTCACCTCCTCTGGATCTCCCAATGCCTGCTCAAGTTCCTCCATTTCCTTCTTGTGGCAGATTGGTGCATTATCTGCTGTCCTGAATCCTGCTCTTCTCCATTGGGCCAGCTCCACATGAGCTGCTCCAAAGGCATAAGCTGAGTCCGTGTAGATGTTGACTCTCTTTCCTTTTGCAAGTCTTAGAGCTCGACTTAGAGCAATTACTTCTGCTCTTTGGGCTGACTGCTGCCCTTCAAGTCTTCCCGCCTCCTTCACTTCAAATTCAGCCTCTTTTCTGCAAACTACCGCGTAGCCTGCTTTCAATCCTTCCTCATCTCTGTAGCAGCATCCATCCGTGAACCAATCTTCAGCTCCTGTCAGAGGTTCTGCTTTCAAGTCTTCTCTTATCTTCTCGTCGACTTCAGCTCTCTTTGTGCAATCATGGGGTTCTCCTGCTCCCCCCATTAAATCTGCCATGTTAATTCCTTCATGTGTGAAGGTCAAGTTGGGAGCGTCTAAAACTTTAGACACTCTTTGTTGTGTGAGTGGTGTCATGGTGAAGGCTTGTGAATTAACATATGCCACCACACTATGGGTGGTCAGCACCTTCAACGGATGGTCCCTCACTATATGTGCTGCCTTTTGTATAATCTTTGACACCCCCAATGGCATGCTGTGTGCATCTCGGGTGCCTTGTCTCTAATGGATTCAGTCTGACGCTGACGTACATAAGTACATCTCTCCCTCCCCCTTTTTTCTGAAACAACACCCCATTGACTATCCCGTGTGTTTCTGAAACATCAAGATAGAAAGGGTTATCATAATTAGGAATGGCAAGATCAGCTGATCTCGACAAATCCTGTTTCAATGCAATGAACGCCGACTCAGTGGCTGATGTCCATGGCAGTTCAGCCTTAAGGTTTCGGACACCTACCGTTTTTACCAAATCCCTCAAAAGGGCTGTTTTCCCTGCATAATTTGGAATGAAGTGACGGCTGTATCCTGTTAAACCTAAGAATGAGAGCAACTCCTTAACCGTACGCGGTTTTGGATGTGTCAAAATCTGATCGCGATGGGTGTTTAGCAAACCCACTGATTTGTGAGCAATGACACGGCCCAGAAATGTTACTTCTGGTCGGACCAACTGCAACTTTTCTTTACTGACTTTAAACCCGCACTCAGCGAGTCTCTTCAGTATGGTAAGTGAGGCTGCCGTACATGCCGAAGCAGACGGAGCCGCAATGAGCAAATCATCAACATACTGCACCAGTGAACATCCCTCTGGTAGGTGGCATGGCGATAGAGCTTCTTTCAACACTTGGTTGAAAATGCCAGGGGAGAGTGCAAACCCTTGTGGCAACCGTGTGTATCTGTACTGTTGCCCCCTATATGTAAATGAAAAAATGTCCCTCAGAGACTCATGTAACGGGAGACAGAAAAATGCATTCGCTAGATCAATACATGTAAACCACTTCTGTTCTGGTGTTAATGCCGTCAATGCTGTGTATGGATTTGGAACAGGCACCGTGTCAGTACGTAAAATGGCATTAATGGCTCTTAAGTCATGTGCCATCCTGTACTTTCCTGTCCCGTGCTTCTCTACTGGCAAAATAGGAGTGTTCCAGTAGGATTGAGAGGACTCAAGGACCCCTACTTTCAATAGGCCTTCAATGGTTTCTGCAATTCCCTCCTCAGCTTCTCTCTTTTGCCTATACTGCGGTTTCCAAATTGGCGTTTGCGACTTTAGCTGGAAGAAAACAGGCGAACAAGTTGCTAGGCCCACATCTGTAGGCCCTGATGACCATAAGGTGTCAGGAAGAGTCGCAAGTGCGGCAACAGCATCCGCATGGTCTATTCTTTCTCTCCCATGGATTCTTGAGATTTGTTCATGCTCCAACATCACTGTGTCCTCTGATAGACAAGTGATACGGTAAATTTTGCATTTTGGCGAGTACCAAACGTCTGGAATCTGAGTAGCTTGCCAGCCGGGTTCATCGAGGGCTCTCTTGACCATTGTTCCCAGCTCCTTCGCCTGATGACCCTCATGGACCGCCAATGTAATGTGGGGCACTGAATCAGGTCCCATTTTGAACCAAGGCCGTTGTTCTTCGGATAAATTTACTGCTGCAGCGACGCCTTCAGGACCGACATAGATGTTCTGAGAACGCACATTCCAAGTCTGACCTATAAATTTCATCATCATTCCGATCGTAATAGAGGGTAACGTGGTATGGATCCCGGGGGGAAGAATAGACCGCCAAGGCCATAATCCAAGGTTTCCACAACTGATACTGTCTTAGAATGCCTTCTTCCACCACACGACCCCAGTAAATGTCAGCTGTCATTTGTCCACAGTCTTTCAGCAAGTACTGGTTCTTTGAAAAAGTCCCCAGGCATGGAAACTCTTTTCCTCCTGGAAGTGTAACTGTTAATCCATCAGCTGAACACATGATAGTGGCCCCCAGTTTAATGAGCAGATCCCTGCCCATCAAGTTCACAGGCACATGGGGAGACACCACATAACTGTGCTTCAATGTCTGTTTTCCCAGCACCGTCAGGGCTGGATTAGTTGTCGGCAGCGTCATC
This sequence comes from Diplotaxodon limnothrissa, assembly GCF_057381915.1. Lineage (NCBI taxonomy): Eukaryota > Metazoa > Chordata > Actinopteri > Cichliformes > Cichlidae > Diplotaxodon > Diplotaxodon limnothrissa. The sequence goes on from NC_140611.1 coordinate 1,572,864, forward strand.
GGTACCCCAGAGAACCCTACAACGCTGACCACGTGATTGGAAAGCGTGGCACCACTTGGTTTTTGTCTCAGCGTTGAATAAGTAGCTCCAGTGTCCACAAGGAAGGTCATTTCAGCTCCTTCCACTCTCATTGACAACATAGGATCTGCCATGCCCATGTTGTCTTGTCTCTGTGGGTCCCGTCAGTACAGCTCCTCCTCTCCGCCCCAGTAGGCCAGGGGATACTGAGCCACTGGCGCCATACCTGGGTTTGGAGCTTGATGTCCCCTTGTCTGGACCACTCTGCCTCGAAAAGCTCCCTGTGCCTGGGGTGACGATGGATAACCAAGTTCTAGCTGTCGTGGTGTAGGACAATCACGAACCCAATGTCCTCGTCCTCCACACCTTCTGCATACATTCGGGTCCAGCATAGGTCCCCCCAGACCACGACCCCTTGGTCCGCCTCCCCTTTGGGATCCACCACGTCCCCTCAACGACCTATTAGCCCCCCAATTCCCCACGGGTCTGGCTTGCCTTGATCCATTGGCGGGCCATCGGTCATCAGGGTACAGAACCGGATCCAAATCTGGCCAATCAGGCCCCGGATTGCCCTGTGGCTGGGCCACCAGCATCTTTTTAGCTCCATCTTTGTTTTCCTTTCTCTTTTCGCTTAGTTTTTCTCTCGCCTCAACCAATTTCAATTTTACTAACTGCCCTTGCGCCTCCTCCAGCTCCCGTTTTTTCTTGTTCGCCTCGTCTCTTTCCAGCTCAAGTCGATGTATGATATGCCTCTCCCATTTTGCTGAATCCGCCACCGCAAAGTCTGGATTCTTCTGTAGATCTGTTCTCACTCGCTCTGGCAGACCTGCTAACACTGCACAGCGGAACCACGCCCTGGGTTCCCCATCTTGCCCAGGATGCTCTCCAGTTTGGAGAATCCACTGTTCTTTTGCGTGCTCTATAAATTTTCTAGGGGAATGTTCTGGGCTCCAAGCAATCCTAGGTGTAGTGCCCATATTATGGGTCGGATACTTCTCACGCACTGCATCAGAGAGAGCATTTCGCACCCTTGCATAGGGGACATCGTTTGGTTGGCAGGTAGTTCTTGCTATCTCTTCCACGTCTGCGAGGGCTCCGCCTCTAAAAGTCCTCCCACCGATAGCTCTAAAATCACCCAGGGCAAGTTCCTCTCCTTCTGTGAGAGATCCTAGTCTTCTCAACCAAGCCGCTCCTCCCTCTGTGATCGGGGGCAGCTGCTTCACCAGAGCCTCAAGATCTCTTATATTGTAGGGGTGGTAGACTGGTTCGCCCTGTAAACCCGTCAGTAAAGGCATAGTGAGGGGCAATCCCTCCTCTGTGTCACACTGCCCTTCTCCGGTTTGAAATGCAGCGTTCTGCCTCCGATTCTTTTCAAAGATCGACTGTCTTTTATCTCTTACTTCATCCAGAACCCTCCCAGAGCGAAGCGTCTTCGTTCCTGGGGGACCCGGAAACTTTGGGGCGAGTCCTCCCCTTTCCAGGTTTGACACTTCTCTAGATTTTCATGCTTTATTTACTGAGGCCGCCAAGTCCTTTTCCAATGCCTCAAGCGTTTGTGCTACGCTACGTGGTGTTGCTACACCTTCTTCCTCCAGTCTTCTCATGACCCGTTCCAGTTTTATCACGACCTCCCGATTGTCAGATGCATTTCCAAAGACATGGCCTTGCCACTGTTCTTTCTCCAGGTTATCAACCTCCGACCTCTGACTGGTTTTTTGGGTCGCCTTCGATGGCTGCTTCCGAAACTGCAGTGAGGGTGAATCCTCCTCTGAAGTCCAGACCTCCTGGGATGCATTTCCCTGGCCGGGCTGTTGCACTGTCACCTGACCCGTACTCGTGGAAGCCACAGGTTGAGCTTCTCCGGTCGCTCCATCTGGGCTGAAAATAGAGGGAGGGATCAAAATCACCTCCCGTGTGGTGATTCCTTGTGATGTCCCAGCAGCTGGGTGGGACTGACTTACCTCTGACGCAGCTGCCGCTGATTGGGCCTGCACCACTCTTGTGTCTGCCTCCTCTGTGCTCTGAGCAGATGTCGATGGTATAGGATTCTCCTGTACATCAACAACTCCACCTCTGACTGTACCTGTTTTTCCTCCCGGTCCCCGCAAGGTGCCGCCCTCTAAAGTCACCACTGGACAGATATAAGGAGGGGGTGGTGCACACAGGAAATCCTTCAAGCTGGGATATAATGTTCCCTCAGCCTCGGCTTCCTTTGTCAAGACTGGTTTGGTGTCGTTCACTTCCTCTTGCATCCAATGAGAAACGCCTTGGGAGACAATCATAAGCTTGCAATACTTACTTTGTTTTTCAATCATGAGCTTCTTTTCAGCCTTTACTTTCCTCCCCTGAAAACGTCCTAAGTGTTCCTCTTCAAGCTCTTTAATCCTCTTCTCACATTTCTCACCTTCCAATCGAAAGATGGAATGCAGAGGGGTTCTGTCCTCCAACGTCTTCTGTTGATTTTCACATAATTCCTTTACTTCTTTTTCCAGATCTTGACAGTGGCGGGCAATCTCCTTTGAAGTCCCTTCGGCAGTAAGCTTAATTGCTTTCTTCAATTGCTGAATTTGCTCCTTCAAGGGCTTATATCTCTTTCCCCCACCAGGGGTCGCCTTTTCCTCTTCAGCCATTTTGTTTTTCGACCTCACTTACCTTACCAAAATGGCCGCTCCTAGGCTCCTCCTTTTGGGGTTGCCTCACTGTACTTCCCCTTTCGGCAGTCAAAATCCCACCAGCTGGTCAAGCTCAACTTCCGCTAAGCTCCAGTTGGAGAGAAACCGCCCACAGACACACATACACACACGCACACACTCTCTACTTCTCCTATCACAACAAAAACTGCACAAAAGTCTACTGCAACAGTTTGAAGCACCCAAACCCAGCGAAAATTCACTCTCACATTCACTCCCCTAACAACCACAACGTTTACACACGTGAAAATAATCCAGTCACTCTACTTATGCACGCCGTTTCTCTCCTTATAGCGAGAGACTCAACCAATCTTTAAAACTTTATATACACAACATCAAGAATAACGCACACATCTCTGCCTTTCTCCAGGCCGAGGAGGAAATATAACCCAACCAGAACGTCTCCCAGCAATCACACAAAATACTCAATTTACGCCAATATCCTTAGCAGTCCTCCTATTTCACAGGAGTTTTACACGAGAGATCATTACACATTAGATCCTATCAAACCATACTCACTCTAGGGAACACACACTCACAAGATTACAAGGTTTACTTTATTTAATATACTCAAATCTTTTAACCACACTTCTGAAACATCCCTTCACCTAACCCAAACGAAACTAAGAAGCATAGAAATGGAGAAATAGGGAGACAAAACACAGCCAGCTGCCACACACACACACCGCCCCTCCTTCTCCTAAGAAGAAATACACACACACACAGCCTGAGCGCTTGGCTCGGCCCCCACCTTTTCTTTCTCTTCACAGAGGAGCGCGTGCCCGCGACTTCTCTTTTTTTAAACACTGCTCCTCTGCTAGAGAGAAAAGAAAAGAGTTTTGTTTTTTTTCCTGTTCTCACTTCTGGAAGCACACAGACAGTTTATGCAGTCTATATAAGTAATTTACACTTAGATTCACACACACACAGGTAATTTATATTCTATATACACACACGGGCCCGTATAGACATAAACACACCGCATGCCAGAACCACTTATCTCGTTTATGTCTCTAGCGGTGTTCCTAAACTTTTGAGTAATTTAAAAGCCTCTAAGCCCAGGGCCGCGCCCTTGCTGATCAATGCACGCTTCGGGAACGCCCTCCCGAAGTTCCTAATTCCTAAGCTCTAATTAATTTATAACTGCTTCCCGTCAAGAGAGACTAGGACCTCCACCTGCGGCGTGAAATATCCCAGATCACGCTTTTGGCTTTACTTAAAGTTCACAAGTCCCCAACGTTGAATGGATAACAGCTGAGTCCGACTCTATCACTCAATCAATGCAGTAGAAGGCAATCCCCCATGGATTACCTAGCCTTTTTAGAGAGTCCCAAGTCCCCACGGAAGGCCAACTCCGGGCTTAACATACCCCCGCGTCCGTTGGTATGTGGCGCTTGCCAAAACGCTGAACATACTGCATCTTAGGGGCCGCGCCCCAGTTCTAATTACGTTTACTTGTTTTAAAAGCCTCACTGTAGGCACCCTGCCCTCCAGTTCAATTACCTGAGGCCCAAGACCGCGTCTCTTCTTATCAATAAAATCAAATACCCTACACTACCTGCTGATCTGGCTGGCACCCAGTCAACTTTCCTTTAAACTCTTTAAACCGTATTAACTTAAACACATAACCTCTTAACTCAAACTTCACCCCCAAAATAAACAGCAATAAATTTAGTCAGGCCACTATTCCCTGCCTTTAACACTAATTAGCCCAAGATCACTATGGACCAACACCAGAAGCCTATACTGAGTGAATATTATTTAATAAATTTAGTTTTAACTTCCAATTTAGCGCCTTTTGGATAAACAACAGGTGGCACTACTCACCTTCTTATTTGCCTGGCATCTGTCACTCAGATAAGCTGCTGGCCTTCGTCTCCTTGTCACCTCCAAGAAGCAAACCTCTCACGCCGCACGCTCCTCTCCTCCCCAACCGGGTTTTCGGCACCAAGAATTGTTAAGATTGGCTCGTTTTGGGTAAGAGAAGAAAGCAGGCCGAGTCCAAGTAGGTGGCAAAAACAGTGATCTTTTATTACACACTTTGTGCACTAAGTGTGGGAAGAAACTTGCAACAACAATCTCCGCCGGGCGGCGGCTCTCCCATATCTTTTATATTCTCCATGATGACATCACACAGACCTTACTGGAAATGATATCAGTTCACCACAATTCCAAAAGTCTTCCTTATATAGACATCGGATGATAACTTTTAGAGAAAAACAAGTGTGTTATGTGTATTATTGGTGTGTATCTTGTGAGGCTGTATGTCCTTATGGAGAGGATGTCCTGAGACGACCTCCTTTTCTTAATATGTGTGTATGTGAACGTGCATGGGTTACATGACTCTCTGTGCGTGTTATTAAAGGCCTGAGTACGTGCAGAACTGAATGTAGATGGCCAAGGTCCAACAGGACCCACCTATGATATGGTGCAACAGCTTAAGCAGATAAAAACAATAATACAGAACAACCATAGACTGATTAAAGTAATGGGAATATGTGTACATTAATATTTTACTCAGATTAACATAGATCTAATTAAAAGGTTATTCTGTCAACAAATTCAACAATGATAAATGATTAATCAATGATAGCTATGATTATATAATGTCACCATAAGAATACAAATTAAAATATCTTTTCTCCACAGAGGTGTTGCGGGAGTATGGGGTGTCTGGCCCATTGCTACGGGCCATTCGATCCCTATACAACCGTTGCAAGAGCTTGGTTCGCATTGCCGGCAATAAGTCGGACTCATTCCCGGTGGGTGATGGGCTCCGCCAGGGCTGCCCTTTGTCTCCGGTTCTGTTCATAATTTTTATGGACAGGATTTCTAGGCGCAGCCAAGTGGCGGAGGGCTTTCGCTTTGGTGGCCTCAGAATCTCATCTCTGATTTTTACAGATGATGTGGTTCTGTTGGCTTCATCGGGTGAGGGCCTCCAGCTTGCACTGGAACGGTTTGCAGCCGAGTGTGAAGCAGCGGGAATGAGGATCAGCACCTCCAAATCTGAGGCCATGGTTCTCAGCCGGAAAAGGGTGGAGTGCCCACTCCGGGTCGGGGATGAGTTCCTGCCCCAAGTGGAGGAGTTCAAGTATCTCGGGGTCTTGTTCGCGAGTGATGGGAGAAGGGAGCCGGAGATCGACAGACGGATTGGGGCTGCGGCTGCAGTAATGCAGACGCTGCACCGGTCCGTCGTGGTGAAGAGGGAGCTGAGTGTAAAAGCGAAGCTCTCAATTTACCGGTCGATCTACGTCCCTACCCTCACCTATGGCCACGAGCTGTGGGTAGTGACCGAAAGAACGAGATCGCGGATACAAGCGGCAGAAATGAGCTTCCTCCGAAGGGTGGCTGGCCTCTCCCTTAGAGATAGGGTGAGAAGTTCGGCCATCCAGGAGGGGCTCAGAGTAGAGCAGCTGCTGCTCCACATCGAAAGGAGCCAGCTGAGGTGGTTCGGGCATCTGACAAGGATGCCCCCTGGGCGCCTCCTGGGTGAGGTGTTCCAGGCATGTCCCACCGGGAGGAGGCCCCGGGGCAGACCCAGGACACGCTGGAGAGATTATATCTCTCGGCTGGCCTGGGAACGCCTTGGTATTCCCCCGGATAAGCTGGAGGAGGTGGCTGGGGAGAGGGAGGTCTGGGCCTCTTTGCTTAGGCTGCTGCCCCCGCGACCCGGCCCCGGATAAAGCGGATGAAGATGGATGGATGGATGGATGGAATTTCTTTAACCATAGAGAATGACTAAATCCTTCAGGAGAATGTCACATCAATGCACTGAACTCACTATGTTATCCCTCTAACAGAGCCTCCACATGTTCTCACTGTAATTTCCCCCTCATGAATGAATTTATGCTTGCACAAATCTGAATGTTTGGGGGGAAATCAAAGACATTTTACTCGCAGTATTCAAGCTGACTTACCTTTGTTTGAATGATGGCGAATTTACAATGTAAGAGGATTTTTATTAAATACAATATAATCAAGTATGCCTTACATTGATAATCAAATGTGCCTTATATTCAAGTGTTCATATATTTTCACATAACCAAGCCTATTGTTGAAGAATCACCTAACCAAGTCTATTGTTAAAGGAAAACATGATGCATTCCTTACCTCAGTGTCTGAGATGTTTGACAAGCATGATATAATGATGCATTCTTTACTTCAGTGTCTGTGATGTCAGATAAAGCATGATATACTTCTGTATTCTTACCCCAGTGTGTGAAAGATCAGATAAGCTGATCTAATGCCTAACCCCTCTTCGACTTCTCACAGAAAAGGAAGTACTATGTAACCTGCTTTGCCCTATAAATAAAGCCACCAAGCCTGCATTCGGTGTGTCTGTCTTCTCAGAGGCATTCACCCGTCTGCATGTATTGTAAAACTCTGAGTCGGTCTGCAGTGTCTCATTTCTCTTATTTGTGATAGAACAAATGTCTTCCCCTGACATTTAATTGGTCCTTCGTAGCCGGATAACTGACTGTTATTTTTAACGTCCAGTTGTCCACAGACGGTCTTCATCAGATCCTGACGTCGTGATTGCCTGCGCTGGAAAAAATCTGTGCACAGTAAAGAAGAAAATCCGGGAGCGTGGAATTCGACCTCCGGTCAGCGTCTTATACAGGCACTCACGGCGCCAGGACCAGATGTGCCGGATTCAAAACGCAGCGCCACAGTAAGGTGAATATGAAACACTGCATTCCACCAAGCGCTAAAATACGTTGATATTGAGATTTTCCTCTAAAATAGTGTGTAAACCTGGTTAGCGCCGACAGATCTCAGTCCAGAAGGGACTTAGAGACAACAGGCAAGAGCGAAATTCTAGAAATCGCTATTAAAAGTTCCGGTTGCTCTGGGAAGCAGCTGAACGGAACGGGTTCCGGTCGCTCTGGGAGTGGCTGCAACGGAACAGGTAGAAGGTTGCACAATAAAAATACGGAAGATCTCAATAAAAATTATAAAACGCGCCCTTATTGTGTTAAAAAGAGGAGTGAGTTGTTATTTACGACCCAATACGCGGTCGAACCGCTCCTCAAATTGTTTTCCTGTGTACACTCACGTACTGGTTGGAGTGGAGATAAGGTTGTGCGTCATCACGTAAAATCAATAACCGCTCTCTCAGATAGTGGGAGAGTAGAAGGCTGTTATTGATCACCGTCCCATTCCTTCATGCCAGCGACAGTGTCACAGTTCTGACGTAATTAGTTCAAAATGGGTAACTCTAAAACTAAAGTAAAATTAACAGCAGATGAAGAGTGGTTAGAAAAAAAACTGTTCAAATGCAGGAATAATCAGTGCAAAAAGGTGGAGAAATCCACATAAAATGTATTGTCCAGCTTGGCAAGGCAAATGCACCCCTGATTCAATAACTGCTTTAAAAACCGCTTTGCAAAAAGAGCTATATGAGGAAAAAAGTCAGAAGAAAAAAGCAAAACGTCTAGCAGAATGGCATCTTTTCAAAGTGATGATGACAGACGTAGAAGACGTAATGAATGACTAGTACGAGAGGAAGGAAGTGAAACAGATGAAGCGGAAGTTTACAATATAGAACAACTGCTGCTAGGGTCAGAAGCCAAACCAGCAGTTGTAATATATGTGAACGGTGTGCTGTTAAAAAATGTTTTGAGACACAGGAGCTTGTAAAACTGTTTTAACTGTAGAAGTCCCAAATGTAACATTCTCAAAAAACACTATAATTGTGAAATCAGCCTCAGGACGTGACAAAACAGCATCTAACCGATCCCCTTTTTATGTCACATAGAGATAGTGGCCGTGGCTGCAAAAATCAGTGCATTTATGACCCATCATGCCCAGATTGTATGAAATAAATAAAAGGAAATCATTCACATGAAAACCTTTTCTATAAAAAAGAGAGATGCATAAGGTAGATTAAGGCTGTGTCATTGTTCAGCCAAGGAAAGTGTGTGAAAAGATAAATGTTTCCATCCTGGAAGTGGGTGAGACTGCAGCTCATTCACAGTCCTTGATGGATACAAAATAAAATATAATATTAATATTGACAAGAAGTATCCTAGCCAGTATGATGTGAGATGGACAATTGTTATGAAGTAGTCTGCATCAAGCTTAAGGTTTGCTCAAACTCAGTATAATGACATATGAGATGAAGAAAATAAAAGCAATATCTAAACCAATTAGGTGCATAGAGGCACTTAACCTGTTTGAAAACCTGTCATCTATCCTAGATAAATATTACTGAGATGTGGAGCACATCTATAATAACAACTAATAAGCCAAACCCTGTAGATAATAACTAAACCTACAGGATTATGAAGCTGAATTAAATGTGTGGACACCGCTAAGTTGATGAGCATGTTACACATTTTCTTTTATTTTTTATTTATTGGTTTTTTTAGAGCAGAGGCTGCATGCTATTAAAAGCCAACACATGCAGCTGTCTGTGAGCTTAGTTTCCCCTCACACTTCTGCTTTGTTTCTGGCAACATTTTTCTTTGTCTTTTTGTATCCTGACTCATGTATGTTTTTGTTTTTTTGATTATTTTGTTGGTTTGGAAACAAATTTGTGCCAATACTTGTGGATTACGGTGACACATAGTGATTAGGCATATGATTTACAAATGCCCAGTTTTAGAACTGTGAGCTATGAGCAATGCAAAGTTTAGGAAAAAAAATATATATACACAAAACAAAAAACTTCAAAGTTTGAAATATGTAAGATGTGTGAATTCTTTGAAAAACTAGAAGGTATCTAAAAATGCCTCAAGTGAAAATGAAATTCTCCAATGACACTCTGATAGTTAGGTCAGCATCAGGGCCAGAAGGCCTGTGAAACCACAATATCCTTTGAGTGCAGAAGCAAAGGAAGGAATTAGGCCAGTAATAGCAGACATGCAGAAAGCAGGTATTCTCGTGAAAACTAATAAAGCCACGTGTAATACACCGATTTTTCCAGTAAAAAAAGCTAATACAGGAAAATATCGCCTAGTTCATGACCTAAGAGCAATAAATAAGGTAACAGAGCAAATACCTCCAGTGGTTACTAACCCACATACCATTTTAAATCAAGTAACACCAAAAGAACAATGATTCTCGGTGATTGACCTCTCAAATGCATTTTTCTCTGTTCCTCTACACCAAGATTCACAGAATCTATTTGGATTTACTTTTGATAAAGAAAAATACAGCATACCACAGTCTACCTTCACAGGCGTTTTTGTAGATGGCTCTGAATCTAAAAAATAAAGTTATTAGAAGTGATAACATTGCCAAAGGAACTAGCACTATGCAAATGTGCAGCTCATCAAAAGGATGACACAGACATCACTAAAGGAAATAACTTTGCTGAGAAAGCAGCCAAAGCAGCTGCAGAAAAACACATTGATGTTTTAACAACAGAAACCATAGATTTAATATCACTAGAAATACTAGCAGATGCACAGAAGACAGCAAAAATCTTGGTTGAAAGATGGAGCAGAATTAAAAGACAATCTCATGATGTGCAATGGCAAACCAATTCTTCCAAAATCTTTGCATAAAACTGCCGCCTTAGTGACCCATGGAAAAACTCATGTGTCAAAAGGAGGGATGTGTAATATACTTAATAAACAATTCTACACAAAAAATTTTGAAAGTTCAGCAAAAGAGTTTATCAGGACATGCATGGTTTGCCAAAAACACAATGCACAGGGAAATTTACGACCCAAGCGAGGTCGTTTCCCAAAACCACCACACCCATTTCACACTATCCACATGGATTTTATAGAGCTAAATGAATCTCAATCCTCCAGGTATGCACTTGTGATAATAGATGTATTTTCCAAGTGGCCAGAAATATACCCAGTGAAAAAAGCAGATGCAATTTCAGTTGCAAAATGTTTGTGCAACCATTTCATACCGACATATGGCATTCCAACCCTAATACGGTCTGACAATGGCACACATTTTGTAAATGAAGTAATAAGTAAAGTCTCTGAAGCTCTAGGCTTTAGCATAAAACACCACTGTGCCTATCATCCACAAAGCGCAGGATTAGTCGAAAGAACTAACGGCACAATTAAACAGAGATTAAGAAAATGTATGGAAGAAACTAGAAGGCCGTGGCCTAAATGTTTGAGCTTAGTTAAGCTATGGATGAGAATAACTCAAGGAGCAAGTGGTCTGACACCATTTGAGGTTGTACATGGCAGAGCGTTTCCTCTGCCAATAACTAGTGAACCAATTAATAAATCGATCGCAGAAACAACAATGGCAGAATGGATGACAAAACTGTTTGAGAATAAAGAAGCGATATTGAACAACCAACTGCCGAGTGATCTGTCTCCAGTCTCTTGCAGGTTGAACCCCGGTGATTGGATTCTGATTAAAGTCCTCCAGCGAAAAAATTGGAGTTCTCCACGGTGGGAGGGCCCCCATCAGGTGCTGCTTACTACACCAACAGCTTGCAAAATCGCTGAAAGACCCTCGTGGATCCATCAAAGTCACGTGAAGAAGGTGTTCGCATCACAATAAGACGCCAACCCACCGAGTCGCTGGTACTCTGGGAGTGGAGGTGAGGTGCGAGTGGGTATAACCTGCCCTCATCCTTCTCGCCTCAGTCTACGTATCAGTGATCTTCGGTGAGTTAGGTCATCCTGAAGAACGAACACCCCCATAACACCTGAGCCCATCCCACCAAAGAGAGGAACCAATAACAACACCGGGGACGCCTGAACAACAACAAGATGTTACCACCCGACTGGTCAGGATGTTGTGCACCTATTTTCATTTCAGATCACACCTTTAAGATAACAGTGCACAACAACACCAGAGTTAAGCGCAATGTCATGGAACTGAAGCCCCTTGACCCGTTTTTCGGATCTGATGTGCCAGACGACTTCAAACTCTGGACCACCAGCCAGAAGGTAATGCACGCCCTGTTTCCCTGGGTAGGAGTAGGAAAACACGCACTACAAATAGAGACTTTAGACTATCGTTTTGGACTATTCTTGAATGCCTCCACCCGCATTAACAAAGCACAGAATGAAGAAATTGATGCAATCCGCATCACTGTCATGCAACACCGAGTGGCCTTAGACATTATTCTTGCAGAGAAAGGAGGTCTCTGCATATTGTTTAACACGACATGTTGCACTTACATACCTGACAACATACACTCACTGAACATGACAAATGCTTTGAATGCTCTGAAACAATTGAGAGACGCTCAGCAACAGGACTACGTAGCCGACAAGCAAGGCTGGTGGGACTGGCTGCTGAGTGGCTCCTGGAAATCCTTACTGATTAAAGGCCTGTTGGCCCTTTTCAATGTGATGTTACTGTTTTGCATTTTTGCTGCTTGTATTATCCCATGTCTGAGAAGCATAATGGCAAACATGTTTAGACGTACTTTAGGAAATTATGTCTTGATCCAGAGAAATATGGAAGATCCCCATCGCCAGTATGATATGCTGAATATGGAGGAAAGAGTGGAAAATCCCTATTATAGTCTTAACAGAGCTGTTGTTTAAATACTTCACTGAATGACATGCAAGTTGAAAATGTGATTTAACAAGTGACTATGCATTGATTTAAACATGTGAAATATATTAACATCAGGAGGGAAATGTAAGAGGATTTTTATTAAATACAATATAATCAAGTATGCCTTACATTGATAATCAAATGTGCCTTATATTCAAGTGTTCATATATTTTCACATAACCAAGCCTATTGTTGAAGAATCACCTAACCAAGTCTATTGTTAAAGGAAAACATGATGCATTCCTTACCTCAGTGTCTGAGATGTTTGACAAGCATGATATAATGATGCATTCTTTACTTCAGTGTCTGTGATGTCAGATAAAGCATGATATACTTCTGTATTCTTACCCCAGTGTGTGAAAGATCAGATAAGCTGATCTAATGCCTAACCCCTCTTCGACTTCTCACAGAAAAGGAAGTACTATGTAACCTGCTTTGCCCTATAAATAAAGCCACCAAGCCTGCATTCGGTGTGTCTGTCTTCTCAGAGGCATTCACCCGTCTGCATGTATTGTAAAACTCTGAGTCGGTCTGCAGTGTCTCATTTCTCTTATTTGTGATAGAACAAATGTCTTCCCCTGACATACAACGTGAAGGCTTAAAAATAGCCAAATCTTATACCCAATCCTTGGTGAATTGGATGTCCATCTCCAGAGATTTACAATTGCGAAATTGGTTCGCCATGTATGCGCTGACTCCACAGACAATGTAGGAAAATATATCAGGCTATGTCAATAGCGGTTGGTCTTCAGGGTTTCTACTCCACTGCCGTTATTTCATACAGGTCCACATTTCCAATGCAGGCTATTTTTTGCAAGTACTGTCTCTTTGCATCAGGACGCAATCTGTCTCTATAATGTCCGTTTTCTTTTGAGCTGCTTTTAAGTATGGTTCGTAGCAATCCTCCTTCCAACACAGTGTGTTTGTTTTGATTCGTGGCCTGCTAAAATGGTACCGCGCTCCCACAATGCAATGCGGCGTGACGTCATCTCCAAACCCTATAGATGACAGCCAGAAGGAGCGTGTTTGGAGGCGTGGTCCTGCTCCTGAATTTCCGATACATAATCTCCAATTCACTAGCTGGGCCCATGTCCTCATTTTAAGTTTGACAGCGTTTTAGTAGGTAAAAGTGAATGCTTTAACATGAATTGAGCTGTGGTTTGGGGAAGGCCTCGAAGGGGACTGGCAACCTGGCAGATCCTCAAAGAAGGCATCCCCTGAAAATGGTAATAACTGTCGACGACCTCAGCCAGAATAATTCGATTTTCAATTCAACTTATTTATATGGCACCGAACCACGGTGACAGATGCCTCGAGACCATACGATGATGTCTAGAGGAAAAACCCAACAATCTTATGACCCCCTATGAGCAAGCACTTTGGTGACAGTGGGAAGGAAAAACTCCCTTTTAACAGGAAGAAACCTCCGACAGAACCAGGCTCAGGGAGGGACAGCCATCTGCTGTGATTGGTTGGGGTGAGAGAAGGAGAACAGGACAGAGACAAGCGTAGGGAGAGTGAATGCCGAGTGACCTCGCCACCCAGAGAAGAGGAAAATGACTGGTGGCAGGCTAGCGAAGCTGAACAGCTCTCGATAAGGTAGTCGAGGATTCCATGGAGTGGAGTGGATCAGCTCGGACAATTAGGAAGGAATGGCAGGAGAAGAGGTCAAAGGAAATGGAGAACAATGGAAATCTTAATAGGTGAATGAGGGGAACTCTAGATCATGTAGCGACATGGCTCAACTTCTAACTGAAGCGCTGACAGAGAAGTATGATGGATTTTGAGATTTGAGGTGAGGTTCGTAAGGCTTGCGTGAGCTTGTCTTTGAGTAGAAGATGAAGAGCAGGTGCTTAGCTGGTTAATTACTTCAGATAAGGTAGTGATAACTACTGTGCTAATTTCTGAAATGAACAGAAGTGAAAGCAGCAGCTTGGGAAGGGTTGATAAATGGAAAAAGTGATTAGAGGAAAGTCGTCTTCTATAATAATAACCCCCAAAATTGTCAGAGAGCAGAGGGCATGTCCACAGAACTTTGTGGGAGATGATAAGCTGTTTAGATGTAGTCGGAACCGTGAGTCGGCTTTGAGAGTGGTCTCGAATGATTGTGTCGATGGTGGATGCTAGATATTGCTCACAAAAGCACGGGAGAAGTGAACGGATGCCATGAAGAATTATGCACACGACGCAGTTTGAATGTCTTAAAAGGAGCGATAGAGGACAGAACCTGGCATTCCAGTGCCACAAAGGTTCGTCAGTGCTTTGCGAAGGCAGGAAAGATGGCAGAGAAACCGGTGTCTCGGTGCCGGAACAGATCGCTGCTACATCTTGTGGAAGACTGGACGAAATGGAGAAACTGGCATCCTGGTGAAAGTAATGTTTTTGGTTTTTTTGCGAGTGATTGATGGCGGAAGCTGCCAATCCAGTAACGGAAGGGTAAGCTGCTTAGGGAACGGTGTCACAAACAAGGATGCAGTGGACTCAAGAGCAGACTCAATTGCTCGAACTATGTACAATTTATTGAAAGGAAAAGGAACTTAAACAAGACTGGGTCTAACAGAAATCATTCGCAGGAACTGAGGGAGGCCCTGATGGCGGAGAAACGGACGTAGAACACAGGGAGAACACGGGCGGGAACTTCTGCAAACACAGGAGAAGGGTTTTACTGAATGGGAAACAATTAAAGGGCAGAGGTGAGTGGTACTAGTGGAGAGTCTTGGGCTTACTTGAAAACACCGGCTATTAGGCGGGGAAGGGGTTGCCGTGGGAGCGTTCCAGGGATGGTTGAGAGTGTGGGGAGGCTGGTCCAGGTTCCAAGGTGTCCAGGGAGGTTGAAGTACGGGCTGGAGGGCAGGCTGAGGAGAAGATGAGTGTGTGGTCCTCGGGTTCTGGGTAGACGGGAGAACGGGACGGAAACAGAACCAGCACTGCTGGTGTGTACGACGGGTGATGAATCTGGAGAATGCAGGAGACGGAGGACACATTAACCCACGATCCAGGCACACAGAGTCTGAGCACAGAGGAGGCCAAGTTTACCACGGGTGGTAGCAGGACGAACTGGCGAGGAGTAGCAGGCAGTGCTGGCTTAAAAACCCTCTAGATGGAGCCCCGGAAATTGGAAGCAGGTGATGAGCTGGCCAACTCCACCCCAGGGGACGGACAACAGGAACCTGGACCACACCCAACCAGACACTCCCACAGCATATGACAAACGGAACCTGGCATCTCGGTGCAAAGAACGTCTTCTGCCTTTGCAAATAAGGAATAGAGACCGAGAACCTGGCGTTTTGGTGCTGAAAGGAACAGCTGCTGCATAGCATATGAGGGCTAGATGCGGAGGAGGTGGCGTTCCAGTGGTAGAAGGATTCACTGCTGTTTTTGCTTTGATAAATGCAGAGAAACTGGCAACTCTATATTAGAAAGCTCGCTGAGTATGCGAATGAGGGATAAAGAAGAACGAGGCAACTCACCATCCGCTTCGCCTGCAGCATTCTCATCATCCGCTTCACCTGCAGCCTCGTCTGGTCCAGCCTCCGCCTCGCCTGGTCACGCCGCCTTCAGGTCCCCAACTGCCGCCTCACCATTGTCGGTCATCCGCCAGGGCGCTTGTTGGGCGTCGTCGCCACTGTGGACGACCTCCTGTACGCCGCCGTTGCCGTTCACACGGTCAGTCCCCGGACCTGCTCTGTTGCCGCCACTGCCTTCCGTGTGGTCGGCCTCCAGATCTGCTCTGTCGCCGCCACTGCCTTCCCCGTGGCCGGCCTCTGGATCTACTCTGTCGCCGCCACTGCCTTCTGCGTGGTCGGCCTCCGGAGAGGAACTGTCATGGACTCCTGTGTTGCCATCCTCCTGGTCGGCCTCCTGAACAGTGTTTGATCTGCTTCCTGTTCTCCACTGTTTCTGTTTTCAGACTCGGTGTGTTCAGTTTACGTTTTCCCTGTCCCGTCAGCTTTGATTTCCCCCAGGTGTGTTTCCCTCCTGTTGCTCATCCCTTGATTGCTGCTATGTGTATTTAAGCCCTGTGTGTTCTCCTGCCTGTTGCCGGTTCGTCTGTGTTCTACGGTATCCTGTCCCTTGTCCGTGTCTCTCTGCCTCTCCCCCATTCTGGTACCCTCTCAGGTTTGTCATTTAGCTTTCCCAGTTTAGGTCTTTAGTTTTGTCTTCCCTCTTTGCCTGTTTTGCCATCTCACCACTGTGTAAATAAAACATCACTAGCGTTATCATCTACTGCCTGCGTTTTGGGTCCTTTCTCCCTTCTACACCACACGGCTCGCCTCGGCAGCCGTGACATAGGGAAGCTAGATGCTGCATTGCAAATGGGGGATGAAGGAAAACCTGGCAACCCGGTGCCATTAAATTAAATTAATTAATTAATTTATTTTGTCTATGCTGGGAACTGGCAACCCGATGGCAAAAAAGCTCGCTGTTGCTTTTGTGAATGAGGGATAAAGGAACCTGGCAACCCAGTGCCAAGGTTTGCTGTAGAATTTTGCGAAGGAAGGATGAGTGGCTGGAAACATGTCAACTCTGTGCCGAAGCTTGCTGCAGAGTTTAGCAGAGGAAGGATGAGAGGCTGGAGACCTGGCAACTCGGTGCTGGGGTTAACAGCAGAATTTGCGAAGGAGGGAAGAGGTTGGGAACCTGGCAACTATAGAACTGGCCACTCAGTGCCTTTTTTTTGTTTTTTGCGTCTTCGCTGAGAAGCTGGGAGTTCGGTGGAAGTAAACTTGCTACTGCGTTTGCAAATGGTGGATAGGGAAGAACCAGGCATCCCAGTTCTGACTTGCTTGAGCATTTAGTGGAAGGAGGGATAGAAAACATCAGGGCGATGGAGAAACAGTTGAGCATGGAATTAGTGACAGATTTCCAGCTTGCATTAAATGGTGTTAGGAGGAAGGAGCACAAAGCTGAGCTTGTCCCTGCTACCTGGCGCCGGCAGGTGGGTGGAGCTATGAAGTACACAGTAGCTTTTGCTGTTGGAGCTGCTATTTGCTTGGAAGTGTGGGAACGGCGTGGCTTCTGGCGCTGACGTCCGTCGACTTTCCGGCTAACTCGCCAAGCCTGTGGGCCTTTCACGTCGCTATTTTCAAAGTGACATGAAAGGAGCTGTGAGTTCGGCTGGTGGGCAGTTTTCGCTGAAGTGGCGGGCAACCGGAGTTACTTCATAGCTGAATTTAGCGGAGATAAGACGACTGGATGGATCAATGTTGCAGACCACATGTCGGGTGGCGAGAAAACTGCTAGAGGGTCGTCAGCAGTCAGTCTCTGTAAAGCGCCGCTGTGGCATTTGGTGTGTTTCTTGAATTACCGGAGGAAAAGCGATGGACGCAGCGCTTGAGTAGTTGTTCATTTGATGTGCTGACGGACGAGAGGATGATTGTAGCAAATGGAAGGGTGAGTAAAATTATGTTACTCCTGTGAGAAAGCTGTGTTTAAAGGTATCCGCCAAGAATGGACCCTGTTTCCACGTGTTATGGAAATTTTAACAACACACCCAGTGAGCTTGATTTGAAGTGGGTTTAATAAACGCATTGCAATGTGGAGAGAGCTCCCAGTGAAACCCCAGGATCGTCTCTGAATTGTGGCTTAATACAAAGAACATTCCTCAAACTCTTTCATGAAGGCCCCTCTCACAGGGGGCTATACCTCCTCCCGCATAGAGAGAATTATGACCTTGTTTTCTGCTTAGCCTTCACCTAAGGATTTACATCCCTGATAAGCAGAAGGAGCCTCACTATCTGTTTAATGTCTCCCATTATAACTGCCTCACTGTGTTAACTTTCCACATGCATGTAAAGTAGTGGCAGGAGTGCTCTTACTATGGTAAAGTGAGAAAGTGATATTACTATAACTAATGTGATATAATTGAATATGTGATTAATACATGAGAAAAGAAATCTGCCACCACACACATAAACGAGAATGATCAACTTGCAGAACTAGGGGAACCTATATAGATGACAGCCAGAAGGAACGTGTTTGGAGGCGTGGTCCTGCTCCTGAAATTCCGATACATAATCTCCAATATACACATTATTTTTGACCAATGGCAACACTTGCACTCCAACGGATGCATCAAGGGCAACGCAGGGTTCAGTGTCTCGCACAAGGATACTCTGGGAACAAGTCAGAGATTGATTGACAGACCTGATCGGTATAGTAGATCACCTACTCTGCCACCTGAGTTACAGCCACCAAAATGCATTGCTCTCTGTGGGTTGTGAACAACTAAAAGCAACTCAGGGTCACATTATCAAGTGAAAGAAAAACAAAGCAGATGGTAAATAGACATATTTCTTTTGAGATTGTTATCATTGTGGCATTATCAAATCAAATCAAATCACTTTTACTGTCACATCACATGTGCAGGTACACTGGTACAGTATATGCAAGTGAAATTCTTGTGTGCGAGCAACAGAGGTGTGTAAAAATGCAATAACATAAGAACAAGCAAAATATAAGAATGTGTCACGGCCAGGCGGATCAGCTGCACGCTGATCAGCACTCTCTCTGTTTCTCTCTCTCTCTTCATCTTCTCTCTCGCCGGGGCGGAACTCACTGTGGGTTCACGCCCTCGGCCCACGCCCTCGGGATATGAGACACCTGGGTCTCATTAAGGGGAGCAGCATTTAAGCCAAGAGGTGACTGCTGGCTTACCCGTGTGGCAGTGTCGGAGTGTGAGCCTGTGATCGTGTGAGTGGATAATCTGAAGAACGCGTGTTTTCCCCTGGACTTCCCTGGAGACCCCTTCTCCCCCCACTCAGCTGTATATAGCACCCCCCGCACATTCTTGTATAAACACCTGGTGAATTGTAAATAAACCCTTCTTGTGAGCATCAGAACCGGAGTCCTGCGCTTGAGTCCTCCTCCAAACCGTAACAATAACGATCCAGCCATCATGGACTCAGCGGACTCAAATCCCACCCAGCAACCCGTCCTCACCCCGGAGGCAATTCTGGAACGCCACGAACACATGCTTCGGCACATAAATCAACAACTGGCTGCACTCACTCAAGCCCTCGCTCAACATCTACCGTCGGTAAGCCCACCCTCACCCCCTTCGTCTGTTTCTCCTCAGCTATCGGCCCCGAATCCATCTGCAGCCGCTCCACCTGTTTCCCCCACGCCGGCTTCCACTGAACCTCCGGAGCGATCGTTACCAGCGCCGGAGCGTTTCTCGGGTGAGTTCGATAAATGTGGTGGATTTTTGACTCAGATCACACTACAATTCCATCAGTTACGAAGAACGTATGAGACAGATAGGGCCAAAATCGCCTTTATGGTTCAACTGTTACGTGGGCAGGCATTAAACTGGGTGCAAGCCGTTTTAAGAACAGCCCCTGACATGTCTTACGAAGACTTCCTCACCAAATTTAAAAGTGTTTTTTTTTCTTCTTTTTTTTTTTATTGCTGCTGAAAATTATTCCTTAAATTGTCTAGTTGTAAAAACGTGTAACCTATACCTGTATGTACCTAGGGTGCTACATATTTTATTTATTATGATTCATTTGCAAAAATACAGGTAGGACTGAAAGTATCTCTTTAGCTTTTAACATAAGCATAGACATACCAACACATACAGTGGGGCAAAAAAGTATTTAGTCAGCCACCGATTGTGCAAGTTCCCCCACCTAAAATGATGACAGAGGTCAGTAATTTGCACCAGAGGTGCACGTCAACTGTGAGAGACAGAATGTGAAAAAAAAATCCATGAATTCACATGGTAGGATTTGTAAAGAATTTATCCGTAAATCAGGGTGGCAAATAAGTATTTGGTCACCTCAAACATGGAAAATCTCTGGCTCCCACAGACCTGTAACATCTTCTGTAAGAAGCTTTTCTGTCCCCCACTCGTTACCTGTATGAATGGCACCTGTTTGAACCCATCATCTGTATAAAAGACACCTGTCCACAGCCTCAAACAGTCAGACTCCAAACTCCGCCATGGCCAAGACCAAAGAGCTCTCGAAGGACACCAGGAAAAGTATTGTAGACCTGCACCAGACTGGGAAGAGTGAATCTACAATAGGCAAGCAGCTTGGTGTGAAGAAATCAACTGTGGGAGCAATCATCAGAAAATGGAAGACATACAAGACCACTGATAATCTCCCACGATCTGGGGCTCCACGCAAGATCTCATCCCGTGGGGTCAAAATGATCATGAGAACGGTGAGCAAAGATCCCAGAACCACACGGGGGGACCTGGTGAATGACCTGCAGAGAGCTGGGACCAAAGTAACAAAGGTCACCATCAGTAACACACTAAAACGGCAGGGAATCAAATCCCGCAGTGCCAGACGTGTTCCGCTGCTGAAGCCAGTGCATGTCCAGGCCCGTCTGAAGTTTGCCAGACAGCACATGGATGATACGGCAGAGGATTGGGAGAATGTCATGTGGTCAGATGAAACCAAAGTAGAACTTTTTGGTATAAACTCAACTCGTCGTGTTTGGAGGACGAAGAATACTGAGTTGCATCCCAAGAACACCATACCTACTGTGAAGCATGGGCGTGGAAACATCATGCTATGGGGCTGTTTTTCTGCCAAGGGGACAGGACGACTGATCCGTGTTAAGGACAGAATGAATGGGGCCATGTATCGTGAGATTTTGAGCCAAAACCTCCTTCCATCAGTGAGAACTTTGAAGATGAAACGCGGCTGGGTCTTCCAACATGACAATGATCCAAAACACACCGCCCGGGCAACAAAGGAGTGGCTCCGTAAGAAGCATTTGAAAGTCCTGGAGTGGCCTAGCCAGTCTCCAAACCTCAACCCCATAGAAAATCTGTGGCGGGAGTTGAAAGTCCGTGTTGCTCGGCGACAGCCCCAAAACATCACTGCTCTCGAGAAGATCTGCATGGAGGAATGGGCCAAAATACCAGCTACTGTGTGTGCAAACCTGGTAAAGACCTATAGTAAACGTTTGACCTCTGTTATTGCCAACAAAGGTTATGTTACAAAGTATTGAGTTGTATTTTTGTTATTGACCAAATACTTATTTGCCACCCTGATTTACGAATAAATTCTTTACAAATCCTACCATGTGAATTCATGGATTTTTTTTCACATTCTGTCTCTCACAGTTGATGTGTACCTCTGGTGCAAATTACTGACCTCTGTCATCATTTTAGGTGGGGGAACTTGAACAATCGGTGGCTGACTAAATACTTTTTTGCCCCACTGTATTTACTTCCTCTACTTCAGGTTCTGTTTTGCTGGTATAATAACAATGTATTTTTTTAAAGAGCAAGCTCTTTTTTTACTTCAATAATTGCATAAATGCAACAAAACGTGATATTACTTTATTTTTTTATTTTTTTTTATTTTTTTTGCCTGTCCCGTTTGGCTCTTTTGCCATCAGAATTGTTGTCTAAAGGCAAAGAAAGATGCCCAACGGATTTACTTTACCAAATTGACCATCCCAGCCTTGCCGTAATGGTCCATTTGATTCATCTTTTATTGTTTATTTTATTTTCACTTGCTGAATACGGGACAGACTTGACTGGGGGAAAGAAGGGGAGAAAGAAAGAGGGAAAGAGAAACAGCTGAGAAGAGGGACGGGGGAGAAGGGCAAAAAACAAAAACCAACAGAATGGGCAGAAAAAAAATGCATATATCGATCACCTGGATCACCTGTTGAGAAAGAAAAAGGAAAACAAGCAGAAGAGAACAAGAGTAATATAATAAACAACATCACAATGATATATGGGAATATGACAGTAAATACTAAATATTAAACATTATTGTGCAGCACATTATTGTGTAGTTTGTGGGTGTGATCACCCGTGTGTACACCTGTGAGCATGGACGCGCTTGTTTTTAAAAGGTTCCTTCATGTAATGATCTGCTAGAGGGTGTGGGGGGGCCACAGCCCCGTCCTCCAGGGCATGAAGCAGGTATGGAGGAGATCAAAACTCCAGACATCCAGAGGCCCCCAGAACACAAGAGACCAAGGAAGACCAACAGAGGGGCAGCCGCGCCACTGTCCCAGAAAGAGCTGAGGAGAGTCCCAGATGAGGGCTCACCCAGCAGCCGTGGAGCAGAAGCCAGAGGGGGTTGCAGTGACGCGCCCGTGAGCTCCGCCGGCAGCCAGCTGTGCCTGAGTGACCGAGCCCCAGGCCGAGAGGTCGGGGGCACCCCACCTCCGAAGTGGCCCGAGCGAGCCCCAGGCTCCAGGCCCCGATAAGCGGCCGCCAAGGAGTGAGCCGGTGTGTACCTGGACGCTCATCCCCAGACACCAAGAACCACCAACGCACCGATGTCTGATGGAGTCCGCCACTGGCAGGGGAAGTGGTGGTGGGGGGGAGATAGGCCTCCAAACCTTGGAGGGCCTGAGATGTCCCCCAGAGAGGTGGTGTCTGATACCCAACCTGTTAAAAGTGTTTTTGAAAGAGGCACCGAAGCGGAGGCGGCCGCCCACAGACTGTTAAATTTGAAGCAGGGGAGGCGGAGTATGGCGGATTTTTCGGTCGAATTCTGGACCTTGGCTGAAGAAACTGGCTGGGGGCAGTCGGCATTGATAAGTACTCTCTTGAATAATATTTGTGATGAGTTAAAGAGAGAACTGATGATGAGAGATGTTCCTAAGACCCTGTCTGATGTGATTACACTATGTGTGAAGATGGATGAGCACCTACGGGTGCGGCGGGGAACCGGAAACTACATTTCCCAGAGGCCCCCGGGGCGCATGGAGACGTCAGGTGGAGGCGCGCCTAGCGGCAGTCACTCATCAGACAGCATGGAGTAAAGTGAACAGCCCATGCAACTGGGCCGCTCCAGACTGTCTCCCGAGGAGCGGTATCGTCGCTTGAGAGCCGGTGAGTGCTTTTATTGTGGCCGCAAGGGCCATATTGCCATGGATTGCCAGGCGCGGCCAAAAGACAGCACCCGCCAGTAGTGAGGAGTGTATGGGTGGGCGAGGTCACCTGTTCTCAGTCTCCTCCTCGTCTCATGATTGCAGCTAAGCTAACGGTTCGTCTCAAGACTCATTCTCTCGACGCTCTGATCGATTCCAGGGCAGAACAGAATTTTATTGATGCCTGGCTGGCGCTCAAATTAGGTTTTAGCACGGAGCCTCTGTCTCATTCACTCAAAGTCACAGCCTTTAGTGGCCAGCGTCTTCCAGACATTATTCATATCACAGAACCGATTTCCCTGACTATTTCTGGCAATCATGTTGAAACCATGCAGTTGTACGTCTTTAAAGCCCCACTCACACCACTAGTGTTGGGCTATCCCTGGCTATGTCAACATAACCCTGTGATTGATTGGAGGAAAGAAAGTATTTCGGGGTGGGGGGAGGAGTGTCACATGTCCTGTCTAAAAGCCGCCACCCCTGCCATGAGCCTACCACCCAATAAAACTATTTCAGAACCGCCTGATCTGTCCTCCATACCATCTGTTTATCACGACCGGGCGCAAGTGTTTTGTAAAGATAAGGCACACTCCCTTCCCCCTCACCGGCCATATGATTGTGGGATTGACCTCCTCCCAGGCGCGCCGCTCCTGACCAGTAGGTTGTATAGCCTGTCTCGACCGGAGTGGGAAAGCATGGAAAAATACATCAATGAGTCACTTGCCGCTGGTCTCATTCGCCCCTCGTCCTCACCTGTTGCCGCTGGTTTCTTTTTTGTCACCAAAAAAGATAAGAGTTTACGGCCCTGTATTGACTATCGCGGCCTCAACGCCATCACAGTTAAAAACAAGTATCCCCTCCCTCTGCTGAGTTCCGCGTTCGAGCTTCTCCAGGGTGCCACCATCTTCACAAAGTTTGACCTGCGCAACGCCTACCATCTGGTGAGGATTAGGGAGGGAGACGAGTGGAAGACGGCTTTCAATACTCACCTGGGCCATTTCGAATATCTTGTAATGCCTTTCGATCTCACCAATGCTCCAGCTGTGTTTCAGGCTCTCGTGAACGACGTGCTCCGAGATTTCATTGACCATTTCGTTTTCGTCTACTTGGATGACATCCTCATCTTCTCCCGCTCCGTCGCCGACCACCAACGCCATGTCAGGCAAGTCCTTCAGCGTCTCCTCGAAAATTGTCTCTTTGTTAAAGGGGAGAAGTGTGAGTTTCATGTCTCAACTGTTTCCTTCCTGGGCCACGTCATCGATCGGGGTAACCTCAAGACTGATCCCGCCAAAGTTCAAGCCGTTGTTGACTGACCGACCCCTTCCAACCGTAGACAGCTTCAAAGCTTTCTGGGGTTCGCAAACTTTTATCGTCGCTTTGTTCGCGACTACAGTAAACTTGCCCTGCCTCTGACCCGTCTTACTTCTCCCAAAGTTCCCTTCTGCTGGGATGAGCTGGCTCAACGAGCATTTGCCCATCTGAAGGACCGCTTTGCCTCGGCGCCCATTCTCGTCCAACCCGATCTCAATCTGTAGTTCATTGTGGAGGTGGACGCCTCGGACGCTGGAGTGGGGGCGGTGCTTTCCCAGCAGCAAGGAGGTAAGCTGCATCCCTGTGCCTACTTTTCACGCCGTCTCACCTCCGCAGAGAGCAACTATGATGTGGGAGATTGAGAGCTACTAGCCATCAAGCTAGACCGCACTATTAGCTTCCTCCAACGTTTCGCCTGGTGGCCTTCCCTTGCCAAAGACGTCCGCGAGTATATTTCCGCATGCTCGACCTGCGCTCAAAACAAGAGCGTCCATCAACCACTCTCTGGCCTCCTCCAACCTCTGCTGACTCCGAGTCGCCCTTGGTCGCACATCGCTGTTGACTTCATCACTGGTCTGCCCGTCTTGTCAGGTAACTCTGTCATTCTTACCATTGTGGACCGTTTCTCCAAAGCTGCTCATTTTGTCGCCCTCCCTAAGCTCCCCACTGCTCTAGAGACCGCCCGGCTACTAACTAATCACGTTTTTCGCCTCCATGGAATCCCCACGGACATTGTGTCAGACAGAGGACCGCAGCTCACGTCACGTGTCTGGAAGGAGTTCTGCAGTGCCCTCGAAGCTAAGGTCAGTCTTTCCTCTGGTTTCCACCCACAGACCAATGGCCAAACGGAGCGTGCCAACCAGGAGCTCGAAGCGGCTCTCCGGTGCCTGGTATCGACCAACCAGTCAACCTGGAGCGAGCAACTGTCGTGGATTGAGTATGCTCATAACAGCCTTACCTCCTCTGCCACCGGTGTCTCTCCTTTCGAGGCGTCCTTGGGCTATCAACCGCCACTCTTCCCAGCCGTCGAAGGTGAGCACTTTGTTCCCTCTGTCCAACAGCATCTTCGGAGGTGTCGGCGCGCCTGGAGAGCGACTCAGGCCTCCCTTCTCCGCACAGTGGAACGCAATAAGCGCCTGGCGGATCGCCACCGGACCCCTGCTCCCACCTACACACCTGGACAAAAGGTTTGGCTGTCTACCAGATTAGTCCCACTCAGGTCTGAATCCAAGAAACTGTCTCCCACTTTCATTGGTCCCTTTGAAGTTGACTCTGTGATTAACCCTGTCTCTGTCCGTCTTAAACTGCCCTGGGACATGAAAATCCATAACACCTTTCACGTGTCGCAAGTGAAGCCGTGCCTCTCTAGTCCTCTGTGCCCTCCTTCCAGACCCCCTCCACCTGCCCGGGTCATTGATGGCCACCCGGCTTTCACCGTTTCGAGAATCATGGATGTCCGGCGCCGGGGGCGCGATCTGCAGTATCTCGTGGATGGGGTATGGTGCGGGCGTTCCATGCGGCTCACCCTGACAAGCCTGGGGGTCGCCGGGAGGCTCCCGTCGGGGGGGGGGGGGGATACTGTCACGGCCAGGCGGATCAGCTGCACGCTGATCAGCACTCTCTCTGTTTCTCTCTCTCTCTTCATCTTCTCTCTCGCCGGGGCGGAACTCACTGTGGGTTCACGCCCTCGGCCCACGCCCTCGGGAGATGAGACACCTGGGTCTCATTAAGGGGAGCAGCATTTAAGCCAGGAGGTGACTGCTGTTCGTCGCTGGATCGTTGTCTACCACGCGTTAGTGAAGTCAAGCTACTGCAAGTTTAGTTAAGAGTGTTTTTCTTTGTGCGTCGTACTTAACCCTGTCTCCCTGTCTACAGAGCTTCCTGGATTTTCCCCCGTGTGATTCCCTTGTGTCGGAGTGTGAGCCTGTGATCGTGTGAGTGGATAATCTGAAGAACGCGTGTTTTCCCCTGGACTTCCCTGGAGACCCCTTCTCCCCCCACACATTCTTGTATAAACACCTGGTGAATTGTAAATAAACCCTTCTTGTGAGCATCAGAACCGGAGTCCTGCGCTTGAGTCCTCCTCCAAACCGTAACAGAATTGGTAAATCTGAGAGTTATATGAATAAATACACTCAACAAAAATATAAACGCAACACCTTTGTTACTGCTCCCATTCCCCATGGGATGGACGTAGAGACCTAAAATTCATTCCAGATACACAATATAACCATCCTTCCCAAACAGTGGTCACAAATCAGTCCAAATGTGTGGTAGTGGGCACATCTGCTATATTGAGATAATCCATCCCACCTCACAGGTGTGCCACATCAGGATGCTGATCTGACATCCCATGGGGAATGGGAGCAGTAACAAAGGTGTTGCATTTATATTTTTGTTGAGTGTATATGTACAATATAAGAGTGTATGCGCATTACTGATTGTGTATATCTAGGTGTGTGTGTGTGTGTGTGTGTGTGTGTGTGTGTGTGTGTGTGTGTGTGTATATTTATTATTATTATTATTAAATTTCGTTCTTTGAATTTTTTTGGTGGCAAAGAAAGACTGGACCCAGGGTGGTCAAAGCTCAAAAATGATCTTTATTTTACATTCCCAGAAAAGGAGACCTGAACACACAAAGAAACAAGCTCAGGTCTGAAAGCAGCAGCAGCCAACATGGTTATATATATACAGGGAGTGCAGAATTATTAGGCAAATGAGTATTTTGTCCACATCATCCTCTTCATGCATGTTGTCTTACTCCAAGCTGTATAGGCTCTAAAGCCTACTACCAATTAAGCATATTAGGTGATGTGCATCTCTGTAATGAGAAGGAGTGTGGTCTAATGACATCAACACCCTATATCAGGTGTGCATAATTATTAGGCAACGTCCTTTCCTTTGGCAAAATGGGTCAAAAGAAGGACTTGACAGGCTCAGAAAAGTCAAAAATAGTGAGCTATCTTGCAGAGGGATGCAGCAGTCTCAAAATTGCAAAGCTTCTGAAGCGTGATCATCGAACAATCAAGCGTTTCATTCAAAATAGTCAACAGGGTCGCAAGAAGCGTGTGAAAAAACCAAGGTGCAAAATAACTGCCCATGAACTGAGAAAAGTCAAGCGTGCAGCTGCCAAGATGCCACTTGCCACCAGTTTGGCCATATTTCAGAGCTGCAACATCACTGGAGTGCCCAAAAGCACAAGGTGTGCAATACTCAGAGACATGGCCAAGGTAAGAAAGGCTGAAAGACCACCACCACTGAACAAGACACACAAGCTGAAACGTCAAGACTGGGCCAAGAAATATCTCAAGACTGGTTTTTCTAAGGTTTTATGGACTGATGAAATGAGAGTGAGTCTTGATGGGCCAGATGGATGGGCCCGTGGCTGGATTGGTAAAGGCCAGAGAGCTCCAGTCCGACTCAGACGCCAGCAAGGTGGAGGTGGAGTACTGGTTTGGGCTGGTATCATCAAAGATGAGCTTGTGGGGCCTTTTCGGGTTGAGGATGGAGTCAAGCTCAACTCCCAGTCCTACTGCCAGTTTCTGGAAGACACCTTCTTCAAGCAGTGGTACAGGAAGAAGTCTGCATCCTTCAAGAAAAACATGATTTTCATGCATGACAATGCTCCGTCACACGTGTCCAAGTACTCCACAGCGTGGCTGGCAAGAAAGGCTATAAAAGAAGAAAAACTAATGACATGGCCACCTTGTTCACCTGATCTGAACCCCATTGAGAACCTGTGGTCCATCATCAAATGTGAGATTTACAAGGAGGGAAAACAGTACACCTCTCTGAACAGTGTCTGGGAGGCTGTGGTTGCTGCTGCACGCAATGTTGATGGTGAACAGATCAAAACACTGACAGAATCCATGGATGGCAGGCTTTTGAGTGTCCTTGCAAAGAAAGGTGGCTATATTGGTCGCTGATTTGTTTTTGTTTTGTTTTTGAATGTCAGAAATGTATATTTGTGAATGTGGAGATGTTATATTGGTTTCACTGGTAAAAATAAATCATTGAAATGGGTATATATTTGTTTTTTGTTAAGTTGCCTAATAATTCTGCACAGTAATAGTCACCTGCACACACAGATATCCCCCTAAAATAGCTAAAACTAAAAACAAACTAAAAACTACTTCCAAAAACATTCAGCTTTGATATTAATGAGTTTTTTGGGTTCATTGAGAACATGGTTGTTGTTCAATAATAACATTATTCCTCAAAAATACAACTTGCCTAATAATTCTGCACTCCCTGTATTTCCACAGCACGTCACACATGAAGTGTTCAGCAGTCTGATGGCCTGATGGAAGAAGCTGTCTCTCAGTCTGCTGGTACGGGACCGGATACTGCAGAACATCCTTCCTGATGGAAGTAGTCTGAACAGTTCATGGCTGGGGTGACTGGAGTCCTTGATGATCCTCCCGGCTTTCCTCAGGCACCGCTTCCTGTAGATGTCCTGGAGGGAGGGAAGCTCACCTCCAATTTGCGGTTGTAAGCGGTGCTGTTGCCATACCCGGTGGTGATGCATCCAGTGAGGATGGTCTCAATGGTAGAAGGTCCTGAGGATGCGGGGCTCATGCCGAATATTTTCAGTCTCCTGAGAAAGAAGAGGTGCTGCTGCACCTTCTTCACTGTTTATGTGTCCTGACTACGTAAGATCCTCAGCCAGATGTACACCAAGGAACCGGAAGCCACACACTCTCTCCACAGCAGCGCCGTTGATGGTGATGGGGGTGTGTACTTCTCTGCACCTCCGGAAGTCCACGATCAACTCCCTTGTCTTTGCGACGTTGAGGGTAAAGTGGTACATTATGCTGTACCACTGAGCTGAAGAGGCGAACCTAATGTTTTCTGCTGAACCAGAAATTGTACATTGACTAATTACTTGATGAAAAAATGACTGATTGACTGGTACTGATATTTCCTGTTCCATAGGTGCAATGCCAGCAACAACAACAGAGGTGTGGAAGAAGGAGGGGAGGATGAATATAAAGACGACAGACACATTTTAGTTCAGTTTGCCGTTCTTCCAGCAGTGATGGAGGAAACTGAACTCTGCTTTCAACAACTCTTTAACACCTCCTGCATGAGGCCCAGGCGTCCACACTTTGAGATCATGCTGACTTATATTTTGCTGTCCTTCATTTCTCTGCTTACTGTGATTCTTAACCTGTTGGTCATCATCTCCGTCTCACATTTCAGGTAGAAAGATATCAAACTGAATTGATCTCAAGCAGTAAGAAAGACATTTCTTTTCACAGATAGTATTTCTTTTCTTTTTAAGCCTCTGCACTATATACTTCAATTTGAATAACACTTGATAGAGAAAACTAAATATAAAATATTGTGTTTTCTCTCCCTATTCAGGCAGCTCCACAGCCCCACCAACCTCCTGCTCCTTTCTCTGGCTGTCGCTGATTTCTGTGTGGGCCTCCTCTTGTTCTTCCAAATTGTGCTCATAGATGGCTGCTGGTTCCTCGGTGACATCATGTGCACTCTGTATCAATACCTAGCATATGTCATCACCTCGGCCTCCATAGGAACCATGGTGATCATATCTGTTGATCGATATTTGGCTATTTGTTACCCTCTGCATTACTCCACCAAGATCACACAACAAAGAGTTAAAATTGTTGTCTGTTTGTGTTGGATCTGTTCTGTCATCTTTCAAAGTCTGATTCTGATGGATAACCTGGAGCAACCAGGCAGGTATAACTCTTGCATTGGAGAGTGTGTCTTTGTCATTAATTACATCGCAGGACTTGTTGATGTTACTTTTTCCTTTATTGTTCCCTTTACTGTGATTGTAGTTTTGTATCTGAGAGTGTTTGTGGTGGCTGTGTCTCAGGCTCGTGCCATGAGGTCTCAGCTTGCAGTCACTCACCAGCGATCAGTAACAGTAACTGCAAAGAAATCGGAGCTGAAAGCAGCCTGGACTCTTGGTATTGTTGTTGTTGTGTTTCTTATATGTATGTGTCCATATTACTGTGTGGCTCTCACAGGCCAAGATAACTTCCTAAATGCTTCATCTGCTGCCTTTGTAATTTGTTTGGTGTACTTTAACTCTTGCCTAAACCCTATCATTTATGTCTTTTTTTATCCCTGGTTCAGAAAGTCAATCAAACTTATTGCTACTCTTCAAATACTGCAGCCTGACTCCCGTGAGACTAACATGCATTAAGAACACTTTTTAAAACCGTAACCATAAACAGGACAATGTACTTAGTCACAATGAAGACTTGAAAGTTCAGATAGTGCTTCATCACTGACATTTGTTCTATGTTTGGTCTACTTTAACTCATGTCTGAACCCCATTATATATGTCTTTTTCTACCCCTGGTTCAGAAAATCCATAAAAGTCATTGTTACTCTTCAGATACTGCACTCTCTCTCTCTCTCTGTCTCTGAATGAACAAGTTGTATAAAGTGCTTTGAGTGCTCAGATAGAGTAGAAAAGCGCTATATTAAAACCAGTCCATTTACCATTTGCTTTATGACAAATTTATTTGAATTTACGTGTATTAGGAAAACTTCTCTTTGTTAGAACAGTACAATTTCTCACTTTGCCCAGATGTATCACAACATGACTTGAATTATGGAGACGGATATTTTTCCCTTGGTGTACCTAGTTACCACATAAAATGCTTGAAGGCCACACTAGTGAGGCACACAACCTTGCTTTGAAGCCATTTAATATTGATTGAAAACTAAAACTTTACAACTGTTTTTCTGTTGAAAAATTATTAAATAACCAATGAAAACGTGTGTGAAGTGAAAAGTGTAGTGCATATAGCTTAGGATAAGCTATATAAGCTATATGCATATACCTTAGGATAAACTATATGCACTACATGCAGTTTTATATGCGAGCTAAAGCTTATAGCTTAAGAATGAGGTAAGAATGCATAGAGATAGGTTCAGTTTCTCTTTTTTTGCTGCCTGTCCCATTTGGTTCTTTAGCCATCAGAATTATTGTCTGAAGGCCAAGTGGATCATTATGGCTTTGGTGTATTGGTCCATTTGATTGACTTTTCTTATTTTAATGCATTTAGTTATTTGATTTGATTTTAAGTTATTACAGATAAGACAGACATGACTTGAGGTTAGGAAAGGGAGAGAGAAAGAAAGGGAGGGAAAGAAAAACAGGGGAAGAGGAACAGGGAGAGAAGACACTAAATAATTCAGCTGGATCACCTGTTGAAAGAGAAAAAAAAGAAACAAGCTCAAAGAGAGAAACACAATATGGAGATCACAGCAATAATGTAGATAAGTGTAAGCAACAGTAAATACTAAATATTGAATGTTTTTGTGCACCACACGAGACCAACAGCTCACAATGTGCTTTGAAGTAGCAACCAAGAAAGACATAGTTTGTGTCACTAAGCACCCGTGTGAACACCTGTGTGAAGACCTGTGTATACACCTGTGTGCGCACACCTGTGTGGATGGGCGTGCTTGTATTCAAAAGGCTTCTCCATATAATGATCTGATAGAGTTGGGGGAGAGAGAGCTATAGCCCAGTCCCCCAGGGCATGAAGCATGTGGCATGGAGGAGATCCAGGCCACAGGCATTCAGAGTATGAGAGCCCAAGGGTGGACCATCGGAGGGGCTACCGTGCCACCCTCCTGGAGCTGAGGAGAGCACCAGATGAGGGGTCCCACGGAGTAGAAGCCAGAGGGAGCTGCAGTGGCATGCCCGCGAGCTCTGCCGGCAGCCTGCTGTCCAGAGTGAACAGGAGAGAAAGAAGAGAGGTTAGATTTAAAGGGAAGGAGTGCTCAGTGGGATTTGATAAAGTAGAAATTTAAAACTTTGTCAACATTAAAATGAATATATAAATCATCATCATCATTTCTGTGAATGATAAAAGCCTTACTGCTTTATGATTACAGGACAGTTGAAACTGAGATGTAGTGCTGAAATCGCACTTCTTTTTCTTATATTGAGACATTTCAGAGGTAAATGTGCAGGTAAACTACTTTTCACTGACAGAAACCAGGAACTTGTCTGGCCCACTTAAGATCAAAGTGGCATGTATGAGGCCAGCGATGTAAGACACAAAAGGGGAGCACAGCTGGGAGAAATCAGACATGACGAGACCCAGGGGAAGTAAAACTGAATACACTGACATAAGACAAGGACCTTCACAATAAAACATTGTGAAAAACCCAACAATCATATGACCCCCTATGAGCAAGCACTTTGGCGACAGTGGGAAGGAAAAACTCCCTTTTAACAGGAAGAAACCTCCGGCAGAACCAGGCTCAGGGAGGGGCGGCCATCTGCTGCGACCGGTTGGGGTGAGAGAAGGAAGACAGGATAAAGACATGCTGTGGAAGAGAGACAGAGGTTAATAACAGATATGATTCAGTGCAGAGATGTCTATTAATACATAGTGAGTGAGAAAGGTGACTGGAAAGGAAAAACTCAATGCATCATGGGAATCCCCTGGCAGCCTACGTCTATTGCAGCATAACTAAGGGAGGATTCAGGGTCACCTGGTCCAGCCCTAACTATATGCTTTAGCAAAAAGGAAAGTTTGAAGCCTAGTCTTGAAAGTAGAGATAGTGTCTGTCTCCCGAATCCAAACTGGAAGCTGGTTCCACAGAAGAGGGGCCTGAAAACTGAAGGCTCTGCCTCCCATTCTACTTTTAAATACTCTAGGAACAACAAGTAGGCCTGCAGAGCGAGAGCGAAGTGCTCTAATAGGGTGATATGGTACTACGAGGTCCTTAAGATAAGATTGGGCCTGATTATTTAAGACCTTGTATGTGAGGAGCAGGATTTTGAATTCTGGATTCAACAGGAAGCCAATGAAGGGAAGCCAAAACAGGAGAAATCTGCTCTCTCTTTCTAGTCCCTGTCAGGACTCTTGCTGCAGCATTTTGGATTAACTGAAGGCTTTTCAGGGAGTTTTTAGGACATCCTGATAATAATGAATTACAGTCGTCCAGCCTGGAAGTAATAAATGCATGAACTAGTTTTTCAGCGTCACTCTGAGACAGGATATTTCTAACTTTAGAGATGTTGCACAAATGGAAGAAAGCAGTCTTACATATTTGTTTAATATGTGCATTGAAGGACATGTCCTGGTCAAAAATTACTCCAAGGTTCCTCACAGCGTGGTGGCTGGTAACCTAAGGATGCTTCAAAAGGTGAAAGACCTGTGGCTGAGGTGGTGAATGTGGTATGGGCATATTCAACCCACGGTAAGAATGTGGACCAAGAGGCTGGATTATGAGCAGTAACGCAGCGAAGAGTGGTCTCTGAGCTCAAACAGGGCTTGGCCCCCAGGGCCGTACAAAAGGCTCTCCAGGCCTGAGAAGCAAACTGGGGACCCCTGTCAAACACTATTTCCATTGGTATCCCAATGGGTCTGAAAACATGTTCAACCAACAGTTTAGCTGTTTCTGAAGCAGTGGGCAGTTTATCTAGAGCTATGAAATGTGCTGCCTTGGAAAATCTGTGAACTATGGTAAGTATGGTAGTCTTTCCTGCCAAGTCTGGGAGTCCTGTAACAAAATCTAATGCAATATGTGACCATGGCCGGTGTGGGGTGGATAGCGGTTGAAGCAGTCCTGTAGGGAACTGATTTTTGGACTTATTACGAGCACAAACTGTGCATGCAGCTACGTATTCCCGTACATCTTTGTCCAACGTCTCCCACCAAAAGTGTCTCTTAAGCAGAGATGGGCAGTAACGCGTTACTTGTAACGCGTTACTGTAATCTGATTACTTTTTTCAAGTAACGAGTAAAGTAAGGGATTACTATTGCAAAAACAGTAATTAGATTACCGTTACTTTCCCGTAGGAACGCTGCCTTACTGCATTACTAAAACCGTGATTTTTTTGCGAGAATGTCTCACGACAGTGACGTAAGCGAGTGCGCCGTTAGTGACAACAGCTGTGTGCAGATCAACAATGGATCACATATCGATTGTGGGAGAGAGTATGAGCGTGCAACGTTTAAAGCGTGGAAGTACTGACCTTACTTTGAGTTTGATTCCATAAAAGTGACAAAAACATTAGCATCCATCGTGCGTGGGAAGAAAACTTCTTTTTACAGCGAAAAAACCCCTAAACTTCCAAGCAAGCACCGAGTGCGCAACGACGTAATGGGAAATTCACAGAGAAACTCGCGGATTCTTCAACTGACCGACACCTGCACCAGGGTAAACCTCCGCCTACGCCAGTCCTGCTTTACAGGTGAAAATAGAGCAACAGGACCGCTGAGTCTTTGACTTTATTTATTTTCTGCTGTGTTTTACTTGCATCTATTTGAAAGAGTGAGTGTAAACACAAAAAATATTTTATTATATGTGCTGGAATGTGCAGAAAATAGGTTTAAAGGTTAAACTAATTCATTCAAGTCAGAGAATGTTGCATATAATTAAATTTTTGCTTGATGCATAAAGTTAAAAGATTAAAACTGATAAAACAAGTTAAAAAAAGAGACTTTTCCATTTGATTACATTTTGTATGATGGATTATGTAGAAAAAGTAGAATTGGGCTGAAAGATCTATCGCTTTATCACCTATTCAGGTTGTAAATCGTGTTTTTAAAAAGTAACTAAGTAACTAAGTAATTAATTACTTTTGAAAATAAGTAATCAGTAAAGTAACGGGATTACTTTTTTGGGGAAGTAATCAGTAATTAGTTACTGATTACTTTTTTCAAGTAACTTGACCAACACTGCTCTTAAGTAGCATAGCTGTCCTACCTCGGCCTGGGTGACCTGTGAACTTGGCCATGTGAACCCATTCCAAAACCTTGGAGTGGGCTGCTGTGGGTACATAGCGCTTGTTAGCTGGACTGGTGCCTGGATCAGGTTCTGCTAGTAAATGGTAAATGGTAAATGGACTTGTTCTTATATAGCGCTTTTCTACTCAGTCTGAGCACTCAAAGCGCTTTATACAACTAATTCATTCACCCAATCACACCCATTCACACAAGCACTTTTTTCTGACGTAAGTGCTAAGTAGTCTACCATTCATACACATTCACACTCCGATGGATGCATCGGAGAGCAACATGGGGTTAGTATCTTGCCCAAGGATATTTGGCATGCAGACTGGAGCAGCCTAGGATCGAACCACCGACCTTCTGGTTAGTGGCTGCCACCTGAGCTACAGCCAAAAAAATTATGTGTATGAAAGTATAAAAATCCTTCCTCTCTCCTACTTATAAGTTATTTAACGTGTGGAGTCTCTGCCTGAAGGTGGAGCCCAGCAGAGCTCAGACAGTCTATCTCCCATGTGACAGCCCCTATACGACAGCTGGCAGGGAGTATGGAAGGTACTTCTGACTGCTCCGAGGCAGCTTCGAACTGGTGGGGGAGAGCATCTGGCTTAATATTCCGGGTACCTGGACGATATGAGATAGAAAAGTTGAAACGGGCAAAAAACAGTGACCAACGGGCTTGGCGTGCATTTAGTCTCTTTGCATTCCGTAGGTATGTTAAGTTTTTATGGTCTGTCCAGACTATGAATGGGTGACTATGAGGGCTCCTCAGGGACCGGGGGACATGCCGACATCAAACAGTTAGAATGGCAGAATACACTCCAGCTGATTATCTTTTGTCCAGACCAATCAAAGTGTGGATTGTGTAGCTTTAACCAAGAGTAGCCAAATGTGAGGGGATTGTCAGGCGACGAGAGGGCGAAGAAAGTGAGGTCCGCCCTATGATTTCCTGAAGTGATTACAGTCACTGGCTCTGTGTGGTGAGGTATTTGTGCAAAAACCTGGTTATTCAGTGCTCTTGCTGAAATAGGTGGGTCTAAAGGCACAAGGTGCAATCCTAACTGTGTAGCGTGGTCAAAACTGATGACGTTTTGCTCTGAACCGGAGTCAACCAGGGCCTGAAGGGAGTGCGTGGCACGGTTGATAACTAAAATGACTGTGAGAAGCAAACAGGGTTTATCATCACTATGAGAACCGCCCACCCGTATCCCCGAATTTACTGGCGGGCTGACCCTTGTACTCTCTTAGGACATGCTGCGATTAAATGCTCCGTTGACCCACAATAAAAACACGCGCATGAGTGAATGCTATATACAGAAATGTGAGGGACAGGTTCCAGGGAAATCCAAGGGGGAGAATCGCTTGCTCTCCAGCTCTCCACATACACGACAGCAGTCCTCTTCTTTCACACTTGACGCACAGATTCACACGGGAAGGGTAATCCAGGGGGTCTGCAGATAACAAGACAGGAATGAGAACGATATTCATAGAAGACACTTGACTTATCTTGAGCTGAAGTTCGACTTTCACTGACGCGTGGAAGAAAACGATCCAGTGAAGACCAGCAGTCACCTTCTGGCTTAAATGCCGTTCACCTTGATGGGCATCAGGTCCGTGGGCGTGGGCCGAGGGCGTGAACCCACAATGAGTTCCGCCTCGGCGACAGAGAGGAGGAGAGAGAGAGAGAGCACAAGAGAGAAAAAGACAGAAAAGGCCGATCAGCGTCTCGCCGGTCCCTTAGGCCGTGACAGTACCCCCCCCCCCCCCCCCCCCCCCCCCCAACGGGAGCCTCCCTGCGACCCCTAGGCTTGTCAGGATGGGCCTTGTGGAATGCCCGCACCGTGCCATGGTCCATGTGTTTGTTTTTCTTTCTTTTTTCTCCCCTTTCTCACCGTCTCTTCTCCCCTTTGGTTTTCTTTCTCTCCCTCTCTTTCTTTCATTCTTTCTCCCTGTCCTATCCCCCAGTCATGTCTGTCCCATTTGTAGCAACCGAAAATAAACTAAATACATAATTATAATAAAGGTCAATCAAATGGACCAATATGACAAGGCCATGATGATCCACTTGGTACAGTAAATCCGCTTGGCATCTTTCTTGGCCTTAAGACAAATTGCCAAAAAAGGCAATTTTTGCCTCATCAGTTTCATATGTCCTCCGCAACTGTCTGAACTGCATTGTTATTTGGGTCAGAAAACCGGCACACTTGTGAAACTCACCCGCGAAGGGCTCCGGTGTTGGCAAAGCTCGCTCCGGGGGCTCCGAAGGAGTGGGATGAGGCTGAGCCGACAGCCCGGGTGTAGGAAGCTCAGAAGCCGGTAACTGTGAGGAGACAGAGGGAGGAGAGGCTGTTGGGCTTACCAGAGGTACGCGCTGAGCGAGGGCCTGCGTTAGAGCAGCCAACTGCTGATTGATGAGCTGCAGCATTTGCTCGTGGCATTCCAAAACTTCCCCGTCCGTGAGGACGTGCTGCTGGGCGGCAGAGTCCGCTGAGTCCATGTTCTGGCTGGATCGTTATGCTAAGGTTCAATGCAGGGGACTCAAACGCGGGACTCCTGAATCAGCTGAATTCAAGGGTTTATTAACAGAGTTCACCAAGGTGTATATACAGAGAGTGTGGGGTAGTGCTATATACAGAAATGTGAGTGACAGGTTCCAGAGAAATTCAAGGGAGGGGAATCGCTCGCTCTCCAGCTCTCCACATACACAACGGCAGTCCTCTTCTTTCACACTTGAGGCACAGATTCACACGGGAAGGGTAATCCAGGGGGTCTGCAGATAAGAAGACAGGAATGAGAACGATATTCATAGAAGACACTTGACTTATCTTGAGCTGAAGTTCGACTTTCACTGACGCGTGGCAGACAACGATCCAGCGAAGACCAGCAGTCACCTCCTGGCTTAAATGCCGTTCACCTTGTTGGGCATCAGGTGTGTTCTTTTCCGTGGGCGTGGGCGTGAACCCAAAATGAGTTCCGCCCCGGCGACAGAGAGGAGCAGGAAAGAGAGTGAGCACAAGAGAGAAAAAGACAGAAAAGGCTGATCAGCGTCTCGCCGATCCCTCAGGCCGTGACAGTTTCTGCTGCGGCAGTTCGGAAGTCTATGAGGTAATCAGCAACACTACGGCGACCCTGGCGCAACCATAACAACTTACGGGCCGAACTGCCCTCAGAGACAGGATGAACGAATGTCTATTTAAACTCACCTTGACAGGTTTGCCTCTGCCCATTTTAGAGCACTGTCCCGTAATTTCCCTATAAAATAAGAAACCAGAGTGGCGTTGTCAATGAAGGTCCGCGGTGAGCAGCCAAATACTAGATCGCACTGAAGTAGGAAACCCGTGCAGCTCCCTGGATACCCAGAAAAAGGTTCGGGCTCCGGGGATGATGCATCGCGAAAAATTGGCCCACTTTGGGGCGCGGAAGCCGAGGCGGGGGACAAAGTGGATGGCTGTGTGTCTTGTACGGGGGCCGCAGGTTCAGGTGCAGGACGTGGCGGCGGGGCGAGGTTAGTTTGTAGAGCCTCTAAGGCAGCAAAGATCTTAGCCTGTCCCTCACCAAGGTCTTTCTGTGAAGCTAAGAGATATTGAATGGATTGCTCCTGTTGACCTAGGATGGCACCTTGTCTTTGGATGGCTGTCCGCTCTGCGTCTGCTGAGTCCATATTGTGGCCATATCTAACTGTTACGGCCGAGAGGGCCAGGCTGTGGGTGTGGACTCAAATGCAGACACGGAGGGAGGCAAAACAGGCGTGAACACAGTGCTTTATTTACAGTGCCTTAAAGTTAAATGCCTTAATGTTAAATTACAAAGCAGGAAACTATGAATGCTATGAACTGAGGAAGCTATGAACTGAGAACTATGAGGCCAAACTATGAACATGAAACTCTGACTGAGTGCTATGACTAGGTGCAAGATTTCATGGACGGATCCTGGGAATGGAAAAAGGGGCAGCGGCTTGGGTGGAGGTACACAGTCACTATAATGACAAAAGACAGGCAGTCAGTGGCAGTCTAGTGAATCATAGCCGAAGGATTAGACTGTGGTGGTTAGGGCTTACGCGTTGTAGGTGAAAGTGTCATGCGAGGAGGGGGTGTCCAAGGGGGTCCGGGTGAGGAGTGTCCAGAGACGGTCCAGAGACGGTCCAGAATATACTTGGAGCAAGGGACCTGGCAGGTAGGCAGGCAGGTGGAGTCTTATGATGATAAGGAAGCAACCAGATGACAGAGAACCAGCGTCCAGGCGGAGATGTGTGTAGTTCAGCTTGTGAAGCGTGACGGCCAGGTGGGTCCTATGACAAAGAAAACACAGTGAGGAGAAATGCAATTGTTAAGAGGCTCTCACAAGGGCTTGGCGGCCTAGCACTAACGTGAGTTAGCAGTAGATCTGGCAGAGGTCTGTTGTGAGCGCTGGTCTTATATACTGGTGACTTGATTGGAATCAGGTGTGAAAGCTGATTGGAGTCTCTGCCTGAAGGTGGAGCCCAGCAGAGTGGAAAAACCCCGCACTCACCCGGACCATGACAGGCCTGCCAGTACCAATCAGTTCCCTCTGAAGTCACTATTGTTAACCAGGTCTCCTGGTCCAGCTTTATGGCTCCCTTCACCGGTGATTAGCACCATGACAGACACCAACCACCATGTGCTCCTTGCAGCTGCAAGGAGCAAGGTGGATAGCATGGTCCATTTGGCATGGTCCATATCCCTTGCCTGTCTAAGAATGCTGATGATGTTGTGTCGTAGGTGTAAGTTGAAGATCTTCTGTACCTCTCAGTCTACCTCCACTATACATTTTTGTGTGCCAGATCTGTCTGGCATCCTCCCCCACCATCTAATCCGACAGTCTTGTGGAGGGTATACTGGAGCATTGATCTTTATTTCTTTTACTCAACTTTTTTGTTCTGTTTGTCTGAATCACTTTTTCCCAGCACCGCACATATTCTTTCTCTAGTTCCAAAATGACAGTACAATTCCTTCTGACCCTTTCTACACTTCTTCAACACATTCTCAAAGCAAACACTGCATCTGTAGTGCTCTTTATTAGAATGATTATGGTTATGTCTAATATGGAAAAGCACTAGTTTAATGTTAGTTAAAATTAGTACTTATTAAGTAATAAAAAAGGTTTAAGGGTTTTGTGTTTTGCTTAGCAATAGATAAATGAAAAGCTGGTCCAATCACAGCAATTTGGTGTGGGGTTTTAGGTTGTTTATTTTACTCTACTGTCCATGTCAGTATAGATGACTAATCTGAACTGACTTCATTTAGTCACATTCCTACTGTTAGCACTAACAATAAAAGTAATTCTAATTTAAGTAAGAGCAATGTGTGTTCTGAGTATGCTGTACTGGTTTCTCGCTGGTCAGGCGACACAATGTGAACACACTGTGAACAGTAAAAAAGAAAACAAACATTGCAAATAATATACAGTCCAATCCAGACGTGTTGATAAAGCACATTTAAAAACAACAAAGCTGATCGCGTTGCTGTACGTGATACTGCATGTATTTCTTGCTTCCTGCAGTATCATAACATTATACTGTTGTATAAGTTTAAGAATATAATCCACCCACTGTTATCATCTTCACTGGCCTGTAGCTGTAGCTGCTCTGCTCTGTACCAACATAGAGCAGAGCAGCTATCTGAACGCTACCCCAACAGAGGTCGATTATCTTGTTAATAATTTTTACCTCCTCACTACGTACGACTCTGGATACTGTAGCTCCTGTGAAAACTAAGGCCTCAAATCAGAAGTACCTGACTCCGTGGTATAATTCTCAAACACGTACCCTAAAGCAGATGACTTGTAATCTGGAGAGGAAATGGCGTGTCACAAATTTAGAGGATCATTATTTAGCCTGGAGAAATAGTTTGCTGCTTTATAAGAAAGCCCTCCGCAAAGCCAGAACATCTTACTAATCATCACTGATTGAAGAAAATAAGAACAACCCCAGGTTTCTCTTCAGCACTGTAGCCAGGCTGACAAAAAGTCAGAGCTCTTTTGAGCCAACCATCCCTTTAACGTTAACTAGTAATGACTTCATGAACTTCTTCACAAATAAAATCTTTATCATTAGAGAAAAAATTACCAATAATCATCCCACAGATGTAATATTATCTACAGCTACTCTTAGTACCATTGATGTTAAGTTAGACTCTTTTTCTCTAATTGATCTTTCTGAGTTAACTTCAATAATTACTTCCTCCAAACCATCAACGTGTCTTTTAGACCCCATTACTACAAAACTGCTCAAAGAAGTCCTGCCATTAATTAATTAATTAATTCTTCGATCTTAAATATGATCAACCTAGCTCTAATAATCGGCTATGTACCACAGGCCTTCAAGCTAGCTGTAGTTAAACCTTTACTCAAAAAGCATCTCTAGACCCAGCAGTCTTAGCTAATTATAGGCCAATCTCCAACCTTCCTGTCATGTCAAACATCCTTGAAAGAGTAGTTGTCAAACAGCTAACAGATCATCTGCAGAGGAATGGTTTATTTGAAGAGTTTCAGTCAGGTTTCAGAGCTCATCACAGCACAGAAACAGCTTTAGTGAAGGTTACAAATGATCTTCTTATGGCCTCTGACAGTGGACTCATCTCTGTGCTTGTCCTGCTAGACCTCAGTGCAGCGTTCGATACTGTCGACCGTAATATCCTATTAGAGCGATTAGAACATGCTGTAGGTATTACAGGTACTGTGCTGCAGTGGTTTGTATCATATCTATCTAATAGACTCCAATTTGTGCATGTAAATGGAGAGTCCTCTTCGCACACTGAGGTTAATTATGGAGTTCCACAGGGTTCAGTGCTAGGACCAATTCTGTTTACATTATACATGCTTCCCTTAGGCAGTATCATTAGAAGACATAGCATACATTTTC
This sequence comes from Diplotaxodon limnothrissa, assembly GCF_057381915.1. Lineage (NCBI taxonomy): Eukaryota > Metazoa > Chordata > Actinopteri > Cichliformes > Cichlidae > Diplotaxodon > Diplotaxodon limnothrissa. The sequence goes on from NC_140611.1 coordinate 1,614,851, forward strand.
ACTGCTATGCTGATGATACCCAGCTCTATCTGTCCATGAAGCCAGATAACACACACCAATTAGTTAAACTGCAGGAATGTCTTAAAGACATAAAGACCTGGATGGCCGCTAACTTTCTGCTTCTTAATTCAGATCAAACTGAGGTTATTGTACTCGGCCCTGAAAATCTTAGAAATATGGTATCTAACCAGATTCTTCCTCTGGATGACATTACCTTGGCCTCCAGTAACGCTGTGAGGAACCTTGGAGTCATTTTTGACCAGGACATGTCCTTCAATGCACATATTAAACAAATATGTAAGACTGCTTTCTTCCATTTGTGCAACATCTCTAAAGTTAGAAATATCCTGTCTCAGAGTGACGCTGAAAAACTAGTTCATGCATTTATTACTTCCAGGCTGGACGACTGTAATTCATTATTATCAGGATGTCCTAAAAACTCCCTGAAAAGCCTTCAGTTAATCCAAAATGCTGCAGCAAGAGTCCTGACACGGACTAGAAAGAGAGAGCAGATTTCTCCTGTTTTGGCTTCCCTTCATTGGCTTCCTGTTGAATCCAGAATTCAAAATCCTGCTCCTCACATACAAGGTCTTAAATAATCAGGCCCCATCTTATCTTAATGACCTTGTAGTACCATATCACCCTATTAGAGCACTTCGCTCTCGCTCTGCAGGCCTACTTGTTGTTCCTAGAGTATTTAAAAGTAGAATGGGAGGCAGAGCCTTCAGTTTTCAGGCCCCTCTTCTGTGGAACCAGCTTCCAGTTTGGATTCGGGAGACAGACACTATCTCTACTTTCAAGATTAGGCTTCAAACTTTCCTTTTTGCTAAAGCATATAGTTAGGGCTGGACCAGGTCACCCTGAATCCTCCCTTAGTTATGCTGCAATAGACATAGGCTGCCAGGGGATTCCCATGATGCATTGAGTTTTTCCTTTCCAGTCACCTTTCTCACTCACTATGTATTAATAGACCTCTTTGCATTGAATCATACTTATCATTAATCTCTGTCTCTCTTCCACAGCATGTCTTTATCCTGTCTTCCTTCTCTCACCCCAACCAATCACAGCAGATGGCCCCGCCCCTCCCTGAGCCTGGTTCTGCCAGAGGTTTCTTCCTGTTAAAAGGGAGTTTTTCCTTCCCACTGTCGCCAAAGTGCTTGCTCATAGGGGGTCATATGATTGTTGGGTTTTTCTCTGTATCAATGAAGCGCCTTGAGGGGACTTTTGTTGTGATTTGGCTCTATATAAATAAAATTGAATTGATTTGAATTGAATTGAATAACATTATACTGTGTGTGAAGGATGTGGCCGTTAGGTTTTGTATAGTTGATTGTCATTTATGCTTAGAAACATTTAACCATATATGCTTAGAGGTGTATAATCAATTGTGTAGTGATAGGATGTGTGATCTTTAACAGGCTGCAAAGGCTTGGTGTGTATTCCACACTAGAATGCACACCCACATCCTGGGAGCATGAGAGAGGTCGTACCTTGTTTTATTGTTTTATGGTAGGATTAACGTAGCTACGTCTGTTCTAGTCTAAGTGCTTTTTGTTTAGATGAACTGCTGGACTTCCTCACAGTGTTATAGGGTGAAGCATCTAGGGTGAGGGGGAGACTACCCTCTTCCTGACCAAGGATGTTTGCTTTTGTGCTTTCATGTTATAGGACCCTTTGATCAGCAGTACGACACACACACACACACACACACACACACACACACACACACACACACACACACACACACACACACACACACACACACACACACAGGCAAGGTACTCTTTGTGTGTATGTAGACATCATATGTTAATGACCCTATGCATATTCATGTAACCACAATAAAAGGCGTGCTATGGGGAACCTGGCTGAGAGTCTGATGGAGGTCAAGTGGTGGAACGACACTTGGCTCCAGGCAGGTCTCCCTCATGCATGAGTAACAAGAAGAACTTTGCCTACTTCGTGTCTTGCTTGCTGTGTAATTATATTGTCCTCAACGTTCCAGCGAATAGGTTCAAGCTACAAACCTATCATTAATTGGTCCTTCGATGCCGGAGCCCTGGAGTCGGCATTCACCGAGGGGAGAAGAGACACGCTGAAAGACTGACGTCAGCCAGGAAGTTCCTGTGGATTAACTGTCTGTCTTTTCTCCTCGATGAATGACGATCGGCGGGATCCGAGGCTGATATTACACGCTAAGCAACACCAAGTAAGTTGGTTTGTTTTGTTGGGTTGAAAATAATTAAATAAACTTGTGATCATGCCTATGGATCACCATGGCACATATCACCAGCCATATGATTTATTTATGCAGATGAAAAAAGTGAGTGTGAATGTGTTTGACGTCATAGTGTCTTTGTGCACTGTGTAAAAGTAATTGCCTCCAATTGTGAGAGCGGTGATTCTGCAGGTCACCAGCTATTGTAAAAAAAAAAAAAAAAATAAAAAAAAAAGAGTGAAAAAGAGACAAAATTTACATTGTAGATGAAAATAATCATAGGAAAAAGGTTTTGTGTTGATCAGCCAAAAACAACTACAATCTCATTTTCTGCTTTTAAGAAAGGGCTGTTCACAAAAACAGAGAGAGAGAGATGTGTGTTGATTAAGCAGTGATGATAATAATGAAAATGTCTTAGTTTGTTACTTTCAGATGAAAAGCAGACCTGAATCAATTTTCCACATGCAGCGGTTGGAAGAAAGTTATAGTTTAACATCATTGGAAACAGTCAGGCCAAGTTTCTGGCTGACTTGTTTACAGCTCCATGTGTCTCTCAACCTCACAAGCGAGCTCTCACTCCTCCCTGAAGACAAGGAATGCAGCTCCAAAGAGCAATAACATGGCAGAAAAAGAGACAGCAGCAAAGTCCTGAGCAAAGAGTCCCAACAAGCAGCAGCAGTGTGGACGAACAGCATCAGAGAAGAAGAGCAAACCCATCATCCTGCCTGATTGGATGAATGGCACTGTTTCCAACAAGCTGCAACTTCACTGTGCATGTGAAGAAAACTTTTGAGGAGAACTGAGGAGACTGTTGGAGTTTGACATTTGCCACCTTTGGAATAAAATGGCAAAAAGAGACAGTGGAACACAGGACAAAGCTGAAGGAGAACTGCCGGCTATTGGACTGTTGAAGTGGGAGAGGACAACAGAGTGAGAGGACAACAGAGTGAGAGGAGTGGTGAGAACACATAGGAATTATTTAATGTGGGAAATCAAAATTTGGGTTAGTAAACCTGGGAAAAACAAAACTGACTGCTTAAGTTGGAAAATTGTGAAGGAGTCTGAAACTGCAAAATAGAAACATATACAAAATCACACACACAAGCAGAATATGCATTAACCCTACTAACACAAACACAAGAGAGCTCATGAAGATTAGACACCATCTTAAGCATGTGAGTCTGTTTATCATCTTGTCCAAGTCACTTAGTGTGATGCAAAGACCAGTGGACTCATAGCACATTAGTTAAGCAATGATCAAATAATAGTAGAGAAGTGTGTAAGAAAGGCAGCTTTAAGAACATGCCCTGCTGGATATGCAGCTCCACAGACATGCATTAAACCTGCCTAATAACACAAACACACATGCAATGAAGATCAGTTTGTTATCTCTCATCAGTGTTAAAATAGTGTCAATTTAGCAGACACTTGTTATCAAAAACTGAATTCATCCAATGCTGACAATTAACTCTCTAGGTTGCAGGACAACAGTTTAACTTTGTGGGAAAAAAGATTCTGGTTTGACCAACCAGTGATCAGACAAATTTAGTTGTTAATATAGTAAATTGGGAGATGCTTCCTGCTTGATTGATGCAGCACAAGTAATTTACTGTATGAGGGAAATTGTCTTTTGTGATAACATTTTGAACATGCATTTCTGTTGTCCTGTCATCTTAGTGGGTTAATAGCTGATATGCAAATTAGTTGATCATCCTTAGATTAATGAAAGGTGATTGAATTCTAGCACGAGTGAATGAGATGTTTGGAGTTTGTTGTGTGTTGAGTGGAGACTCTAAAACACTGAGTTTCCTGTTTTGATGTGCGAGTGAATCCTGTACCTAGATACACAACTCTGAATACGTCAGAACAAACTTCTTTTGTGAAGTGCATGACAACATGTCACATGTTTTATGATGAAGAGAAAAAGGAAAACTGAATAAAATGGGTGTGTGGCCTAAATGAGTGAAGAGCACAGTCCTGGGGATTAAACTCATAGCTAATAGGACATTAGGATTATGTTGTGTGTTGGTTGTGCAGCTGATGGTTGGTTTGGAGTGAATCTAGCTGATGATTTTTCTTTTGTTGTGAAGTTGAGCCTGCCAATTAGTATGATGGTATGATGAACCATGCTAATGGTATGATTTACCCTCCTGAGATGAGGAGCTTGTGTCATGACTTAACGAGGCCTTTTTATTTTGATACTTTAACAGTGCACTGAAAGTTTTGTTCGATAATCTCTGTCGTTTGAGCAGATCTGCACGATTAGAACAGAAAGCGCTGTACGACACGTCGTCGAGAAAACCGTTACAAGTGAGTTTCTCCACATTAAAATGGGCTCTGGAGAAAGTCACTTATTTGGGACAATTAGAAAATGACAGTCCCAGCCCAAAAAGGATTCAGCGATGTAATCCAAGCTAAAGTTCTTCTTTTTCTTTTGAAATAACATCATTTTGCTGAGAGTGGAAACTAAATGCGACGATAGGTTCCACTATCAGCAAAGAAAGAAAGAATGAATGTATGAATGAATGAGTGAAAGAAAAAAAAACTGACTGACTGGTAAAAGCTGACAAGACTTTACTGATGTAACACGACTGTGCGAAGTTAACCCCCACCTGACAAAGGTGCAGATGAATCTATGTGTGTTTCCTTTTACAGGAGCAGAAAGATAACAGCAACATTCGAGGTTGCATGATGATTTAACCTTTTAAATGCCACTTTCTGTGTCTGTGCATCTACCAGGGGTGTTATTCACTACCTTGTGTTGCTCACAGAGGAAACTGTGAGAAAGTGTGTACACCTGCGCAGCGCTAACATTTGCATTTTCTTTTCTACAGCATTACAGTTCTTCATGTGAATTGATGATGTGATTTCTAACAGAACAATTGGTGGATGTTTGTTTCTCTACTACAGGTTATAAGTTGGTGATGCTGTTACACTGTGTTTTTGGGAAAATGTGAAGGTTACTTTGATGATGTGAATAACATTCTGCCCACAGCTATGGATGGATGGACTTTATGGTGTTTTTATGGCACCTCTGGAACCTGTCGACTTGCGTCTGACCACCGTCTGACCACGGTCAATGTGTATTACTATTGTTTGTTTTTCTAAGAGTGCATATGGAGGATTCGGCAGAAGCGGACAAGTGACATGAGAAAACAAATAAGAGATGCAGTGTTTATGGAATAGTTTAATATGGTGCTCATTAGCTGGCCACTTTTTGAGCCCATAGTAATATATGAGTTGAGTGACTTTGCTTAAGGGAAGTCACTGATTACATTAATGTTAACTGAGTACATGGGATGATCCATGTCTGAGGCGAATTGTGGTACTAATTGTAGTTTACTGATTTGAAAAAACCTGCACATGACACTTGTCTTGCTGATGCTGAATGCTTTATTACTCTTCTGATACAATTGTTTACAAGTGTGAAGTTTGATTTCACTTCCAGATCTTGTTTTCCAGGCCATGATGGTGTGTATGCAGGTTCCTGGCGGAGCCAGGTGTTAAGCAAACTTAATATGCAAAACACGCTAACATCTTTTATTGCAGGGTTACGGAGCTACTCCAGAGGCGACACCCTGATGTTGCCTGGGACATGATCTAGCTAACCATATTTCTTTAAAGACAGGAATCTAGGTTTGATGAGTTGACTCATGGGAGTGTCCATGCGTCAAGAAGAGGAGTCCAGGATTAACATGAAACAAAGTTTTTTATGATTGTTGCAGTGATTTGTGTTTGATTAACAGTTTATTTACAGGTATTAAACCTATGCAAGCAGTGCATCCATGTTCAGATGAGGCTTTGATGGCCTATAAGTGAAGTTCACTGAACACAAAATGTGGTTTGATGATTGTTGACATGCTCTCCAAATAGAAGTTTTTCCTCCTAGCAAGGAAATACAGGTGCAGCAGTCTGCTGAAAGGGATCTCCTGAGAAATCTTCAGAGGCCCAGTGAGAAGCAAGAACCATTCCAGGCATAGCTGACAGCCCAGGCAGTGGTTGAGGTCAAAGGTCGAGCTGGTTGGGGCCCATCATGAGATCAGACTTTGGAGCCACAGCAAGGACCATGAAACTGCGTGGGAATGAGAGCTGTGCCAAGGGGGATTTCCAGAGGCCAACAGAGGAGATTGTGGACAACAGATGGGCACCTGAAGGATGAGGGGAGCGTGCCAAGCTCCATCGACAGCGCAGAGGGAGTCTAAGGATGACATCATGATTCTGTGAAAAGCACAGGAACCAGGAGCTATGGTGGTGATGACAGCAGTTTCCTATGAACATCACCTAATGCTGTGTCACTGTACTGTGCATACGATGACACTCTGAAGGCTGCTGGGATCATAACAGCAATAAGATAACTGAACCCAGCACCCTTTCCACAGAGGGGTTTTTCTGCAGAGCGTGGACAATGGAGGAGTCATAAATATCCCCCTCGCAGGACGAAGGCCTGAAGTGAGGTAATGGGGGTTGGTAGAGGCCATAAAACTAGAGTGCTGAAGAGATCTGCAGCTTTGGAGATAGCTGAGACCCATGTTGACAAACAACAAAACCAACTGGTATGTTTGAATGTTTATTCTACATACATTTGGACTCTGGTCCTATGGACAGTGATGGAAACAATTGGAAGAGACATTCATGACGCCCTGCAGAACTTAAACCACTCTGCAGAGAGACATGTGATTTGCACACCCGGAGGAAGCACCACCAAGCTGAGATGTTTTTGAAAATGTTACTTTTTTATTTTAACTATTAAATTAACAATTCATTTGTTTGCTTGTAGGATGCAGTTTGCCATTGGATGAGATCAATGAGGAATGGGATAACTGCTAATACATTTGTCAAACTGTGTACTTTTACAGTAATTTAGGGTGATTTGACATATGCTGAGTATAAAAATGTTTGCATTGAAACTGTCAGACATGAAGTGATCATAACTGGGAACTTTTCCAGCATAAAGGTCAAAAAGGGGGGCATGTTAGGTTTTGTATAGTTGATTGTCATTTATGCTTAGAAACATTTAACCATATATGCTTAGAGGTGTAAAATCAATTGTGTAGTGATAGGATGTGTGATCTTTAACAGGCTGCAAAGGCTGCACTAGAATGCACACCCACATCCTGGGAGCATGAGAAGAGGTCGTACCTTGTTTTATTGTTTTATGGTAGGATTAACGTAGCTACGTCTGTTCTAGTCTAAGTGCTTTTTGTTTAGATGAACTGCTGGACTTCCTCACAGTGTTATCTAGGGTGAAGCATCTAGGGTGAGGGGGAGACTACCCTCTTCCTGACCAAGGATGTTTGCTTTTGTGCTTTCATGTTATAGGACCCTTTGATCAGCAGTACGACACACACACACACACACACAGGCAAGGTACTCTTTGTGTGTATGTAGACATCATATGTTAATGACCCTATGCATATTCATGTAACCACAATAAAAGGAGTGCTATGGGGAACCTGGCTGAGAGTCTGATGGAGGTCAAGTGGTGGAACGACACTTGGCTCCAGGCAGGTCTCCCTCATGCATGAGTAACAAGAAGAACTTTGCCTACTTCGTGTCTTGCTTGATGTGTAATTATATTGTCCTCAACGTTCCAGCGAATAGGTTCAAGCTACAAACCTATCAGTGGCATTCCTCATATAGTTAATAACAGCTTGGCCTTCTGAAAGATTTTTACAATATTATTACAAAAGTATGGTAAATGGACTGATTCTTATATAGCGCTTTTCTACTCTCCCGGAGTACTCAAAGTGCTCTATACAACATGCTGCATTCACCCATTCCTATAGTCCAGTGCAACTAATAAGCATTCACACTCCGATGAACGTATCGGAGGGCAATTTGGGGTTAATATCTTGCCCAATGAAATTTGGCATGCAGACTGGGGGAGCCAAGAATTGATCCACCAACCTTCCAATCAGTAGCTGATCTGCTCTACCACCTGAGCCACCCACGAGTATGAGCATGCATTATGTATTTGTAATATTCAGTTACAGTACTTTAAGGTGAACAGTGTCCTACTGAACAAGCATTGTCATTGAAATCGGACAATTGTTTTTCATTTCCAAGCGAACCACAAAGTTTAGACTGCTATGAAAGGTTGCATTATGTTGTTTTTTGTCTCCTTGTGAAGTTTCCTGTGTGATTTCACAATGTGTGTTTACTTTGGCACACACATGTTTTTGTTAACACCTTTGATTAGAACGACTCCCCTGAGATGGGAGTGTGTGGCCATCTGGAAATAATATAAGAAGGTGTGAATGTTCGATGACAGTGATTCAGACCAATTACATATAGCATGTTTGTTTCGTGCCTGTGTCAAGTTCTTGACATGAATCCATTTGCATGAACTGGGAGAATAATGTACCTGTGTGTGTGTGTGTGTGTGTGTGTGTGTGCATACACATACACTTACAGAGTGCATTGATATGAATGATGACATGAATCCTTGGCTACATAACAGATAACTAGGGATGACACCGGTTCTGACATAAACGGTAGTAACCAGACCGAAAAGCAACGCACATTTCGTTGCTTTATTTCGGTGCTTTATTTCGGTGCTTTTTTTTCCTGAGCTGTGATACACTTCTAGCCAATCATTTTACGTTTCCGAGGATAGTAGGCGGGCCCAGGTACATACGTTCTTTTAGAGCAGAGCTACAGATTAAAAATGACGAAGGCGAAGCGGTCAAAGTCTGGCTGTACTTCACAGCAAAATATGCAAACTCAGCAGCAACAAGTGCTTTAAGCTGATACTGTGATCCTGTCAAAGGAGGTAACACCTCAAATCCCATGAAACACCTGGCGACACATAGCGTTTTTTTTAAAAGCCCAGAAATGCGCCGTATTTGATAGCTTGCTGCGAGACCTCACACCGAGCACATCTACTGCGGGTGTGGTGCCTGTTATCGGACCCAGAGTTAGCAACATCCCCCAAAAACCCGAAGAGGAGAGTCCTGGTCCCTAGCCCTGTCAGTGTAGCAGAAATGATGACGGATGATGATGGCAGCAGCCGTTCTTCTCTGCGTGAGTAGCTTAATGTTGTTCGTGTGTAATTTACATTGAGTAGGCTAACCACGTTATTACATTAATGCATGTAAGGTGAACTAGCAAACACCATCATAGCTACATGTGGCTGTCCTCTTGTTTGATGGCAGATACTCCCTTCACCCTGGCCAAAAAGGCTAAAATGACCAAAGAAAAAGTGGAAAACAGTTAAACATGAGAGGTTTTGGACAAAGTTTGTGTTTTTTCCATTGTTTAAGCACTGCTTCCAGCCAAGAGTGATACCATATATGCCCCATAGCTGCAGAAAAGCCTAACATTGTTATCTTTTTACAAAAAACAGCTGAACATGAGAGGTTTTTGGACCAATTTTGGGTTCTCCATTCTTTAAGCACCGGTTTGAGCACCGTTTGAGCACCGGCACCGTTTCAAAAGTACCGATTTGGCACCGGTATCGGATAAGACCTAAACGATACCCATCCCTACAGATAACATAATTTTTTTCCTCTGTAAAAGCTACCAAATGACTTTAAAAATCTGATCTGCCACATTGTCTGTTCTGACACTTTATAACAGTGCTTCTCAAACTATTTTCACTAGGACCACCTTTGTTTTACAAGAAAATCTACCTACCTTTATTAGGTAGAGGATCATCAGGGGGTTCTTTTGTCCCTCTTTGGGGGGATACTCCCACGGGGTTTAAATCTTGGACTCTCCACCATTTGACCTGTTGAGAATAGATTCCTTCATATAGATCAGAGCTAAAGAGAATATAGTTTGTAATTTCTTTCAACATTATAATATTGCGGTTAATGGGTGTAAGAATACAAAATAGAAAATAGGCCTGGGATGGGGACAAAGAACTGAGGTTCAGGGCAGGAGGACAATCAACCCCCACCCCCAGGGCATGAAGCAAGAGTTACTGAGGCTGAGGAGCAGACAGAGGGCAAATGGACACTACCTTAAAAGGAGATGGGGGTCAGAGTGTCAGTACCCTTGGCCACTGTACTAGTGTATTTCCATTGTGGGGGTGTTTACTGTAGGCGGGAGGAGACCAGAGGTTATAACTGTAACTGTTGTGTGGAGTTCTTTAGATCAGCCTTTAGCATAGGACTGCATAGGAATGCAGTGTGCCGATCTCCAGATGCATCTGTAAGAATAATGGGTAATAAAATGATTGTGTAAAACATGGAAACATCTCAGCGTGATCTCTACCAGGACCAAAAGAATTGCAGAGACCGGCGTTGTCTCAACAGACCCTAGAACTGAATAAGCTTCTCGGATGAGAGGTGAAACGTCTTCAAGCAACCTAAAGAAGTCCAGACGCTTTTCTTTCCAAGCTCCTTAGACTACTGAGAACCTTCACAGACATAAAGGATTTAGTCATTCTCTATGGTTAAAGAAATTTCACTAATGAATTCATATTTATTATAAATAATCCTAATTATACATCTTGCTTACGTGTTTGTGTCGTGTGTCGCTAAAAATACATTCTATTTTGGTTTTATACGTTGATCAATGACCTGCAGAATCTCCTTATCATATTAAGTGATCCATACAAGTCGAACTTTATGCTTTCTCCCTCTTGAAAGTGGTTACATCCTTGCATTACATACTTTAGGTTCATTTTTTTGCTGGCAGATTAAAAAAAACAACAAAAAAGAAAAGAGGCAGATTCAGAATATAACATGCAGCGTTCTATAGATGGATACATAAGAAGAAGAAAAATAACATGTATGTGCTAACTTTCTAAACACTTTATTTGTTACATTTATGATGAATGGATTTGAAAGTATGTCTGTGAAGGTTCTCAGTCATCCAGGTCATTGTAGTCAAAGGAGCTTGCAAAGAAAAGCGTCTGGACTTCTTTAAGTTGCTTGAAGACGTTTCACCTCTCATCTGAGAAGCTTCTTCAGTTCTAAGGTCAAATGGTGGAGAGTCCCAGATTTAAACTTAGTGGGAGTATCCCCCCACAGAGGGACAAAAGGACCCCTTCATGATCCTCTAATCGTCTGAGCCAAGGTGTGAAACTGGGTGGGGGTCCCAATCAGCCAGGGTTTCGGGGGAGCTCATTGTGAAACCTGGCCCCACCTTATCATGTGATTTCCTGAGGTCAGGATTTGAAAGTAGAGTAAACACATGTGTGTCGGCCTTGGCCCATTAAAGTTCTTGTCTTTACATGAACTTTGTCTGTGTGTGTTTCAGGTACTGCACTTGTTGTCGTAAATTTTGAAGCCATCCTGATAACCTTCTCCCACCAAGGATGTGGAGATCCAACCTCTTTAGATCCAATTAAAATCAAGACACTCAAAAAGATGCTCTGGAAAAGAGTAGAATTCTTGGAACAGAGTTTAATACACTGAATCATATGAACAGCAGGAAAAATACATACAGACATTTAGCAAGAGAATTACATAGCAGAAAGCAAGCAAAGCAAAATCCCGGGGTGTACAGCCTTAAGCACAGACAGCAGAGCAACAGCAGAGGGGAAACAAGTGCTGGGGGTGTCCCCTGGTCCCCTAATATATAGGGATCAAGCATAGTTCTGTTCTGAATAACCCATAATGTTTTATTTAGGGGGTCTATATTTATGCCTGAAGTGAATTGCCATGTAAATAATTTGCATTTACTGAATATGTACTTACTAAGTAACACTGTTCAAAAGTTGAATAAAGAAACAAACAAATTTTTGCCTTTTTTTTTTTTATTAAAACCGCTTTGTAGAACATAACATCAGTAACAATGTACAATCCATGTCGTTTATAGTTTACAAGTGACAAAATGTTCACATAAAATCATGACAGCATTTAAATAATATCACCCTCTACTAGCATTCTGTAATTTACTGTCTCTTTTGAAAACGTATCACTACATATACAGCACAAGACTTTTAAGAGTATTTAACAAGAGCATTTTCCCTGGTTTTACTACCACTCTGGGGCACATGTTCACCCTCACATGGAAGAAGTAATCTGATTGGCATAGTGGCATGTAGCATGTAGTTTGAAGCAGGGATTTGTGTAGCGTTGGAACCCAGTCAGGATTTGTTTCATTCATTTCATAGGCTGGTTTGCTACAATAATGAAAAACAATTAGCAACTCTATAAATAGAACATAGTTCTACAAAATTACTCATTAGGATGTTTGTTCTAATTTGCTATGACCTCAGAGAGCATTGAAAAAAAAACCAAACTAATAGGCTATAAAGAGTAATATGAACCTATATAGATCAAGCAACATCAAAGTGCCTTTTTTCACGCTGTGCGCCACGTTATTGTTTACATGAGATGAATTTCTACAATGGCGAACAGAGACAAAATATTGCTACTGTTAATCTTACTATCTGCAGTTTTTACACGCTTACACACAGTTACTGTCCCTCCATTTAGAAAAGCAGAGGTATCAGAGTGTTATTATTTAACATGTAGTTGTTTTTTCCTGTGTAATAATATTCAACATTGCTATCAATACTTCTTTCAACAAAAGCCTCTCTGTGCAAAATGGGTTCAAAAACATCAAATAACTGTGGGATACTGTTTGTCTGTGATTTGAACCGGGGGAACAAGTTGTGGCAGGATCACCCTGATATTATTTGTATCCCATGGTAACTTTATTGGATAAAGAGCAAATATCTCCAAAATTTCAGAAGTAGTTAGTCATTATAAGAAGTGTTTGTGAACTAAAAATCAAGAATGTGGAATACTGCTTGTCCATAATTTGGACAGCCTAGTGCGTGTTCCCAACGCAGGAAAATCCAATTCTGCAGGGAGACCTACCTCGGCACTTTTGCAGGTGAAGCCAAAAGCAAGATAGGCTTCACCATATTTTCTAGTATATATTCTTTCAAGAAAGAAAGAATGCATTTAGTAGAAGTCTTTCTGAAAGTGATATAACTAAGTTTCAGGATATAATTTGTCCACTGTTATCTTCTTCAGTGACATGTACTAACACAGTGCAGAACAGCTACCTAAACTCTACTCTCACAGAGGTTTATTATCTTATTAATAGTGTCACATCCTCACTCTGTATGACTCTTGATTCAGTGGCTCTTCTGAAAACCAATATTCATGAATATTGGTCCATAGCGCCAAATCACAATAACAGTCACCTCAAGGTGCTTTATAATGTACAGTAGATCATACAATGAAAAATACAGAGAAAAACCCAGGACTTCCTGATAATAATGAATTACAGTCGTCCAGCCTGGAAGTAATAAATGCATGAACTAGTTTTTCAGCGTCACTTTGAGACAGGATATTTCTAACTTTAGAGATGTTGCACAAATGGAAGAAAGCAGTCTTACATATTTGTTTAATATGTGCATTGAAGGACATGTCCTGGTCAAAAATGACTCCAAGGTTCCTCACAGCGTTACTGGAGGCCAAGGTAATGCCATCCAGAGTAAGAATCTGCTTAGATACCATATTTCTAAGCTTTTCAGGGCCGAGTACAATAACCTCAGTTTGATCTGAATTAAGAAGCAGAAAGTTAGCGGCCATCCAGGTCTTTATGTCTTTAAGACATTCCTGCAGTTTAACTCATTGGTGTGTGTTATCTGGCTTCATGGACAGATAGAGCTGGGTGTCATCTGCATAGCAGTGAAAATGTATGCTATGTCTTCTAATGATACTGCCTAAGGGAAGCATGTATAATGTAAACAGAATTGGTCCTAGCACTGAACCCTGTGGAACTCCATAATTAACCTCCATTTACATGCACAAACTGGAGTCTATTAGATAGATATGATACTGCCCAATCAGAAGCTACGCTACAGGACGCACTCAACGACGTCGACTGGGACATGTTCAGAGCATGCGCAGTCGACATCAACGAGTTTACGGAAGTAGCAGTATGCTTCGTCAATATGCTAGCAGAGGAGATTATCCCCACTGCGAGAGTCACCACATTCCCAAACCAGAAACCGTGGATGGACAGATCGATCCGCACTGCAGTAAACGCCAGGACCGCCTCCCACAACGCGGGTCTCGCCACTGGCGATATGAGCGCCTACAAAGCGGCCTCATACGGCGTGCGGCGCGCAGTGAGAGATGCCAAACGCCGGTACCGGGAACGTGTGGAGTCCCGCTTCCACCAGGGCGACACACGGAGTATGTGGCACGGACTACGCACCATTACGGACTACAAAGCCAGGGACACTGCGCCGATCAACGCCGACTCTGCATTCACCAACGAGCTGAATCGATTCTACGCCCGTTTCGAGGTTAGCCAGGCGGCTAATGCTATCTACCGCCTGACTACCGAGGACAGTGACGTCATCAGCGAGAGACCGGTGACCAGCATCGCGGAGCATGACGTCCGAGCGGCACTGAGGAGAGTGAACACAAGGAAAGCGGCGGGGCCAGACGGCATCACCGGCCGTCTGCTGCGCTGCTGTGCTGACTAGCTAGCAGGTGTGTTCACTTACATCTTCAACGAGTCCCTGGCGAAGTCTGTGGTCCCCACATGCTTCAAAAGATCCACCATCATCCCTGTGCCCAAGAACAGCAAACCCTCATCCCTGAACGATTACCGGCCAGTTGCACTGACCTCGGTAGTAATGAAGGTGTTTGAGAGGCTGCTGAAGAACATCATCTCCTCCTCCATCCCAGACACCACAGATCCGCTGCAGTTCACCTACAGATCCAACAGATCCACAGAGGATGCCATCGCTCACGTCCTACACACCACTCTCAGCCACGTGGACAAGAAACAGGGTAACTATGTGCGAATGCTGTTTGTTGATTACAGGTCAGCGTTTAACACAATAGTGCCCTGCAGACTGTTCACAAAGCTCAGGGATCTGGGACTTAACAGCCGTCTGTGTGCATGGGTGTTGGACTTCCTCACTGGCAGAACTCAGGTGGTGAGGGTGGGCAGGTGCTTCTCCAACAGCATCACCATCAACACAGGAGCACCTCAGGGATGTGTCCTCTCGCCACTGCTCTACTCCCTCTACACTTCAGACTGTGTGGCCACCCATGGCTCCAACACCATTGTGAAGTTTGCTGACGACACAGTGGTGTTGGGTGCCATCTCCAACAACGATGAGGCGGCCTACATGGATGAAGTGAAGAATCTGGCATCGTGGTGCCAGGACAACCACCTCCAGCTGAACGTCAGCAAGACCAAGGAGCTGGTGGTGGACTTCAGAAGGGGTCAGCACAGAGACTACAAGCCCATTATCATCAATGGAGCTCCAGTGGAGAGGGTGCAGTCCTTCAAGTATCTTGGTGTCCACATCTCCTCAGACCTGACATGGGCTGCCCACATTCAGATCCAGACCAAAAAGGTTAGGCAGCGCCTGTATCACCTACGACAACTGAGGAAGTTCAGGGTCTCTCCAAAGATCCTCAGGATTTTCTATACAGGCGCTGTGGAGAGCATCCTCACACAGAACATGACATCGTGGTTCGGGAACAGCTGTGTGAAGGACCAAAAAGCTCTCCAGAGAGTGATCCGTACAGCAGAGCGCTGCTGCAGGATTGCTCTTCCCCCGCTTCAGGACACCTACACCAGGAGATGCCGGACTAGAGCAGCGCAGATACTGAAGGACCCGTCCCATCCTGGCAACAAACTGTTCCAACTTCTGCAATCTGGTAGAAGGTTCCGCATCATCCGGGCAAGGACAGAGAGACTCAAGAGGAGCTTCTATCCCCAAGCCATCCGTGCCCTAAACACACACACCCGCCCTCTCACATCATCTATAATTGACTGAGACAGGACTCTCTTCCAGACACTCTAAACCAAGGCACAATGTACATTTCAAATTCCTTTAATTTTAAATATGTTTATATTGTCTATCCTGTAAAATAGTCAGATGTCTATTCATATTAATGTACAGAATTCACCTGCTTGCTGCTACTACTGCACATTCACCCAGTGTATATACTATATGTGTATATATATAATGTTCTTCCTCTACCCCCCCCCCCCCCCCCCCCCCCCCAATTTTTGCACATGTCGAGGAGCGTGTCAGGCTACATTTCACTGTGTGTTATACTTGTATAACTATTCATGTGACAAATAAAGAACCTTGAACCTTGAACCTTGATACAAACCACTGCAGCACAGTACCTGTAATACCTACAGCATGTTCTAATCGCTCTAATAGGATATTATGGTCGACAGTATCGAACGCTGCACTGAGGTCTAGCAGGACAAGCATAGAGATGAGTCAGAACTGAGGGGATTGAACTACCAGAAGGCAACATTGCAGACATAGAGGACAGTTACAAGTACCTGGGGATCCCGCAGGCAAATGGGAACCATGAAGAGGCCGCTAGAAAGGCTGCAACCACCAAGTACCTGCAGAGGGTCAGGCAAGTCCTGAGGAGTCAGCTGAATGGTAAGAACAAGATCCGGGCCATCAACACGTACGCCCTGCCCGTGATCAGGTACCCTGCTGGGGTAATAGGCTGGCCAAAGGAGGAGATAGAAGCCACTGACATAAAGACAAGAAAGCTCCTTACCATGCATGGAGGGTTTCACCCCAAGTCCAGCACCCTGAGGCTGTACGCTAAGCGGAAGGAAGGGGGCCGGGGACTGGTGAGTGTCAGCACCACAGTCCAGGATGAGACAACGAACATCCAAGAATACACTGGGAAGATGGCCCCAACTGACCGAGTGCTCAGTGAATACCTCAGGCAGCAGAAACCCAAGAAAGAGGAGGGAGACGAGGAACCATCATGGAAGGACAGGCCCCTGCACGGTATGTACCACCGGCAGATAGAGGAGGTGGCTGATGTCCAGAAATCCTACCAGTGGCTGGACAAAGCTGGACTGAAAGACAGCACAGAGGCACTAATCATGGCAGCACAAGAACAAGCTCTGAGTACAAGATCCATAGAGGCTGGGGTCTATCACACCAGGCAAGACCCCAGGTGCAGGCTGTGTAAAGATGCCCCAGAGACAATCCAGCACATAACAGCAGGGTGCAAGATGCTAGCAGGCAAGGCATACATGGAACGCCATAACCAAGTGGCCGGCATAGTGTACAGGAACATCTGTGCCGAGTATCAGAATCAGAATCAGAATACTTTATTGATCCCTGGGGGAAATTATTTTTTGTTACAGTGCTCCATTATAACCAACATTAAGACAAGACAGACAATACACTAACTAAGAATAGTACAATATATACATATATATACATACATACATAAGTCACTCATAAATAAATAGCTGGAAAAGAAACATGTGTAGTTGAAGCAGTAAATAGTGTGTTAAGTGGATGCGTTGTACAGGGAGATGGCCACAGGCAGGAAAGATTTCCTGTGTCGTTCAGTGGTGCTTTTGGGTAATCTCAGTCTCTCACTGAACGTGCTCCTGTGACTGACCAGCATGTCATGGAGTGGGTGGGAGGTGTTATCCAACATTGTCTTTATCTTGGACAGCATCCGCCTCTCCGACACCACCTTGAGGGAGTCCAGCTCCATCCCCACAACATTGCTGGCCTTACGGATCAGTTTATTGAGTCTGTTGGCATCTGCGACCCTCAGCCTGCTCCCCCAGCATGCAACAGCATAGAGGATCGCACTGGCCACAACAGACTCGTAAAAAATCCTCAGCATTTTCTGGCATATGTTGAAGGACCTCAGTCACCTCAAAAAATAGAGACGACTCTGGCCCTTCCTGTAAAGTGCTGTGGTGTTTTTAGCCCAGTCCAGTTTATTGTCAATGTGTACTCCAAGGTAAATGGCCTGTATTTGTATAGCGCTTTTCTAGTCCCTAAGGACCCCAAAGCGCTTTACACAACCTGTCATCCACCCATTCACACACACATTCACACACTGGTGATGGCAAGCTACATTGTAGCCACAGCCACCCTGGGGCGCACTGACAGAGGCGACTATAAAAGGTATTTATAGTCCTCCACAATGTCAACACTGACCCCCTGGATTGAAACAGGGGTCAAGTGTTTCCTGGTCTTCCTGAAGTCCACGATCAGTTCCTTGGTCTTTGCCACGTTGAGCTGCAGATGATTCTGCTCACACCACGTGACAAAGGAGTCGACCACAGCCCGGTACTCCGCCTCATCATCCCTGCTGATGCATCCAACCACCGCAGAGTCATCAGAAAACTTCTGAAGATGGCAGGTCTCTGTGCAGTGGCTGAAGTCTGTGGTGTAGAGGGTGAAGAGGAAGGGGGAGAGGACAGTCCCCTGTGGTGCCCCTGTGTTGCTGATCACCTTGTCAGACACACACTGTGGGAGACGTACATATTGTGGTCTTCCTGTCAGGTAATCAACAATCCAGGACACCAGAGAAGCATCCACCTGCATTGCTGCTAACTTATCACCCAGGAGGGTCGGCCTGATGGTGTTGAAAGCACTGGAAAAGTCAAAAAACATGACCCTCACAGTGCTCGCCGGCTGGTCCAGATGGGTGTAGACACGATTGAGCAGGTAGATGATGGCGTCCTCAGTTCCGAGACGAGGCTGATAAGCGAACTGAAGGGGATCCAGATGTGGTCTTACTATGGGTCGCAGCTGGTCCAGGATGAGCCTTTCCAGGGTCTTCATGATGTGGGAGGTCAGTGCCACGGGCCTGTAATCCTGGGGGCCACTGGGACGTGGCGTCTTTGGTACAGGGACGAGGCATGATGTCTTCCACATCACCGGGACCCTCTGGAAGTCCCGAGATCAAAATGGGAGATGCCCCCAAGGGTGGTGGAGAATGACCGAGCTAAGATCCTGTGGGACTTCCAGATACAGACGGACAAAATGGTGGTGGCTAACCAACCGGACATAGTGGTGGTAGACAAAGAGAAGAAGACGGCCGTAGTGATCGATGTAGCGGTTCCGAATGACAGCAACATCAGGAAGAAGGAACACGAGAAGCTGGAGAAATACCAAGGGCTCAGAGAAGAGCTCGAGAGGATGTGGAGGGTGAAGGTAACGGTGGTCCCCATGGTAATCAGAGCACTAGGTGCGGTGACTCCCAAGCTAGGCGAGTGGCTCCAGCAGATCCCGGGAACAACATCGGCGATCTCTGTCCAGAAGAGCGCAGTCCTGGGAACAGCTAAGATACTGCGCAGGACCCTCAAGCTCCCAGGCCTCGGGTAGAGGACCCGAGCTTGAAGGATAAACCGCCCGCAGGGGCGTGCTGGGTGTTTTTATATACACACACACATATACATATATCACTGACTTTCAGCTTGTTGTGTTTGTGGATATATGACTGACTTTAATTATTAAACATTCGCACATAAATAAGTGACGTCATATTCAGTACTTTTGACAGTTCACTCTTTGGCCGCTCCATCTTATTAGGGAAATTCCATATACATAAATGTAAATTTCAAAACTCAATCCCATCATTTAATTTGTTTTTGATTGAAATTGAATATTACTTAAACTCTCTTAAATTAACTTCCAATAAAAAAGGTTTATCATTGATTGAAATTCATTCAGAAATGTTTAACGAATGAGCTGTCACAACTTTCAAATACAAAGTTGTTATGAAGTCTGTCACATTCCCCCCCTTTTTTCTTTTTTTTTCCTTTATTTATTTATCCTTCTTATTTCATTGTACTGTATATTGTTACTCTTATTTGCCTTGTATGTCTACTGTACAAACTGAACTGGAATGACTGACTGTTCGCTTTATAATTTCAATAAAGTTTGAAAAAAAAAAAACCTCTTCGGCCGCTCCCTTCTGCCGTATTTTGCGGCAAAATTCTCCACACCCACCGCTGCGCTATGAATTGTGGGATATATGGGACCACGAAGCGTGCACCGGACCACGCTTGATATTTGGGGAAATCGACGGCGCATTTGGAGTATGCATTTGAAGTACACTTCGAATTGGGACAGCCGTCGTCGCGTGGCGGTGACGTAACCGCACTTAAAATGCGTACTTCAAGCGTGCAGACTCTGAATTGGGACAGAGCCTTAGTTGCTGTCTCCACTGTGCCAAGTTCACGTCTCTGTGTCATACTTCCTGTTTTACTTTGAAGGTCCGTGTCTTATGTGAATGTGTCCTGCTTTGCTTCCTTGTCTCGTCAGTCCTGATTTCTCCCAGCTGTGTCCTCCTGTGTCTCATTCCCCTTGTTACTTCCCAGTGTATTTAAACCCTGTGTTTCTCTGAGTCACTGTTGCGTCGTCTCTCTTGCTGTGTGGATCTCCCTGTGAGTTTTAGTTCATTGTTTCCCCAGTTTAGCTTCGTTTACTTTGTCTGCTCGTTTTTTATGTGACCAGCAAATAAAGCTGTGATTTTGAGTTCATCCCCTGAGTCTGTGAGTCCTGCACTTTGAGTCCTCATCTCCTGCCTGCCACACAGCGTTTCATGACACCTACAATCCGTCCTGCTCTGTAGTAAATTCAGCGACATCTGACTGTCCTGTTGCTCCCATTGAAATGTATACAGCCTATTTAAAATCTAAAACTTATAATTGTCCGTAGCCTACTGTTGGTTACCACTGTCCTGTTTGTAATGGATACTAACTAGCTAACTAACTGGATGCCCATTAACCTTATAACTCCTGTTGTGTGTGTGTGTGTACAGAGAGAAAGCCAGGTTCATAATGGATATAAGGAAGTTTTTTGAAAAAAAGGAGCCACATTCAGGTAAAAGTGTAAAATCAAATGATCTGTGAATCAAGAATAATATTGGATCAGTGTTTCAATGTTTATATCTTTTATTAGATGTTCATGTGGTTTGGTTATTTGCCTTTTGGTTGAAAGTACACTGAGAGAGGACTTTTTGTTAGTGATCTTAATATAATTTTTTTCATATTAATGTAATTTATCATCTAATTGAATACAATCTATTTGTGTATGATTGTCAGTCCAAAGAGGGAGAGAGGAAAGAGGGAACGTGAGGAGAAAGTACAAGGTCAGGAAGAAGCAGGTAACAGTGACAGGCACAACAAACTGTTAAACTGACAAAGAGAAAAAACCTGATTTTACTCACAATCTGGAAGTTGTGTCCTCCCTATATTAAAGCTGCTGTACAGAGTCTGCTAAACAAACTGGGTTGAAACATTTTGACCGTCTTTAACAACATTCCAACATGACATTATCATTGATCGGGGAGATTTTTATGTGGTTCAGCCACAACTCTACTGAAACCTCAGCCAGTAATAGGTCGGCCAACTTTTGGACCGTCCAGTTGTCTGTATGACTGCTGCAGTACGTACATCACATTTGCACACTATCAGTGCCAAACAGCCCTGGTGGAGTGAGGAGCTGTAAAGAGAAGCAGATGCTCTGTTTATATTCTAAACATGTTTTAAGCTTGTTTCAAAGATTCTGTACAGCAGCTTTAAATGTTTTCCAAAAGCACACACACACTTATCAGTGTTTCTCAAACTTTTTACAGTGTGGACCACCTGAGAAAATGTCAAGCTCTCCTAAGGACCACTATGAAAGCATGAAACTCATAAATCTAAAACACAAAATTATTATTTTTAAATTAGTAAAATTATTGTTTGCAGTAAAGATTTTTTCATAGATTGTATACATTCTACCACAGGCTGTCAGGGTTCCTGGGTCGGTGACCCAGTGTTTTCAGTTTTGTTCATGTTCAGTTTATTTTTCCACTTCCATGTGCTCACTTCCTGCTTTTCCTGTGTCAGCTCGTCTTGTGTCATTAGCCAGATTATGTTCAGCTGTGTACTCACCGGTCTCTCATTGTCATCCTCATCAGTCAGTGTATTTAAGCCCTCTGTTACCTACTCATTCACTGTCGTGTCATTGATGTTATGTTGTCGTTTCTGCCTGCGTTCAGTCAGCCAGCCATTCAGTCAGTCCTTTGTTCATTCAGTCAGCCGTCCAGCCAGCCATTTCCTACCTCTGTTCTGTTTGTTCTCTCCATCGGCAATAAACACCCACCTTCACCTACCTACCTGTGAGTCCAGCATTTGGGTCCTCCCTCTCTCATCCACGACACTACTCCTGACACAGGCAAAGTTGCCTCCATTTTTATATATATATTTTTAAATATTTTCTAATATATTTGTAATAATTTATTCTGTTTTGGAAGTGTTTTTTATGCATCTGTATTATATTATACATACACATTAACAGTGAATCTCTTTCCAAAAAATGCAGTCAGTTTACTTTTTACTCACTATGAGCATCATTCATTAATCTCCCCAGTAATTAAGGTTAGGATATGTATTTTTTTATTCCAATCCATTCTTCGTTTGCAGCATTTAAATAACCTTTATCAGATTTGATGGTTTTTTTTACAGACTTTTCAAAAAAGTGTTTTGCTTTTCTTTCACAAATGTGGGATTAAATTGTATTAAAATGTACAAAACAGTGATGTCATGTTTTGTGACGAGGACCCAGGCACAGAGAGACTTGATGAATTCAAGAATCTTATGATTTAGTAAAGAAATTTGCAGACTTGCACGGAGATGGTAAAATTATGATGACTGATAACAGAGACGAAGACAACAGACAATGAGGACAGGGAGGAACAGGGGTTTAAATGTACCAAAGAGACAGTCAGAGAGAACTCGGGACAACATTTAAGGATGCAGGGACTGACAGAGACAGGTTTATCTTGCCTGGCTGGGCAGCTCTCTGGGTGCTCAGTACCCCCAAAGCTCTGATCCTAGAATCGCCCCTGGGGCAAGATACTAACCCCCACTTGCTCTCCGATGCATCCATCTGAGTATGAGTGTATGTTAGTTAGAAAGCAGTGAGAACACAGAGACATCAGTGCTTGTGTGAATGCGGTGTGTTGTATAGAGCGCTTTGAGTACTCTAGGAGAGTAGAACAGTGCTATGTAAGAATCAGTCCATTTACCATAGGTCTAGTGATGGATAAGAGTTCTGGAATTTGGGTTGCTCTTTTAGTTGGTGCTTGGGAGGGTAGAATCAATAAATATCCAGTTCATGATCTTTATGACAATTACGGTACAATATAAGTTTAAAATGTAAATTAATTATCTGCATAAATTTTTCAAATTTTCACTTTCATCTACTAAACTAAGAAGATGGAAAGAAAAGGGACTCGCCACCATTTGGTTTAGAATTGAAGAAACATCTTGGATGAGAGGCGAAACATCTTCAAGAAACTTAAATCAAAAAAATTGTTATTACTGTTCAAAAATAGGTCAGCTGTTCAAGAGTCTGATGGCAGTGGGGAAGAAGGAGTTGTTGAGTCTGGATGTTCTGGATTTCACACTTCTGAATCTCCGTCCCGAGGGCAGAAGTGTGAACAGTGCAACACGTTCTCACTCCCAACTCGTCAAACGTGTGACGCATGGTCAGGCTCCCTCTGCTGCACTTATGGACGCGCAGGTACCCCCCTCGCGTCGGGAATTGACGTGAAGGGTCCTCCGATTGAAGAGATTGCCGCGGAAGTGCCTGTTGTCGGTATATTTAGACATTTTCCAAATCACATTGTAGTGACATATACAGAACACAATAAATTATATAATGTAAACAACTACCTGAAAAACAGGTAGAACGATGCTTTTGTATCGTTTGTTGCATTTATGGAGGGAGTGATGTATGCTGGGTAATGGCACAGCTAGCTACTGGGTGACTTTATTCACCCGCTTCGGCTGTTATCAGTCCATACAATGGGCGTTATTAGCACAAATCAGTCCCATAGATATGGGCCATCTCCTGCTAGATTGTTCAGAAGGTTGTTCTCATCCATCCAGATGGAGGATCACTAACAGGAGCGTGGAAGACTCCAGAATCCACTCTGGCTGCAATCCGGTGTATATGCAGTGGGTACAGGTAAGACCATTTAAACGGACAGCATTTATAGACTGACTATTAAAAGTCAGCGAGTGTCAGTAATGTTAATGTGGTTATGTTAGTAATACACAGAGTGCTAATATAACAGCTTTAAGATGCATTTGTAGATATTATTACGTGTTTTACCGTCTTTATGGTGCTAGCTTAAAGTTACGGTGTAAACGTTAGCTTATATTGGAGGAAAGCTGTTACTGGTTAAACGATGTTAGCACAGAAATATTAGCTTCTGTCATGACTGATGAAGTTACTAGTTAATAAAGTTTCCAGTAAAGTGTTTAATCGCAGCCACAGACTGACAGCAAATATCTCGATTAGCTTCAGTGCATCTATAATAAATATGTGCAAGTTTCAGTGCTTCGTTTAAACTGTATGATACTTATACTGACCCAGGGTCAGTGTAAAATACAATCCTAGCTGTGTGAACAAAGCCTGGCTCCTTTAATCCTGCATGACAAACCTCAGGATGCAGGTTATTATTACTCTTTCCTGCTGGCACACCTGTCACACCTGAGAGTCAGCTAGAAACTTACAGTGACGTGGACATCATGCAAAGACTTCCAGACTCTGTAATACTGCAAATGATCAGTGACTCAGGTTAACACTAAACTTTAAACGGCACCTCTGTGTCTCTGTGTGCTGAACATCTAGGATTGAGTCAGGCTGCATCAGCTGAAGCTGTTATTTGTATATATCAGTATTTTTTATTCAGGTGTGGGGAAAATACGTAAGACTGCAGTGAAGCGATGCACCAGATGAATCCCTGGCCAAACGTATCGTACTTAAATCACACTACTGATCCAGCCACATCAGCCTTTTGTGAGGTCTGTTTAAAGTAGACTAAAAATGAACTGCAGGTTCCTGAGAGGTGGACTGTGAGCACAGAAACACATGTTCATACATACAGCTGCAGCAAACTTACATTAATTTTAAATAGATTTGTTACTCTGATGTCTGTCTCTGTGTTAGTCCTCTGACAGACTGGTGACCTGTCCAGGTGTGCTCTACCTATGACTACTGGGACAGGCTCTGGCCTCTGTAAAATAAATTTTCTGTTATTCTCATTTAAAGTGCTTATGCATATGCTTAGTTGTGACACTGTTCAGTGAAAGTTTCTAAAACTAGATGAACTTACTTCAGCGTCAGCAGTTTGAGAAAACAACTCCCTTTACAGGTGCTGATAAGGCCAAGGGCACAAAACAGCATAACCATTGATCCGTTAGGTTTCATAGCGAGACACGTGAAGTGTGGTAGGATCAGTTTGTAACTTCCTCCCTCTTCCTTGGAATGCATAAAGGAGGAGGAGCACCACTTCTGTGGCAGCGCTGACATGACTGAACTGTGATGTTTGATGTGTGTTGGCGCAGTAATAAATAGCTTGATCACAGCTCTTTCTGTGTTGCAGACTTTATTTAAAAAATTCCACGACACCCCCCCCCCCCCACACACACACACACACACCCTCCCACTGTGAACCTGAATTAAATATTCAGAAGACATTTGTTTAAATAGTTCTACAAATCTGAGCTGTTGGTGTGTCCTTGGATTGTGTGGTAATAATATTAGAGCCTCAATCTTTCTTACTGAATCTCTACTCTGAGTCATGTTACCTGAGATTAGTTCTATGTTTACCTGTCAGCCTGGACAAATGTGCTGTGTGAAGGAAATTAAATTAAATCAGATCTGAACTGCGTACATTTGAGGAACCTGTTCATATTTAATTGAAATATGAACCAGTGATTTTTTTGATTGCTGATTCCAAGAGAGTCTTTGTGGAAATCCTGTTTGGCTTTTTGTTATTTTAATTCTCTTCTCTGTTTTCCAGAACAGTTCTCCACAGTCGCTGTCCACATGGGTCAGTGGGACCAAGAAGCACTCTGCTAATGTGGGACTCTGCCCAGCAACATCCAGCAGGACCCAGACAGTTTTCTATCTCCCAGCTGGAGTTTTTGTTTGTCTGTGACTGGAGAGTCAGATTTTTGTTGAGCTTCACACTTGCAGAGGTAAGTCAGTTTGCAGAGATCCCTCCCACCCTGGCTTTTATGTGCTAGATTTCTTATCTGAAACAGTAATATTTCAGTGACTGCTGCTTATACCACAGGTTAATACACGCTACTGATCCCTGATAGGAGAATCATCACCTCTGCCAACAAAGAAGCCTGGTGGATGTTTGTTTACAGTCTGATGATGGGACATCATGCTCTGCATCTTCAAAGTTTGTCTCTTGATTATTATTCATACCCAGTAATGTGAAGTATGCTCATATCTACTGTAACTGAACCAACCTGGTGCTCTTCATTGAGTCTGAATGTTGGATGTTGTGTATCTCGTGTTCTCTGGGCTTTGTTGTCCTCAGTCTTTTTGCAGGTTCAGAAAACAAAACCAGGAGGCGTGTAAATGTTTCTTCTCCATGATGTTTCTTCAAATGTTTCTTCTGGATGATGATAAGACTGTGACACGGGACGCCACCTTTGGTCTTGTGATGAAGCAAAGCTCAGGAAGAAGTGGGATTAAATGGTACTCGCATGTGTGCTGCTGAGAAGGATGTACAGGGGCACCTGCAGCCAAATCCAAGCCTCAGGTTAGTTGTAGTTGCAGAACGCTATAGACTGAGACAGCTGAGGCATCAAATGTTTGATTAAACGGATGAAAAAGAGAAGTTTCTTCCCTGTAATTATCACTTCTTAAAATCTGTAGCAACTTCAAGTCTGTCAGCGTGCTGAGCATGCTCAGAATGTGACAATATATTTTTGTTCAATATTTAATTTCTTTCAGTTGCAATTGTTAAATGAAAAAAATAATAAAAATATATTCTTATAATTTAGCAAACTAATTTATCAAAAAAAAAATATACATATACCTGTATTAGTTTTAATAAATTAATTTGACACCTGTATTGAAAATACCATATTGTATTCATACAGAATCAGTTTGGTATCATGTTTGTCTGCTCACTGATTGCTGAAACTAAGAGCTACTTTGATCTGTTTAGATCTAAAGTATCCAAAGTTGAGCTCTGATGTTTCTTCACCCCTGTGTGTGATATGTGATTCCTACATGCTGGCAGAGCAGCAGTTTGTGCTCACAGATGGTGACGGTGTGGAGAGACGGTGGTGTTTCCTCAGAAGAACCAGCAGAGTCACAAAGGACACCAGTCCATCTCACCACCTTGACTTGCTGACTGATGCTCGTCTCCACTGCACAGAGGAAATCAGCTGACCGAGGTTTGTCCAGTGACGTGTTATGAATGTATATTTGTTTTATGCTTACAGTTATGTTTTTCTTGACAGAGGCTCTGCAGAGGTTAGACAAAGCAGAGAAAATATGTGCTTTACATTTTACTGTGATTTATTGAGATATTTGTTGCCTGATGTTCAGCAGGAATGGAGAAATAGAATCAAAGGGAGATGTTTTTGCTGTTTTTGTAATGTTTCAGCAACACGTGCCAGATGCTGTTCCTTCATGGTGACATCACCAGAGACAGCCCCGCCCACCTCAGGACCTCGCCATTGGTCATGATGATTATAATGATGACAGCGAGTGCAACTGAGACTGTAAAAATCCACGACCAGAATGTTTCTTTCTAATTATTAATGAATACTGAGAGCCTCTTTCTGTGTTTTGTCTGTTTTGTTTTTTTTTACCTCATTTGTTACTAACAAAGTTCACAAACTCACACAGTTTACATGCTGTATGTTTCCATCTTTACCAGCCACACTCTAACTGCATTTAAGAAAATGATCCTTAGAAATCGTCGTTTTTCTCTTTTGTAATTGATGATAATTCAGTGAATATACTGCGCTGCTTCCTTTTATTGCGTCACACATTGCTTTAAGTTTTTCAGTGTCCGGTTATTTTTTACTGCTGTTTGAATTCTCTGTATGTTTGACCCTGTAGACTGTTTGATGGACTGCTTGTCTTCCTGTTTGTTACCGCCGCCTGTTTTTTAATAAAGATTTGGATTTCTGACTTCAACACAGCCTCTGCGTGTCCTCCCTTTGTGTCCTCTTCCTCTGTGAATGTGTTGCATGTGTCACAGATTCATTTTATTAACAGCTTTCCCACAGTGAGTTGCATCAGCATTCATTCACAGCACATTTCAGAAGGATTCAGATTAATACAGTGATCTTACAGTCAGAATGATCCTGACAGAGTGCCACTGTAAATGATCTTTCATCAGGTACATTTTAAAGTTCAGTATTTCAAAGCAGGAGTTATGAAGAATCATGCTGGCATTAGGACTAATAATATGTACTTACAAAGTCAAAGTTTTTTAATTATGCTAGAATATTGGAAGACAATCAACTTTTAGTGTTTTCTGCATATTAATTATTCTGAAATAGAGACGTGACCTTAACTGTACAGAAGCACTAAACAACTGACAATCAGTCAGCTCGGGCTGTGTTTAAACACAGCCCGAGCTGTCATGCACAGTGAGTCTGATCCTTTGCTGTGAGAGTCTGACAAGCATGTTTCTGCTCAGTTTGGAAGAAATAATATCACAATGTTGATCTTTCTTTCCAATATTCCTTCTCTTTTACAACATAAACTGTGATCAAAGGTACTTATGTTCACAGCATGTAATAATACTGACAGTCCAGGGCATTGTAGTCTGTTGAGCTAGGGTTAGGGTTAGGGTTAGCAATTCAGACATATGTAATCAATATTAAACGTCTCTGATGTGGGCCACTGTCCGCAGTGTTGGGAAGTCCATACCAGGCTGGAACGAGTCAAGGTAGGTGAGCATCCACGAGAAGACACAGCAGATGCATCCTACTAATACTGACAGGACCAGGAGACTCCAGAAACCCAGCATCTTCTTTTCAGTGCCATCCTCGCCTGTCACCCTCTCTGCCCGCAGCTCTTTGAGTATGGGGTGGAGAAGGGCGCAGAGAAACCCTTATTACTAATTTGTATTATAATTCAATTTTCATGAAATATTCATATTCAGTATCGGTCCTTTTATATTAATAACCACGTATCCCCCCAGGCTCATGGTGGGGCAGGGCTCTGTCCTGGGATGCTTGAGTACAAGGTAATGTACACCTGACCAGGTACCCAGGCTGTCAGAATTGTTTTCAATATTTGGTTCAAAAACATGAGTGACAACAAAAATCCAACTAGGATTCTTGCATATGATGAATGAAGTCTGTCTTTGACTGTATTGTCCAGCTGATCCATCAAACCCCCAGCAGGTGAACCTTATTCATGACATAACACGGCAACAATGTAAAAAATGAAACAGCAACAGTCTAAATGTAAAGTGCATTCTAAACTCCTCTTCAATAAATCATATGCAAAGAGTCATTCAGGACTGTAAAACGTGAACTACAGAACCCAGAGTCTTCATCATTAAATCTCTGGTTGCTTCATTTTTCTATCCTCTATCAGATACTTTAAGGTTAGGTTAGGTAAACTTGCATTCTCATGGTGAGGCAAAGTGCTTTATGTGTGTGTGCGTGTCATGAACGGCTATAAAAGGCCTATAATTAAAGAACAAAGCGGGGTTTGAGTTAGAGTTGCGGCGGACAGCTAATAACAGGAATCGGACGCGGTCCACCCAAGTCCACAGCAACCACCATAGCAACCGCCTAGCATGACCTTAAAAACATATTCTGTCTTCATAACTATCAAACACGTGAAATGACTTGCAAAGTGTTTAAGTGTTACAGCTGCAGAGAGCTATGGCGGTATCTTTGGAAGCTGTTTACATAGCTAATAATATACGATGTAACCATGGAGACAGTCAGTCACGTGAGCTAGCGGTGCACGTTTACTACAGTAAATAAGGTGATTGCGTGCACACGCTGCAGAGGGTAAAGACATTACTTCAATATTGTTTTATATTGATATATATTTGCCTTCTGTTGACCATCACCTCAGGTTCACATCACAGTTTCAGCAGACAGATGCACACTGTCTAAATATGAACACATTCAAAAACTCATGTCTCAGAAATAAGCACAGCTGTTCATGTTTGTCATTAGAGTTTTATTTGTAAGAAAATTATGAGCTTCATATTGTGCATCAAATAAAAGAACATTTCACAACTCTGAGTCAACAGAAACAGGAAACAGAAATGTCTCTAATGTAGACATGTACAGTGTAGTGTAAGCATTAAAAGATCATAAAGGAAACACTAACATTTATGTGAAACTAATTGTAATAAAAAATGAGCAGGTGCTTTATAGATGTAAAAGAAAGAATCTGAAAACAACACTTTTGATCTAAGTGATCAAAGTAGAAAACAGAACTGATGTTCAAGAACAAACCGTAGCTGCACTAATATTACACATCTCCAGTGTTGTGGTGAACAGACATGTTGCTTTTAAAACCACATGCAGTGTGTGACCGTGACTGTTCACTGAGACCATGAACGCCACTTCGCTGAAGCCTTCGCCTTCTTCTTCTTCTTCTTCTAAATTGGAAGCAGAAGGAGCTGCTTTGATCTACTGAAAGGAAAAAGCAGAACATCTGAGCTGAAACCATTAAGACAGGAACAATCATTCAATGCAGTGTCTCAGGTGGCTTAGCCTGTTACAACTGTTGATACAAGCTAAATACGGTTAACACACAGTGTCAGGGAGCTCCAGTGTGGGAACTAGTGGCTTTAGGTTTGTAGTCATTTAACTTTCATCCATCCATTCATTTAATTCAGGAGGAAGAAATGTCAGGTTGGTGCAGGCTGGTTACATGCATTTGGTCCCATGCTGTCTTTAACTAAATGACTTGGTTCACTTTATGGCTGGGCTGTATGTGGGGTTATATCATGTTATTTGGGCAGGAGTACCTGTCCCCTGTTAGACTTAGAAAGTTTCTCCATAAGTAGAGTTTCTAACTCTTCTAGCACATCTGTGGCTGACAGCTTTTTGGTGGCTCTTTTTACCCCACACTGGTTGTGAGTGTGTAAATAGCCCCACTAGTTCTTTTGGGTTGCAGTTAACTTGGGAGGAAGAGGTAGGTCTGCCATGACTAGATGAATAACAATTATCTGGGATACATAAATTTCATAATGCATGCATGTATCTCTATAAACCTGCCTGAGGGCTGCCATTTTTACATTCAGTTATTTCTTTGTTGAATCTAAATAATGAATGTGTTACAGTTAAACTGACACTGGTCAGTGTAAATGGCTCATTGGGACACAGAAACCTTTAAATTAAACCCATCACCTGATATCGAGTGTCAAACAATATCACAGCTGTAAAAGCTGTTTACAGTCACAATTTATAAAACTATGATTGTAAATAAATTCAAACAAGTGAGCTTTTCTCTTTGTGCTGAATATCAACACTGTGATTTCTTAGACTGTAAGCTTTACTTTAGCGCAACCAGTTGTAGAAGCTGCCTCTCCAAATGTCTTTTGATAACAAGAAAAAAATACCTTTTCAGTCCACGGCCTGAAGTTCTTCTCTGACATCTTCTGCAATCGGCTTTGTCTGCTGGTTTGAAGACAATAAACCACAAAAAGATAATTTAGTCACTTTGTCTGCGTCATGCAGCTCGAATGTGTCGTGTAACGATGTTGAATAGCTGTCGTTATCCCTCTGCTGTGTCAGTAGGATTGTACTGTATAGCATCTCATTGATATGTGAGGAATGCTAATGTAACACGATAACAGACTTACATCATTAAAACATAAAAGACAGGAGATATTTAGATATTTTTATATTTATATTACATTTTATAGCTGACGGATATTACTAAATAGATAGAATTTACTAAATAGCTGGATGAACATGAAAAATATGTCTATAATAACAAATGACCATGAGAGCCAGTAGAATTAATTCAACTGGACACTCAAAAGACGTCCTTAAATGCTCTTTAAGTGGCAGAACAGATGAACAAACAGTTAATTGCTTACTTGAGATGAAATCTGCTCAGCTACTTTGAAAACAGCTTCTAACTGGTTCCTCCTTTAACAGGATGACTGCTCAGGGGTAAGGCCATCATGCAGTCCAGCAACCTTTATGGTTCTGCTTTGATTCACCAGGAACTATTAGGGAAACCTTCCAGCGCCTCCTGTGAAAGACACAGGCATAAACACAAACATTTATTAACATGTTCCACATCCTGTGGACAACAACGTACATGGATGCAGGTTTATTGTTAACTTTTGTAAGGTTTATTTAGTGAACATATCCAGCTGCAGCTCCACTGTGATCCTGAGCTGGATAAGCACTTAAGAAAATGTGTCAATAAATGGACAAACATCAACTTACTATATTTATCCAAACAGACGGGACCAATAATGCTTCACTGAGTTAGAGACTTTAACGTCTCTTCTATGTAAGAATGTCTCGTGCTGATATACCTGCAAACTTGACAACAAAGGTTTTTCAGACTGCATGTAGCTGTCCTCTATGTCAGCTCACACATTTACATTCATGTCACACTTATTTCTGCTTTCCCATTTTATAATTATTACTTACATTTTGATTAGATACCTTGAGTTTGTAAATGATCAGATTACATAATTGGAATACAATGTATCCAATTCAGGGTCGCGGGAGGATGAAGCCTATCCCAGCTGATACAGGACAAAGACAGGCTGCCAGTTTATTGCAGGTCTAACACAATATGTGTAACAGAAAATCCACTTACATGTTTGATATTTCTTATAATAATCAGAATTATGACTATTATTTAAAGGTTTCTTCATAAATACATTTTGATTTTTTATAACCTCTAAAATATAAACCTGAGCTGTTTCAGATTCTGACCTCTGACCTCACTGCAGCTCCCTCTTGGAAGTACGTCTGCTTCTTGTCTACCCCCAGTGTTGACCGCCTGCCCTTGATATCACGTACTGTACCTGAGGAACAAAAAAGGACAAACACTTGCCTTCATTTAAAAGTACATTCATACAGAGGTAATCTATGGAAACACACTAGTTCACCCTTTGGGAGGAATCAGTTCCTGTGAAACATTTCTGTAAATGAACATCATGTGGAGAATGAATGAAATGAGTTCTTCAGGTGACTCAGCAGTCCCACACTGACAAATGAAATCTAGTTAAACTATTAAGCATCTTTGCTCTTCTGAAATCTGTGTTAAACAACAACAAACATGAATTAGTAACAAAAATACAGCTGAGTAGAGGCTTTACAAACCACCAGCAGCCATAACGCTGAATTTTAATCTTCAAATGTTTCTGAGCCGTCTTCAACCTGCTTTTAAAACATTAAAGTCCCACAGTCAATGCAGCCTGACTCAATCCTAGATGTTCAGCACACAGAGACACAGAGGTGCCGTTTAAAGTTCAGTGATAACCTGAGTCACTGATCATTTGCAGTATTACAGAGTCTGGCAGTCTTTGCATGATGTCCACGTCACTGTACGTTTCTAGCTGACTCTCAGGTGTGACAGGTGTGCCAGCAGGAAAGAGTAATAATAACCTGCATCCTGAGGTTTGTCATGCAGGATTAAAGGAGCCAGGCTTTGTTCACACAGCTAGGATTGTATTTTACACTGACCCTGGGTCAGTATAAGTATCATACAGTTTAAACGAAGCACTGAAACTTGCACATATTTATTATAGATGCACTGAAGCTAATCGAGATATTTGCTGTCAGTCTGTGGCTGCGATTAAACACTTTACTGGAAACTTTATTAACTAGTAACTTCATCAGTCATGACAGAAGCTAATATTTCTGTGCTAACATCGTTTAACCAGTAACAGCTTTCCTCCAATATAAGCTAACGTTTACACCGTAACTTTAAGCTAGCACCATAAAGACGGTAAAACACGTAATAATATCTACAAATGCATCTTAAAGCTGTTATATTAGCACTCTGTGTATTACTAACATAACCACATTAACATTACTGACACTCGCTGACTTTTAATAGTCAGTCTATAAATGCTGTCCGTTTAAATGGTCTTACCTGTACCCACTGCATATACACCGGATTGCAGCCAGAGTGGATTCTGGAGTCTTCCACGCTCCTGTTAGTGATCCTCCATCTGGATGGATGAGAACAACCTTCTGAACAATCTAGCAGGAGATGGCCCATATCTATGGGACTGATTTGTGCTAATAACGCCCATTGTATGGACTGATAACAGCCGAAGCGGGTGAATAAAGTCACCCAGTAGCTAGCTGTGCCATTACCCAGCATACATCACTCCCTCCATAAATGCAACAAACGATACAAAAGTATCGTTCTACCTGTTTTTCAGGTAGTTGTTTACATTATATAATTTATTGTGTTCTGTATACGTCACTACAATGTGATTTGGAAAATGTCTAAATATACCGACAACAGGCACTTCCGCGGCAATCTCTTCAATCGGAGGACCCTTCACGTCAATTCCCGACGCGAGGGGGGTACCTGCGCGTCCATAAGTGCAGCAGAGGGAGCCTGACCATGCGTCACACGTTTGACGAGTTGGGAGTGAGAACGTGTTGGAACAGTCCATGTTGGGGTGTGTGGGGTCTTTGAGGGTGGAGGCAGCTCTCCTCTGGACTCTGCAATGGTAGATGCTCTGGAGAGAGGGCAGCGTACTTCTGGTGATCTTCTCTGCAGTTGTTATCACTCTCTGCAGGCATTTGCGGTCAATGTCAGTAGTGCTGCTGTACCATGCAGTGATGCAGCTGGTCAGTGTGGGCTCCACAATACAGCTGTAGAACCTGCTGAGGATTTTGGCCGACATGCAGAATTTCCTCTGCCTCCTCACGTATTACAGCCGCTGCTGAGCCTTCTTGACTTTCAAGATAAAGACCCTATAACGATACACATAAGGCCCACCAATCACACAAACACCTATGTGCAAGCACATGCCTACAATGGGAAGAAAAAACTCAACTTAATTCGAAAAAACCTCCAGTAGAACTAGGCTCGGGGAGGGGCAGCCGTATTGTAAACTCCCGAATCTCCTCTGAACCCTCACAAAGCAAACAGAGAGGCAGCACATTATAACTTCTTAGCCAGTTTTAGGGCTTTGTCACTCTGGTTGCAGTGACCTTCCAGCTCTCAGAGGACCTTCAGAGCAGGTCAAGGGAGCCGATTAGGTCCAACTGTCAAGCCTTAACCACTCAGCCTTCCCTTTCAGGATAAATGACAGTTTGCCATCATCCACTCAATGGTACTCACCTAATATTCATATCACTGGACTATGGAAGTAAGTAAGAACACGTGGGGGGGGAAAGCACCACAGAAAAGCCCCAGTGGACCAGAAATTGAGAACTGTTTTACTATGAGGTGACAGTATGCTGTCACACAGTATATTACAGGAATAGAAAAACCACACCAGCAACAACAACAGAGGTGTGGAAGAAGGAGGGGAGGATGAATATAAAGACGACAGACACATTTTAGTTCAGTTTGCCGTTCTTCCAGCAGTGATGGAGGAAACTGAACTCTGCTTTCAACAACTCTTTAACACCTCCTGCATGAGGCCCAGGCGTCCACACTTTGAGATCATGCTGACTTATATTTTGCTGTCCTTCATTTCTCTGCTTACTGTGATTCTTAACCTGTCGGTCATCATCTCCGTCTCACATTTCAGGTAGAAAGATATCAAACTGAATTGATCTCAAGCAGTAAGAAAGACATTTCTTTTCACAGATAGTATTTCTTTTCTTTTTAAGCCTCTGCACTATATACTTCAATTTGAATAACACTTGATAGAGAAAACTAAATATAAAATATTGTGTTTTCTCTCCCTATTCAGGCAGCTCCACAGCCCCACCAACCTCCTGCTCCTTTCTCTGGCTGTCGCTGATTTCTGTGTGGGCCTCCTCTTGTTCTTCCAAATTGTGCTGATAGATGGCTGCTGGTTCCTCGGTGACATCATGTGCACTCTGTATCAATACCTAGCATATGTCATCACCTCGGCCTCCATAGGAACCATGGTGATCATATTTGTTGATCGATATTTGGCTATTTGTTACCCTCTGCATTACTCCACCAAGATCACACAACAAAGAGTTAAAATTGTTGTCTGTTTGTGTTGGATCTGTTCTGTCATCTTTCAAAGTCTGATTCTGATGGATAACCTGGAGCAACCAGGCAGGTATAACTCTTGCATTGGAGAGTGTGTCTTTGTCATTAATTACATCGCAGGACTTGTTGATGTTACTTTTTCCTTTATTGTTCCCTTTACTGTGATTGTAGTTTTGTATCTGAGAGTGTTTGTGGTGGCTGTGTCTCAGGCTCGTGCCATGAGGTCTCAGCTTGCAGTCACTCACCAGCGATCAGTAACAGTAACTGCAAAGAAATCGGAGCTGAAAGCAGCCTGGACTCTTGGTATTGTTGTTGTTGTGTTTCTTATATGTATGTGTCCATATTACTGTGTGGCTCTCACAGGCCAAGACAGCTTGCCAAGTGCTTCATCACTGACATTTGTTCTATGCTTAGCCTACTTTAACTCATGTCTGAACCCCATTATATATGTCTTTTTCTACCCCTGGTTCAGAAAATCTATAAAAGTCATTGTTACTCTTCAGATACTGCAGCCTGACTCTTCTAAAGTCACCATGCGTTAGACCAAGATTTTGAAACTCTTCATCACACACAAACAAACACACACACACACATGCGCACACACACACACACACATGCACGCGCGCGCGCACACAAACACACACACAAATAAATAAACTACTCACAACTAATAAAGTACTCATTGGTTTTCTTATATGTTTTGAAAAGACCCAAAGCCGAAGTCCTTTACAATGACAGCTGCATTTTTTCTTGTTGATGATTCTTTAAATAATAGATGAAGTAATGTGAACAGAGTGGAAAAAAGCCTTTGTAGTGCATATGTAGTATGTCTTTACATTTTTATGTTAGGCTAACAAACATAGAGTACTGTTCATTTTCACTTGTTTGCCCAAAGCACAAAATGTTTAATTAATGTGTAGTTAACACATTTTTACTCTTTTACTGTGCACTATTTTTTGTAGTCACCGTAGAAAAAAATGTATGCACATATAAGTAGTGTGTTGCTGCGTTGTGTCTGACAGTGAAAAGCAAAAAGATAGACCTCCAAGCAAATAACTTGCCCACTCCAGCTCCCATAACGAAATATAAACAGGTGGGACAAGAGTTAGCTCAGCCCACTACAACTTCCAAGCTTGCAGGACTTATCTGTTCATGCTAACATTAGCAGTGCCTATACACATCCGTGGCAGACATTCAATTCAGTTTTATTTATATAGCACCAAATCACAACAGCAGTCGCCTCAAGACACTTTATATTGTACAGTAGACCCTACAATAATAGATACAGAGAAAAACCCAACAATCACATGACCCCCTATCAGAGATGGGCAGTAATGCGTTACTTGTAACGCGTTACTGTAATCTGATTACTTTTTTCAAGTAACGAGTAAAGTAAGGGATTACTATTGCAAAAACGGTAATTAGATTACCGTTACTTTCCCGTAGGAACGCTGCCTCACTGCATTACTAAAACCGTGATTTTTTGCGAGAATGTCTCACGACAGTGACGTAAGCGAGTGCGCCGTTAGTGACAACAGCTGTGTGCAGATCAACAATGGATCACATATCGATTGTGGGAGAGAGTATGAGCGTGCAGCGTTTAAAGCGTGGAAGTACTGACCTTATTTTGAGTTTGATTCCATAAAAAGTGACAAAAACATTAGCGTCCAACGTGCATGGGAAGAAAACTTCTTTTTACAGCGAAAAACCCCCCTAAACTTCCAAGCAAGCACTGAGTGCGCAACGACATAATGGGAAATTCACAGAGAAACTCGTGGATTCTTCAACTGACCGCGGCACACCTGCACCAGGGTAAACCTCCGCCTACGCCAGTCCTGCTTTACAGGTGAAAATAGAGCAACAGGACCGCTGAGTCTTTGACTTTATTTATTTTCTGCTGTGTTTTACTTGCATCTATTTGAAAGAGTGAGTGTAAACACAAAAAATATTTTATTTTATGTGCTGGAATGTGTAGAAAATAGGTTTAAATGTTAAACTAATTTATTCAAGTCAGAGAATGTTGCATATAATTAAATTTTTGCTTGATGCATAAAGTTAAAAGATTAAAACTGATAAAACAAGTTAAAAAAAAGAGACTTTTCCATTTGATTACATTTTGTATGATGGATTATGCAGAAAAAGTAGAATTGGGCTGAAAGATCTATCACTTTATCACCTCTTCAGGTTGTAAATCGTGTTTTTAAAAAGTAACTAAGTAACTAAGTAATTAATTACTTTTGAAAATAAGTAATCAGTAAAGTAACGGGATTACTTTTTTGGGGAGGTAATCAGTAATTAGTTACTGATTACTTTTTTCAAGTAACTTGACCAACACTGCCCCCTATGAGCAAGCACTTTGGCGACAGTTGGAAGGAAAAACTCCCTTTTAACAGGAAAAAACCTCCAGCAGAACCAGGCTCAGGGAGGGGCGGGGCCATCTGCTGTGATTGGTTGGGGTGAGAGAAGGAAGACAGGATAAAGACATGCTGTGGAAGAGAGACACAGATTAATAACAGGTATGATTCAATGCAAAGAGATCTATTAATACATAGTGAGTGAGAAAGGTGACTGGAAAGGAAAAACTCAATGCGTCATGGGAATCCCCGGCAGCCTACGTCTATTTAAATACTCTAGGAACAACAAGTAGGCCTGCAGAGCGAGAGCGAAGTGCTCTAATAGGGTGATATAGTACAATAAGGTCATTAAGATAAGATGGGGCCTGATTATGTAAGACCTTGTATGTGAGGAGCAGGATTTTGAATTAACTGAAGGCTTTTCAGTGAGTTTTTAGGACATCCTGATAATAATGAATTACAGTCGTCCAGCCTGGAAGTAATAAATACATGAACTAGTTTTTCAGCGTCACTAAGAGACAGGATATTTTAGAGATGTTGCACAAATGGAAGAAAGCAGTCTTACATATTTGTTTAATATATGCGTTGAAGGACATGTCCTGGTCAAAAATGACTCCAAGGTTCCTCACAGTGTTACTGGAGGCCAAGGTAATGCCATCCAGAGTAAGAATCTGCTTAGATACCATATTTCTAAGCTTTTCAGGGCCGAGTACAATAACCTCAGTTTGATCTGAATTAAGAAGCAGAAAGTTAGCGGCCATCCAGGTCTTTATGTCTTTAAGACATTCCTGCAGTTTAACTCATTGGTGTGTGTTATCTGGCTTCATGGACAGATAGAGCTGGGTGTCATCTGCATAGCAGTGTAAATGTATGCTATGTCTTCTAATGATACTGCCTAAGGAAAGCATGTATAATGTAAACAGAATTGGTCCTAGCACTGAACCCTGTGGAACTCCATAATTAACCTCAGTGTGTGAAGAGGACTCTCCATTTACATGACAAACTGGAGTCTAATAGATAGATATGATACAAACCACTGCAGCACAGTACCTGTAATACCTACAGCATGTTCTAATCGCTCTAATAGGATATTATGGTCGACAGTATCGAACGCTGCACTGAGGTCTAGCAGGACAAGCACAGAGATGAGTCCACTGTCAGAGGCCATAAGAAGATCATTTGTAACCTTCACTAAAGCTGTTTCTGTGCTGTGATGAGCTCTGAAACCTGACTGAAACTCTTCAAATAAGCCATTCCTCTGCAGATGATCTGTTAGGTGTTTGACAACTACTCTTTCAAGGATGTTTGATATGAAAGGAAGGTTGGAGATTGGCCTATAATTAGCTAAGACTGCTGGGTCTAGAGATGCTTTTTGAGTAAAGGTTTAACTACAGCCAGCTTGAAGGCCTGTGGTACATAGCTGATTATTAGCGATAGATTGATCATATTTAAGGTCGAAGAATTAATTAATGGCAGGATTTCTTTGAGCAGTTTTGTAGGAATGGTGTAACCCATATCACCTACGCATTGTCACATGACCCACGTCAGCTGATTTGAGGCCCCTCTCCTGATTTGCTCCTTCCACGTCGTGGCAAGTATGAAAACTGGCTGTGGAGGGATACTTTCGGGTTCGACCTCTTCTGTGGCTGTAAGCTGATGGCGTTTAGAACGGCGTTGGAAAACAAAGCGTTTTCTCCCCTCCATTCGTCTATAAAATTGTATCACCTCAGCAGTAAGTGTCCTTAACATCTACCAAAAGCAACCTTTTAGTTGTCAGTAAAGAGTCGATCGTTTCCGCGATTAAAAAATTACTTTGTTCGGCGGCGTTCTCACCGCAAGTAGAACTCCGGTTCGAAAGCTGTTTTTTTTTTTAACACTTTTATTTATTTAAGCACTTAAATGGGTTTTCTATGAAACAAATTGCAATTGACTGATTATTGTTATGTGTTGCCTTGAATTCGGCTATGCTGTCTGTTAGACAGTTGTTTTTCTTTAATGTTGTTTCTGTATTTGTTTGTAGTGAACACTACTGGAATGTATGGATTAAGTTACGTAGCCAAGATGATTAATAATTTAACTGTTGTACATTTGTGACTGATGATGATGATGATAATTCATGATTCGTATTGTTGCATAGACTTGCAGAAAAATGTATTTGTTTACCGGTAAACTGAATTGAACTTGATGTGCTAATGCAGTGGTCCCCTACCCCCGGGCCTCGAACCGGTACCGGTCCGTGAGTCGTTTGGTACCGGCCCGAGAGAGTTGAGGCTCATGTGTGAAATGTATAGTTTTCAGGGTTTTTATCGGTTTTCAGCGTTATTTTGTTATCGTTTTTATCGTTAACTCGGTTTTCCTGGGTTTTTTCACGTGTGTTATGAATAAATCTTCTTTTTTTCGGTACCGGTACTAGTTTTATTTTGTTGTATTTATCCGCGACACCTTAAAGGCCGGTCCGTGAAAATATTGTCGGGCATAAACCGGTCCGTGGTGCAAAAAAGGTTGGAGACCGCTGTGCTAATGGACATTTTTCTGGCCTACAGGTCAGGGTTTTTTTTCCCACCTTGAATTGATCTTCTTCATATTGAAGTGGCGAGCCGGATGGGCCATTCTTTTTTCCCCTCTTTTCCCCCACTTTGCAGTCTTTGGATTACGGACATATTTCCCCATTACATGAAGCTGGACCCTAAGGAGGAATTCCTTAAAAGCAAACTTTAAAAAAGAAACTTTAACAAAGGACCAAAAGGACACTTAACAAAAGGACTCTTGCACAGAAAAAAATCACAGAATTAATTTATTAATTAATTGTGGGCATTTATTTATGTTGTGTGTTGTTTTAATTATTTTGTTCCATCTCCCCTTTCCCCCATTTATTCAATATATTTTTGGTTTTTCCTCAACAAGATATTGCAGTCTCTGGTCTTGTCATTCACACCATCTAGGCTGCATAAAGAACTATTTCTTCTGCGCGTCAGTCAGTAAACTCTCCCATTGCAATAAAACTAGCCCTTAAATAACTTTGCGTTACAATGGGGTCTAAAAGACACGTTGATGGTTTGGAGGAAGTAATTATTGAAGTTAACTCAGAAAGATCAATTGGAGAGAAAGAGTCTAACTTAACATCAATGGTACTAAGAGTAGCTGTAGATAATATTACATCTGTGGGATGATTATTGGTAAGTTTTTCTCTAATGATAAAAATGTTATTTGTGAAGAAGTTCATGAAGTCATTACTAGTTAACGTTAAAGGGATGGTTGGCTCAACAGAGCTCTGACTGTTTGTCAGCCTGGCTACAGAGCTGAAGAGAAACCTGGGGTTGTTCTTATTTTCTTCAATCAGTGATGAATAGTAAGATGTTCCGGCTTTGCGGAGGGCTTTCTTATAAAGCAACAAACTATTTCTCCAGGCTAAATGATGATCCTCTAAGTTTGTGACACATCATTTCCTCTCCAGCTTACGAGTCATCTGCTTTAGGCTACGTGTTTGAGAATTATACCACGGAGTCAGGTACTTCTGATTTGAGGCCTTAGTTTTCACAGGAGCTACAGTATCCAGAGTCGTACGTAGTGAGGAGGTAAAAATTATTAACAAGATAATCGACCTCTGTTGGGGTAGCGTTCAGATAGCTGCTCTGCTCTGTGTTGGTACAGGGCATTGAAGATGATAACAGTGGGTTGATTATATTCTTAAACTTAGTTACAGCGCTTTCAGAAAGACATCTACTTTGATAAAGTCTACTCTCCACCGCTGTGTAATCAATTATTGTAAATGTAAATGTTATCAGGAAATGATCAGACAGGAGAGGGTTTTCAGGAAACACTGTTAAATGTTCAGTTTCTATGCCATATGTTAAAACAAGATCTAGAGTGTGATTAAAGTGGTGGGTGGGTTCTTTTACATTTTGAGAGAAGCCAATTGAGTCTAATAACAGATTAAATGCCATGTTGAGGCTGTCATTTTTAGCATCTACATGGATGTTAAAATCACCCACAATAATTATTTTATCTGAGCTCAGAACTAAATTAGATAAAAAGTCTGCGAAATCAGAGAGAAACTCTGTGTAAGGCCCAGGTGGACGATAGATGATAACAAGTAAGACTGGTTTCTGAGTTTTACAACTTGGGTGGATGAGGCATCAGGCTTTCAAATGAATTAAAAGTCTGTCTGGGTCTTTGGTTGATTAATAGGCTGGTGTGAAAAATTGCTGCCACACCGCCCCCTCGGCCAGTGCTTTGAGATTTCTGGTAGTTAGAATGACTCGGGGGTGTTGATTCATTTAAACTAACATAATCATCCTGCTGCAACCAGGTTTCTGTAAGGCAGCGTGAATCGATTTGTTGATCAATTATTAAGTCATGTACTGACAGAGACTTGGAGGAGAGAGACCTAATATTTAATAATCCACATTTCACTGTTTTACTCTTTGGTTAAGATGTGGATACTGTATTGTTCTTTCTTTGTGATTTTTTAAGTTTAAGTTGTTTATTGGTGGTTTTTATTTTGTCTTTTGTCTGTTTGGGAGCTGAAGAATTTAAGAAGATGGCGCCGGTGAGGTCGGCTGCCGTCACGACCGCTCCGACCACTTTTTCTTTGTCTTTGCTTTTTAAGTTAGTTTTCAGCGTTTCTAAATCGGCAAAATCATCACCATTGGGTACATTAGGTATGACAGTGACACTCTTGTTTCTATTGGTATACAATGTACTCACAATTCGAAGTTTTTAACTCCGGATCCGAGCTGGCCGAGTGAGATCTTGAGGGAGAACAAAGGGAAGCAGCGGCGGCCTAGAGGGAAGCGAGCCGGCGTCAGGAACAGGCTGAGAGCTCGTGCACACCGCACACCTCTGCCTAGCATCCTGCTCGCCAACGTCCAGTCACTGGAGAACAAGCTTGACGACCTCAGGGCCAGGATAAAGTTCCAGAGAGACATTCGGGACTGCAATCTCCTCTGCTTCACCAAGACATGGCTGAACCCAGCGGTGCCGGACCACGCCATCCAGCCGGCCGAGTTCTTCTCGGTTCACCGCATGGACAGGACACGGGACTCGGGGAAGTCAAGGGGAGGCGGCGTGTGTTTAATGGTGAACAACAACTGGTGC
The DNA here is from genome assembly GCF_057381915.1 of Diplotaxodon limnothrissa. NCBI lineage: Eukaryota > Metazoa > Chordata > Actinopteri > Cichliformes > Cichlidae > Diplotaxodon > Diplotaxodon limnothrissa. Next base: position 1,658,193 of record NC_140611.1, read on the forward strand.
AACAGTGCGAACGTTGTTCCTCTCACACGCTCCTGCACACCAAATCTGGAACTACTGTCCATCATGTGTCGTCCCTTGTATCTACCTCGGGAATTTACATCGGTCATTATAAGTGCCGTTTATATTCCACCACAAGCGGACACGGTCACCGCCTTATGCGAGCTGCATGAGGCACTCACACAGCACCAGACACAACACCGGGACGCTGCGCTTATTGTGACGGGGGACTTTAATAGCGCCAACCTCAAACGCGCAGCGCCGAACTTTTATCAACACATCACCTGCCCCACCAGAGGTGAAAGGACACTGGTCCACTGCTACACTACGGTCAAGGATGGCTACAAGGCACAATCCCGCCCTCCGTTTGGCAAATCTGATCACGCCGCCATCTTCCTCATGCCAAAATACAAACAAAGGCTGAAACAGGAAGTTCCGGTTCAGAGGAAGGTCGCGCGCTGGACGGATCAATCAGTGGCCGCGTTACAGGACGCACTCGATGACGCAGACTGGGGCATGTTCAGAAACAGCTCCGATGATGATGTCAACGTGTTTACGGAAGCGGTTGTGGGATTCATTGGGAAACTAGCGGATGATACCGTGGAGACAAAGACTATCACAACGTTTCCCAACCAGAAGCCGTGGGTGGATAAAACCATCCGCGACGCTCTGAGATCCCGCACCGCTGCCTACAACACGGGACTCACGACGGGGGACATGGACCCGTACAAAGCCGCGTCATATAACGTGCGGAGGGCGGTAAAAGAGGCGAAGCAGCGCTACGGGAGGAAACTACAGTCACAACTCCAACAGAGTGACTCTAGGAGCCTGTGGCGGGGACTAAGGACAATAACGGACTATAAAGCACCAACAACCGGTATGACGAACGCGGCCGTGACTCTGGCAGACGAGCTGAACACTTTCTATGCTCACTTCGAGGCTGCAGCTAAGGACTCCAACGATGCTAGTGCTAGCGGCGCTAACGGCTGCAGACAGGAAGATACTGCCAGCACCGGAAACGTGCTCGTCATCTCCGAGCATGAAGTAAGGAGAGCCTTCAAGAGAGTGAACACCAGGAAAGCAGCAGGACCAGACGGCATCCCAGGTCGTATCCTAAGAGACTGCGCATACCAGCTAGCTCCTGTGTTCACGGAGATATTCAACATCTCTTTATCTCAGTCGGTGATCCCCACATGCTTCAAAGAGTCCATCATTGTTCCTGTCCCGAAGAAACCCCACCCTGCTTCTCTCAATGACTATCGCCCTGTAGCCCTCACCTCAGTAGTGATGAAGTGTTTTGAACGCCTGGTCAGAGACTTCATCATTTCTTCACTACCAGACACACTGGACCCACTACAGTTCGCTTACCGTCCAAATCGTTCCACAGACGATGCCATCTCTCATCTCCTCCACACATCACTCACTCACTTGGACATTAGAAGGGGGAATTATGTTAAAATGCTCTTCATAGACTACAGCTCTGCATTTAACACCATAATTCCCTCCACACTCACCACCAAGCTGGAGCATCTGGGACTCAGCTCATCTATGTGTCAGTGGATCTCCAACTTCCTAACTGGCAGACCACAGGCAGTAAGGATGGGTGGACATGTCTCAGCCTCCACCACTCTCAGCACTGGAGCCCCCCAGGGGTGTGTTCTGAGCCCCCTGCTGTACTCTCTGTACACATATGACTGCGTGGCCACTACCAGCTCCACCACCATCATCAAGTTTGCTGACGACACCGTCGTGGTGGGCCTGATCTCTGATAACAACGAGACGGCCTACCTGAAGGAGATTAGGAATCTGGAGAACTGGTGCCAGAGGAACAACCTCCTTCTAAACGTCAGTAAGACAAAGGAGCTGATAGTGGACTTCAGCACTAAGCAGGAGAGGAACTACCAGACCCCCGTCATCAACGAGTGCCCAGTGGAGAGAGTGGACAGCTTCAAATACCTCGGAGTTCACATCACGCAGGACCTGTCATGGTCCTGTCACATCAACTCCGTGGTGAAAAAGGCTCGTCAGCGTCTCTACCACCTCAGACGCTTGAGAGACTTCCAACTGCCCTCCAAGGTGCTGAGGAACTTTTACTCGTGCACCATAGAGAGCATCCTGACGGGAAACATCTTAACCTGGTTCGGGAACAGCACCATGCAGGACAGACGAGCTCTACAGAGGGTTGTGCGATTAGCTGAGCGCACCATCCGCTCCGAGCTCCCTGACCTGCACTCAATCTACAGCAGGCGGTGCTGGACCAAGGCCAGGAAGATCGTGAAGGACCTCAGCCATCCCAACAACAGACTGTTCTCTCTGCTGAGGTCAGGAAAGCGATTCCGCTCCCTGAAGACCAACACAGAGAGACTGAGGAGGAGCTTCTTCCCGCAGGCGATACGGTCTCTCAGTCACAATCACACCACCACACAGTACTGACCCACACATATAGTTCTTACACACACACTGGACATTCTGGACATTGTTTTCACTTCATCACTTAAATCACTGCTGCTGTTATTGTGTATATATTTATTTATACTTCTTGTGTATTTTGTTCATACATTCTTATATAGTTCTATATTGTGTATTTTGTTGTACAGTTATTTTATTTTCAATTTAATTTATATATTTTATCTTATTCTTTCCCAGTGTGTTGTACAGTTATTTCATTTTTAACCTTAATTTATATTTTATTCTTTCCTAGTTAAATTTACCCTTTTTAATTTTTCATATTTATTTCCTATCTTATTCATAGCCTTTTCCTTTTTTGTTTTCTTTAGGTCACGAGCAGTTGTCCAAGTATTTCACTACATATCGTACTGTGTATGACTGTGTACGTGACAAATAAAAATTTGAATTTGAATTTGAATTTGAATTTGACACAGTCTCTATGGAGATGGGTTTTGGGGGGGTAGCAGGAGGAGAGAAGCTGCAGAGAGGCGTGTAAGACTGCAACTCTGCTTCCTGGTCCCAAATAATAAATAAATTTTAATAAATTTGTCCATATTTCTAGAAATGAGAGCTGCTCCATCCAAAGTGGGATGGATGCCGTCTCTCCTAACAAGACCAGGTTTCCTCCAGAAGGTTTGCCAATTATCTATGAAGCCCACATCATTTCTGGGACACCACTCAGACAGCCAGCAATTTAAGGAGAACATGCGGCTAAACATGTCACTCCTGGTCTGATTGGGGAGGGGACCAGAGAAAACTACAGAGTCCCACATTGTTTTGGCAAAGTTACACACCGATTCAATATTGATTTTAGTAACCTCCGATTGGCGTAACCGGGTGTCATTAGTGCCGACGTGAATTATGATTTTACTGAATTTACGTTTACCCTTAGCCAGCAGTTTTAAATTTCCCTCAATGTCGCCTGCTCTGGCCCCCGGAAGACAATTGACTATGGTTGCCGGTAGGGATGGGTATTGATAAGATTTTCATGATTCCGATTTCATTTTCGATTCTGTTTAACGATTCGATTCTTTATCGATTCTCTTATCGTTTCTTTTTAAAAAAGGAGAACACTAAGGTTGATTAGCTTAGAACTTTGTTTTATATCTTCTCTTTGAACAAGATAGAAATTTAGGAGTAACATGGCCTTACAAACCCAGCAGTGAGATCTTAAGAGATCCAGCCTACGGCTCTTCAATGGGGTGTCACAGGGTCCCCAGGAAAAAAAATTGTAAATGTAAAATAATAAAATAAATATTCTTCTGTAGCAATAACAAAGTATAACATAAATTATTCTGTAGCAATTACACAACTGTCATGGTCCTGAGTCTGAGGACTCAGTGTTTTGTGTTTCCTTATGCTTTTGTTCATTCCGAGTATGTATTCTGTTGTGATTTTGCCATTTGTTAGGTTTCTGTTCTTTGCCTGCCGGCTCCCACTTCTCTGTGTTCCCTCTGTCTGTCCATGGTGTTATTGTGTCTACTTATGAGTCCGCCTGTCAAGTTCAGTGTCCTGTCTGGTTCTCTGTCTGTTAGTTTCCTGCTTTATTGTGAAGGTCTCTGTCTGATGTGAGTGTGTTCAGTTTACGTTTCCCCTGTCCCGTCAGCTCTGATTCCTCCCAGCCGTGTTGCCCTCCTGTCTCTCATCCCCTGATTGCTGGTGTGTTTATTTAAGCCCTGTGTGTTCTCCTGCCTGTTGCCGGTTCGTCTGTGTTACTCCGTATCAGTCTGTGTTACCCTGTGTTCCACAGTGTCCTGTTCCTCATCTGCGTCTCTCTGCTTCTCATCCCTTTGTCGTATGCTCCCAGGTCTGTTATTTTTAGTTCTCCCAGTTTAGGTGTCTTCAGTTATTTGTCATGCCCCACTGCTTGTTTGCCACTAGACCTTGTAAATAAACTTCACTAGCATTTTCATCCACTGCCTGCATCTTGGGTCCTCCTTCCTCCACACCACACGGCTCGCCTTCCCAGCCGTGACAGTACGAACCGGCCACTATGGACCCAGCAGCATTCAACCCGCCCAAGGAGCTCCGGGAGGATATTGTTTACTCTGTGGACAAATTAATTAACGTTTGGCTGGAGCACGAGGGGAGAGAATTTCGCCAAGCCGTGGCTAATCGGCTACAGCGCTTGGTTTCTGGTCTCCCCTGGCTGCTCAGCTCACTTCACCCACTCGCACAGAATTTCATTCTGAACGAGCTCCGTCTTCACCCCCCGGCTGCTACCACCCACCCTGCAACTCATGCTTCACTGCCCGGTCCGACAGAGGATGTTCTGCCCGGCCCGTCGGTCCAGCCTTTAAGGGGGAAACGGCGCTCACACTGCCGACGCTCCTCGCCACAGTCGGACCTGGGGATTTCTGAGCGGCCGGCTGTGGTGAGTGGACAGGACAATATTATTGGTCTGAACTGTGGGACTGTTTACTCAGGGGTAATGTTATGTACGGCACAGGACAAAGACTGTTTATCGCCTCAAGCTCAGTTAGCCACCCGGCCAGAAGCCCAGTTAGCCGCCCGGCCAGAAGCCCAGTTGCCACCTCCACCACATTCAGCCTCACAATCCACAGCTCAATTACAGTCACAGCCAGACTTATTACAAACCATGTTACAATCCATAGCCCAGTCAGTAGCCCAGTTGGCAGAAGAATCATTAGCCTTATCCTCCGTTCAGTCTCCAACTTCCCCACCATTATTGTCTCAACCTTTACTTCAGTCGCCCTCAGCACAGCCACCTGTTCAGCCATCATCTTCACCAACTCCTCCTGTACAACCAGCTAGGCCAGTTCAATCCGAAAGAAACTATTGTTCACCCATTCGTTCCAGGCAGAGATACAAACCAAACAATCTTGCAAACTTTCCTCAAGAGCGGGCTAGTTCTGAGACTGAGATGCACTCCAGGGCCTCCCCAGAGGCTGGGTTTAAGCCCCCAGCAGACTCTGGACCCCTGGAGGTTAATAAGCCAGCTGAGGACTGCACCCGGCTGTCGCTGCCTGAGCAGCTGCAGTCTGCTATGTGTTTGCCAGAGGCCACCGTGCCTGCTGGTTCTGATCTGTACCTGCCAGAGGCCCGTGTGCCTGCTGGTTTTGTTCTGTCCCTGCCAGAGGCCCATGCTGGAGGGCCCGAGGAGCCCGTCCAGCCTCCTTCTGCTTCCTCGTCAGCTGGAGGGCCCGAGGAGCCCGTCCAGCCTCCTTCCGCTTCCTTGTCAGCTGGAGGGCCCGAGGAGCCCGTCCAGCCTCCTTCCGCTTCCTCGTCAGCTGGAGGGCCCGAGGAGCCCGTCCAGCCTCCTTCCTCTTCCTCGTCAGCTGGAGGGCCCGAGGAGCCCGTCCAGCCTCCTTCCGCTTCCTCGTCAGCTGGAGGGCCCGAGGATCCGGTCCAGCCTCCATCCGCTTCCTCGTCAGCTGGAGGGCCCGAGGAGCCCGTCCAGCCTCCTTCTGCTTCCTCATCAGCTGGAGGGCCCGAGGAGCCCGTCAAGCCTCCTTCCGCTTCCTCGTCAGCTGGAGGGCCCGAGGAGCCCGTCCAGCCTTCTTCCTCTTCCTCGTCAGCTGGAGGGCCCGAAGAGCCCGTCCAGCCACCAGCTGCTCCACCAGCAGCCTCATCCACGCTTGCAGCAGCAGTTTCATCCACGCCGCCGCCTGCTGCAGCGCCTCCGTCTCTAGCTTCCACGCCGCCGCCAGCTGCAGCCTCCGTGTCTTCATCCTCGCCAGCTGCAGCCTCCGTGTCTTCATCCTCGCCAGCTGCAGCCTCCGTGTCTTCACCCACGCCGTCGCCTGGTCCAGCTCCAGCATCATCAGCTTCGCCTGGTCCAGCCTCTGCTTCACCCACGCCGTCGCCTGGTCCAGATTCAGCATCATCAGCGTCGCCTGGCCCAGCCTCTGCTTCAGCCTCGCCTGGCCCAGCCTCCGCTTCAGCCTCGTCTGGTCCAGCCTCCGTCTCACCTGGTGCTGCAGGGGCCACGCAGCCGTCAGGTCCCCAACTGCCGCCTCAACTTCGTCGGTCATCTGCCAGGCCGCATGTTGGGCGTCTTCGCCACCATGGCCGGCCTCCGGACTTGCATTGTCACCGCCGCTGTTGTGCGCACGGTCGGCCCCCAGAACTGTTTCCACGCCGCTGTTGCCGTCCGCACGGTCGGCCCCCGGAACTGTTTCCACGCCACTGCCTACTGCATGGCCGGCCTCTGGACCTGCCCCACTGCCGCTGCCTTTTACGCGGTCGGCCCCCGGAACTGTGCTGTTTTGGCCTCCGGCGCCGTCGGCCTCCGGGTCGGCCCCCCGAACTTGTCCGTCTGGGCCTTTTTGGACTCTGTCCCTGCCTACAATTAAACACATTCACTTACCAAAAATCGGGGCATCTGCTGTGGCAGCCTTTGACCACAAACTTAGTCACTGCTCGGTGACATTCGTCTATCCTGGCAAACGTGCAAACGTTAGCGCTACTGCTGGGTTGAGATTCACGAGTCCGGAGCGGAATGAAAAATACGACATTCATTTAAGGTTATCACGTGTTTTGTGAGCAAATGCTTTTGCATATTCGTAGTGTTTCCTCCCTTAAATGAAATATCTACTTTGCAAGTATTGCAAGTTGCCCTGTTGTCATCCGTTCTCGTAAAGTATAACCAAACTTTTGAGCATTTGAGCCGCTTAGGCGCCGTGTTTCCTGCCAGGTAAATGACGCTCCGCAACGTGGTCACGTCATTCCGGTCGACTGGAATCGATAAGGGAATCGTTTGCAAAAATGGCAAACAATTCTAAGGAATTGAAACAGTGGGAACCGGTTCTCAACAAGAACCGGGTTTCGATACCCATCCCTAGTTGCTGGTGTCTCTAGCTTCACATGTCCAATTCAGTAATCCTGACCTCCAGAGCTGCAAATATGCTACATTTGTTACAAGTATCGTTACTGCTAAAGGAGGCCGAGGAGTAACTAAACATCTGACACAATGAGGAAGAAAGTGCAGGAGGGACAGGTGAAGTAGCCATGCTGCTCACGAGTCGGCTACGAGCTAAGCTAAGCTAGTGAAACAGTACAGAGACAATGGAAATGGAAAATTGTACTTAGTAGTCAGTATAAGCTTTTAATGATAAAAGTTTACATGTGATAGAATACTGCATGATGACCTTTTCCTTGCTTAGAACTGATTGCTCTTTTCATTGTTTAGAACTGATTGTTCTTTATAAAACGTGTTCTGATATTTTTATCTGAATCTTCCCACAGCGATAGTAAGAAGTTGAACAAGCAGTGCTGACCTCGCACACACACACACACACACAATCACATACGCATATGCTCACGTATCAACATTCCACTGAACAAATGTTTTCATTTTTCTTGTGTATAAATAAAGACAAGTGCAAGAACAGAGCGCGCACTTCACAGGGCCTCCACTCTGATGTGAGCACTCTGTGACCGCCCTTGCAAGTAAAATCTGCAGCGTGTGTGTCTCCACTCTCTGACTTTCAGCTGAAGAAGTGTCTCTTGAAATAAATCTCATGACAGACAGTGAGTAAATACTTTGGCTATAAATTAGGTAGTGAGTACACGGAAAGTGTGCTTCGGATGAAGCACGTTAAGATTATATGAAAAAAGAATGTATTTAAAAGTTTTTTAATTAAATTGCTAAGCAGATAAGCTACTCAGAAACACCCACTGGCTGTATCCCAATTCAGGGTCTGCAGCCTTAAAGGCCGCATTTTAAGGCCAATTACTTCACAGCGACGCGACGAAGGCTGTCCCAATTCAAAGGCTGCTCGAAATGCGGCCCTCAAATGTGTCCTTCATTTCATTGAGTTGTAAGGATGTGGCGGTGTAGACTTCGTGGCCCAACATATCCCAGAATGCATAGTGCGGCAGTGGGTGTGGATAATTTTGCCGGAAAAAAAAACAGCGGAAGAGGGGCGGCTGAAGAGTAAACTTTTAAAAGTAAGTACTGAATATTATGTTACTTATTTATGTGCGAATGTTTAATAACGAAGAACATTAAAACATTACTGTTGGCCACATGTCGGAAAAGTTATGTGACATTACCGATGTTTGTACTAACTTGGTTTTAAAGCCTTTAAAAAAAATAAGCGACGGCATTCTCTAAAATTTTTGATAAAAACGGAAGCTTCGAGATTGGCCTATAATTGGTAGGGTCTTTCTGATCAAAATTACTTTTTTTTAGAACGGGGTGCACTACCGCATGTTAAAAGGCAGTCGGGACACAGTCCACTAACAATGATAAATTCATTAAGAATAAGATGCAAGGCCCAATTTCCTCAAAACCTTCCTTGATAATTCGGGATGGAAGGATATCGTGCACAGAGTTTGAGTTTCTCAGTTGTTCAATTATTCCCGAGTGGGGAGTGATAACAGCTCAAAGTGAGAAAAGGTGGACATGCATCCTAAAACCAGAACAGGATTCAGCACAAGAGAGTGAGAGTGTGAAGCCTTCAGTAATAAAACCTTTCCACTAAAATGATTAAGAAATTGCTCACAGAGAGCCTGAGAGGCTGAGCTCGAAGAGTCCGGACAGGGATTTATCACTGAATTAAAAATTGTGAATAACATTCGGGGATTGTGGCTATTAGTCTCAATAATGTTTGATAGGAAAGCTGCTTTAGCTGCCTTTACAGAGTTCTGGTAGAGAAAGCGGCTCCTACAAAGAATGTCATAGGATATCTGAAGCCTGTCTTTTTTCCACCTCCTTTCAGATTGACGGCAGGCACGACGTAAGGCTCGTATAGTGTCATTTAGCCATGGTTTATGAGAAGTTCTGGGACGTTTCATCTTTATAGGGGCCACAGTATCTAAGATGGAACAACAGGTGGATAGCATAGCATTGGCAAAATCATCAACCAATGGAGGTGTGTAACAGTTTGTATCAGTGAAGTCTGGATCAAAAAAGGCAAAGTTTAGAAAGGCCGTAATGAAGTTAGCCACTGTCTCAGAGTTAATGACACGTACAGGGCGATGACAGCCTTTAGAATTTAAATCAATTGCACATAGCTCAACATCAAACACAACCAAAAAATGGTCAGAAATATCAGCATTATCAATGTCCATAGTACAAATATCCAAAGCATATGAGAGGACCAAATCCAAGGTATGACCTTTAAGATGAGTTGGTTCCCTGACCCACTGTGTAAGGTTAAAAGAGTCAATTAGGGCAAGAAAATCCTTGGCTAGGGGGTCATCAGCACAACAAATATGTATGTTAAAATCTCCAGTGATAAGAGCTTGATCATAACTTAATAAAAATGAACCTAAGAAGTCAGCAAATTCACAAATAAAATACCTATTATATTTAGGTGGTCGATAAATCACAGCACATAGAATCGTTGGGGGTCCGGCAAGCTCCAAAAGTTGAACCTCAAAACTAGAATAGGTAGGAGAAGGCAGTTGCCGAACTTTAAGTTTGTTTTTAAAAACAGAGGCCACGCCTCCACCTCTTCCCGAGGGCCTCGGTGAACTGAAGAATGCACAGTCCGGGGGTAGTAGCTCTGAAAAAGAAGAGGACTCACCAGGACGAATCCAAGTTTCAGTCAATAACAGAGCATCAAGCCAAGAGGTGAGGAAGAGGTCATTTAAGATGAAGGTTTTATTCACCAGCGATCTTGTGTTTAATAAAGCCATCCGAGAGATCGGCATCGTATCTCTGCTGGAAGCACGTCTTAGCTGGCTTAAATGCCTGAGCCGTACACCATCACTGGGTGACCCAATCCAAACACGAACAGGCAGAGAGACTACCGGAGAAACTGGACAGGCTTGTTTACCGACCGGACAGATCCAGCGATGGTTGAGCAGCCTGAAGGATGATGGATCCCGAGCAGATGGAAGTCGTATAATCCCCGCGGTGGTGAGGGAATTAGCTGCAGCTGATGCTTTAAGGTAAGCCTTTAAGCGAACCTGAAACCCACTCCGTTTGCCCCTCTTCCTATAGCGCTTCTTAGGCGGGTAGCAGAGAGGGGAACCGTATGAACCAGTAGAAGAAATGATACGTGGAAAGATACATCTCCAAAATTCCAGCCTTGATCCAACCCAGCATAGGGGGGAAATGAAGATTTAACAAAGTATCCCGGTCATAGGTGATTAATGCATAACCTCTCAATTTTAAATACACGTAGACACTGAGGGCTATCAGGAGGGGCTATGTGCTTACCTGCTGCTCTCTGGCAGGTAGCTCCATGCCCTCCTGGGTTTGAAATGCACCTTAGAACACACATGCATCAACACTACATATGAGCGGGCGGAGGGAGGTTTGGAGTCTTCTCTCACCCCCGTTCTCTGTGACCTGCTGGAGCGGGGGGGCTAGGAGGAGGAGTTGGCCGTCCGACTGGGGTCTGGAGTGTGGGGCCTCCCTGCTGCTGCGGAGTCGGGGCGGTCTGCTTCTCCCCACCGCAGGGAAAAGGGTAACACTACCTGGGTTTGGGTGCAGTTTCCCCCTCCAGGGGCAAGGGTACCTAGACCCGGAGCTTAGAGTACGCTTGGGTACTGTGATTGTGTGTACAGTGTCTCTCTATGTCTGTCTCCACGTTGGTTGAGTGTGGAGTAAGTGCATATGAGAGCATGAGGGTGAGAATGGATGTCTGTATCTGTGTGTGCCTGTATGTCTGTGTCTATATGTCAGGTTGGGTACCAAACACCACCTCTCTGGGGACATCTCAGGCCCTCCAAGGTTTGGAGGCCTATCTCCCCCACCACTCCCCCTGCCAGTGGCAGACGCCCTCAGACATCGGTGCGTTGGTGGTTCTTTGTGTCTGGGGATGGGCGTCCAGGTACACACCGGCTCACTCCTGGTGGCTGCTTATCGGGGCCTGGAGCCTGGGGCTCGCTCGGGCCACTTCGGGGGTGGGGTGCCCTCAGCCTCTCGGCCTGGGGCTCGGTCACTCTGGCACAGCTGGCTGCCGGTGGAGCTCACGGGCACGTCACTGCAACCCCCCCCTCCGCAGCTGCTGAGTGACCCCTCATCTGGGACTCTCCTCAGCTCTTTCTGGGATAGTGGCGCGGCTGCCCCTCTGTTGGTCTTCCTTGGTTTCTTGGTCTCTTGTGTTCTGGGGGCCTCTGGATGTCTGGAGTCTTGATCTCCTCCATACCTGCTTCATGCCCTGGAGGACGGGGCTGTGGCCCGTAATTATACATAATTATAATAAAGGTCAATCAAATGGACCAATATGGCAAGGCCATGATGATCCACTTGGTAAAATAAATCCGCTTGGCATCTTTTTTGGCCTTAAGACAACAATTCTGATGGCTAAAGATCCAAACGGGACAACAACAAAAAAAACAAAACAAAAAAAAGATTCATCATCTGAATCTCAGAAGAGTTAGTTAATTATAGTTGAAAGAAGGGGTCTTCACAAGATGACAGAAAAAGGAGTTTCCAGCAATAACAGCCAGCCCACCTCCACGTCCAGAAAGTTGTGGTGTGGTCAGACAAATACAATCTGCAGGGCACAGTTGATTAAAATGAGCAAATTCCATACTTCGCTACCAGGTTTAAGTTAGGAACATAAAATCCAGGTTATTCCTAATAAAAAGATCATTAAGAACAAATGCCTTGTTTGAGATTGAACACTTTAATAGGGTCATCTTAATTGGCGAGGCTGAAACATCTCTGGTTGGGGCTCAGGGGCCTGGTGCAGGTTTGCCCTGCACACTCCCGAGGACTTGCCGTGGGACAGTAAGACGGTCACTAACATGGGCTGGGAAAACTGGTCTCAAACACGGCATCCTTATGAAACTCGTGAGGAGAAGCCATGCGTTCAGCTAGAAGTCTGTTTTAGCTAAAACATCCAATGTTGGGAGCCACAAGCAGGATGCTAAATCAGCGTTATTCCTAAATTTCCATAATCTCACTCAGATGCCCACTACCTTGCTTCCTCCAGTGACTTTTTGTCGGGGAATGGTGGCTTTGGTTTCTCACACACAGCTGATTGCCCAAGTGGTGGAGGGAAGCCTCCAAAGTGTTTCCCATATTTATCCATCGACTTTATTGCTGATTTGATCTGAAATAAGGTGTTTCGATCATAAACGTAGGTAGCTATAATGTCATCCACAGAGAGCAGAAGAATAGGTAATACAACACAAAACAGAAGAATAGAGACCCTGACAGCAGCATTGCCGAACAAGGGCGCCATCTTGTCTTGTATCTTGAGAAGACTTTTGAATTGATTGCACATCAGGGAGACAGGATCAAGGTTACCATGGTGTATTAGATGTGTGTTGGTGTATTAGATGTGTGTGAGTGTCTGTCTGCAGTCATCTGTAAAGTCTTTGTTGTGGAGTCTGACAGCAGTTGGAAGGAAAGACCTGTGTAATCTGTCTGTCCCACATCGTGGGTGCCGCAGCCTGCCACTGCAGGAGCAGCTCAGTGCTGTCAGAGTCTCCTGCATGGGGTGAGAGTTGTTGTTGTCCAACACGGATTACAGCTTAGCCACCATTCTCCTGTCACTCACCACCTCCACTGGGTCCAGAGGGCATCCTAGAACAGATCTGGCCCTCCGGATCAGCCTGTTAAGTCTCTTTCTGTCCCCAGCAGAGATGCTGCCGCCCCAGCAGACCACTTCACTCCAAAACACCTGAGTCTCTGCAGCAAGTAAAGCCTGCTCTGCCCTTTCCTGTAGTGGGCGTCCGAATTGTGAGTCCAGTCCAGTTTATTGTTCAGATGAACACCAAGGTACCTGTAGCTGTCCACAGTCTCAATGTCCATACCTTGAATGTTTAGTGGTTCCTTGGAGGATGTTTGTGCCTGTGGAAGTCTATCACCAGCTCCTTGGTTTTACTAGTGTTGATCTGCAGGTAGTTCAGCTGGCACCAGTCCACAAAGTCATGGGTCAGTTCTCTGTACTCCCGATCGTCCCCATCAATGATGAAGCCGACTATTGCAGAGTTGTAAGAGAACTTCTGCAGGAACCACTGGGTGGAGTTGTGGGAGAAGTCTGCAGTGTAGATGGTGAAGAGGAATGGAGCCAGAACCGTTCCCTGTGGGGCCCCCGTACTGCAGACGACCCTGTGCGACACACAGCCCTGAGTTCTCACATACTGTGGTTGGTTTTTGAGGTGTCCAGTATCCATGCTGTGAGGTGATGGTCCACTCCTGAGTTCTCCAGCTTGTCCTTCAGGACTGTGGGAAGAATGGTGTTAAAGGCACTGGAGAAATCAAAACACATGATTCTCACAGTGCTCCCGGCGGTCTCCAGGTGAGAGAGGGAACGATGCACGAGGTGAATGACGGCATTATCCACTCCAATTGCAGGCTGGTAGGAAGTGGGTCCAGTGATGAGCTCACCAGGGGCCAAAGCTGAACCAGGACCAACCGCTCCAGGGTCTTCATCAGGTGGGATGTAAGAGCCACCGTAGCTGCAGCAAAAAGAGTGCTGCAGTGGTTATTATTATATTTGCATGCTTCCAGCTCCCGTTTCAGCTCGGTGACAGCTCGTAATTTTCCACTCCCCTCTTTCTCGCTCACAGACACATAACGGGTATGTCAGTCCATTCTCCTTGCAGCACAGAATACACTGCCCATGAGGCTACATTCTTTACGGCTGTGCATGTAACACTCTGCCTGTTGCCTTCATATTAAATCATTTAAAAAAAAATATTATACACACACATATATGTATATATATATATATATATACACACATATATATGACTGATTGGCGTCAAGATGGCGGCGCACACAGTTGCAGCAGCTCGATGTACCACTGGTCGGTGTGGTGTTTGGTTATCTTTGTACGTTTTGTGTTTTGTTTTGTGTGCGATCAGTCAAGCGAATAACATCTTCAGCAGACATGATCTTCTTAAGATCGGAGTGAGTTACCGTGTGAGCGTGACCATGGAATTTATCCACTCACACAAAATACCAGAGGAAGTAGCGAGGAGACCGGGTGCTCCTTGGATTACTATCCCGGCGGGAGGAAGACGCAGACGGCGACGAGAGAGAAGGAGGAAGCGAGGATGCCGGGCTGGCGTGCTAACCAGGCTAAGGAGGAAGCCTTTTAGACCACCACTCCCGAGTCTATATCTCTCGAATGTCAGATCCTTGGCGAACAAGATGGACGAACTAAGGTTACAAATAACAATGGACAATCACATCAAAAACTCATGTATTCTTCTGATCACTGAGTCCTGGCTGCATCAGTCCATTCCGGACTCTGCTATTGAGCTAGCAGGCTACACCGCACAGCGCCAGGACAGAACAAACAATTCCGGTAAGAGAAAAGGAGGGGGAATCTGTATATACGTGAATAACAGCTGGTGTACTAATACAGTGATCATAGACCGTCACTGTTCTCCGGACATAGAATATCTGACTATCAAATGCAGGCCCATCTATCTTCCACGGGAGTTCACTGTTGTGGTAATAACAACTGTTTACATACCGCCAGATGCAAATACTAATGTGGCACTAGCGCTTTTGCACACGAACATCAACAATAGACTCAATAAATACCCTGACGCAGTGCACATTATAGCGGGTGATTTTAATCAGGTGGATTTAAAAACAGCTATCCCTAATTTTCACCAGCATGTGAAGTGTGCCACGAGAGGGGCTAACACCTTAGATAAAGTCTATTCCAACATCAAGAAGGGCTACAGGGCAAGACCCTTACCACATCTGGGCCAATCTGACCATTTATCCCTGCTCCTAATTCCTGCATATGCCCCAATCAGGAAAACTGCGTCGGCCATCACTAAAACTGTAACAACATGGCCAGAGGGCACTCCTCAACAGCTACAGGACTGCTTTGACAGAACCAACTGGAATATCTTCCAACATCAAGACCTGGAAATGTTCACAAACAGTGTTCTCTGTTACATCAAACACTGTATAGATACTGTCACAGTGGACAAGCAGATCCGGGTTTACACCAACCAAAAGCCATGGATGACCCGGGAAGTCCAGCAGCTGTTAAAAGAGAGGAACAGCGCCTTCAGGTCCGGAAGCAGGGAGAGCTACAGCAGAGCTAGAGCCAACCTGAGAAAAGGCATTAAGAAGGCCAAGGCGGACTATAGGAAGAAGATCGAGAACCACCTGGAGAGTAAGAACAGCCGGCTGGTGTGGCAGGGTGTTCAGCAGCTGACAAACTACAAGTCCAAATCAGGTATGGCTGAAGGTGACCCAGCGTTGGCGGAGGAGCTGAACATCTTCTTCACACGCTTTGAGGCCACTGCACCCTATGTCTCAGAGGAACAGCTGGATCATACAGCCCACAGCAGCAGTACCATCTTCACTCTGGAGGAGCATGAAGTGAGGCGCACCCTGCGGGCTGTTAACCCGAGGAAGGCAGCTGGCCCAGATGGTGTACCAGGACGTGTGCTGAGAGACTGCGCAGACCAGCTTGCCTATATTTTCACCAGGATTTTTAACCAATCCCTTGAACAGTCAAACGTCCCACCTTGCCTCAAGACCTCCACCATAATACCCTTGCCCAAGAAATCTCATATCTCTAGCCTAAATGACTATAGACCAGTGGCATTAACCCCGGTTGTGATGAAGTGCTTTGAGAAACTGGTGCGTTACCACATCACAGCAGCCCTACCCAGCAGCCTTGACCCACACCAGTTTGCCTACAGAGCAAATCGATCGACAGAGGACGCCATAGCAACAGCACTCAATGTAGCATTAACACATCTGGAGAGACAAGGAAGCTATGTGCGCATGCTCTTTGTGGATTATAGCTCGGCATTTAACACCATTCTTCCATACAAACTGGACGCCAAGCTAAAAGACCTGGGGCTTCCTCACAGCACTTGTAAGTGGATTAATAGCTTCCTCACCGACCGCAGACAGAGAGTGAGAGTGGGACGTTATACATCTCCAGCCCTAAATCTAAGCACTGGGTCGCCACAGGGCTGCGTGCTTAGTCCACTGCTCTACTCGCTTTATACACACGACTGCACCCCCGCCCACCAGAGCAACACCATTGTAAAGTTCGCAGATGACACTACTGTGGTGGGGCTCATATCTGGGGGTGATGAGTCTGCCTACAGAGATGAGGTGGAGAGGCTGTTTTCATGGTGCAAGGATAACAACCTTCTCCTAAACACGAAAAAGACTAAAGAACTCATAATTGACTACAGAAGACATAAGACAGAAATCCAACCACTAATCATCAGCGACGACTATGTGGAGAGGGTGGCGGACTTGCGCTTCTTGGGAGTCAGCATAGAGGGAAACCTATCCTGGAGTGTGAATACCTCTGAGCTACTGAAAAAGACACAACAGAGACTGTACTTTTTGAGAGTGCTTAGGAAGAACAACATCACACAGAGACTGATGGTGTCTTTCTATAGAGCCTCCATCGAAAGTATACTAACGTACTGCATAGGCATATGGTACGCTAGCTGCACAGTGGCTCAGAGGAAAGCACTCCAGGGGGTAATCAACGCTGCCCAAAGGACAATCGGTTGCCCTCTCCTCAAACTGAAAGACCTACACAGTTCCCGCTGCCTCAAAAGAGCCCATAACATCATAAAGGACACCACACACCCTGGACACTCCATGTTCGAACTGCTGCCTTCAGGTAAACGGTATAGAACAACATACACAAGGACTAACAGACTCAAACACAGTTTCTACCCAATTGCAATATCATGTCTCAATGCTACTAAAAGTAGATGACTTTCATTGCCCCTGCTGTCATTTGTGCCCTTGATGTTGGAATGTTTTCAAACATGTTTTGTTGGATGCCCTAACAGATTGACTGAGTGATTGATTGTCTGAGTGATACATCAACTAGGTTGTATGTTGAGTGTATGTATGGGGCCTGAGGCCTGGATTGCTTGGGTGTATTCATGAGAATACTGTATTTTTTTATATATACATATGTATTTTTATCTTTTATATCCTATCTATTATAGTTTTTAAGTATCTATCTTTCGTGATGTTGCATTGACCAGAGACATCTTTCAATTTCATTGTACTTGTGACAATGACAATAAAGAATATTCATTCATATATATATACACATAAAAAAAAACACCCAGCACGCCCCTGCGGGCGGTTTATCCTTCAAGCTCGGGTCCTCTACCAGAGGCCTGGGAGCTTGAGGGTCCTGCGCAGTATCTTAGCTGTTCCCAGGACTGCGCTCTTCTGGACAGAGATCTCCGATGTTATTCCCGGGATCTGCTGGAGCCACTCACCTAGCTTGGGAGTCACCGCACCTAGTGCTCCGATTACCATGGGGACCACCGTTACCTTCACCCTCCACATCCTCTCGAGCTCTTCTCTGAGCCCTTGGTATTTCTCCAGCTTCTCGTGTTCCTTCTTCCTGATATTGCTGTCATTCGGAACCGCTACATCGATCACTACGGCCGTCTTCTTCTGTTTGTCTACCACCACTATGTCCGGTTGGTTAGCCACCACCATTTTGTCCATCTGTATCCGGAAGTCCCACAGGATCTTAGCTCGGTCATTCTCCATCACCCTTGGGGGCATCTCCCATTTTGACCTTGGGACTTCCAGGTTATACTCGGCACAGATGTTCCTGTACACTATGCCGGCCAATTGGTTATGGCGTTCCATGTATGCCTTGCCTGCTAGCATCTTGCACCCTGCTGTTATGTGTTGGATTGTCTCTGGGGCATCTTTACACAGCCTGCACCTGGGGTCTTGCCTGGTGTGATAGACCCCAGCCTCTATGGATCTTGTACTCAGAGCTTGTTCTTGTGCTGCCATGATTAGTGCCTCTGTGCTGTCTTTCAGTCCAGCTTTGTCCAGCCACTGGTAGGATTTCTGGATATCAGCCACCTCCTCTATCTGCCGGTGGTACATACCGTGCAGGGGCCTGTCCTTCCATGATGGTTCCTCGTCTCCCTCCTCTTTCTTGGGTTTCTGCTGCCTGAGGTATTCACTGAGCACTCGGTCAGTTGGGGCCATCTTCCCAATGTATTCTTGGATGTTCGTTGTCTCATCCTGGACTGTGGTGCTGACACTCACCAGTCCCCGGCCCCCTTCCTTCCGCTTAGCGTACAGCCTCAGGGTGCTGGACTTGGGGTGAAACCCTCCATGCATGGTAAGGAGCTTTCTTGTCTTTATGTCAGTGGCTTCTATCTCCTCCTTTGGCCAGCCTATTACCCCAGCAGGGTACCTGATCACGGGCAGGGCGTAGGTGTTGATGGCCCGGATCTTGTTCTTACCATTCAGCTGACTCCTCAGGACTTGCCTGACCCTCTGCAGGTACTTGGTGGTTGCAGCCTTTCTAGCGGCCTCTTCATGATTCCCATTTGCCTGCGGGATCCACAGGTACTTGTAACTGTCCTCTATGTCTGCAATGTTGCCTTCTGGTAGTACAATCCCCTCAGTTCTGACTACCTTCCCTCTCTTTGTTACCATTCGACTACACTTCTCCAGTCCGAACGACATTCCAATGTCATTGCTGTATAGCCTGGTAGTGTGGATCAGTGAATCGATGTCTCGTTCACTCTTGGCATACAGCTTTATGTCATCCATGTACAGGAGGTGGCTGACAACTGCTCCATTCCGTAGTCGGTATCCGTAGCCAGTCTTGTTAATGATCTCACTGAGGGGGTTCAGGCCTATGCAGAACAGCAGTGGGGACAGAGCATCTCCTTGGTAGATCCCGCACTTGATGGTGACTTGTGCTATGGGCTTGGAGTTGGCCTCTAGTGTTGTACGCCACATCCCCATTGAGTTCCTGATGAAGGCTCTTAGGGTCCTGTTGATCTTGTACAATTCTAAGCATTCCAGTATCCAGCTGTGGGGCATTGAGTCATAGGCCTTCTTGTAATCAATCCAGGCAGTGCACAGGTTGGTCAGTCTGGTCTTGCAGTCTCGGCTGACTGTTCTGTCTACCAGTAGCTGGTGTTTTGCGCCTCTGGTATTCTTGCCAATCCCTTTCTGTGCCCCACTCATGTATTGACCCATGTGCCTGTTCATCTTAGCCGATATGATGCCTGACAGGAGCTTCCATGTAGGACTGAGGCAGGTTATTGGTCGGTAGTTGGATGGGACCGGTCCCTTCTTGGGGTCCTTGGGGATCAGGACCGTCCGACCTTCAGTTAGCCATTCCGGGTGTCTCTCGTTAACTAGCAGCTGGTTCATTTGTGCTGCCAGACGCTCGTGGAGTGCAGTCAGCTTCTTCAGCCAGTAGGCGTGAACCATGTCGGGCCCTGGTGCTGTCCAACTCTTCATACTGGAGACCCTTTCTTGGATATCTGCCACTGTGATGGTTACTGGACCCTGTTCAGGGAGGTCGCTATGGTCTGCCCTCAGATCCACTAGCCACTGAGCATTGCCGTTATGGGTTGCGTCCTTCTCCCATATGCTCTTCCAGTATTGCTCCGTCTCCAGCCTTGGTGGTGCTCTTATTGTTCCCTTGCCACTGAGAGTACACCTTTGCTGGTTCTGTGGAGAACAGCTGGTTTATTCTCCTGCCTTCTATCTCTCTGGTGTACCTCCTCAAGCGGCTGGCCAAGGCTGTGAGTCTTTGCTTGGCAGTTTCCAAGGCCTCAGGTATGGACAGTTTGCTGTATTTCTTATGCACCTTCTTTGCCGCACCTTTCTGCAACTCCGTTAGTTGGCTAACCTCCCTCCGTGCTACTTTGATCTTCCCCTCTAGCCTCCTTCTCCATGGAGGGTACTGCCCCTTGTGGCTGTTCAACTTGTAGCCAAGCATCTCACAGATCACTGCTGCCGTATTGTAGATCAGCTTGAAAGAAGGGACTGCTTTTAAATCAAAGGAACTGTAAAAATTATGAAGTTAAAAGCACCAAAGATTCAGAAATAATGCAGATATATTCCTCTAGTGATAACCTGCGAACACTTTCACTGTCCCTCTGGAGGTGTGCAGGTTTGCGTTTAAATTAGCTCATGCATATTTGTGAGAAACTTTATAGTTATCTCAGTGAGTTTCTCCTAGACTCGAAATAGTCTACCTGTCTCTTTATTTACCTTTAATTTTTTTTTCATTTTGACTTGCCTGAATGTTTGAATCAGAGTTCAAATTTTTCTCTGCTTTCATCTTCCGAGAGTTTACCCCTCTGAGATCTGAACAGTCTCATTGCTGTTCTTCTTTTTGAGGCAAGCAATGATGTCAGTTACTGAAAGAGGATCAGATTTTATAGCTCTCATACTGCTTCATCAGTACCCAGCACATATTCTTCAATTGAAGAACAACATGGCACTCACTCCGCAGAGGCTCGTACATAATGAAAAATATGCAGCAGTTGAGCATCAAGGTCATTGTCGAATAGGATTTCTCAAGAGGGCTGAAAAGTCATCTACAGAGTGAGCAAATAAGGCCAGGTGGCTGATGAACTCCAGGAATAGTTTGACAAACCCTATCGCCAGTGACAAATTAAAGTGTCAGCGGCCGGCCTGTGTGGCATCACATTACCTGTGTTATTCTGTGATAAGTCTCATTGCCGAGCCAGCAGCACATGGTCGTCTGGAAAACAGCCTGAGACAGCTATGAAGACAGAGGTACAGTAACAGGAGACCTGGGCAGATGCTTGTCGCTGAGTATTGATTGGACCAGACGTCCAGACGACTTTAACAGCCACTGACGCAGGCTGTCGAGCTAGAGTGGAAGCTACCTCTTCTTAGCTCCCACGTCAAACTGAAAAGAAACTTGAATAAAATGTGCAGTTATGTATTGTTACATAGCATCAGCTAATATGCTAATGTTTCCTGGGGACATATAGCCTATTTACACATTCATATTCAAAGGTACTGAGCAGCCATTATGTTAGTTTGTGACACAGGCAGCTTTTACAATACATTTTCATGTAGTACTATTGCACATACTGTGTTTTCTAGATAACAGCTAACTGCTATCATTATACCAAAGAAGCTGGAAGAGTTATTATCCTATGTGTACCACTTAAGGTTGTTTGGAAGTAACATTCACGATTACTCATAGGAAAAGTAGTTTATCATACACCGTGGTCTTTAAACACAGTTTAAAGTTTAACGAGTCAGCTGTTGTTACACTTGCTGTTGTAATAAGTTAACACGTAGCCTCAGATTTTGAGATGTTTGTGATTGGACTGATCCTGTGTCTTCATTTATGTTATAGGAGAATTGTGAGTAGGGCTGAGAATGCTCCCAGGGATGTTAGTGGTGTGATTGCATGGAAAATGTAAGACTGATGCAAATGTTGACATGGTACCTCAAACTACATTGATTTAAATTCTAATGTCTTGTTCTTTATCTCTGAAATGATATGGAGAGTCATCACACCACTTATCTCTATGGACCATGCCAGTGATTTTCTCTTTAGTCTTCATAAAACACCAGAAATGGTGAATGTAGCGTGTCTACTCTAAATCTAGTTCAAAAAAATTAAACGGGGAACATAGAAAATATTTTAAATCGCAAGCTTCTATTTCTGCTGTTTCTTTGCTGACTTGCATTATGAGACTTTGTAAAATTATAAGACATGAAAAGAAATTTGTATCACCTTTAACATAGTATTAAGGTGACACAAAATACAGGGAGTGCAGAATTATTAGGCAAGTTGTATTTTTGAGGAATAATTTTATTATTGAACAACAACCATGTTCTCAGTGAACCCAAAAAACTCATTAATATCAAAGCTGAATGTTCTTGGAAGTAGTTTTTAGTTTGGTTTTAGTTTTAGCTATTTTAGGGGGATATCTGTGTGTGCAGGTGACTATTACTTTGCATAATTATTAGGCAACTTAACAAAAAACAAATATATACCCATTTCAATTATTTATTTTTACCAGTGAAACCAATATAACATCTCCACATTCACAAATATACATTTCTGACATTAAAAAACAAAAAAACTAATCAGCGACCAATATAGCCACCTTTCTTTGCAAGGACACTCAAAAGCCTGCCATCCATGGATTCTGTCAGTTCCTTTGATTTAAAAGTTTGTACATTTTTAAGCTGTGACATATTAACAAACACAAGTGTTATAAATGCATTTTCATGATTTGCATGTAATTAGAGCAAAGTCCATCCAAAGTCCAACCGTTCCCTGAAACAGTGCAACAATTCCCTGAAAGTGACTTGAAAGTATAAAACAAAAGCCTGAGACAAATGCAAGCACTCTTGATGAACTCTTATGTGTATATGAGGAAGAACAGTTGTCATTTGTCTTTTTATGTTTGTTTATAAGTCTTTGACATAGATTCACAGTATGGACCCAAACCTATAAACACTCTCTACAATGTGAAAACTGTGAGAGTTTTTTTTTTGTACACTGAATTTTCAAACTTTGCCTGGCCTCCATCCAGTGTCCAGAGGTTTGCAAACAAAAACGTCTTTAAAGAAATTGCAAAAGAGGTCCATATTTACTTTCCCTAAAAGGATCCATTAGCCAACCTGAGAGTTGTAATACACACTTCCCTAAAGCTTAAACTTGGACCAGGGGTCAGTTGAGGGCCGTAGGCTGCAGGGCTCGAAGGTATACAAGAAAGAAACATGCCTGCTTCACCAAAGGGCATTCTGAAATTATTAAACTCTAACCTGTGTCAGGGTTCCTGGGTCGTTGACCCAGTGATTTCAGTTTGTTCATGTTCAGTTTAGTTCGCCACATTAATGTTCTCACTTCCTGTTTTTCCCCCGTGTCAGCTTGTCTCCCATGTCATTAGTCAGATTATGTTCAGCCCTGTACTCACCTGTTTCCAATCATTGTCATCATTCAACCTGTGTATTTAAGTTCCTCGGTTTCACCAGTTCTCTGTCGTGTCATTGATGTTATGTCGTCGTCTCCGTCTGTATGTTCAGCTAGTCAGCCAGCCATTCTTCCAGTCTTTCAGCCAGCCAGCCACTCCATCGTTCCTGCTTTATTCATTCACCCTCCAATAAATCTTCTTCATTTCTGCACCGTGAGTCCAGCGTTTGGGTCATCTCTTCCACGCCTCCACACACAACCTCTGACAGAATGACACGACCTGTGCCAAGAAGACACGCTTTTGACCCAGCGGACTCGGACCTTTACGAGCGGCAGGACGCAGCGCTCTCCACTTGGGCGGAGAAGCTCAGGTGGAAACAGCGGCTCTTCTTAGAGAGGGAGCACGTCTTTGAGGGGACTCGTCTGGCTCTGGGCGGGCCTCGGAGACGCCGCGGTCCTCCACCTGCTGCCTCACCTGCATCGGAGCATTCGCCGCGGAGAGTGGGCGTCACCGGCCAAGCTTCGGCCGCTCGCTCTCCCGCTGCTCCGCTCCTCGCTCGCCCGCCAGCCGTTTTACTCACCGGACCTTCAACCTCGCCATGGCACAGCGGCTCCGCCTACCACCTCGGCTCAGTGGAGGCTCCCGTGCCAGAGGCTCGGCTGTGTACCCCGCCTGCTGCCTCTTCCCGGAGCAAGCGGCGCACACGCCGCCATAAAATGGACTATTTCCAGCAATTCCCGGTGGTGAGTTCCAGCGACTGTTTTCCACCCTCATTTGACTCTCCACTTAAAACCAATAATAAACCCATCTCTGATTCATGGGATGTTTCCCTCCTGGAGGATGTGGACTGGGAAGAGTTTTTCTGCTCTGCTCCCTCAAAGACTGTAAATAGTGGTGGCAGAAGGACCAGCACAATCCCCGATAAACCTGCCAGGATCACACACCCAGTAACTATTTCCACACCCATTACTCAGCCATTTCCCACCAGCACGGCGGCCCAGACTCAGCCTTCCCCTTCAGCCGTTTCACCTCCTCAGATGGCTAGGGTCCAGTATACACCCGCACCAGTGCCAGCTCCCAGGAGGAGGGCAGCTGCGACCCAGTCTACCTCCACACCCGCTTCTGTTTCTCGGGTGGGGGTGCCTGTCCCAGCGCCCAGGCTGAGGGCAGCCAGAAACCAGCCTGACCTTCCTGGAGACTTGGAAGAGCTAACCGGTCCACCTGCTACTTCACCACTTCGTCCACCTCCTGACCCAGCCTTTCACGCCCTCGCACTATCCCTAGTTAGATTAGCTGACCTGTCCCCTGCCCAGGCACCAGCCTTACTAGCGCAAGCTGTAGCTTTATCTCCGTCACTAGCTCAGTCATTAGCTCAGCCACCAACCTCAGCTCCGTCGTCAGCCTCGCCTACCTCTGTTCCTCCTTTAGCATCTCCACTCCAGTCAGTCCCCTCACCTGCTGTTCAGCTTTCACTCCAGTCAGTTCCCTCCACCTGCTGCTCAGCTTCCAGCCCCGTCAGTTCACTCACCTGCTGCTCAGCTTCCAGCCCCATCAGTTCACTCACCAGTAGCTCAGTCTGCTCCTGTCCAGTCACCTGTAGCTCAATCTGCTCCTGTCCAGTCACTTGTAGCTCAGTCTGCTCCTGTCCCCCAGTCGCCCGTCCTCCAGCCTGTCCAGTCTGCCGCCCAGTGCCCTGTAGTCCAGTCGCCTCCTGTTTCCCAGCCGCCTGTCCACCATCCCGTTCAGTTCCCGGACCTGCAGCCACAGCACCCAGAGCCAGCTGTGAGCTCTCCCGCTCCTCAGCCAGGGGTTTCCGCACCCGCTGGCCCGGCCTGTCTCCAGCCAGAGGCTTCCGCGCCTACTGGCCCTGCCTGTCTCCAGCCAGAGGCTTCCGCGCCTACTGGCCCTGCCTCAGCCTCGGCTTCAGCTGCACCCACGCCCGGCCCGGCCTCTGCCTCAGCTGCACCCACGCCCGGCCCGGCCTCTGCCTCAGCTGCACCCACGCCCGGCCCGGCCTCTGCATCGCCTTCAACGTCGCCCGGTCTGGCGTCGGCCTCTGCTTCTGCTCCGCCTGGTCCGGCTCCAGCCTCAGAGCCTTCGTCCTCGCCTGGCCCAGCCTCAGAGCCTTCGTCCTCGTCTGGCCCAGCCTCAGAGTCTTCGTCCTCGTCTGGCCCAGCCTTTTTGGCTTTTGTTTCGCCTGCTGCAGCTCCAGCCTGTGCTTCGCCTGGTCCGGCCCCGTCGTCGCCTGATCCTGCCTCGTCTGGTCCTGTGCCCACCGGGCCATGGCCAGCACGCCTAACAGTGGAGAACCGCCGCTGCCTTCCGCGCGGTCGGCCCCCTGAACTGCTCCGTCGTCTCCTTCGCCGCCGCCGCTGCCTTCCGCGCGGCCGGCCCCCTGAACTGCTCCATCGTCTCCTTCGCCGCCGCCACTGCCTTCCGCGCGGCCGGCCCCCTGAACTGCTCCGTCGTCTCCTTCGCCGCCGCCGTTGCCTTCCGCACGGCCGGCCCCCGGATCGCCTTTGCCTGAGTGGCCGCCGTTGCCTTCCGCACGGCCGGCCCCCGGACCGCCTTTGCCTGAGTGGCCGCCGTTGCCTTCCGCAAGGCCGGCCCCCGGACCGCCTTCGCCTGAGTGGCCGCCGTTGCCTTCCGCACGGCCGGCCCCCGGACCCCCTTCGCCTGAGTGGCCGCCGTTGCCTTCCGCACGGCCGGCCCCCGGACCGCCTTCGCCTGAGTGGCCGCTTGGTGGTCGCTGCTGCCTCCCACGTGGCCACCCACCTGAACTGTCTCGTCTCGGCCTAGGGCCGCGTGGCCACCCTCCTGAACTGTCTCTGTGTGGACTCCGTCCCTCCGTCCTGGGCCCCCTCCGCCCGCCCTGTTCTGGTTCTTTTTCTTTTGGCCGTCGGGTGCCGGCCTTTGGGGGGGGGGGGGGGGGGTACTGTCAGGGTTCCTGGGTCGTTGACCCAGTGATTTCAGTTTGTTCATGTTCAGTTTAGTTCGCCACATTAATGTTCTCACTTCCTGTTTTTCCCCCGTGTCAGCTTGTCATCCATGTCATTAGTCAGATTATGTTCAGCCCTGTACTCACCTGTTTCCAATCATTGTCATCATTCAACCTGTGTATTTAAGTTCCTCGGTTTCACCAGTTCTCTGTCGTGTCATTGATGTTATGTCGTCGTCTCCGTCTGTATGTTCAGCTAGTCAGCCAGCCATTCTTCCAGTCTTTCAGCCAGCCAGCCACTCCATCGTTCCTGCTTTATTCATTCACCCTCCAATAAATCTTCTTCATTTCTGCACCGTGAGTCCAGCGTTTGGGTCATCTCTTCCACGCCTCCACACACAACCTCTGACAACCTGAAGTCATCTAGCATAGCTTTAAATTCCAATTTAACATGTTCAGTCATTTTTTGATTGCAGTGCAGTGCTATGTGTTGCACCCCAATCGACAGCTAAAAGCCTATACACAAATGAGGACTTTCTGTAGCAGAGGAATGAGGAAGATTCACTTTAATCTCCATGACTTTACTTCCTTGCTTCTGTCCCAGGGATTTGGTACTACAGATCTCTGTTTTCTATACAAAAGTCATTATGAGACATGAGATTGAGAACCAGTAGTGATGTGCGATACCACTGATTTCCTGATCCGATACCAAGTAATATTCAGGGTGGTATCGACGATACTGATCCGATACCAATACTTTGTACAAAAACCTTAATATTTCATTGTATTTCATATATAATTGCATTATGTAATTGTAATAATAATATAATAATATAGCTTCATAATGATTACAGGACATCAGACTACTTGTTCTTATTGCTTAATAATGCAGAATAATCATATAGAAATAAAAAACCTGAAGGTGTGCGCTATTTGAACACGTTTCCTGCCTGCAGCACTAAAGGACTCCGTGAGAGACGTCTGTCTCGCCGTAGCAGCACCTGTCCCTCTCCTCCTCTTCAGTTCACCTCAACATACGCTCATCATATTCTGTGATATGATTTACTCTGAGCACGCTAATGGCGCATGCGCACTCACAAAGGAACCTTCTGACCAACTTTACACAAACATCACATTGGGGAGACATGTCAGAAAGGTAGGCTGATAGGAAAAAAACGACGAAAATACATAACATGAGGTGAGAGGAGGAGAACAAAAACTCCACTCAGACTGAGCTCCTAGTGGGAGAACAGTTTGATAACAGAAAAAACACCTCAGCACAAAAAGCACATGACTATCAATACACCATAGAAACACAAGACAAGCAACAGGGGCGGGTAAAGGGTAAGATAGAGCCGGTGTAGACAGCGCATCCGGTCCTGCAGCATGTCTGCGCTGGTCCAGTCGACCGCCATCTTCCCCGGGAGGGGACAAGCATCGAAGGCGTTTGGAAAGGGAGGGGGGATGAGTGTGTGCATATCAGTGTATGTGTGTGTGTGTCCAGAGTGCAGCTGAGACAGTGTCCTTCGCCCTGCCAGGCTAAGTAAACACTCTGCCAGCCAACCCAGGTGGCCTTGCATGGAATGGGGGGAACAGTCTAAACACAGTCGTTATCAGGGTGTTGTTGTTCAGCTCCAGCCTTGAGGCCGCAGCTGGCGCCGAAGGGGTCTCCGCATGAAGTGATGATGGCTTTTACTTTAGTGCGAACAACTCATATGAATTTCAAAGCTGTTCTAACAGTCCAACACTGGTCTCTCAATCTCCCGTTGGAGAGCCGCCAGCTTTCTATGATGTTATCCAAACTTACGTTCTGTGATGTTGTCATTCTTTTTGCCCAAAGAGCAGGTTCTGAGAATTCACGACCGCAGTGCACTTCCCCAAGATGTGATCGAATTTGCACTCAAAGGTGTTGTTCGAGCGAGCCCCTCCAGATGTAATCCAGTTTTTCACTCAGAGGTCTTGTTCTGAGTATTCACGGCAACTGTGCGTTCTCCAAGATCTTCTCCGTGCTGCACGCCTCATCCCATCATTTCAATCCCAGCGGGCAGCCTTGTGGGGGGTTTGAACAGCCGGTTCCACTTGATTAATTCTTTGATAAGTCAGGGCCAAGCCAGCGCCGATCAGCAAGAACCCTGTTACCATGGTTCCGAATAGGTAGATATCTTCAGCGCTCAGGCTCACCCGAGCCCCGACTTCTCGTTGAGAAGGGGGTGTCAATTGCATTTAGGGACCAGTTGATCAAATCCATAATTCCTCTTTTAGGTTTTAGAGAACAGACTGTGAGAGAGTGTTCCAGGGAAAAGTAAGTACAAGCTAGCTTGGCGAAACTCCAAAAGCTGGCCACTGTCCTTGACCCATGCAGGTAAATAAAACTATTTTTTAACTTATTGTTACTGTTTCTTCAAAAAGCTCTATAGTTGACAATTATTGTGGAGATTAATATAGACTTTCCTGAACTGTCTACTACAGGTTTGTGACTGAGCTTCTTGGAGGTGACACATACTTTTCATATTCAGTGGTCTTACCTGCTTTCTGCCACCTGCATCACACCTTGGAGTTGTCCCACCCCCCATGTCCATGTCTATTATTTGATTCTGTCACCCACTAAAATCCTTTTAAATAAAAAAAAAAGGATTTGTGCTTTGAGGCAATTTTTTTTGAGCGATTAACTGCGATTAATCAAGATTAATTCATTACGAAGCCTGTAATTAATAAGATTGTTTTTTAATTGAGTCCCACCCCTGCTTTTTACATATTTCTATCACTTAGTACTATTTCTGCTTCTGAAGGTGTGGCATTTAATAAAAAGGGGAGGACAAAGATATATGCTGTATGACACAGAATATGATTAGCAGCTCGCCTCACTGTGATGATGGAGGAACCTGAACTCTGCTTTCCAAAACTCCTTAATATCTCCTGCAGGAGGCCAAAGCGTCCTCACTTTGAGATCATGCTAACTTACATTCTGCTCTCCTTCATTTCTTTGCTTACTGTGATTCTTAACCTGCTGGTCATTATCTCCATCTCACACTTCAGGTATGAAAATGTTTCATTATCTCCAAATATTGAATAATTATTTTAATAGTTTAGTTAATTGTGCTGTGTAGCAACATAGCAGTAATAGTAATTAAAACCATAATATGATCTGTATCTACAAGTAAGAGTAGACCTTTTTTTAATGAAGTGCATTTCTATTTCAGTTTTTGTTGTATGTGCATCCACATGCATTTTTTGATGCAGGAAACTAAATATGATGCTCCTTTTTCTCTCCAGGCAGCTCCACACCCCCACCAACTTCCTCCTTCTCTCTCTGGCTGTCGCTGATTTCTTTGTAGGTCTCCTTATGTTCTTTCAAATAGTGCTCATCGATGGATGCTGGTTCCTCGGTGACATCATGTGCACTCTGTATCAGTATCTAGCATTCATTATTACTTCAGCCTCAGTAGGAACCATGGTGATCATATCTGCTGATAGGTATTTGGCTATTTGTTACCCTCTGCATTACTCCACCCAAATCACACAACAAAGAATTAATATATGTATAAGTTTGTGTTGGTTTTTTTCTGTGATCTTTCAGAGTTTGATTGTGAAGGATAACTTGAAACAACCAGGAAGGTATAACTCCTGCATTGGAGAGTGTGTCTTTGTCGTTAACTACATTGCTGGGCTTTTTGATCTTTTGTTTTCCTTCATTGTTCCCATTACTGTGATTGTAGTTCTGTATCTGAAAGTGTTTGTGGTGGCTGTGTCTCAGGCTCGTGCCATGAGGTGTCAACTTGCAGTCACTCACCAGCGATCAGTTACAGTAACTGTTACGAAATCGGAGCTGAAAGCAGCCTGGACTCTTGGTGTTGTTGTAGTTGTGTTTCTTATATGCATGTGCCCATATTACTGCGTTGCTCTCACAGGCCAAGATAACTTCCTAAATGCTTCATCTGCTGCCTTTGTAATTTGTTTGGTGTACTTTAACTCTTGCCTAAACCCTATCATTTATGTCTTTTTTTATCCCTGGTTCAGAAAGTCAATCAAACTTATTGCTACTCTTCAAATACTGCAGCCTGACTCCCGTGAGACTAACATGCATTAAGAACACTTTTTAAAACCGTACCCATAAACAGGACAATGTACTTAGTCACAATGAAGACTTGAAAGTTCAGATAAAGCAATATGTTGGCAAACATATTTATATATGTATCTGCTTCCACATGAGTACTTGCAATTACAAAAAAACAGTTTCCTGGTACTTTGTACTCTAAATTAAGATAAAATACTTTCTCGAGCACTTTCTGTGACCGCAGACATTAGCATATACATTTTATTTTGTAATGTTTTCATAGGCTTGAAGGACAGCCATCAACAATATTAGGAAGTAATGTTTTAAAAAACAAGTAAAAAAAAACAGTTAAACAATGTTTTTTCTTGCATTTCTTGCATTTTAGATTCTTAAAAATAGCCACTTTTGCCTGCTCACTGCCGGTCAAAAGTTTTTGCACATAATTTTTCCTTTTTTGTTATTGAATATTATGCAGTTTAATGTCTCATTGCACTCTGAAATGAAAGCATGGTACAACTAAGTTATTGGGATTAAAAAAGAAATCATGGAATTAGTTTATAGACCAAAATGTATTCTAAACTTTTGACTCATTAAAGTACCCCCCTTTGGCAAATATAACAGCTGAACACACCCGTTGCTGTAGGATGAAACCCCGATTAACTAGGTGTATATTGCGGGTATTGCATGGCGCTGCAGAATGCTGTGGTAGCTGTTTTGGTTCAGGGTGCTTCTCACTCTGTAAGTCACCAACCCTAGATGCAGCAAATAGCCCCAAACCATCCATTTGCAGCATTCCAACGGTGGTGTTTCATGGCTGAGACAAGCCTCTTTGTCTTATCCTGACATCATACCAGTGGTTTTCTTGCTGCAACTTGTCCTGTCAAATCTGCAGCTCAGAGTCTTCTCTTCACAGTTGAAACTGAGACTTGCTCATGTTGGGATTCAGAGATTCTTTTATTGCTACCATATAATTTGCCTTATGAAGAATGTATTAATAACATGTTTCACAGTATCATTTATCAGTAATATTTCCTACAGGGTTTATATTGCATTGAATATGTCTGTCATCACATTGACCTTTCTATTCTTACAGGTTGAGTTTATTTTATACACAATGCATAAATGTGCTTGGTTAGAGTTGATGTTCCATTCTAGAAGGTTTTAAGCTTCACTGGCGTGACTGTCCAGATGATACATGTTGAGAGGAGATGAGAACATAGCAGGTTAATTGCATGCACGCTTACGATACACATATTAATCTAGTAGCAGGTCTGAGTGAAGGCCTAAGCGTCTTCTACTTCAGTTTGAGACTGGCTGCAAAGTACTCTACTTAGTGATTAATGACGAGGGTCCATTATTAGCTCTCAGAGATGCTAAGACCTGAAGTTATTACCTTAAAAGGCAAGCAATGTAGAAAAGAGAAGTTATATGTCGGTTTATGGTTATTAGAAGTGTACGTGATGTACCCTTGTCTGTACAAGTTGAACTTTTGCCCGTCTGTCACCATGTATTTTTGAACTGTATTGACGTAGGTGTGATATTTTATCCTATAAAACCAGAACCCATTGTATTCTTGTCAGAGCAACCCATTCCGTATGCTGATGGTTGGTTGTTCTCCTGTAATAATAAAACTCATCGTTTGATTGCACTTTTCCGGAGCCTCCGTCGTTTGTTGTCTGGTCTAAAGTTGATTGATTTCGCAGCACTCACTATGACCACTATTAAGCTGTGCTTGAAGCTGTTGTTCTGTGAGACGCCATCAAACAAGCTGTTAGCTCTCTGAAACTGTCCTCTGATTCAGTTGTGTCTTTGGGTCTGCAGACCTCTTCCTGTCAAAGTTTGTTTCTGAGACTTTGGATGGTGAAGGAAACTGTACTCACCAACACCTTTATTTTCTTTGCAATTTCTCTGTAGGACAGACCTACATTTATAAGTGTTATGATGGTCCGTCTCTCTTCCCTTGTTAATTGGATTTTTCTTGCAAAACACTACTTTCTGCAGTACAATACTGTTCAACTGATGCTGACAAGGGTATGGTACCACAGTGTGTTCCAGCACTGCTTTTATGCAGACAGAGGGGGCTGTAAGTCATCCAGAAAAGTTGGAATACCTGTTGGAGTTAGTAGCAGCAGCTTTCAAGGCCTCATCAACCTCCATTGCACACACACACACACCCACACCCACACACACACACACATGCTCGCACATGTATACACACACACCACACGCAGTGCTTTTAACTGTTATGATACACACCATCTATGGTTTTGCAATGGGTGTTTGTGTAACTGTTTGTCACTGAATAAGAGGCAGCATGGGGACACTGGTAGTTGAAGTTGACTGGGATCAGGTGAGGAGCTTTCAGGTCCAAGAGCCGACCAGGCTTCCCTTGTGCAGCAAGTGTAAACTGACTGAGAAGAATTGTCTTGCTTTGTTCACGGTGATAAGTCTCTGAAACAGCGGGGCCTGCGAGTGCAGACCCAACATTTATTTGGTCCTTCAGAGCTGGATCCCAAGAACTGGCCTTCCACCGAGGAGGGGGGAGGACACACCAAAGTCTGTCGACAGCCAGGACACCTGATGAAAGCCCCGGAATATGAATTTGTGGCCCGGATTGCACAGGACCAAGCTGAAGAGGAGAACTGCCACAAGACTGCTGCAAGGTGGAGAGGAAACCAGAGTGGAAGGAGCAGGTGAGGTTTTTAGTGTGGGAAATCAAAATTGGGTTAGCAAACCTGGGAGAAAAACTGACTGCTGTAAGTGGGAAAATTGAGAAGGTGTCTGAAGCACTGCAAAGAGAAAGGTACAGAAAGTCACACACACAAACAGAAAATGCATTAATCCTACTAACACATACACACATACAATAAAGCTCATGAAGACCAGACAGCATCATAAGCATGTGTTTCTGTTTTATCATCTTGTCCGGTTCACGTAGTGAGATGAAAAGTGATATGTAGACTAGTGGACTAGTATTATATTAGTAAAAATGACTGAATTATAGTAGGGGTGAACAGAATGCTGGAGAGGGGTTCTGAATGAGTGAAACTAATAGATCATTGAGTTTCTTGTTTCTCATGTGTGGCGAAAGTTTTAACATAGCACGCATCTGGTAACATGGGAAGAAACTCATTGTGTCTCTGAAACTCACTGTTTCAGAGACTTTGAGACAGCTATCCATGCCTTCATTTTATCTCGCCTCAATTTTTGTAATAGTCTTTACTCAGGTGTCAGTCTGTCATCATAGTCAACTGCAACTGGTCCAAAATGCTGCAGCACGGTTACTAACTGGCACACACAAGTGACACCACATATCCCCCATACTGGCATCCTTACACTGGCTGCCAGTTAGTTTTCCAATTGATTTTAAGCTTTTGTTATTCATTTTTAAGGCGTTGCGCAGGTTAGCACCCACATACCTTTCTGCTCTTTTGAATGGAAACACTCTTGCATGATCAATGAGGTCTGCAGATCAATTGCTCCTGGCTGTCCTGAGGTCTAGATTCAAGCACAGAGGAAATCGGACCTTTGCTGTGACTGCTCCTTCAAATCAGGACCACCCCAACATTAAACACTTTCACAACCTGTTTGAAAACCCACTTTAATTCCTTGGATTTTAAATCAGAATGAGTTTGTACTACATTTGTCTTTTTTATTACTCAGACTTTCTCATTTTATGCTTCTTTTCTTAAATTTTGTCATGTCTTCTTATGTTTTTTTCTCTTTTGATTGTTTTAAATGTACAGCACTTCAGTCAACAGTTGTTGTTTTAAATGTGCTGTATAAATAAATTTGACTTTAGCTTTATATAGCGCTTTTCTACTGTACTTGAGCTTTCGATTGGTTGTATACAACATGTCTTATTCACCCTTTCACAGCCAGTCATAAAGGCATTTTTTAATGCTTTTCTACCTAAGTGCTTTCTATTTAAAATGAACTTGCATTCATAATCCAGTGAACACAAGAGAGCAACTTGGGGTTCAGTATCTTGTAGACTGTAGCAACTAAGGATCAAGCCACCAACTTTTCTATTAGTAGATGACCTGGTGACTGACCTACCTATCTACAGGCATCTCTGCAGAACCATCTTTAGCTGCAAGAACTTGAAGACTTCTTGCAGTAGTAGGTGCAGTTGTGAAGTAGGTACAGGTGGTAGTGCTAGGGAGGCGACAGGGCAGATTGGGCTGATTGGATAATCAGGCTTTCACCTATATCAAGAAGTGGCAGGGACCAGAGAAGAAAGCTGTGCTGGAAGCTAAACAGTTGAAAAGTTGCACAAAACAGACTAAAAACAACTGACTGCAAATAAAAAATCCCCAACCCTGCACCTGTGTATGTCACGATTCGGCTGTGTGGCAGGCAGGAGAGGACCCAAACGCACACTCACGGGGACACGGGGAATAAACTCAGAGAGCACAGCTTTATTGCTGGAAAGGCAGATCACGGGTAATACAAAACTAAACTGGGAAAAACTAACTATAAAGCTCACCAAGAAACACAGGGAGAATCACACACAGCATGAGGGAGAACGCGACACCGAACTGAGGGAGACACAGACAGAAATACACAGAGGGTTAACGAGGGAAGTGGGAACACACGGGGAACACAGCTGACACAGATAACCATAACGAGACAGGGCAGGAGTGAACACAACATGACGCATACTGACGAGAGACTGTCAAAGTAAAACAGGAAGTACACGGAGGTTCAGACAGGAGGAGAGAGAGCACGGGGAGAACACAGACATAACGGGCTGGGGAAAAAACGGAATAAAACACAAGGAGAGACGAGGGCTCACAGATACACAGGGGCACACAGGAGGTAACCAAATAAGGAACATCTTAACTAAATAACCTAGGAACCAAGGCATAAATAGGGAACAAAACACAAAACACACAAAAACTAAGAATACTGGGCCAACATGGCCCAGGACCATGACATCACCCCCCCCCCCCCTCAAGGGCTGGCTCCCGACAGCCCAAACCCGAGAACCAAAACAAGACAAACAGAAAACAACCCACCCAGGGTGGGAGGCGGGGGACCCGGACGGAGGGAACGAAACCAAACAAAAGACGAGGAGCATGAACCGAAACTGAGTCCACAAAGACACAAAAACAGTTCAAAACAGGGAGATAAATGTCCAAAGAGGTCAGGTCGACCCGGAGGGGCGACAGCACAAAAGTTCACAGTTCGGCTGTTCCGGGGGCCGGCCACGTGGAAAGTGGCAGTGGCGGCAGAACAGATCCGGAGGCCGGCCGCGCGGAAGACGGCGGCGGCGGCAGAGCGGGTCCGGAGGCCGGCCGCGTGGAAGATAGCGGCAGAGCGGGTCCGGAGGCCGGCCGCGTGGAAGACGGCGGCGGCTCCCAAGCGTCAGGCGTACTGGTTGAGGCTTGGTGGGCACCGGACCAGACGAGGCAGGACTAGACGAGGCAGGACCAGACGGTGGCGTGGCAGCCACAGGCGACGGAGCCGGACCAGGCGAAGGCGATGACGGAGCCGGACCAGGCGATGCGGGGGCCGGACCAGGCGAAGCGGGGGCCGGACCAGGCGTGGCAGAGGCAGAGGCCGAAGCGGGGGCCGGACCAGACGAGGATGAAGACTCGGATGAAGCCGAAGCCGGACCAGGCGACGGCGTGGATGAGGCTGCTGGTGGAGCAGCTGGTGGCTGAACGGGCCCCTCGGACCCTCCAGCGGAGACAGGTGGCTGAACGGGCCCCTCGGACCCTCCAGCGGAGACAGGTGGCTGAACGGGCTCGCCAGAACCCCCAGCGGAAGAGGCGTGAGGCTGAACGGGCTCCTCGGGCCCTCCAGTTGACGTGGCGTGAGGCTGAACGGGCCCCTCGGACCCTCCAGCGGAGACAGGAGGCTGAACGGGCCCCTCGGACCCTCCAGCGGAGACTGGTGGCTGAACGGGCCCCTCGGACCCTCCAGCGGAGACAGGTGGCTGAACGGGCCCCTCGGACCCTCCAGCGGAGACAGGTGGCTGAACGGGCTCGTCAGAACCCCCAGCGGAAGAGGCGTGAGGCTGAACGGGCTCCTCGGGCCCTCCAGTTGACGTGGCGTGAGGCTGAACGGGCCCCTCGGACCCTCCAGCGGAGACAGGAGGCTGAACGGGCTCGCCAGAACCCCCAGCTGACGTGGCGTGAGGCTGGACGGGCTCCTCGGGCCCTCCAGCTGACGAGGCGTGAGGCTGGTGCGGTTCTCCTGAACCCCCAGCTGACGTGGCGTGAGGCTGGACGGGCTCCTCGGGCCCTCCAGCTGACGAGGCGTGAGGCTGGTGCGGTTCTCCTGAACCCCCAGCCGACGTGGCGTGAGGCTGGACGGGCTCCTCGGGCCCTCCAGCTGACGAGGCGTGAGGCTGGTGCGGTTCTCCTGAACCCCCAGCTGACGTGGCGTGAGGCTGGACGGGCTCCTCGGGCCCTCCAGCTGACGAGGCGTGAGGCTGGTGCGGTTCTCCTGAACCCCCAGCTGACGTGGCGTGAGGCTGGACGGGCTCCTCGGGCCCTCCAGCTGACGAGGCGTGAGGCTGGTGCGGTTCTCCTGAACCCCCAGCTGACGTGGCGTGAGGCTGGACGGGCTCCTCGGGCCCTCCAGCTGACGTGGCGTGAGGCTGGACGGGCTCCTCGGGCCCTCCAGCTGATGTGGCATGAGGCTGAACGGGCTCCTCGGGCCCTCCAGCTGGAGCAGTGGCAGGACCAGTAGGTGCAGAGACTTCTGGCTGAGGGGACGCTAACTGTAGCTGCACAGGGCACGCAGTCGGCTTGGGATGCAACGGCTGGGGCTGTGCAGGGCAAACAGTCTTATGCTTAGCAGGCAAGAGCGAAGCGGAGTTTACACAGGCAGCATCTGAGTTAGCTTTTTCGAGTTGTGGCACAGAAAAAACCACAGCCTGAGAAAGTGACGAAGCAACATTGGGAGTCACAGATACAGGAGCTGGTGTAATGAGTAAACTGTTCATAGCAGAGGAATGGATAATGGTCTCTGTGTCGCCTGGCTCAGGCAGAACACTAGGAGTGGATGTTACATTGGCTTGCTCAGCAACACAGGTCTCGTTCTCAGTAACTATTTGAGAAGCTGAGAGAGCAATGGCTGGTTGAGGAGTTGGCTGGGAAACATCAGAAATGTCTAAAGACAAAACAGGCTGGAACATGAAACAGTCACTAGAAGGAGCATCAGCTATGGAACACACAGTTTCAGGGGGTTTGTGCTCCTCAGCATGCACTCTTACATCCTGAGCTGATGATGGTGGTGTGTGGCTGAGCTCAGACTGAGAAACCTCAGAACCTACAGGCTGAGTAAAACGGTTCTGCGGTGCTGCAATGCTGGTAGCAGTATGTCGGTGAGTCTGGTGTAGAATAACAGTCTTTGGTTCCGCTAACTCTACGGGTGAAACATTCATACTGGCTAACTCAGAGGAAATGCTGCGAGCGTTACAAGAATCTGATTGCTCTGGAACACAAAGATCGCTAGGTAGGACGGTCGGTGAATAACTTGGCACCGAGGTGTCACTCGGAATAACGTCTTCAGAGTCCAAACACACAGTGGCGGAGTTATCCAAGTCAGGCAACACAATGGCAGGCAAAACAGAGTTACTCACAGTGGTGGAACAGTCATGGGGTCCGGGATCAGACAACTTGGGCTGAGTGTGTGGCTCACAGTCACTCTCTCCCACGGGTGCAGCCAGCTCAGCTGTACTGCGGCGCTGAACCACTACAGGGGACTGCACTGAAGTCTGCACAGGGGGCTGCACTGAAGTCTGCACAGGGGGCTGCACTGATGGCTGTAGCAATGGTTGTGGTGAGAGTGGAGTAGGTGACTGCACAGGAGAATGAACTAGAGGTGACTGCGCAGGAAACCGAGCTAATGGTTCTGTTGCAAACGTAGCTGCTGCTGATGGAGCAAATGGCTGTGCTACAGGGAGCTGGGACACAGGAAACTGAGCTAGTGGTGGTGGTGGTGAGAGAGGAGACTGGGCTGACCGGACGGGAGGAGACTGGGCTATGGGCGACAGAGTGGCACACTGAACTGAGGGCGACGGAGCTACAGAGGACTGGAGAACAGGAGACTGAATCACAGGGGAGTGGAGGACTGGAGACTGGACTGCAAACTGAACAGTAGGAGAGTTAACTGACTGGGCTGGCGAAGCTAATGGCTGAGCAGGGGTTGGTGAGGCTAATGGCTGAGCTGAGGGCAGATTGTAATCCACAGAGGAAAATACGGCTTTACTCTCGATGGGTATGTTATCATGATGTCTGGGATCTGAACGCTCGAGCGGAACGAGAAAAAGACAGTCGCTCTCGCCAACGGATGAAAGCTGCTCCGCTGCTCGGGAACGCCGGCGACGTGAACGCCGTTTTCTCCGGGAAGGGGGAGGAGACGAGCCGGGCCGCGAATCCTCCAGCGGACCGGGCTGAACGCCCTCCGACTCTTCGTACTGGAGAGGCAGCTCCGGGCAGATGCGTACGGTGGAGACGAGGAAGTCCTGGATGTGGGGGTGTAGTGCACCGAATAGCCATGGGAGTCCGGACACCATCCTCTGTAGACGGATGGCTACGGTCTCCCGGTATTCTTCCCCTGGCAGCGCTACCCATTCCTGACAGTGATACTCCACTGTATAGATTAGATCCTCACGGAGCTCAGCGGAGGGGTTGTGAGCTGCTGGGTCCATGTCGTGGTCGCGTTCTTCTGTCATGATTCGGCTGTGTGGCAGGCAGGAGAGGACCCAAACGCACACTCACGGGGACACGGGGAATAAACTCAGAGAGCACAGCTTTATTGCTGGAAAGGCAGATCACGGGTAATACAAAACTAAACTGGGAAAAACTAAATATAAAGCTCACCAAGAAACACAGGGAGAATCACACACAGCATGAGGGAGAACGCGACACCGAACTGAGGGAGACGCAGACAGAAATACACAGAGGGTTAACGAGGGAAGTGGGAACACACGGGGAACACAGCTGACACAGATAACCATAACGAGACAGGGCAGGAGTGAACACAACATGACGCATACTGACGAGAGACTGTCAAAGTAAAACAGGAAGTACACGGAGGTTCAGACAGGAGGAGAGAGAGCACGGGGAGAACACAGACATAACGGGCTGGGGAAAAAACGGAATAAAACACAAGGAGAGACGAGGGCTCACAGATACACAGGGGCACACAGGAGGTAACCAAATAAGGAACATCTTAACTAAATAACCTAGGAACCAAGGCATAAATAGGGAACAAAATACAAAACACACAAAAACTAAGAATACTGGGCCAACATGGCCCAGGACCATGACAGTGTACAAATAAAGAACTGAAGTAGTGGCAGTCAGCTGGTTCAGGTGGAGCAAGAGGGGATGAGTGACAGAAAAACTCAGATTAATCATAGAATCATTGAGTTAAAGACATGACAGAATATGTAAATGGACTGATTCTTATTTAGCGATTTTCTACTCTTTTGGACCACTCAAAGCACTTTATACAAAATGCCATATTCACCCATTCATACAAGCACGTTTTTCTAAGCTTGTATGCTATCCTGTGCTTTCTATTGTTATGAAATATAATTGAAGAGCCTATTTGCTGAGTATATATTAAAGTATATATTAAAGTGTAATGTCTGTGAAGGTTCTCAGTATTCCAGGTCATTGCACTCCAAGGTGCTTGGAAAGAAAACCGTCTGGACTTCTTTAAGTTGCTTGAAGATGTTTCACCTCTCATCCGAGAAGCTTCTTCAATTTTAGTGTAATATTAAAGTGTAATGTTAAAGGCCAGATTTGAGGGTTTATATTCTGTGCTCTAGGTCATTAGACTGCTTGGCAACATTAAACTGTGATAAACAGGATATTTTAGTGCAGACTTCCCAGAGAGTGTTACCTATGTTTGTGCTGCTAGATGATAACAACAGGAGACAACCTTCGGGTGGTGGAAGCGAGACGTGAGGAGCGGGGGTGTAGGGTATATCACACACATCCTGTCGGTAATGCATTAGATTTGCAGGAGGCTTTGTGCGGTGCACATCTCCCTTCCATTGTGCACATTTGCAATCAGGTTTTGTTGAATAAAGCATATATTTTGAATACACTGAGTTTGCGTCTTCTCTGACAAGCCTGAGGAAAAAAGAATCGGGTCAATAATTGGTGCCGTGACCCGGATCCAAAACAGGGTGCAATTTGGATGAACTAACGATTATCTGTTGGCTAGTTGGCAAGTTAAATTACATTCGTGAAAAATTCTTCCAGTGTCTGGACTTTAGAGCAAGATACTTTTTTTTTTTGTTTTGGTTTGGTTTGGGGTTTTTTTGCAAGTTGATGTCTAACGTGTCGAGTTTGTCCTGGTTCCCCCCCCCGGCGTCTGGATGCAGCGTTGGACCAGCGGCGTCTGGAGGTCTAGGTTTATAACCTGAGAACTGAGGACACCCAAACCATTCTAGAATAGTGCAGAGCAAGAGACGTTTGCTAAGAACTGCAGGTTGATGCTTGCTGGCCATAAAGTGTAAAACCCGTTTAAATTAAAAGGACTTTAGGAGTCCCATGTAATGTGACCCGTCCCACAGGCAAATTTTTACTTTGTAGTTTGAGTTGTTGCCTTCCGGCCGCCGTTTTAGAGTGCCTGTGAGGAAGACTAAAAGACTCCAGGTTTCTTTTCTCCATACTGCATTTTGTCTCCTTAATGGCAAATAACCGTTCTTGGACTTTGTATCACTATTATTGCCATTATTATTTTATATTATTGTTCTGTTTACTTTTATCCTGCTGCTAAACTAATTTCCCCTTGTGGGACAATAAATAAATTGAATTGAATTGAACTGAACTGAACTGAATTGAATTGAATGAAATTGATAATCATTAAGTAAAATCATTATGGTTGTGGAAGCCAGACGTGAGGAGTGGGGGTGTAGCGTATATCACACACATCCTGTCGGTAATGCATTGGATTTGCTGTATTTTGAATACACTGAGTTTGAGTCTTCTCTGACAAGCCTGAGGACAAAAGAATTGTGTCATTACTATCTAACATTCACACAAATTCATACTACCATAAAGTCAGCAACTGGGGGTTCAGTATATCTTGCCCAGTGATATTTGGCATGCAGTCTGGGGCAGCATGAGATCAAACATCGAACCTTCTGATGAGTAGACTATCTGTTCTACTTCCTGAGTTACAGCCACCTGATGTGGAGTGGAGAGATGTGTGGAGCGACATAGGCCAGAAGTAATTCCTAGTTAAAGGTTTGCACAGTACATCCTGAGGCTATGAAGATGACTTCATTTCTCTATGTTTTTATCCATTATTGTACCAGAAGTGTGAGAAGATTTAAAGATACATATTTCAGCTTAGTCTAATAATAACAATGATCACGTGTACATTCAGAAGTCACTGGGTATTGAATTCTTTTCTTTTCTTCTTTTTTTGTTTAGACATTTCCTATAAAAACCTAGAGACAGCTGTCTGGAAAAAATCCATGCAGACCACCAGCCTGTCTGGCACCTAAAACCAAATTCAGGGTAACACGTTTCCCCTTCCCCTTCTGGTGCTCAGTTTTAACTTTAGCAGGTCATCTTCACCATCTCCACATGCCCAAATGCACTCAGCTGATGCCATGTAGTTGGCTTATAAGATAGTTGCCTTAGTAAGCAGTGGAATATGTGTACATAACAAAATGGTATTTCTAATTTAAATTCTTGTTCTATGATTTGTGTTCCTGAGTGTATAAGAAGAATGAACATACATGTGCAGTACATTTCTCCCCGATTTGTGTTTCATTTCTTTACTTGTAGGTGCCACTTTTTTCATTACATAGAGTGGGGCAAAAAAGTATTTAGTCAGCCACCGATTGTGCAAGTTCCCCCACTTAAAATGATGACAGAGGTCAGTAATTTGCACCAGAGGTACACTTCAACTGTGAGAGACAGAATGTGAAAAAAAAATCCATAAATTCACATGGTAGGATTTGTAAAGAATTTAACCGTAAATCAGGGTGGCAAATAAGTATTTGGTCACCTCAAACATGGAAAATCTCTGGCTCTCACAGACCTGTAACGTCTTCTGTAAGACGCTTTTCTGTCCCCCACTCGTTACCTGTATGAATGGCACCTGTTTGAACTCATCATCTGTATAAAAGACACCTGTCCACAGCCTCAAACAGTCAGACTCCAAACTCCGCCATGGCCAAGACCAAAGAGCTCTCGAAGGACACCAGGAAAAGTATTGTAGACCTGCACCAGACTGGGAAGAGTGAATCTACAATAGGCAAGCAGCTTGGTGTGAAAAAATCAACTGTGGGAGCAATCATCAGAAAATGGAAGACATACAAGACCACTGATAATCTCCCACGATCTGGGGCTCCACGCAAGATCTCATCCCGTGGGGTCAAAATGATCATGAGAACGGTGAGCAAAGATCCCAGAACCACACGGGGGGACCTGGTGAATGACCTGCAGAGAGCTGGGACCAAAGTAACAAAGGTCACCATCAGTAACACACTAAAACGGCAGGGAATCAAATCCCGCAGTGCCAGACGTGTTCCGCTGCTGAAGCCAGTGCATGTCCAGGCCCGTCTGAAGTTTGCCAGAGAGCACATGGATGATACAGCAGAGGATTGGGAGAATGTCATGTGGTCAGATGAAACCAAAGTAGAACTTTTTGGTATAAACTCAACTCGTCGTGTTTGGAGGACGAAGAATACCGAGTTGCATCCCAAGAACACCATACCTACTGTGAAGCATGGGGGTGGAAACATCATGCTATGGTGCTGTTTTTCTGCCAAGGGGACAGGACGACT
The DNA here is from genome assembly GCF_057381915.1 of Diplotaxodon limnothrissa. Taxonomy (NCBI): domain Eukaryota; kingdom Metazoa; phylum Chordata; class Actinopteri; order Cichliformes; family Cichlidae; genus Diplotaxodon; species Diplotaxodon limnothrissa. The sequence continues at coordinate 1,701,000 of NC_140611.1, forward strand.
GATCCGTGTTAAGGACAGAATGAATGGGGCCATGTATCGTGAGATTTTGAGCCAAAACCTCCTTCCATCAGTGAGAACTTTGAAGATGAAACGCGGCTGGGTCTTCCAACATGACAATGATCCAAAACACACCGCCCGGGCAACAAAGGAGTGGCTCCGTAAGAAGCATTTGAAAGTCCTGGAGTGGCCTAGCCAGTCTCCAGACCTCAACCCCATAGAAAATCTGTGGCGGGAGTTGATAGTCCATGTTGCTCGGCGACAGCCCCAAAACATCACTGCTCTCGAGAAGATCTGCATGGAGGAATGGGCCAAAATACCAGCTACTGTGTGTGCAAACCTGGTAAAGACCTATAGTAAACGTTTGACCTCTGTTATTGCCAACAAAGGTTATGTTACAAAGTATTGAGTTGTATTTTTGTTATTGACCAAATACTTATTTGCCACCCTAATTTACGAATAAATTCTTTACAAATCCTACCATGTGAATTCATGGATTTTTTCTTCACATTCTGTCTCTGACAGTTGAAGTGTACCTCTGGTGCAAATTACTGACCTCTGTCATCATTTTAAGTGGGGGAACTTGCACAATCGGTGGCTGACTAAATACTTTTTTGCCCCACTGTATTTCAGTTACACCAAGCGTATGTTTGAATTGACTGTCCCTTTTTTTAGTTGGTAAACATTTTGGAAGTGTGTCATTTCTTTCATTCTGTTTACATGATATTGGTGTCACAGGAGCCAGACTTCAATATTTTAAGTGTAACAATTTGTTTAACAGATTTTCTGAACCAGGGGTAAAATAAAGCATAGATTAGAGGGTTTAGACAGGAGTTTAAATAGAACAAACACATTACAAATGCAACAGATGAAGCACTGAGCATGGCATCTTGACCTGAGAGTGTGACACAGTAATATGGGCAGAGACATATTAGAAACACAATGATAACAACACTGATGGTCCTTACTGCTTTCATTTCAGACTTCTTAACATTTGTACTTACTGACCCCTCGTGTGTCAGAGCTGCAATATGTGACCGCAGGGCACGAGCTTGAGTCATAGCCACAACAAATATGTTTAGATAAAGAACTACAATCACAATGACAGGACCAATAAAGGACAACAATAGATCTGCAACTCCAAAAGCATGGCCAACAACAACCACACACTCCCCATAGCAGGAATTATACCTGCCAGGTTGCACCAGGTTTTCTTTTAGCACAAGACAGTGGAAGACTGAAGAACAAATCCAACACAGATAAACACATGCTTTTGTTCTTTTTGGGGTGACTTTGGTAGAGTAATGGAGAGGGTAACAAATAGCCACATAACGGTCAATTGATATGAGAACCATGGTTCCTACTGACGCAGAGGTAATAATGTAGTCCAAGAGAAAATACATACTACACATGAATTCACCAAGAAACCAGCAACCATCTATAATTATAATTTGAAATAAAATCAGGAGACCCACCAGGCAATCAGAGACAGCCAAAGAGAGGAGGAGGAGATTGGTGGGGGTGTGCAGCTTCCTGAAGACAAAAGACAGCGACACAGTTATTATTATTATTATTTGTAGCAACAAGTGCAATTTTATACAGATATATATATAAGAGAAAAACAGACATTACTACCGACACACATTTCACTTATACTCTAATATGTTATCTTCATTTTACTGATCCACAAAACCTGATAACCTTATCTATGACAAAATTATTACTTGAAATGTGAGATGGAGATGATGACCAGCAGATTAAGAGTCACAGTCAGTAAAGAGATGGAGGACAATGTAATATAAATGAGTATAGATACTGAGTGAGGTCGTATGGGCTTCCTGCAGGAGAAGTTAAGAAGCTGTGGAAAGCAGAGTTCAGTTTCTTCAAACATTTCCATCATTAGTAAAAAGGAAGAGATAGTTTGCTGTGGAGTTCCACCACCTTTCTGTCTGAAGCTCTTTGCCATATCCTGACTTATTTACTTTCCTGCTTCACATTGCTCCTCCTCCCTTACCTCTGGTGGTAGCTGTTGTTGGAGTGAATAGCTAAATGTTGTCATTGTTGTGTTTAAATTTGTACACCTTGTCTTAAACTGCATGTTTAAATGTTTTTCTGTATAGCTGATGCTATAGCTATAGCTATAGTGTTTAACTGCAGGCACATTCTAAGTAAGGTTCTGGTTTCCTTATTTAGTGAGGAATGTTTACTTCCTGCCCTTTATGGCCTCACCTGTGTTTGTATATGGTGGACCGTTAAAGGAGATGAGCCATATACAGGGGTGAGGGGAGATGACCCTTTTATGACCAGCAAGAAGTCACGTATACACACACATGCATACACACACACACACACACACACACACACACCTATACACACACACACACACACACACACACACACACACACACACGCACGCACACACGTATACACACGCACGCACCCACACACACACACACACACATGCTCACACATGCATACACACACACCACACGCAGTGCTTTTAACTGTTATGATACACACCATCTATGGTTTTGCAATGGGTGTTTGTGTAACTGTTTGTCACTGAATAAGAGGCAGCATGGGGACACTGGTAGTTGAAGTTGACTGGGATCAGGTGAGGAGCTTTCAGGTCCAAGAGCTGACCAGGCTTCCCTTGTGCAGCAAGTGTAAACTGACTGAGAAGAATTGTCTTGCTTTGTTCACGGTGATAAGTCTCTGAACCAGCGGGGCCTGCGAGTGCAGACCCAACATTTATTTGGTCCTTCAGAGCTGGATCCCAAGAACTGGCCTTCCACCGAGGAGGGGGGAGGACACACCAAAGTCTGTCGACAGCCAGGACACCCAGGGCGCCTGATGAAAGCCCCGGAATATGAATTTGTGGCCAGGATTGCACAGGACCAAGCTGAAGAGGAGAACTGCCACAAGACTGCTGCAAGGGGGAGAGGAAACCAGAGTGGAAGGAGCAGGTGAGGTTGTTTAGTGTGGGAAATCAAAATTGGGTTAGCAAACCTGGGAGAAAAACTGACTGCTGTAAGTGGGAAAATTGAGAAGGTGTCTGAAGCACTGCAAAGAGAAAGGTACAGAAAGTCACACACACAAACAGAAAATGCATTAATCCTACTAACACATACACACATACAATAAAGCTCATGAAGACCAGACAGCATCATAAGCATGTGTTTCTGTTTTATCATCTTGTCCGGTTCACGTAGTGAGATGAAAAGTGATATGTAGACTAGTGGACTAGTATTATATTAGTAAAAATGACTGAATTATAGTAGGGGTGAACAGAATGCTGGAGAGGGGTTCTGAATGAGTGAAACTAATAGATCATTGAGTTTCTTGTTTCTCATGTGTGGCGAAAGTTTTAACATAGCACGCATCTGGTAACATGGGAAGAAACTCATTGTGTAAGAGAACAGCAGGGTTGTGTGGTGTGTGTGGCTGATGGATGGATAAATGTTTTGGGGATTAATCTGGCTGATGCATTTTTCTTTTGTTGCAAAGTTGAACCTTTTTACTTTCATGTTACACTAAAAGTTTTCTTTGATGATCTCTGTTATTTAAGCAGATCTGCATGATTGGAACTGAAAGCGCTACACAACATGTTGTCGGAGGAATGGTCGCAAAGTAAGCTTCTCCACATTAACATGGGCTCTGGAGAAAGTCATTTATTTGGGACACAATCAGAAAGTGAGGCTGTCTCTCACCTTTTACCTTTCCCTGTTGCTTGTCATGTGTTTCCATGGTGTATTAAGAGTTTTTCACATGCTATGCGCAGAGGTGGGTTTTTTTCTGTTCTCAAACTGATCTCCCTGTTGGAGCTCAGTCTGGGGGGAGTTCTTTTTTTCCTTGTCTTTCCTGATGTTTATTTTCCGTTGTTCCGTTCCGGGTCGCTGCTCGTGCGGCTGACCGGCCAGCTACCCAGCCTGACCTGTCTCCCCAATGTGATGTTTGTGTATTGTATGTATGGTCGGCAAGGTCAGTCTCTCAATAGCCCCTCTGGTATGAATAAAGTCTTCTGAATCCGAATCTGAATCTGTACAATCCTTAATATATTTCGTGTGTGTGTGTGTGTGTGTGTGTGTGTGTGTGTGTGTGTGTGTGTTGGGGGGCAGAGGGAGTGTTTGCTCAGGGCACCAAAAGCCCTGGACCACTGGGGATTAGGCAGTGAGTCCAGGGGTTTTTCCACCGCTGTATGACAGAGGTGAATAACATAAACCTGACCTTGGAAGCGTGTGATTTGTTACTAGGCTGCAAAGGAAGGATGGGGCAGTGGGTAGCCCAGGGGTCCAAATGGTCATGGCTCATTTCATGGGGGAATTAAGCTAAGCCAAATGGCTCCCTAACCTAAGTTGGGCAATGGGTGTGGCTTGTGGCTCAGCTGCAGAGGAGAGATAGGACAGTGATTTCAGGGGACAGTGCCAGGAGAGGATGGTTGACAATTGGTGATTATTGTTTAATCATGCCCCTCATACTTAGAAAGTGCGCTGGGACTCAGAGGAAGGAGAATTGAAGAGATGATGAGAGACAACTGTCTGCCTACAGTCTGCATGTAAACAGTTTGTGTGAAAGAACAGTGTGAAACAGCTGGCAAGAATGTCAAAAGTCAATAACACAAGTATGGAGGCCTTTCTTCCCTCACCACACTCCCTGCGGGTGGCTAATGCCCTCAGGCATCGATGCTTTGGTGGTTTTTGGTGTCCAGGGCTGGGCGCTCAGGTATGTACTGGCTCACTCCCAGTGGCTGCTTGGCTGGGCCTGGCATCCATGGCTCGGTCGAACCCCTTCGGGGGGTGGGGGGGCCCTCAGGCCTCTGGTCCTGGGGCTTAGTCCACTCCGGCGCAGCTGGGCTATGGCTCCCCACACCCTCTATGTGTTATAGTGGCGCCTAACTGTCTAGTAAAACATGCCAAACCCACAAAGCAAACAACCAGCGGAGGTACAGGCATAGATGGTGACGGAGCTAGCTGCGATGCAATGGGAACAGGGGGATGCCGAAGCTGTGGTGCTGAGCCCTCTGGTGGTAGCAAGGAGCCACTTCAGTGATGTTCGCCTGGTGATCATAGACTAGCTGGGGCTTGTGCGGGAGGACCACTGATGACACTTCCAGGGAGGTCAAATGGGGCTAGAGGATCGACCTTTCGCTTGTGCTAGGAGGCTGCATTACACAATGATAATGTGACTGCAGCCCAGCCCCAAAGAGGGAGAAGCTTGTTACTGAGCCTCGATGCTCGAGCAGTTCATGGAGGGGCAGGAACGGCGGAGGCGTGTCTTCTGCCACTAACCAGCGAGAGATATGTACAGTGTGCCGGCATGGTGCCAAGGGGGCATATGCAGGGCTATGATGGACTTGAGCTGTATGCCCGGGGGCATTGTTGGAAGCAGAGTGTGGAGGTTAGGTGTGTGCATAGAGCAATCTGCAACTATTCCACGTGAAGTCATTAATTCCAGTAATTCACTCCATGAAAGATTTTTTACTAGAGAAGATGTGACAACACTCTACGTTCGTCCTTTGACCAAGTGAATAAAAATAATGGTCAAATGGTGTGTCCTGACATAGCATCGATATTTTCACATTTTTTGATGATTAGGGAAATGTTATATCCAGTGAGTCACAACACACAGAAAGAGGACAACCAGCTGGCTTATTATACCTGATGGCTGGTCTCACGGGATATGATAAAACTCTAGACAGGCGGATGTGTGCTGGTGGTGTGCAAAAATGGTGGAAGAGAATTCCACAACCGTGGTGCCACTGCCTGAAAGGCAGGTTTTAAATCGAGTGTGTGGGGCCACCAGCAGTCTCTGAACTGATGACCTTAGAGTTTGGAAAAATGAATGCGGTTTCAGCAGGTCAGATAAATATTGGGGAGCTTGACTATGTAGGGCCCTAAAGGTTAGAACTAAAATTTTAAAATGAAACCTAAAACTTACAGGCAACTGTCCTTATTCTTTACTTGAGGATGAGAACAAACAAACACTGGTCTTGATGAGTTCAGTCAAACAATGATTTTATTGAACACACACGTGGGGAGATGTATACAGTAGCATCATCAGCATAGATCCTTGCTAGAAAGCACACTTCAAAATGGTTTTGATATGTCAGGGTTCAGCCGCTTGTGTCAGCAAATAATATAACATGCATTAGTTACAGTTAGTGACAGTTAAACAAGTTTTCGTTATCAGCAACATTTTTACCATACATGGCGTTTTCAACCGTCTTACCCTCCAGATGTTTCCTGTTGATTTGCACTTCTTATGCTTATCTTTAGCAAATCCTGTACCAACTGTTGCTATGCAGGCACAAATGCAGTTACAAGCAAAAATATATCTCACCTCTGAACTAAAACTCATCAACTGTTATTTGTGTCTGTAAGCGTGTTTGGATTGAACTTTCTGCGCTCTGAGTCACCTTACACCTTATGACCTTAAAAGGACTGAGCGCCAACTCTTAATGAGCACATTTGCAATGTGTGTATAAAAATAACTACAACTACACATTTAATAAAAGTTTTAATAAAATGCCACTAATAAAAGCCATGTTAGCAATTATGTATTTTCTTTTATTTCCACATTCCCTCTCTTGACCTTTGGAAAAAAGGTCACCACACTTTCCATTGTGTAACTCCTCGATCCATTTGGCCGCTTCCAAGCATTGCAGACATAAAAAAACCCTTCCATTGCCCAAAGAGAGAAGTCATCCAGCTCTCCAGCGGGTTGTCAATTCTTGAATGTTCGTGCATGGTTATAGATAAAGTTTTCAGCCCCGTCAGAGCTCGATTTACGGAGCCATCTGGAGCGGTGTTGTTGGGGATAAAGATACAACACAAGTCTCCAAACATGGCAGACACACCCCCTTTCTCCGCCAACAACATGTCCAGAGCCATTTGATTTTGCACTCCCATCAACGAGGTTGGCCCCAGCTGCTCTGCGAACCGCTCCATGGCGTCGCTGGTTAAGTTTGAGAGTCTCAGCACATTGTAATGGACATCATTTATGCGGTCAACATTTTTATTTGGAGTTATCCATATGAATATACTTTCAAACCCTGCAGCTATTTGATCCACTAGTTTATACTCGTTCGGAACTCCCCTTGGCACTCCTATTGAGTCGATCTAGATAGGCGAGTCGGTTCTAGGGTCATAAGCATGTGTTCCTTGTTAGTCCCCGTAGGGAAATTACTCCTCTGCATTTAACCAGTGAAGCAGTGTGGGTAGCCACCAATGCAGTGCCCGGGGAGCAGTGTGTAGGGACAGTACCTTGCTCAGGGGTACCTCAGGGTAGGCGTTCAGTGGAGTCAAACCCCCGACCATCCAATCATGGGGCAATCCTTCTACATACTGAGCTATCCCTGCCCCTAAATCCCTTGTGGTATGGCTTTTACATTTTGTCCCCAGTTAGCATGTATGTATGCTGTACAGTGCAGCGAGGAATGCCCAGACCTCTACATTGGAGAGACCAAACAACCACTTCACAAGCGCATGGCACAACATAGAAGAGCCACCTCCACAGGACAAGACTCAGCAGTCCATCTGCATCTTAAGGATAAAGGACACTCTTTCGAGGATGCCAATGTTCACATTTTGGACAGAGAGGACAGATGGTTTGAAAGAGGAGTGAAAGAAGCCATCTATGTCCACTGTGAGCGACCATCTTTGAACAGAGGCGGTGGTTTACGGCACCAACTGTCTGCCATCTACAGTGGGGCAAAAAAGTATTTAGTCAGCCACCGATTGTGCAAGTTCCCCCACTTAAAATGATGACAGAAGTCAGTAATTTGCACCAGAGGTACACTTCAACTGTGGGAGACAGAATGTGAAAAAAAAATCCATGAATTCACATGGTAGGATTTGTAAAGAATTTATCCGTAAATCAGGGTGGCAAATAAGTATTTGGTCGCCTCAAACATGGAAAATCTCTGGCTCTCACAGACCTGTAACGTCTTCTGTAAGACGCTTTTCTGTCCCCCACTCGTTACCTGTATGAATGGCACCTGTTTGAACTCATCATCTGTATAAAAGACACCTGTCCACAGCCTCAAACAGTCAGACTCCAAACTCCGCCATGGCCAAGACCAAAGAGCTCTCGAAGGACACCAGGAAAAGTATTGTAGACCTGCACCAGACTGGGAAGAGTGAATCTACAATAGGCAAGCAGCTTGGTGTGAAAAAATCAACTGTGGGAGCAATCATCAGAAAATGGAAGACATACAAGACCACTGATAATCTCCCACGATCTGGGGCTCCACGCAAGATCTCATCCCGTGGGGTCAAAATGATCATGAGAACGGTGAGCAAAGATCCCAGAACCACACGGGGGGACCTGGTGAATGACCTGCAGAGAGCTGGGACCAAAGTAACAAAGGTCACCATCAGTAACACACTAAAACGGCAGGGAATCAAATCCCGCAGTGCCAGACGTGTTCCGCTGCTGAAGCCAGTGCATGTCCAGGCCCGTCTGAAGTTTGCCAGAGAGCACATGGATGATACAGCAGAGGATTGGGAGAATGTCATGTGGTCAGATGAAACCAAAGTAGAACTTTTTGGTATAAACTCAACTCGTCGTGTTTGGAGGACAAAGAATACCGAGTTGCATCCCAAGAACACCATACCTACTGTGAAGCATGGGGGTGGAAACATCATGCTATGGTGCTGTTTTTCTGCCAAGGGGACAGGACGACTGATCCGTGTTAAGGACAGAATGAATGGGGCCATGTATCGTGAGATTTTGAGCCAAAACCTCCTTCCATCAGTGAGAACTTTGAAGATGAAACGCGGCTGGGTCTTCCAACATGACAATGATCCAAAACACACCGCCCGGGCAACAAAGGAGTGGCTCCGTAAGAAGCATTTGAAAGTCCTGGAGTGGCCTAGCCAGTCTCCAGACCTCAACCCCATAGAAAATCTGTGGCGGGAGTTGATAGTCCATGTTGCTCAGCGACAGCCCCAAAACATCACTGCTCTCGAGAAGATCTGCATGGAGGAATGGGCCAAAATACCAGCTACTGTGTGTGCAAACCTGGTAAAGACCTATAGTAAACGTTTGACCTCTGTTATTGCCAACAAAGGTTATGTTACAAAGTATTGAGTTGTATTTTTGTTATTGACCACATACTTATTTGCCACCCTGATTTACGAATAAATTCTTTACAAATCCTACCATGTGAATTCATGGATTTTTTCTTCACATTCTGTCTCTCACAGTTGACGTGTACCTCTGGTGCAAATTACTGACCTCTGTCATCATTTTAAGTGGGGGAACTTGCACAATCGGTGGCTGACTAAATACTTTTTTGCCCCACTGTATAATCCAGTTTTGAGTTCCCTCCCCAGACGCCTTAACGCCCACTCACATCCTGGGCCATCTGACCTCAGGAATTCGCATGATAAGGTGGGGCCAGGTTTCACAATGAGCTCACCCGAAACCCTGGTTGATTGGGACCCACACCCAGTTTCACACCCTGGCTCAGGCGATTAGAGGATCACCAGGCGGTCCTTTTGTCCCTCTGTGGGGGGATACTCCCACTAGGTTTAAATCTGGGACTCTCCCCCATTTGACCTTAGAACTGAAGAAGCTTCTCGGATGAGAGGTGAAACGTCTTCAAGCAACTTAAAGAAGTCCAGACGCTTTTCTTTGCAAGCTCCTTTGACTACAATGACCTGGATGACTGAGAACCTTCACAGACACGGTGACAGAGCGTCTTTCACCACTTGGTTAAAAATGCCAGGAGACAGAGCAAAGCCTTACGGTAGGCGCGTGTACCTGAGTTACTGGCCTCATACGTAAATGAAAAGATGTCCCTCAGGGACTCGTGTAAAGCGAGACAGAAAAACACGTTAGCAAGCTCGATGCACGTGAACCACTTCTGGTCCGTTGTTATTGCCGTCAGCGCTGTATAGGGATTTGGAACAGGTACAGTGTCAGTACGGAGAATGGCGTTAATGGCCCTGAGGTCATACACCATCTGCACTTCCCTTTCCGATGCTTCTCCACTAGCAAAAAGGGTGTGTTCCAAAATGATTGTGAGGGCTCAAGCACTCGTACTTTCAGTAGCCCTTCAATGGTTTCTGCAATCCCCTCTGCTTCTGGCTTGTGTCTGTACTGTGGTCTCCAGATTGGTGCCTCAGACTTCAGCTGGAACAGCACGCGCAAACAGGTCGCCAGGCCCACGTGAGTGGGCTCCGCGGACCACAGAGTGTCAGGGAGTGTTGAGAGTGCGGCCACTGCATCAGGATGATCAGTTCTCTCCCTGCCATGTGTTCTTAAAATTTGCTGATGTTCTAGTACCACTGCGTCGTTTGAAAGATAGGTGATACGATATATTTTACATGTAGGTACGTACCAAACATTTGGAATCTGTGTGGCCTGCCACCAAGCACTGTCCAATGCTCACTTGACCATTGACCCCATCTCCTTCGCCTGATGACCTTCATGGACCGCCAATGTGATATGGGGTGCAGAATCAGACCCCATTTTGTAAAAATAAACCTGGTTGACCTCCAGGTTGGATTATTGTAACTCTTTGTACTATGGTCTTCCCTCTTCTCTTCTTCTTAGACTGCAAACAGTCCAAAATGCAGCAGCCCGCCTTCTGACTGGTACCAGGAAATTTTGCCATATTTCTCCTGTCCTAGCTAGCCTGCATTGGCTGCCCATAAAGTACCGTATTCAATTTAAAATATTACTCCTTACTTTCAAAACTATTAATAAATTAGCGCCAAGTTATCTTAGTGAACTTCTCAAACCACATACTCCTGCTAGAACACTCAGATCTGCTACTCAACTACTTCTGACCCAACCCATATCTCGACTGAAGTCCCGGGTGACCGTGCGTTTGCTCTGGCTGCCCCTGTACTGTGGAATACCCTTCCTCTCGACCTCCGCGCATCTGATTCCATTGCACTTTTCAAATCACGATTAAAAACCCACTTATTCAATCTTGCCTTTCCCTCTAGTTAATATTTCTTTTATGATTTTATATCATGCACTTTTATGCTCATTTAAATTCTTGTTTGCTCTGTACCTGTTGCTTTCCTATGTATCAGTGACAGTTATCTGCTTGCATACTTAGTACTTGCTTTGGTCCTATTTCTATTATCCTCCTCCTATACTCTATCTTACTTGTTAAGCACCTTGGCATACCCTTGGTTTTTAAGTGTGCTTTATAAATAAAGTTTATTATTATTATTATTTTGTACCAAGGCAGTTGTTCGTCCGTAAATTTTACTGCTACCGCGACCACCTCTGGGCCTACATAGATGTTGTGTGAACATACATTCCAGGTCTGACTTTCAAGAACAGACGAGAATTGTTCTCGGTAGATGTCATCATCGTCCCTATCGTAAAAGAGAGCAAAATCGCGGGGTGGGGAGTAGATGGCCAGACTCTTGATCCAAGGCCTCCACAGCTGGTATTGTCTCAAAATGCCTTCCTCCACCAGCTGTCCCCAGTATATATCGGCTGTAGGTTGTGCACAGTCTTGTACCAGGTATTGGTTTTTTGAGTACATCCCCAAGCACAGGAACTGTGTTCCTCTTGGAAGGGTAAGTCCATCTGCAGAGCACATGATAGTAGCTCCCAGCTTAATGAGCAGATCCCTGCCCATCAGATTTACAGGCACTTGAGGAGACACCACATATCTGTGTTTCAAAGTCTAGTGAGATTAGAAAGCCTCAACACATTATAATGGACATAGTTAATACGATCAACATTTTTATTCGGAGTTATCCATAAAAACACACTTTCAAAGCCGGCCGCTATCTGATTAACTAACTTATATTCATCTGGAACTCCCCTGGGAACTCCTATTGAGTCAATCCAGGTGGGCGAGTCCCATCTTGGATCATACCTGTGCATACCCCTTGTACTTCTCCTTCGTCTGGGCGTCGACACATTCGTGCCCTGCTGTGGAAGGGTTCCTAGTCTACTCCCAATAAGCATCAATGGTGCACCTAAGCGCACCAAAGCACAGGTCCCCACACTCCCCAGGGGAACCTGCACCAAAAGGGTATACTGCCCACAATAATAATATAGCCCACCCCTTGCCCAGGTGCCTATTCTTGTGTTTGCGTCACTTACATTATTGGTAGTCCTGCCTGGAATCGTCCTCTGACACCAGCTTGGATCAATCCTCCCTACCGTATATCTCACTCTGTCTGTAGAGAACTCAAAACATGTATAATTATCCCGATTAGGTGTGAATGAACCTGGTTGTGTACGTTTATCAATTGGCGGATATAAACTTGACAAAGTAGTGCAATTACCTGTGTTCGCCGCCTCTCTAGTTAATCTCAACATACAATCATATCCCCACTTATCCTCTGGATACAAAGGAGCGGGTTCAGTAAACAGACGAGGTCTAGCGGTAGCACAAGCAACACAATCAACCACTTCCTGCTCTTTAGCACTTTGAGCCACCCAATCTAACCAAAGATTCCTATCACCGAAACCCGTGGCGCGCTCTATTAACTCTTGAGGTTTTAATCTAGTGTAATCAGTGGCCACAAACCAGTTCTCTCCCGAGTCCTTGTAAGTAACTGTCTCTATGGGATCCATTTGCTCCGTGAGATTCATTACCGTGTCGTTTCCTATCCGTTTAGATCCTGGATTAAATAAATTCACCCGAATTACCCCGAATGGATCTGTTCCTATTTTATCTATCCCTATGACTAGATAAAATGCACCCCCGTCATACCCCGCTTCAGGGAGTTTGCTCCATGGTCCTAGGGAAAGAGTGACAGGGTTATTCGTAACAGAATAATCTCTTTGAATAGCTATCCCTTCAAGGGCCTTTGGCACTGTTGGCTCCCATCCTATTCCTGTCCACGCAACCACATCCTGCCAAGAACACCACTGATCTGTTATATAAATGTAAACGTTTCCTTCCATGGATGGGCCCCACAACGGCTGAGGGTAGCACACCATTGGGTGATAACAAACCCACACAGCATATGTCCTCCAGCTGCTACCGTCTTCTGGGCATTTAATTACCTCACACAAATCGAATGTTAACGCCGTCGTGGACCCATTAACATACCCAAACTCGACACCGCCCCTGGCCTTGAGACAGTCATCGTTCCCACCTGAACCAACCTCCCGCTTGAATTTTCTTGACGACTTAATTGGTTTGGACTCTGGAGCGGATAGACCTCTGCGTCTGGGCAATTCACCTGTCTGCCAATAAACAAACAAACACGTTATAACACTTATTAACCCCAATATCCCCGTTATTTTCCAATTTTCCCACAGTTTCATGGTCACTGTTCCCAGGCTCTTTTACTTTTACTTTGTAATAAGAAGATAAGGTTACAAGAAGAAGAGTATAAAGTTATGAGTATAAAAATATGCGATTAACATACAAAACTATTACGATTCCTTTACACTATCAAATACTTTAGACTAGAGCCCTAGCCTATTAAGAGCCTGGAATGGATTACTTCTTGGCGTGTGACGCTCCTCTTCTTTCTTCGCCTCCACCAGGTTAGACTACTGGTGAGGACCGGTGCAGCGGAGTAGAGGATTATTCTGCCTCTATATTTCCTCCGTGTTACTTTGGGTGGAGCTCATCTCAAGTAACCTCTCATCGGCCACGGCACATTGAGAATCAGAATCAGAATCAGAAAGGGGTTTATTGCCAAATGTTGAGCAGGTTTACAACATTAGGAAATTGCTGCGGTGCTTCAGTGCAAACATAGTGTCATAAATAGCACTTAAATAGACATGAAAAAATAAAAGTAGGAATAAGAATTAAAAGTGCTACGTAGAAAGATATGTGCATGAGATATACATGAGATATATACATGAGAATAAGAATAAGAGTGCTACGTGGAAAGATATATACATGAGTGCAGGTGGTGATCAGTGCCAAACATGGAATGGTGCAGTGACACAGCGTAGGGTCATGTGTTAGTGGCGGGGACAGTCATATGGTTATTGTTCATGTGTCCAACAGCAGAGGGGAAGAAACTGTTCTTATGGCGAGAGGTTCTGGTGCGAATGGACCGGAGCCTCCTGCCTGAGGGGAGCAGGTCAAACAGACTGTGTCCAGGGTGAGAAGGGTCAGCTGAGATCCGAGCTGCACGCCCCAGTGTCCTGGAGGTGTACAGGTCCTGCAGAGATGGGAGTCTGCAGCCAATCACCTTCTCAGCAGAACGCACAACACGCTGCAGTCTCTGTTTGTCCCTGATAGTGGCTCCAGCGTACCACACGGTGATGAAGGAGGTGAGGATGGACTCGATGATTGCAGTGTAGAACTGCATCATCGTCCGTGTTGGCAGGTTGAATTTCTTCAGCTGCCTCAGGAAGTACATCCTCTGCTGGGCTTTCTTGATGACGGAGGTGATGGTAGGCTCCCACTTCAGGTCCTGGGTGATGGTGGTACCCAGGAAGCGGAATGAGTCCACAGAGGTGATGGGGGTGTCAGTCAGGATGATGGGGGGGAGTGGGGCTGTGTGCTTCCTGAAGTCCACAATAATCTCCACTGTCTTCTGGGCATTCAGCACCAGGTTGTTGTGGCTGCACCAGGACACCAGACGTTCAACCTCCCTCCTGTAGGCAGACTCATCCCCGTCCGCGATGAGCCCAATAACGGTGGTGTCATCTGCAAACTTGATTAGCTTGACAGACTGGTGGGTGGAGGTGCAGCAGTTGGTGTACAGGGAGAAGAGCAGGGGAGAAAGAACACAGCCCTGAGGGGAGCCGGGAGACCAATGAAACCAGGTCTCCCCTTTCCCCTTCAGACGGACCGCACTGGTGGTTCGGGCCGTTACTTCGAATGGTCCGGTCCACCTTGGATCTCTCCACTTCCGCTTGATGACCTTCAGCCACACCGCCTTAGCGTCGGGGACGGACCGGTCCTCCGCATTCACCCCCTCTCCAACCTGTTGTGTGAAACTAGTGTTAAATATTTAGCTGATTTAGAGTTTAGAAATGTGTTAACATAGAATGTAGAGACACTGCCCTCAATATAATAAAGGCCTAACTGTGTCGAGGAGTAGATTCTAGGAGACCCCTCCCCCACTTGAACTGTGAAAGTAAAACAAAGAGTAGGACCTCTCCCCCACTGAGTGGAAATTCCCCAGAGGAAGCTTTAGGGTGGAGGTCGCAACATTTATGATACCTGTAACTGTGGTCTAGAAGGGAGAGGGGTTTATGACCTCTAGGGAGTCATCTACCCCCACCGTGTTTTAACTGTCACGCACACACATCCACACGCACACTCACTCATGAGCACTCACACATACACACAGGTATGCGCACACAGTCACACACGAGCACTCACATAGACACAAGGGAGCGCGCACAGGTAGGCATTCATGTGCTCGTGCACATAGACACGGACAAAGAGTTTGCAGCACACCGTAGCGGGGGTTTTATGATAGGGGACTCTATAAAGCTAGCTGCAACGAACAAAGGGTTGAAGATTTTAGGAGAGGGACACCGGCCTCGTCTTCCCTTCTAGAAGTGCATGCTTAAATGAAGATGAATAAAGTTTTGTGAAAATGACTACTGAGTTCCGGTGCCATCTCTGGAAGTTTCGACGAAGAAAAGAGCCGGGGAGAAACTGGCTAAAGTGACAGTTTTGGTGCCGAAACCCGGGAATTCGCTCGAGGTCCAGAGATGAATTGGCAGAGCTGGGATGTGAAACGAGGCGAACAGAGAGCTAGCTCACATGATTAAAAGGTAAGCACGACCTGTTTATTTTCGAACCGTGCATATTGAATAAAGCCTAAATTATCTGTTCGCTAAGTTGAGCGTATCCCAGTGTAAATTCACTCAGTAGAAAAAAAGGCGGCTAGCGTCCGTCTCAGTGCGTTAAAGCAAGAGACTTTTTTAAGAACTCCAAGTTGATGTTTAGCGTACTGTGAGCGTCTAAAGCAAGAGACTTTTGTAAGAACTCCAAGTTGATGTTTAGCGGTAAGGACATCTCGGTGCGTTAAAGCAGGAGACGTTTGTTACGGATTAATAGAATCGGTGTTTCATCCGTCTTAGTTATTAGGAAAAAAGTGGCGGTGATCCGTCCTTGTGCGTTAAAGCAGGAAATGTGTGTTACTATTTAGTTAGAAAGCGGAGTTGTAAAGTTTCGTCGCCAGCTAAGGGCTGCGCGTGTCACGGGTTTGGTTACCCCACCTAGTCTCGGACGCGGGGCTAGGACCTGTGAGGGCAGGAGATCCAGGGTGGTGACCTGGGGATTCGTGGCTCCTTAAATAACTAAAGCTAGGTGTTGGATCCTAGTCGTGGTTGATAACCTGCATGAGAGTGGGGGCAAGTTGCTTTGTTAGTGAGAGAACGACTGCTTGGCTCAGCCCACTGACTGCGGTGTGTGTAGACTGTGTAGTGTGTGTGAAAGCGCCGTTAGAGTCGGCGTCTCGTCTGAAGTACGGGAGTCAATTAAAGTAACAAAAGAATTCGTGTCTAAAGGTGTGTGTTTGTGGTGTGCAAGAAATCGCGGTATGCAACCGTGTCGCGAATTGTGGCAAACTGTGAAGTCAATTGGGGGGTTTAATTTGGTTTTATATTTTTTCGGGGAAGAGAAACCGCGGTATCGAGTCCGTGGCGCATGTTTGCATAATTTGTGAGGTGTACAAGAGCGGACGGCACCCCGCTCTGTGTGCCGCTTAGGGCGTTGTCCTGAATCAGCAGAAGTGTCTCGCAGAAAGTTTGAATGGGACTGCGAGAAGCATGAAGTGTGTGTGAGCCAGCCTCGAGGGGGCGGGTTCACAGGTGGAACGAACGAAGAGTAAAATGTGCGTGTGTGTGTGAGAGAAAGAAAAGGAGGGGGCGAGTGACCAGCCTGTGAGTGTGTGTGAATGCTTTGATGACAAAGAGGGAGACAAAGTAGATCAGTTGATTTTTTGTGAAATAATAAATAGTCAAGAAATCGTAGTGATCAAATAGGAGAAAATGAACTGTAGATAAATAAATAAAATAAGTAGTGGATTAGTGTTAAACTAATGATAAATAAATTGATACAATTAACAGTGACATTTAAAGGTGACCAAGTACTCAAGGATGAAGGGAGAATTTGATTGCTGACTGTGTGAGAGCTGTTGGGGTGAAAGGAAGATGAGGTTGGAGGAGTGAGTTAACAGGTTAATGTGTGGGTGTAAAACAATGGGGTGGAAAAAAAAAAGAGAGAAAGAAAATGATGAAAACAAAGAAAATAAAAGTGTGGAAGTGTGAGTGGGAAATTGTCTCCAACTGGGGGAAGCAGTGACGCTACAGGTCACCTTCTTCCCCTGCTGGACACAAAAGAAAACATAATTTGGAGTGTGGTGGATGAAAATAATTAACAACAACATCAAGGAGATTTTTGTGTTTGCGGTTAAGACCAAATAAAATTTCATTTTTGGGGTTTAAAGTCAGTAGAGTTAATAAGCAGAGATTTTTATTTTATTCGGGCCTCGGTCAGCTGTGTTAAGATTCGTTCGATTTGGGTAAGAGAAGAAAGCAGGCCGAGTCCAGGTAGGTGGCAAAAAATAGTGATCTTTTATTACACACTTTGTGCACTAAGTGTGGGAAGAAACTTGCAACAATCATCAAATAAGCAGAGATGTGTAGCTTTAGGAGTGATGAAAACATATGCAGTCACAGTGAATAATGAAAGTCTCTCAGTCTGTCGATTACAGGTGGGGAACGGACCTGGATCAATTCTCCACGGGCAGCAGTCGGAAGAAAATTGTAGGTTAAAATCATTAGAAAAAAAGAGAAAACACTCAGCCAGAATTTTTTGGCTGAATTGTTTTGCAGCTTCCCGTCCTCATCCTGAACAAGCAAGCTCCAAGGAAGCTAATCTCTCCCTGAAGACACCGAGTGCAGTTCCAGAAGCACGAGCATGAACATCAACAGTGGACAGCAGTCCAAGAGACAATCTGAGCAGAGAGGTCCAGCAAGCGCTGTGGGCAAAGGCATCGGAAAGAGAAGAACCACCATCTAGATTGGATGGATGGAGATGCGTTTCCAGCAAGCTGCAACCTCACTGTGTGTGAAGGACTTTTGAGAAGACTGTCTGAGTTTGACACTTGCCATGTTTGGAATGAGATGGCAATGAAAGAGACAGTGGGACAAAGAGAGACACGGGACAAAGCTGAAGAAAACTGACTGCCATTGGACTGAAAAGTGGGAGAGAAGAAAAGGAGCAGAAGAGGGCTGAGGCTGCTGTTTTAGTGTGGGGAATCAAATTGGGTTAAGGAATCCAGGGAGACAAGCGACTGCCTGGAAGTGGAGGATTGACACAGTGTCCAGACCACCACAAAAGGGGGAGGAAGACAAGCACTGAGGTATGCAAGTGTACTCTTAGGAAAATGGAAAGGTGACAACACACACATGTAGATAATATGCACCAGAGATAATAAAAATCATACACAAAGTGTTACACATTACAAGAGGGTATTTGGAGAAGGGGTTAGCAACACACAGCGTGGTTGCCTATGGTAACCTGCAAGCATTTGGGGTTTAGCTGTGCCTGACTAAGACAGAGTTTTTCATTTAGATGTTTCTGAAACAAAATTTGGAGTGAGCGGAGTTTTGTTTCAGAAAAAAGGGGGAAGGTACAGGAAAGGATACATAAAAACAGAAAATGTATTAACCCGACTAACACACACACACACACACACACACACACACACACACAATTTTAAGTTGGTAATACTGTTAACATCATCCTGTCTGTTTTATTGAGTGGGTTGAGAACTGACGACTGAAGTAGTATTATTTTGGGGAACATGATAACAGGGGTGAACAGAATCCTGCAGCCAGAGTTTAAATGAGTGAAATTAGCAGATTTTTGTTTTGTTTTGTTTTTTGTTTTGTTTTTGCTTTTGTTTCTGAAGTATGGGTGTTTTCTCACCTATAAGAGAAAGAACATTCTGTGACAAGTCCTAAGATCGGGCTTCTGTATTTTTATTTTCTTTTGTTTTTCAGTTTTATTGGTCATTTTTCATTTTATTTTTATTTTTGAACAGTGCACTGATTTTTGTTTGTCAATTTCTTTTCTTTAAGCAGATCTGCACGTCGGGAATTAAAAGCGCTACACGTCGTCAAGAAAATTGTTGCAAGTGAGTTCTCCACATTAAAATGGGCTCAGGAGAAAGCCACTTATCTGGGACAATTAGAAAAAATGAGAGTCCCTTCCTAAAAAGGATTCAGCGAGGTAATCCGATCTAAAGTTTTTCTTTTTCTTTTGAAATGACGTCATTTTGCTGAGAGTGGAAACTAAATGCGACGACAGGTTCCACTATCAGCAAAGAAAGAATGAATGTAGGAATGAATGAATGGAAATAAAAACAAACTGACTGACTGGCAAAAGCTGACAAGACTGACTGACTTAACACCATTGTGTGAAGTCAACCCCCACCTGACAAAGGTGTGGATGTATCTCTGTGTGTGTCTCTGTTGTAGGAGCAGAAGGAGACCACAGGAGGAAACTTGGGTCACATGACTATGTGAACTCTGAAAATTTAACCTTTTTAGTTTAAATTCTCTGTCTGTGAATTTACCATGTGTGTGTTATTCATGGGCTTGTGTTGCTCACAGAAGTTACTGTGAGAAAGTGTTCACACCTGCGCAGCGCTAATATTTGCATTCTTTTCTACAGCATTACAGTTCTTCATGTGATTTGATGATGTGATTTCTAACAGAACAATTGGTGGATGTTTGTTTCTCTACTACAGGTTATGAGTTGGTGATGCTGTTACACTGTGTTGTTGGGAAAATGTGAAGGTTACTTTGATGATGTGAATAACATGTGAGAAATTTTCTGTGTTGAAAACTAGTGTCACTTCTTTCCACAGCTATGGATGGTTGACTTTATGGTGTTTTTATGGCACCTCTGGAATGTGGATGGCCGACGCCTGCCCACCACACGATCCATGTCTGTTGCTAATGTTTGTTTTCTTCAAGAGTGTATTGTGGAGGATTCAGCAGAAGTGGACAAGTGACATGAGAAAAACAAATAAGGGATGCAGTGTTTATGGAATAGTTGAAGATGGGCTATTGAGCTCATAGTGATAAAATGGGTGGAGTGACATTGTTTAAGGAAAGTCACAGATTAAATTGTGGAATAAATTGGGATGATTCATGATTTGGGACGAATTATGGTAATAATAGTGATTTAATGATTGGAGAAAACCTGCACATGATACTTGTCTGTGATGCTGAATACTTTATTACTCTTATGATCTATAGTTGGTTGCAAATGTGAAGTTTGATTTAACAGATTTGTTTTCCAGGTTACAGGCTCCAGGTGGAGCTGGGAGTTAAACAAGCTTAACATGTGACTGCTGACTAATGTTTTTACACAGGGTTACAGCTTGGAGTGAAGCTGCTCCAAGGGACAAACCCTGGAGATTGTTTTAGGGAGACTGTGCAACATTCGTGTACATGTCTCATTGGGGAGTTGACACATGGCGAAAGCCGTGTGGGGAGAGGAGTGTTATTTTTTAATCTGTAGATGTCGTGAGGTGTCATGACGAGAAGGAGTGGCTGAGAGGATCGTCCACAAAATGGGAGCTGAGGCCAGGAGAGAGGCTTCAGGAGGATCAGAGATCATCTTCAGCACAGCAGACATCACACAGAGAGCTGTGCTACTGAGCTTCCAGGAGATCAAGAGGAGACTTCCCACAGCAAGATTTTAAATAAAATGAAAGACTCAACGTTGACGCTGAGGAAGACAACTAAGGTGTACGACGTGCTCTGCCTTAAATCTTCAGCAGCGTTGGAACATGAAAACTCGAGGGATGGAGAGAGCGTGCCAAGCTCTAAAAGTGACAGCGCAGAGGAAGTCCAGCGATGATATTGTGATTCTGTGTGAGGCACAAATACTAGGAGACTAGGAAATAGTTGACACCACTTTTCCCAAGGATGAAGATCACCTAAAGTGTGTCACTTTGCCATGCAGATTTGATGCTCTGCAGAGAAGCCTTCTGTGAGGGAGAGATGTAAACAGACGAGCCTTTTATCTACATTTAAATTATGTTAACTTCTCTAGGCTGGCTGAGGGGGAATTGGAGAGAAACGGTAGTGTTAGGAGAGATAACTGTTGTAATTGTAACTGTGATTTTTTTATATAAGTGAATTGCCCAGTAACAGATCTGAATCCATTCCAGCGACTCCACCATCACAGGCCACGGTGAAGCGAACCAAACGTAGTGAAGCAGGTAAATCAGATGAGTGTTTAATTATTATGGCGGTGTAGAGTTGGACTACGTTAAAGGGTCCACAATCTCGTGTACATGTGATCTTTGTGCTGTCATTAAATGCAAGGGCTTACTGAACAGTTGAGTCCAGCGTCTTTAATGGCAGTACTAAATCGGATGGGGTTAGATATGTTGTTGGGAGAAAAAGGGGGCGTTTGCGCGATGTTTGGGGATATGTATGGTACTTTTATTTTCAATAACACAGTTCCTGACGGCTCTGTGATCCGAGTTCTGGAAGGCCTAAAGACGTCCACCGCAATGTAGGAGCATTCGGGATTAGATGACCCGCTGGAAGCGTGGATGACCTCTGTCTTTGGGCAATGGAAAGGTTTCATTATGTCAATTATGGTTTCTTGGTCTGTTTTATTGTAGTATTAGTGACATGTGGGTGTTGTTGTGTGCCTTGTATCAGAGCCTTGTTCGTAAGACAAAGGCAGACAGCATGGTGCCACTTTTGGGAAATGGGGAGTCACAGGATGAAAACATTATGGTGAGAGATTTAGTTTAGTTTTATCTGCCTTATAGCAGATAAAAAGGGGGAATTGTTAAATATTTAGCTGATTTAGAGTTTAGAAATGTGTTAACATAGAATGTAGAGACACTGCCCTCAATATAATAAAGGCCTAACTGTGTCGAGGAGTAGATTCTAGGAGACCCCTCCCCCACTTGAACTGTGAAAGTAAAACAAAGAGTAGGACCTCTCCCCCACTGAGTGGAAATTCCCCAGAGGAAGCTTTAGGGTGGAGGTCGCAACATTTATGATACCTGTAACTGTGGTCTAGAAGGGAGAGGGGTTTATGACCTCTAGGGAGTCATCTACCCCCACCGTGTTTTAACTGTCACGCACACACATCCACACGCACACTCACTCATGAGCACTCACACATACACACAGGTATGCGCACACAGTCACACACGAGCACTCACATAGACACAAGGGAGCGCGCACAGGTAGGCATTCATGTGCTCGTGCACATAGACACGGACAAAGAGTTTGCAGCACACCGTAGCGGGGGTTTTATGATAGGGGACTCTATAAAGCTAGCTGCAACGAACAAAGGGTTGAAGATTTTAGGAGAGGGACACCGGCCTCGTCTTCCCTTCTAGAAGTGCATGCTTAAATGAAGATGAATAAAGTTTTGTGAAAATGACTACTGAGTTCCGGTGCCATCTCTGGAAGTTTCGACGAAGAAAAGAGCCGGGGAGAAACTGGCTAAAGTGACACTAGACACAAGAGCTTTTAATTCTTTCCAACATTCAGCATGTTTTCTATTAGTTTTCATACTTTCTTCCGTCGGGACTGTTGTCCAAGGACCTGGAAACTGTCGTCCTGTCAACAGCTCATATGGTGTGAAACCTGTAGATTGATTAACACAACATCTTATTATCATCAATGCAATTGGCAAAGCTGCCACCCAATTTAGCCCCGTCTGAGCAGAAATTTTAGCAATTTTATTCTTCAGGTTTAGATTCATTCTTTCTACCTTCCCCTGAGACTGGGGATGATATACAGAGCCAAATCTGTGTTGCAATCCCAGCTTCTGTTCTACCTCTGCCAAATCTTTATTTTTGAAATGAGTCCCATTGTCTGACCTAATTCTTTTAGGAAAACCGTGGCGGGGGATGTAATGATTGATTAAACACTTAATCACACTTTTTGCATCCTCCCTCTTTGTTGGCCACGCTTCGGGCCATCCCGTCAGAGCATCCACACTTACCAGCAAATACCGGACTCCTCCTGGTCCCACGTCGATCATGTCAGTGAAATCAATGACAATCTCTTCACCTGGTCTTTCTGGAATGGGGAACTTACCTGCCTCTGGTTTAATCACTGGCTTTGGATTGTGCCTCCCACAAATCAGGCACGTCCTGGCTTTCTCCTTAATCATATCCTTCAAAAAGGGATGCCACCAATGGCACAGATGTCGCCCCATCTGGGCCACACCTACATGACCAAGCCCATGCGCTTCGGCAATCTTCTGTTTTGCCAGGTTGGCCGTCAACACTGGTCGTCCGTCAGGTCCTCGCCAGAGACCTCCTTCTTCCCAGGCTCCTCGACTCTTCCAGACCCCCTTCTCTTCCGGGGCCGCTTCCTCTTGGGACTTCCTGGCCTCCTCTAACATGTTGACTCCTTGTTCTTCCTCCACGGTTATTTGCACCATCTGTCGTAGTGCTTTATAGCCCGCTGCCTCTTTCGCAGCTCGATCGGCTTCCTGATTTCCTCTGGCCACCATGCCAGTCCCTGAGGAGTGACCTTTGCATTTCATGATACTCACCTCCTCTGGATCTCCCAATGCCTGCTCAAGTTCCTCCATTTCCTTCTTGTGGCAGATTGGTGCATTATCTGCTGTCCTGAATCCTGCTCTTCTCCATTGGGCCAGCTCCACATGAGCTGCTCCAAAGGCATAAGCTGAGTCCGTGTAGATGTTGACCCTTTTTCCTTTTGCAAGTCTTAGAGCTCGACTTAGAGCAATTACTTCTGCTCTTTGGGCTGACTGCTGCCCTTCAAGTCTTCCCGCCTCCTTCACGTCAAATTCAGCCTCTTTTCTGCAAACCACCGCGTAGCCTGCTTTCAATCCTTCCTCGTCTCTGTAGCAGCATCCATCCGTGAACCAATCTTCAGCTCCTGTCAGAGGTTCTGCTTTCAAGTCTTCTCTTATCTTCTCGTCGACTTCAGCTCTCTTTGTGCAATCATGGGGTTCTCCTGCTCCCATTAAATCTGCCATGTTAATTCCTTCATGTGTGAAGGTCAAGTTGGGAGCGTCTAGCGTTGGGTCTGTAGACGACGCCATCAACATGGCCCTACACTTCATCCTGCAGCATCTGGACTCCCCAGGAACCTACGCCAGGATCCTGTTTGTGGACTTCAGCTCTGCCTTCAACACCATCCTTCCAGACCATCTCCGAGGCAAGCTTTCCCAGATGAATGTGCCTGATCCCATCTGCCGGTGGATCACTGACTTCCTGACGGACAGGAAGCAGCACGTGAGGCTGGGGAAGAATGTCTCGGACTCCCGGACCATCAGCACCGGCTCCCCTCAGGGCTGTGTTCTTTCTCCTCTGCTCTTCTCCCTGTACACCAACTGCTGCACCTCCACCCACCAGTCTGTCAAGCTAATCAAGTTCGCAGATGACACCACCGTCATTGGGCTCATCTCTGACGGGGATGAGTCTGCCTACAGGAGGGAGGTTGAACGTCTGGTGTCTTGGTGCAGCCACAACAACCTGGTGCTGAATGCCCAGAAGACAGTGGAGATTATTGTGGACTTCAGGAAGCAC
Source organism: Diplotaxodon limnothrissa (assembly GCF_057381915.1). Classification (NCBI taxonomy): domain Eukaryota; kingdom Metazoa; phylum Chordata; class Actinopteri; order Cichliformes; family Cichlidae; genus Diplotaxodon; species Diplotaxodon limnothrissa. Next base: position 1,725,473 of record NC_140611.1, read on the forward strand.
ACAGCCCCACTCCCCCCCATCATCCTGACTGACACCCCCATCACCTCTGTGGACTCATTCCGCTTCCTGGGTACCACCATCACCCAGGACCTGAAGTGGGAGCCCACCATCACCTCCGTCATCAAGAAAGCCCAGCAGAGGATGTACTTCCTGAGGCAGCTGAAGAAATTCAACCTGCCAACACGGACGATGATGCAATTCTACACTGCAATCATCGAGTCCATCCTCACCTCCTCCATCACCGTGTGGTACGCTGGAGCCACTATCAGGGACAAACAGAGACTGCAGCGTGTTGTGCGCTCTGCTGAGAAGGTGATTGGCTGCAGACTCCCATCTCTGCAGGACCTGTACACCTCCAGGACACTGCGGCGTGCAGCCCGGATCTCAGCTGACCCTTCTCACCCTGGACACAGTCTGTTTGACCTGCTCCCCTCAGGCAGGAGGCTCCGGTCCATTCGCACCAGAACCTCTCGCCACAAGAACAGTTTCTTCCCCTCTGCTGTTGGACACATGAACAATAACCACATGACTGTCCCCGCCACTAACACATGACCCTACGCTGTGTCACTGCATCATTTCATGTCTGGCACTGATCACCACCTGCACTCATGTATATATCTTTCTACGTAGCACTCATAATTCTTATTCTCATGTATATATGTTTGGCACTGATCACCACCTGCACTCATGTATATATCTTTCTACGTAGCACTCATAATTCTTATTCTCATGTATATATCTCATGTATATCTCATGCACATATCTTTCTACGTAGCACTTTTAATTCTTATTGTCTGCACTAAAGCACCGCAGCAATTTCCTAATGTTGTAAACCTCAACATCTGGCAATAAACCCATTCTGATTCTGATTCTGATTCTGATTCTAAAACTTTAGAGACTCTCTGTTGTGTGAGTGGTGTCATGGTGAAGGCTTGTGAATTAACATATGCCACCACACTGTGGGTGGTCAGCACCTTCAACGGATGGTCCCTCACTATATGTGCTGCCTTTTGTATAATCTTTGACACCCCAATGGCATGCTGTGTGCATCTCGGGTGCCTTGTCTCTAATGGATTCAGTCTGACGCTGACGTACATAAGTACATCTCTCCCTCCCCCTTTTTTCTGAAACAACACCCCATTGACTATCCCGTGTGTTTCTGAAACATCAAGATAGAAAGGGTTATCATAATTAGGAATGGCAAGATCAGCCGATCTCGACAAATCCTGTTTCAATGCAATGAACGCCGACTCAGTGGCCGATGTCCATGGCAGTTCAGCCTTAAGGTTTCGGACACCTACCGTTTTTACCAAATCCCTCAAAAGGGCTGTTTTCCCTGCATAATTTGGAATGAAGTGACGGCTGTATCCTGTTAAACCTAAGAATGAGAGCAACTCCTTAACCGTACGCGGCTTTGGATGTGTCAAAATCTGATCGCGATGGGTGTTTAGCAAACCCACTGATTTGTGAGCAATGACACGGCCCAGAAATGTTACTTCTGGTCGGACCAACTGCAACTTTTCTTTACTGACTTTAAACCCGCACTCAGCGAGTCTCTTCAGTATGGTAAGTGAGGCTGCCGTACATGCCGAAGCAGACGGAGCCGCAATGAGCAAATCATCAACATATTGCACCAGTGAACACCCCTCTGGTAGGTGGCATGACGATAAAGCTTCTTTCAACACTTGGTTGAAAATGCCAGGGGAGAGTGCAAACCCTTGTGGCAACCGTGTGTATCTGTACTGTTGCCCCCTATATGTAAATGAAAAAATGTCCCTCAGAGACTCATGCAACGGGAGACAGAAAAATGCATTCGCTAGATCAATACATGTAAACCACTTCTGTTCTGGTGTTAATGCCGTCAATGCTGTGTATGGATTTGGAACAGGCACCGTGTCAGTACGTAAAATGGCATTAATGGCTCTTAAGTCATGTGCCATCCTGTACTTTCCTGTCCCGTGCTTCTCTACTGGCAAAATAGGAGTGTTCCAGTAGGATTGAGAGGACTCAAGGACCCCTACTTTCAATAGGCCTTCAATGGTTTCTGCAATTCCCTCCTCAGCTTCTCTCTTTTGCCTATACTGCGGTTTCCAAATTGGCGTCTCCGACTTCAGCTGGAACAGAACCGGCGAACAAGTTGCCTGGCCCACATCCGTAGGCCCTGATGACCATAAGGTGTCAGGAAGAGTTGCAAGTGCGGCAACTGCATCTGCATGGTCTATTCTTTCTCTCCCATGGATTCTTGAGATTTGTTCATGCTCCAACATCACTGTGTCCTCTGATAGACAAGTGATACGGTAAATTTTGCATTTTGGCGAGTACCAAACGTCTGGAATCTGAGTAGCTTGCCAGCCTGGTTCATCGAGGGCTCTCTTGACCATTGTTCCCAGCTCCTTCGCCTGGTGACCATCATGGACCGCCAATGTAATGTGGGGCACTGAATCAGGTCCCATTTTGAACCAAGGCCGTTGTTCTTCGGATAAATTTACTGCTGCAGCGACGCCTTCAGGACCGACATAGATGTTCTGAGAACGCACATTCCAAGTCTGACCTTCAAGGTCAGACTGGAACAGGTCCCTATAAATTTCATCATCATTCCGATCATAATAGAGGGTAACATGGTATGGATCCCGGGGGGAAGAATAGACCGCCAAGGCCATAATCCAAGGTTTCCACAGCTGATACTGTCTTAGAATGCCTTCTTCCACCACACGACCCCAGTAAATGTCAGCTGTCGTTTGTCCACAGTCTTTCAGCAAGTACTGGTTCTTTGAAAAAGTCCCCAGGCACGGAAACTCTTTTCCTCCTGGAAGTGTAACTGTTAATCCATCAGCTGAACACATGATAGTGGCCCCCAGTTTAATGAGCAGATCCCTGCCCATCAAGTTCACAGGCACATGGGGAGACACCACATAACTGTGCTTCAATGTCTGTTTTCCCAGCACCGTCAGGGCTGGATTAGTTGTCGGCAGCGTCATCGGTACCCCAGAGAACCCTACAACGCTGACCACGTGATTGGAAAGCGTGGCACCACTTGGTTTTTGTCTCAGCGTTGAATAAGTAGCTCCAGTGTCCACAAGGAAGGTCATTTCAGCTCCTTCCACTCTCATTGACAACATAGGATCTGCCATTCCCATGTTGTCTTGTCTCTGTGGGTCCCGTCAGTACAGCTCCTCCTCTCCGCCCCAGTAGGCCAGGGGATACTGAGCCACTGGCGCCATACCTGGGTTTGGAGCTTGATGTCCCCTTGTCTGGACCACTCTGCCTCGAAAAGCTCCCTGTGCCTGGGGTGACGATGGATAACCAAGTTCTAGCTGTCGTGGTGTAGGACAATCACGAACCCAATGTCCTCGTCCTCCACACCTTCTGCATACATTCGGGTCCAGCATAGGTCCCCCCAGACCACGACCCCTTGGTCCGCCTCCCCTTTGGGATCCACCACGTCCCCTCAACGACCTATTAGCCCCCCAATTCCCCGCGGGTCTGGCTTGCCTTGATCCATTGGCGGGCCATCGGTCATCAGGGTACAGAACCGGATCCAAATCTGGCCAATCAGGCCCCGGATTGCCCTGTGGCTGGGCCACCAGCATCTTTTTAGCTCCATCTTTGTTTTCCTTTTTCTTTTCGCTTAGTTTTTCTCTCGCCTCAACCAATTTCAATTTTACTAACTGCCCTTGCGCCTCCTCCAGCTCCTGTTTTTTCTTGTTCGCCTCGTCTCTTTCCAGCTCAAGTCGATGTATGACATGCCTCTCCCATTTTACTGAATCCGCCACCGCAAAGTCTGGATTCTTCTGTAGATCTGTTCTCACTCGTTCTGGCAGACCTGCTAACACTGCACAGCGGAACCACGCCCTGGGTTCCCCATCTTGCCCAGGATGCTCTCCAGTTTGGAGAATCCACTGTTCTTTTGCGTGCTCTATAAATTCTCTAGGGGAATGTTCTGGGCTCCAAGCAATCCTAGGTGTAGTGCCCATATTATGGGTCGGATACTTCTCACGCACTGCATCAGAGAGAGCATTTCGCACCCTTGCATAGGGGACATCGTTTGGTTGGCAGGTGGTTCTTGCTATCTCTTCCACATCTGCGAGGCCCCCACCTCTGAAAGTCCTCCCACCGATAGCTCTAAAATCACCCAGGGCAAGTTCCTCTCCTTCTGTGAGAGATCCTAGTCTTCTCAACCAAGCCGCTCCTCCCTCTGTGATCGGGGGCAGCTGCTTCACCAGAGCCTCAAGATCTCTTATATTATAGGGGTGGTAGACTGGTTCGCCCTGTAAACCCGTCAGTAAAGGCATAGTGAGGGGCAATTCCTCCTCTGTGTCACACTGCCCTTCTCCGGTTTGCAATGCAGCGTTCTGCCTCCGATTCTTTTCAAAGATCGACTGTCTTTTATCTCTTACTTCATCCAGAACCCTCCCAGACCGAAGCGTCTTCGCTCCTGGGGGACCCGGAAACTTTGGGGCGAGTCCTCCCCTTTCCAGGTTTGACACTTCTCTAGATTTTCGTGCTTTATTTACTGAGGCCGCCAAGTCCTTTTCCAATGCCTCCAGCGTTTGTGCTACGCTACGTGGTGTTGCTACACCTTCTTCCTCCAGTCTTCTCATGACCCGTTCCAGTTTTATCACAACCTCCCGATTGTCAGATACATTTCCAAAGACATGGCCTTGCCACTGTTCTTTCTCCAGGTTATCAACCTCCGACCTCTGACCGGTTTTTTGGGTCGCCTTCGATGGCTGCTTCCGAAACTGCAGTGAGGGTGAATCTTCCTCTGAAGTCCAGACCTCCTGGGATGCATTTCCCTGGCCGGGCTGTTGCACTGTCACCTGACCCGTACTCGTGGAAGCCACAGGTTGAGCTTCTCCGGTCGCTCCATCTGGGCTGAAAATAGAGGGAGGGATCAAGATCACCCCCCGTGTGGTGATTCCTTGTGATGTCCCAGCAGCTGGGTGGGACTGACTTACCTGTAACGCAGCTGCCGCTGATTGGGCCTGCACCACTCTTGTGTCTGCCTCCTCTGTGCTCTGAGCAGATGTCGATGGTATAGGATTCTCCTGTACATCGACAATTCCACCTCTGACTGTACCTGTTTTTCCTCCCGGCCCCCGCAAGGTGCCACCCTCTGCCTTTCTCCAGGCCGAGGAGGAAATATAACCCAACCAGAACGTCTCCCAGCAATCACACAAAATACTCAATTTTCGCCAATATCCTTAGCAGTCCTCCTGTTTCACAGGAGTTTTACACGAGAGATCATTACACATTAGATCCTATCAAACCATACTCACTTTAGGGAACACACACTCACAAGATTACAAGGTTTAATTTATTTAATATACTGAAATCTTTTAACCACACTTCTGAAACATCCCTTCACCTAACCCAAACGAAACTAAGAAGCATAGAAATGGATAAATAGGGAGACGAAACACAGCCAGCTGCCACACACACACACCGCCCCTCCTTCTCCTAAGAAGAAATACACACACACACAGCCTGAGCGCTTGGCTCGGCCCCCACCTTTTCTTTCTCTTCACAGAGGAGCGCGTGCCCGCGACTTCTGTTTTTTTTAAATATAACCACACTGCTCCTCTGCTAGAGAGAAAAGAAAGGAGTTTTTCCTGTTGTCACTCTGGAAGCACACAGACAGTTTATGCAGTCTATATAAGTAATTTACACTTAGATTCACACACACACAGGTAATTTATATTCTATTTACATACACGGGCCCGTATAGACATAAACACACCGCATGCCAGAACCACTTATCTCGTTTATGTCTCTAGCGGTGTTCCTAAACTTTTGAGTAATTTAAAAGCCTCTAAGCCCAGGGCCGCGCCCTTTCTGATCAATACACGCTTCGGGAACGCCCTCCCGAAGTTCCTAATTCCTAAGCTCTAATTAATTTATAACTGCTTCCCGTCAGGAGACTAGGACCTCCACCTGCGGCGTGAAATATCCCAGATCACGCTTTTGGCTTTACTTAAAGTTCACAAGTCCCCAACGTTGGATGGTCACAGTCGAGTCCCCGACTCTGTCGATCAATCAATGCAGTAGAAGGCAATCCCCCATGGATTACCTAGCCTGTTACCTGGGCGTCCCAAGTCCCCAACGGAAGGCCACTCCGGGCTAAAACCTAACCACGCGTCCGCGATTAGGGGTCAGTGCCACCTGCTGAACAACTGCATTCTTAGGGGCCGCGCCCCTGTTCTAATTACGTTTACTTGTTTTAAAAGCCTCACTGTGGGCACCCTGCCCCCCAGTTTAATTACCTGAGGCCCGAGACCGCGTCTCTGCTTATCAATAAAATCAAATACCCTACACTACCTGCTGATCTGGCTGGCACCCAGTCAACTTTCCTTTAAACTCTTTAAACCGTATTAACTTAAACACATAACCTCTTAACTCAAAATTCACCCCCAAAATAAACAGCAATAAATTTAGTCAGGCCACTATTCCCTGCCTTTAACACTAATTACCCCAAAATCACTATGGACAAACACCAGAAGCCTATACTGAGTGAATATTATTTAATAAATTTAGTTTTAACTTCCAATTTAGCGCCTTTTGGATAAACAACAGGTGGCACTCACCTTCTTATTTGCCTGGCATCTGTCACTCAGATAAAGCTGCTGGCCTTCGTCTTTTTGTCACCTCCAAGAAGCAAACCTCTCACGCCGCACGCTCCTCTCCTCCCCAACCGGGTTTTCGGCACCAAGAATTGTTAAGATTTGTTCGATTTGGGTAAGAGAAGAAAGCAGGCCGAGTCCAGGTAGGTGGCAAAAAATAGTGATCTTTTATTACACACTTTGTGCACTAAGTGTGGGAAGAAACTTGCAACAATCATCTCCGCCGGGCGGCGGCTCTCCCATATCTTTTATATTATCCATGATGACATCACACAGACCTTACTGGAAATGATATCAGTTCACCACAATTCCAAAAGTCTTCCTTATATAGACATCGGATGATAACTTTTAGAGAAAAACAAGTGTGTTATGTGTATTATTGGTGTGTATCTTGTGAGGCTGTGTGTCCTTATAAAAAGGATGTCCTGAGACGACCTCCTTTTCTTAATATGTGTGTATGTGACCGTGCGTGGATTACATGACTCTTTGTGCGTGTTATTAAAGGCCTGAGTACGTGCAGAGCTGAATGTAGACGGCCAAGGTCCAACAGGACCCACCTATTCGAGTGGAGTGAACACACTGATGTGGTGCAACAGCTTAAGCAGAACAACCATAGACTGATTAAAGTAATGGGAATATGTGTACATTAATATTTTACTCAGATTAACATAGATCTAATTAAAAGGTTATTCTGTCAACAAATTCAACAATGATAAATGATTAATCAATGATAGTTATGATTATATAATGTCACCATAAGAATACAAATTAAAATATCTTTTCTCCACAGCTGTAACTTCAACAGCTGCGCCTGCGCTTCCTCAAGCTTCTTTTTCTGCTTGTTCGCCTCGTCCAGCTCTAGCTGGAGCCGATGCACAACGTGTCTCTCCCATTGAGTAGAGTCAGCGACCGCAAAATCTGGATTCTTTTCTAGGTCGGTTCTCACTCGTTCTGGTAGACCTACCAACACCGCTGCGCGGAACCATGCCCTGTCCTCACCTCCCTGGCCTGGGTGTATACCTGTCTGTGACATCCACTGCTCTTTAGCTCTTTCTAAAAATTCCCTGGGAGTGTGTTTAGGCTCCCAGGTAATTTTTGGTATGGAACCAGCATTTGGGGTCGGGTACTTCTCACGTACTGCGCTAGATAGCACATTTTCCACATCCGAGTATGGGGTGTCATTGGTGTCACTGGTGGTGTTAGTGATTTGCTCCATGTCACCCTAGACCTCCACCCAACATACATTTGGCTCCTATCGCTCAAAAATCTCCTATGGCCAGTTCCTCTCCCTCCGTCAGGGTTCTCAGTTTCCTTAGCCAAGCCGCTCCTCCCTCTGTGATAGGTGGGAGTTGCTTGACTAACACTTCCAAATCTCTGATCTTGTATTGACAATACACTGGTTGACACTCCGGACCCATCATCAACGGCAGACAGAGCTGCTGGTCGTTTCCTGAGTCCAAGACCACCCCTTTATTTTGTGTCCCTGCAGTGCTCAGCAAAGAGGGAAGGCGTCTCAGCTTTTAGTTCTTTCGGAAAACTGACTGTCTTTTCCCTCTGTCATCAGCCAACATCTTCCCCGACCGTAACCTGAGACCTGGTTTTGCACCTACTGTCTTTGTCTTCCCTTTCCCAGGTTCCAGCGCCAGCACCTCTCTTTCCATCTCTTCCTCCAGCAGTCCCTGCTCCACTGCCTTCAACCTATCTCTGACGTGGCGTCTCGGTCCTCATGAGACTTTCCAATGACTTTCCCTACCCATTGGTCTCCCATAGGCTTACTGTCTATCCATATCTCTGGATTCCTCTCCCTCATGGGAGTGGGCAGACCCTGGAACTGCGGTCCGGGGTCATCATCCTCCGATTCCTCGTCAGTCCACTGGGTCTCCTCTTCCTCCTCCTCCTCCTCTATGTGTTGTTTTGCATCCGAGTCTGAGCTCCTAGGGGCCTCAGTTTGAGCTGTTTTCACACCTCTGTCTGGGCTCACTTGTGACCTCCTAGGGGGTACAGGGGAAAGAGGGGGAAATGAAATCGAGCCCTCAGCAATTATGGGGCCTTGTGATGTCTCTGCTGCTCATGAGAACCCAGCCAGCGGGCCCGAGGTGCCCGTCAAGCCTCAAGCCAAGTTAGCTGGAGGTTCTGAGGAGCACGTCCAGCCTCAAGCCACATTAGCTGGGGGTTCAGGAGAACCCAGCTAGCTTCACGCCTCATCAGCTGGGGGGTCCAGGCCTCTAGTTGGGCATCATGGGCATCGAGGTCGGCCTCCTGAACGAGGTCGTCACCGCCGCTGGCCTCGCGGCCGGCCTCCGGACCTGCTCTGTCGCCGCCACTGCCTTCCGCATGGCCGGCCTCCTGATTTGGCTCGTCTGTGTCACTGCCGCCATTGCTGTCCGCACGGTCAGCCACCTGAACTGTGTCCGCGCCGCTACTGCCTTCAGGCAACCGGCCCAGAACTGGGTCTTTGGATTTTTGAGCCGTTGCCTCCCTGAACTTTTGATTTGTGGACTCGTGATGCATCTAGTTTTGTGTTGAACTGTATTTGTGTGTTTTCGGACTGATTTGGAACCATGCTCCAAACAATGTTTGGAAAAGTTTGGAAAAATGAATGCGGTTTCAGCAGGTCAGATAAATATTGGGGAGCTTGACTATGTAGGGCCCTAAAGGTTAGAACTAAAATTTTAAAATGAAACCTAAAACTTACAGGCAACTGTCCTTATTCTTTACGCCTCTTAGCGCCTCTTCTTTCTCAGGAGACTGAAAAGATTCGGCATGAGCCCCCGCATCCTCAGGACCTTCTATCACTGTGCCATTGAGAGCATCCTCACTGGATGCATCACCACCTGGTATGGCAACAGCACCGCCTACAACTGCAAAGCTCTCCAGCGAGTAGTGCGGTGCTCTGAACGGATAATTGGAGGTGAGCTTCCCTCCCTCCAAGACATCTACAGGAAGCGCTGCCTGAGGAAAGCGGGGAGGATCATCAAGGACTCCAGTCACCCCAGCCATAAACTGTTCAGACTGCTTCCATCAGGAAGGAGGTTCTGCAGCATCCGGTCCCGTACCAGCAGACTGAGAGACAGCTTTTTCCATCAGGCCATCAGACTGCTGAACACTTCATAGACACCTCAGCTTCACTACTGGAACTTCAACATTATGCACTCCACACTGTATATAAATGCCACTTGTTTTGCACATATTCAACTCTGTATATTTTATATATTTTATTATTATTTTTTTTTTTACTATTTAATTTGTAAAAATGTGTATACACACACACACACACACACACACACACACACACACACGTAGGAAAATATTTAGTATACACATCCAGAAATGCATACACTATTATATATTGTACATATATTTATTAGTTTCAGGTTGGCCATTCTTGTATTTTGCTCGTTTGTGTTGTTGTGTTTGCACATCTCTGTTGCTTGTGGGGCTCGCACACAAGAATTTCACTCGCATGTGCTGTGCCAGTGTGCCTGCACATGTGATGTGACAATAAAAGTGATTTGATTTGATTTGATTTGATACTTGAGGATGAGAACAAACAAACACTGGTCTTGATGAGTTCAGTCAAACAATGATTTTATTGAACACACGCGTGGGGAGATGTATACAGTAGCATCATTAGCATAGATCCTTGCTAGAAAGCACACTTCAAAATGGTTTTGATATGTTAGGGTTCAGCCCCTTGCGTCAGCAAATAATATAACATGCATTAGTTACAGTGAGTGACAGTTAAACATGTTTCCATTATCAGCAACATTTTTACCATACATGGCGTTTTCAACCGTCTTACCCTACAGATGTTTCCTGTTGATTTGCACTTCTTATGCTTATCTTTAGCAGATCCTGTACCAACTGTTGCTATGCAGGCACAAATGCAGTTACAAGCAAAAATATATCTCACCTCTGACCTAAAACTCATCTACTGTTATTTGTGTCTGTAAGCGTGTTTGCATTGACCTTTCTGCGCTCTGAGTCACCTTACACCTTATGACCTTAAAAGGACTGAGCGCCAACTCTTAATGAGCACATTTGCAATGTGTGTATAAAAATAACTACAACTACACATTTAATAAAAGTTTTAATAAAATGCCACTAATAAAAGCAATGTTAGCAATTATGTATTTTCTTTTATTTCCACACAACCAGTGAAGGTAGGCCAAAACTGGAGTAATAATAATAATAATAATTGTTACGGCCCTAGCAGGGCCTCCTGAAACTACTCTTGTATGGGTGTGGTGTTCGCTCTCCGCCTTCTCCTGTCTTGCTCTACCCCTCTGTCTCTCTTGCTCTTCTCTCTCCCCAGGACACAGCTGCTATTCATTGGCCTCATTTACCACCTGGGCCCAGTCAGCAATCACCTCTCTGAGGTCATATAAGCTGGGGATGAACTGGATGAGGGAAGGTGATTTCTCTGGTGTTTCTTTATTGTGTTTTAGGTGTTGAAAGAGGTCCTATTGTGTGATTGTCCTGCCTGTGGTGTGGAGTTGTCGGAGCAGTGGGGAGAGTAGCTGGTTCATGTGAGTAGTGTGGGCTTGTGGGTCTCAACAGCAGCAGCAGTGGGACTTGCTGCTGCTATTGACAGGGTGGGCTTGTGTGCCCCTGGAAGTGCCTCCTCGTGGTGTGGAGTTTTTTGTTAGGTTGTTGTGTTCTTTGTTGTTGCAACCTTTTTCTTTTTCTAGTGTTATTGGTAAAACAGCGTTGCCGGCTCTTTATGTTAAGATTATCTATAATAAAAAATATTTGCTAAACACCTGTCTGTTTTCCTTTTATTCCATTCTAGACCCATTTGTTACTGGTCCTCACACTCACACTCCTAGACCTTCTTCGTGGGGACGTAATAATAATACTAATAATAATACATTTTATTTGTAGGCACCTTTAATACCCTTGAAGTCACTTTACAATAGTACAGAACAGTAGCAACAATACAATATAATAAAACATGGCAAAATGAAATTTCAACATAAGGGAAATATGAAACAAAACAAGCATGAAAGTATGAAAGCTGAGCAAGGTAAAAATGGACTAAGACGGAATCAGGTGTATGCAATTCTGAATAGATGGGTTTTGAGACGTGATTTAATATTTAATACTTTAGTATTTCATTATTATTGTTGTTATTTTGTTTTCTTAATATACCTGTATGCTTTCTATATGTTCATGTAAAGTGGAGGAACACGAGCCTAAGAATTTCATCACAGGTAAATGTTGCTACATTGTTTATCTGTATATGACAATAAAACTCAAAACCTGAACCAAGGGAAGGTACTGAAGAACCTTGGCAAACAGTTGAAAAACACTGGATGCTCACCCGGACCATGACACTTCCATATTTAAAGAAATTATTGTCCATTAGCTTTTTCACTTAAAAGTAGACTGCAAAATTACCAGTGTTAAACTACACTAGAAAAGCGTCTATGTGTGTCCACTCTTTTGAGTATTAAATTAACTCATTCACTGCCATTGACGTCTATAGACGTCAATTGCAGTGGGGAGTTACCTGATTTGAAAATGGCTGGCAGTGAATGAGTTAATACTAAGCAGTGTCAAAAATACTAGGTAACTTTAAAAAACAGCTACTGGGTGCTTTTTAAAAACGTTTAAACGGTTTACAGCGATTTAAACTTTAACTCCCTAAAGGTTTAACATAAAACTAGGTTACTATTAAAAAAACACATCAAAATGATTAATTTAACATTTAAAAGAAGTTTACTTGTATTGAATTGGTTTTCTTGTACTTTATATTATTAACATCACATTTTGACTTATTCGCAGAGGGAAAAAATATCAGAGAATGAGTTACGTCAGAAGGCAATTGTGGGAGGAAGGGTGGTGATACAAAAAAGGGGCTCAGTCACAAAGCTGTTTGTGCTGAACAGCCACTGCTGTCTTTCTCTAACAATGGAAGAAACTGAACTCTGCTTTCCACAACTATTCAACTGCTCTTGTGTGCGGCAAAAGCATTCACAAATTGAGGCTGTGTTTATTTACACTCCACTGTCTTCCATCTCTGTGCTTACTACAATTCTGAACCTGCTTGTGATCATCTCCATCGCTCACTTCAAGTACTGACATATTTGAATACTTAACAAATTATAGAAAAATTATGTTTTTTGTGAATTTAATTAGAAAATGTGTTGCTTTGTTCTATATGTTACAGTGGAGTTGCAATTACTGCTGTAGAACAACCTTTGATGCTCCTATTTTAATCCAGGCAGCTGCACACCCCAACCAACCTCCTCCTCCTCTCTCTGGCCGTCTCAGATTTCTTCGTGGGCCTCATCATGGCTTGTCAGATTAGCCTCCTAGATGGCTGCTGGTTTCTTGGTGACCACATGTGTGCTCTGTATAGCAGTTTAGATTACATTGCTACTTCTGCTTCAGTAGGAACTATGGTACTCATATCAGCTGACCGCTATGTAGCCATTTGTGACCCTCTGCATTATCCCACCAAAATCACTATAAAAAGAGTCTCAGTCTCTATTTGTACTTGCTGGGCTTGTTCAATTCTGTATAACAGTCTTATCATGAAGGATAATTTCAAGCAGCCAGGGAGGTATAATTCTTGTTCTGGTGATTGTGTAGTTGTCATTGATTACTTTGTGGGAATTTTTGACTTTGTTTTGACCTTTGTCGGCCCTGTGATTGTCATCATAGTTCTGTATCTAAGAGTATTTGCGGTGGCTGTGTCTCAGGCTCGGGCAATGCGCTCTCATATCACTGCTCTCAGACTCCAGGGGTCAGAGACGGTGCATGCTAAGAAATCTGAGCTGAAAGCTGCCAGGACTCTCGGTGTACTTGTTATTGCCTTTCTGATATGTCTTTTCCCATTTTTCTGTTCCTCAATGGTAGGCCAGAATAGTTTCTTTGATATTAGATCTGTACCTTTTGAGCGCTTGCTGTTCTATTTTAACTCTTGTCTGAACCCATTAATCTACACTTTTTGCTACCCCTGGTTTCTGAAATCTATCAAGCTCATTGTGACATTTAAGATATTTAGGCATGGCTCCAGTGAGGCCAGTATACTATAGGGAAAAGTGATTTTAGTAATGAGCAAGCCATACAGTCTTTGACACTGAAAAACTGATAAATTATTATTTATTTCAAGTGTGATGAAACAAATATCTGCTAGAGGTTGCTTTACATTTCGATTTTCAGGGCTAGTATTCTAATCCTCTGTTACACCATGACAAAATCAGGTGTTCGTTTCTCTAATTTAAATGAATGTGAATCCATCACAAATTCTGAAAACCATCACTAACTAAACTAAACTAAATGAAGATGTGTAATATGCTAGTTTTACATGGGAGCCTAATTTACATCTACAGCCTACAGCTGTAAAAAATGCTTGTCTTATAAGATAATGTATAGATGTGTTAATAAATTAACAACCATTCTTACTGAAACACTGAAATTTACACAGAATAGAATAGAATACATCTTTATTGTCACTGTTACAAGAACAATGAAATGCAGTTTGGCATTTCTCTGTTAGCAGCATGTAGATTTTTACATTAAAATCCTCTTAGAATAACAAGAAAAAAGAGAGAGTTAAAGAGGTACCTGCACAGGGAATATATATAATAACGTAAGTATCTACATATTTAATTGTTTAAATTAATATCTCCACAACATAAGAACAGAATAAAAACACAAACATTCCCCACCGGTGGACAATGTCACTCCACTCCTTACAGTGTTTCCCAGAGAATTAGAGTCTATCTCTTCTAGTTTGTTGTTGAGGAAGTTACCAAATCATTGATGATGTTACAGACTGGCCTGAACAGTGGAATAGGAATAAGCTCTTTCTTTATTCTAATGTACAAAATGATCTGATCGTCTGCCACCTCCGGTTGCTGAGGTGCCTCACGCGGCTCCTTCACTGTCCTCGGGACACCCCTGTGGGGGTGGCGCCCAGGCCCAGAGCACCGCCACCAGCTCCCCAATCCTTTCCAGGTGACGCTCGGACTGGTCCTGCAGCTCTTCCTGCTGGCGACGCACCTCCGCCGCCTGCTCCCGCTGGGCGGCCACCATTTCGGCCACCCTCTGGGCCAGCTCCTCCATTCCCTGGCTCCGATACGGACCCGCCGTGCTGCCTCCTGGGTTTCGGACCAATGTGGTGAGAATAAGGCACGGCGGGACCACAGAGTATCATTCAGAGCCATCTTTATTGACATCTCACCACAACACCCACAAACCCCTGAGTCCCCGTGTTTTTAACTAGGCGGGCGTGATTAAGGATGGCGTGCAGGTGCGTCCGCCCTCCCTGCACGGCACCGCAGACCACGCCCCACCACACTGACACACAATACAAAACAATAACTACACAACACACTAACTCTAGCCTCAAAACACGCTAAACATCACTAATGTCTCACATATGAAAACTCTCTCTCTGTCTTTCTTTCGCTTGCCCGCTTTCCGTCGCAGGTGTCGCTCCTAAAACTGCCCCTTCTCCCTAAACAACCAAGTGCCACATGTTGCCATATCAGTTTTTGATTGGCTGACAAGGTAAACTTTAACACCAATAGGGAAGGGGTGTTTGTTTTCCTTTTCTTTTTTCACTCGCAAGCGGAGAGTGCTTGTTAGCGCTGTCTGTAGAAAACGCCTTTTTTACCGTGCTTCCCGCTGTAAACACAACTGTTTTGTTCAGAATAAAACATTGCGTGTATCTTTTTTCTCATAACTCTGATATTACGTGGCCCATCAACACAATTCAAAAACTGGTATATAGTTTGAATTCCGCACTTTTGATCCAGGTTGAAATGGAGACTCTGAGTTGCTGCATCTTGTAGCTGTGTCGTCTTAAATTGGTCTTGTGATTTTGACGCGCCAGCGCGTCCGTTGACCCCAGAGGGTTAAAGCTCGACGAGGAGCATACAAGCTAAGAAGGTTAGCAAGATAGCTAGGCGCAATGTTATTTATAATTTTAAAAGTAAGCAACAAGATTTTAAAATCAATACAATATTTGATGGGTAGCCAAAGTCAACAAGAACTGGAGCAATGGAAGCAAATTTTCCAGTTCCAGTTAGGAGACGAGCTGCAGCATTTTGAGCAAGCTAAAGTCTATGGAGATGGACAGATTGGCCAAAGTAAAGGGAATTGCAGTATTCTAATCTGGAAGTCACAAAAGCATGAATACGTTTTTCAAGGTCATTGTGCTGTGTAAAATGTTTGGCTTTAGAGATTGTGCAATTGAAAAAGCCAGATTTGACTACTGAGGACACTTGTTTAACAAGCTTAAATGAACTGTCCAGGAAAACACCTAGATTGCTTACAGTGTCAGAGAAGAAGCTAGCAAGGGGGCCAAATAGAATGGCTAACTAGTCCCGAGGGATATGCCTATCAAACACTACAATCTCAGTTTTGGATGGGGTGAGTAACATCCCATTGTGATAGAAAAAGATCCGAGAGATAGGATTTAAACCCGTTAAGGGCAGAATCCTTAATGCCTACAGCATGACACACAACAAAACACAATTTTCTCTAGTGCTTTAGATAAGAACGGGAGTTTGGAGATTGGTCTATAGTTTGCAGGATCATTCTGGTCAAGGCTGCTTTTCTTTAGAACAGGCTGCACTGTTGCGTGTTTAAAGGCAGTCGGGACACAGCCCACCATTAATGATAGGTTCATCAAAGGTAGAATATAAGGCCAATTACATCAAAACCATCCTTAATAATGGGAGAAATGTCACGTCCAGAATTCGAACTTCTCACCTGTCCAATAATCTCTTGAGGGTGGAGAATGAACTACTTCCTACTTCCTACCTCTTCCTACTTTAGCACGGAGAGGATTCACCACAGAGGGGTGTAAAAATGAAGGCTTAAGAGATAGAATTCTTCTTGTAAAATGATTTAAAAATTGCTCACAGAGAGCTGAGGAAGCCAAATCTGACCTACCAGGACAAGGATTGATCACGGAGTAAAAGACTTAGTGTCCGTGCTATCAGGATCAAAAAAGGCACAGTCTCAGAATTAAATATACATACAGGGCGACGAGGGCCCGCAGAAGTCAGTTCTATTGCATTTTACTCAGCATCGACCATAAACACAAAATGGTCAGAGATGCCAACATTATCATTGCTCTTAATACAGATATCCTGAGCATATGAAATGACCAAGTCCAACGAGTGGCCCTTTAAATGTGTCGCTTCACTCACCCACTGTGTAAGAATGCTGCGAATCCAAGTTTCCATCAGGAACAAAGAATCCAACCACAAGGTGAGAAAAAGATCGTTTAGGGAGTCCCAATCCATGTCCGAGCAGGCAAACAAACCACTGGGCGAGCTGGGTAAGATTGTCGTCCTACTGGACAAATCCAACGGTGGCTAATCAGTCTGAAGGACAACTGGTCCTGAATGGAGAAAGGAGGTTGCAAAATATCCAAAGTGGAATAGGAGTTAGCCGCAGCATGTGCCTTACCTTAAAGCGAACATGGAACCCACTCAGTTTGCCCCGCTTCCTATAGCGCCTCTTAGGCAGGGAAGGTAGAGGCAGAGGATGTGCACCAGTGGAAGGGTAAATAAATGACAAAGTAGCATCTCCTAAGTTCCAGCAAGGGTACGGCTGATAGCAATGGGTCGAAGACTTCGGGGTTTTGAGGTCGAAGAACAGGGTTGGCCGATTGTAGGTAATGCATGCAATCTATCAAGTACATGAACTTCACTGGAAAAAGTTTAAAAACCTCAATACACAATGAAACTATGCAGGATTTGACATAGTTGTAAACATACTGAAAGAAAACTGCCACCAGTGGGAAAGAGGGAGGAGCAATGTGAGCAAAGAAAATAAATCAGGTACAGAACAAAGAGCTTCAGGCAGAAAGCTGGAACCTCCTTTTTCTAATGATGAAAACCTTTGAAGAAACTGAACTCTGCTTTCCACAACTCCTCAACTCCTCCTGCAGGAAGACCATGCGTCCTTATACATTTTCTATCCTTATTTATATTACCCTGTCCTCCATTTCTTTGCTCACTGTGACTCTTAATCTGCTGGTCATCATCTCCATCTCACATTTCAAGTAATAATTTTGTTAGACATATGCAGACAGTAAGATTTTATGGCTAAAAGATGAAAATGATATGATATCCTATCTGAGTGAGTCTGAGCTAAATGCTTTTTCCTTTTATCTGTATAAAATTGCACTTGTTGCTACAAATAATAATAATAATAACTGTGTCGCTGTCTTTTGTCTTCAGGAAGCTGCACACCCCCACCAATCTCCTCCTCCTATCTTTGGCTGTCTCTGATTGCCTGGTGGGTCTCCTGATTTTATTTCAAATTATGATTATAGATGGTTGCTGGTTTCTTGGTGAATTCATGTGTAGTATGTATTTTCTCTTGGACTACATTATTACCTCTGCGTCAATAGGAACCATGGTTCTCATATCAATTGACCGTTATGTGGCTATTTGTTACCCTCTCCATTACTCTACCAAAGTCACCCCAAAAAGAACAAAAGCATGTGTTTATCTGTGTTGGATTTGTTCTTCAGTCTTTCAATGTCTCCTGCTAAAAGACAACCTGGTGCAACCTGGCAGGTATAATTCCTGCTATGGGGAGTGTGTGGTTGTTGTTGGCCATGCTTTTGGAGTTGCAGATCTATTGCTGTCCTTTATTGGTCCTGTCATTGTGATTGTAGTTCTTTATCTAAACGTATTTGTTGTGGCTATGACTCAAGCTCGTGCCCTGCGGTCACATATTGCAGCTCTGACACACGAGGGGTCAGTAAGTACAAATGTTAAGAAATCTGAAATGAAAGCAGTAAGGACCATCAGTGTTCTTATCATTGTGTTTCTAATATGTCTCTGCCCATACTTTGGTGTCACACTCTCAGGTCAAGATGCCATCCTCAGTGCTTCATCTGTTGCATTTGTAATGTGTTTGTTCTATTTAAACTCCTGTCTAAACCCTCTAATCTATGCTTTATTTTACCCCTGGTTCAGAAAATCTGTTAAACAAATTGTTACACTTAAAATATTGAAGTCTGGCTCTTGTGACACCAATGTCATGTAAACAGAATGAAAGACTGAGAATGAAAGCCCCATTGTTTTTTTGTTGTTGTTTTATGTTGTCTATTACAAAAAAGTTACTAACAGAGAAGTAACACCCATAAGTAAAGAACAGAAACCCGTGTGGTTTAGAGATGGGGAAGAAAAGACTGTAATAACTCTACTGACGGACTTCATTTCTGAAATATTTTGACTGATACAAATATTATTCATGTCATTGGCAACCAACATTAGTATATGTATTAGACTGCTAGTAGCATTATAGGAACTATATTTTAGTTTCAGAGTTTCTCCTTTATCTTCAGTATGTTACTCAATTTCATACAAAGGAGACATGTCAATGGAAACAGCACTCTTGTCACGCATGTACATAAATAGACAGCGTGTACACATTGCTCCTCCCCATCCTTGTCTGTTGTGTTCTTTCATGTGTCTCCGCAGAGAGCAGGGATGTAAGCTGCAGTTTCTGAGAAACAGCAGCATTCAGTATGAATATAGCTTTATAGCTGGAAATAAAGACAAAAAAGTAATGTGCCTACATTAAAAAAACTCTAATGTGATAAGATAATCAGTTTATACAAAAGTCTGCAGCAAAAGAAGTGAAGAGGAGGAGGAGGAAAATTATAATTACCAGTTAATAATATAAACCTGACGTTCCTAAACACCCAGATGACTCCCTGCCTTAATGAAGACAGACATAAAATCTTTCTTTTAACTTTTAACATATGAACACAAAACCAGCAAGATGAAGCAAAGATGAAAACCAGCCTAGAGAAGCTGCAAAGCGATCACCACAATGGTTCTACTCTAAAAAACAGAAGCTTGAAGAAGCCTCAAGCTTGACTGCACATCACTGTCTTTGTTACCTGTTCAGGGTCTGGCTGCTGGGCAGGGGTCTGCATTGACTCACTGCACTGACTGTTTTTTGGCTAGATTTGCATTAGTATACTGTCTCTGTAGATGGTTCAAGGTTCAAGGTCCTTTATTTGTCACATGCATAGTTATACAAGTGAAGTTCTATCAGCAGGATAATGTAGTTGTTTCTGTCCTATACAGAGTTTGCATCATGCACTTGTTTTTTTTTTTTGTTCATTAAAAGCAAAAGAAAGGTCCATATTGGCACTCATCAGCAGTTATAGACAAGTGCACTATTTTACTCGACACACACACACACTGAAATCAGTGGATTGGAGCACAACTGCGCCGAAATACAACGGCATGTTTGTTTGATTTCTTTTTCTTTTTATTAGGCCAGTGTACAGACAACTAAAGAACCTTTGGAATGTGAGTAATGACATAATTGTCATTTTAATGGAATTACGCACAGTAATGTGTTACATTACTACATTACTAAAAAATGCAATGTGATTACATTAACAATACTTTGTAACATGTTACACCCAACACTGGTTATGGCTAAGATCTTTAGCATTAGTTAATGTAAATTGTGTTATTATTCAGTATAGTCCAAGGAGCTTGCAAAGAAAAGCGTCTGGACTTCTTTAAGTTACTTGAAGACGTTTCACCTCTCATCCGAGAAGCTTCTTCAGTTCTAGGGTCAAACAGGAAGTACACAGAGCAGTAGTGGTTTTTGATATAGGCGACACGGGCAGTTGCCCAGGGTGGCATCGTGGTAGGGGGCGGCATCACGGGCATCAGCAAAAAAAAGTTGCTCGTACTCATGCTGCCTCGACATCACACCAGTGCATTTTGGGGATGGCATAGGCACCGATTGGTGTTCTTATAGCCTTTTGCGAGGTGCAACTTCTGCTTGTGGCACAGGGAGGAAAGGATGGGGTGGCAGGGGATTCTCTGGCTGGCCGGAGCGGCATCTGATAGCCAACTCGCAAAATAAAACAAAATAAAAACATAATAAAAACAAACCAATAAACATGAAAACACCAGATATTATGATAAAGAATTTATCACCAATGTTTTTTCGAAATTCTATAGGCAAAAAGTGAGCGCGTGCTCGCTGCTGTGCTGAAGTCAAAGTAAACTTTGTCATCTCCGCTATATACAGTACAGTATATAGAGAGACAAGACGACAAGACTCCATTTACAGCAGTGCAAGTAAACAAACAATAAATATATGAAGAGTAAGAAAATAAATATACAGTGGGGCAAAAAAGTATTTAGTCAGCCACCGATTGTGCAAGTTCCCCCACCTAAAATGATGACAGAGGTCAGTAATTTGCACCAGAGGTACACGTCAACTGTGAGAGACAGAATGTGAAAGAAAATCCATGAATTCACATGGTAGGATTTGTAAAGAATTTATTCGTAAATCAGGGTGGTAAATAAGTATTTGGTCAATAACAAAAATACAACTCAATACTTTGTAACATAACCTTTGTTGGCAATAACAGAGGTCAAACGTTTACTATAGGTCTTTACCAGGTTTGCACACACAGTAGCTGGTATTTTGGCCCATTCCTCCATGCAGATCTTCTCGAGAGCAGTGATGTTTTGGGGCTGTCGCCGAGCAACACGGACTTTCAACTCCCGCCACAGATTTTCTATGGGGTTGAGGTCTGGAGACTGGCTAGGCCACTCCAGGACTTTCAAATGCTTCTTACGGAGCCACTCCTTTGTTGCCCGGGCGGTGTGTTTTGGATCATTGTCATGTTGGAAGACCCAGCCGCGTTTCATCTTCAAAGTTCTCACTGATGGAAGGAGGTTTTGGCTCAAAATCTCACGATACATGGCCCCATTCATTCTGTCCTTAACACGGATCAGTCGTCCTGTCCCCTTGGCAGAAAAACAGCCCCACAGCATGATGTTTCCACCCCCATGCTTCACAGTAGGTATGGTGTTCTTGGGATGCAACTCAGTATTCTTCGTCCTCCAAACACGACGAGTTGAGTTTATACCAAAAAGTTCTACTTTGGTTTCATCTGACCACATGACATTCTCCCAATCCTCTGCTGTATCATCCATGTGCTGTCTGGCAAACTTCAGACGGGCCTGGACATGCACTGGCTTCAGCAGCGGAACACGTCTGGCACTGCGGGATTTGATTCCCTGCCGTTTTAGTGTGTTACTGATGGTGACCTTTGTTACTTTGGTCCCAGCTCTCTGCAGGTCATTCACCAGGTCCCCCCGTGTGGTTCTGGGATCTTTGCTCACCGTTCTCATGATCATTTTGACCCCACGGGATGAGATCTTGCGTGGAGCCCCAGATCGTGGGAGATTATCAGTGGTCTTGTATGTCTTCCATTTTCTGATGATTGCTCCCACAGTTGATTTGTTCACACCAAGCTGCTTGCCTATTGTAGATTCACTCTTCCCAGTCTGGTGCAGGTCTACAATCCTGTTCCTGGTGTCCTTCGAGAGCTCTTTGGTCTTGGCCATGGCAGAGTTTGGAGTCTGTTTGAGGCTGTGGACAGGTGTCTTTTATACAGATGATGAGTTCAAACAGGTGCCATTCATACAGGTAACGAGTGGGGGACAGAAAAGCGTCTTACAGAAGACGTTACAGGTCTGTGAGAGCCAGAGATTTTCCGTGTTTGAGGTGACCAAATACTTATTTGCCACCCTGATTTACGGATAAATTCTTTACAAATCCTACCATGTGAATTCATGGATTTTTTTCTTCACATTCTGTCTCTCACAGTTGAAGTGTACCTCTGGTGCAAATTACTGACCTCTGTCATCATTTTGGGGGGGGAACTTGCACAATCTGTGGCTGACTAAATACTTTTTTGCCCCACTGTACATTTTAGGACTAGGGGTAAAGGGATCAATAACAATTTAAAATTTATAATTACAGTTTGATGATTTAAAGTCTCACACACAACCTGTCGAAAAGGGAGGAGGGGGGGGGGGGGGGGGCTGCTTCCAAATATAGCACTGTGACAAAGTGGGTGAAAGGACCATTTGTCTATATTCTTAGTTAACATTCTTGTTTTGATTTAACCATATTTCACATGTAATCTGCAATAGGCAAACATCTACTATCCCGGGTTTGTTTATGTTTTGCACTTTTACAGATTATATAATATAACATCTTGGTTCAAATCAATTCCTACAAGTTTGTTAAGTTAACATGTTCTTTATTTCAACTGTTAATTTGTATTGTTTAGAACTTACCTTACCTACCTGTCTTGCAGAAACAAAAGGAGGAAATGTAGTTTTACTTCCTGCTTTATACCTTCTGGGTTCATCTGAGGTCACAGGAAGAGACCAAGTGCAGAAGGGGAAGAACTCTTATAATTTAATAAAGTTGATTTTAGAGGGTTTATAAAGAAATAGATTTATTGTTGTGATATGTATTGATTACACCACAGAGTTTGTTGCCAGTAAAGAGGAGTAGTAGAGGTTTGACTATAATCATGTTCATCTTACCTACCTACTGAATGGAATAGTCCAGAGGAGAAATTGTTTGATTAAGTGGACTATTTAAGCAGAAGAACTCAGGTGTTTCAAGAGAAAGGTTCAGGTCAGTGTAGCTGTGTGTAGTTTGACCTTAATTTCTGTTGATTTAAGTTCAGTTATGTTTATTTGAACTGAGTTAATTATAGAGTTGAGTTTCTTATTTGTTTCTTTGTAAATATTATTTGGGTCACAAAATGGTGAATAAATCACTTGCTACACTGGACAGCATCAGTCTCCTGCACTTCTTTGACCGCTTAAGTCAAATCCTACCACAAGCACATTTAATTTCTAATGTTGTAAATCCAATTCCATTATGTATTCATGATTTGAATTCTGGGTTGTGTGAAATCCCAGAAATAAACCCTAGACAAAGCATATCTGTGAACTAAGGTGTAGAATCAGAATACTTTATTAATCCCTAAGGAAATTATGTGGGTCACAGTTGCTCCAAGAAGAAATGGTAAAAATAGTAACAGTAACAGACTAAACACCAAACAATACATTATGTTACAGATTTTACACATTTAAGAAATAGCACTAATATATACAGATCACTCAATTATAAATATCAAGGATGAACAGAAAGGATTTTAAATAAATGTCAAGAAAATTGACAAGAATATTACTGAGTAGAAAAGAGTGTGTGCAAAAAGGGTGTAACTATTGCAGTTTTTACAGTGTATTAGATCGAGGAGTTGTACAGGGAGATGACCACGGGCAGGAATGATTTCCTGCGTTGTTCAGTAGCGCTTTTTGGTAATCTCAGTCTCTCACTGAACGTGCTTCTGTGATGCCAGAGAGAGAGAGTTCGCTCAGGGCGCCAAACAGGCTAGGACCGCCACTGGCAAAGATACACAGACCAGAGGAAAAGAGAGAACACGTGGAGAGCACAGACATAACGGGCTGGGGAAAATATGAAATAAAACACAAGGAGGAAAAAGGAGGCATGGGAACTCACAGATACACGGAGGGGGACACAGGGTGTAAAGACACGATGGGAAATCTAAAAAACTAAACTGAACTACCTAGGGACCATGGGATAAATAATGAACAAAATTAAAAAAAAAAAAAAACAAAACTAAGAACGCTGGTTCAAAATGACTGGTTCAGGTATACAAAAACATTTTCCTTTAATATTTAGTATATTTCCGTCATTCCATCATATTTTTTTGATGCTCGGTAATCCAGGTAATTAAACTCCAGAAGGCTGACTTTATTTCGAAGCAGCAATTTAACCCTTTAAAGCCGGTTGGAGTGGGCACGCTCTGTTTTGTGTAACTATTTTTAAATCCCGGTAGCACTGCAACCACATAAGCTAGCACAATAATTTTTTTTGCATATGAAACCGGAGTTGTACTTACATCTTATGCCATCAGCTTGTCCTCGGTCACAGTTTCCTTCCACATACAGCTTTGCAAAAACTGAATAAAAAGCACTTGCAGCAACAAAAACATAATATTCTAGAAACACGCTTTGCCGATCCGATCAGCTGTTTGTAACACTTCCTACGTCCATCAGCGTGAACTATCGCATGTCCGCCATGTCCTGCCTGAAACCGGAAGTGACGCCATTTTGCAGAAATGTAGTTTTTTACCATCAGGGCCTTATGAGCCTATAGTGGTGTTTTTAAAAGTTATGTTTGACTTTATGACTTTCTGTGTCGTTTCTGGGATGCTTAGGACTCATATTGCACTGCTGGAAATAGTTTATTTTGATGCATATGCTGGTTTTTTTGCAAATTTACATTATAATATTTATTTTCGTTTTTCCTGCAGTATATAAAAATTGGTGTATCTCAAAAATAAAACTATGAAGACACTCAAAATAAATTTCCTGTGGTGGGAAACTATTTTGTGCAACTTTTTTGTAGTTACAGTTTTGAGGGATAAGCCTCTTAAATTTCTCTAACTAGAAATATATGTTAAAAAAACAAAAAGTATTTTAAATTTTTTTGCAATTTATGTAATTACTATGCACCTAATGCAGACATATTATTAAAATTTGGGCTATAATGGTTATTGATGTATATCAACTTGAAATGCTCCCAAAAATGGCTCCACAGCATGTAAAAATATAATATAAGCTCTGGCGGACTTGGTTCTATGGTAGGTCCTAAAGGGTTAACAAAACTGTTCTACTACCTTTGTCTGCTGGAAGGTAAGGATGTTGTCCTTAACATGTGTATAACACGTGCCTTTGTACCTAGGGCCATGGAGTCAGCTACTAAGTGAATGGGTGAGAAAACCTTATTTTATTATTAATATGTTCCAATCCAAAGAGGAGCAGACCTGAACACATCACTTCTCATACCAAAATCTCAAAATACCATAATACCCATATTTTAACAAATTTTGTCATATTTAGATTTGATTTATGCAGTGCTTGCTGTGTTGGTTGTTTTTTTTTTATTATCATTTTTTGAGCTCCTTCTTTAATAAATATAACCATTTTGTTCTTTGATATTGTATTAATTTTTTTACTCAATGTTTTTTTTTTTATCATTTACTTTTTTTGTGATAAAAAAACTGAAGAGAGTGGTAACATCGTACAAGACAATTGTTTTATCTGCCTTCGTAATGACATCTCTCTGTTATGGTCCTGGGTCATTTTGAACCAGCGTTCTTTTTTGCACATGTCGAGGAGCGTGTCAGGTTACATTTCACTGTGTGTTATACTTGTATAACTATGCATGTGACAAATAAAGAACCTTGAACTTTGAACCATCTACAGAGACAGTATACTAATGCAAATCTAGCCAAAAATCAGTCAGTGCAGTGAGTCAATGCAGACCCCTGCCCAGCAGCCAGACCCTGAACAGGTAACAAAGACAGTGATGTGCAGTCAAGCTTGAGGCTTCTTCAAGCTTCTGTTTTTTAGAGTAGAACCATTGTGGTGATCGCTTTGCAGCTTCTCTAGGCTGGTTTTCATCTTTGCTTCATCTTGCTGGTTTTGTGTTCATATGTTAAAAGTTGGAGGGGTGGAGGGGTTTGTGTGTCCCAGGGATCCCAGGGGCTATGTTGTCTGGGGGCTTTTGCCCCCTGGTAGGGTCTCCCATGGCAAATTGGTCCTGGGTGAGGGACGAGACAAAGAGCGATTTAGAAGATCCTTATGAAAAGAACATCGAGGGAACAGTTTACCCTGCCCGGGATAGGGTTACCGGGGCCCCGCCCTGGAGCCAGGCCCGGGGAGGGTGCCCGAGGGCGAGCGTCTGGTGGCCGGGCCTTAGTCCATGGGGCCCGGCCGGGCACAGCCCGAAGAGGAGACATGGGCCCATCCTCCCGCAGGCCCACCACCCGCAGGAGGCGCCATAGGGGTCGGGTGCATTGTGTGCCGGGTGGCGGCCAGGAGCGGAGACCCTGGCGGACTGACCCCCGGCTGCCAAGACTGGCAATAGGGACATGGAATGTCACCTCTCTGGTGGGGAAGGAGCCTGACTTAGTGAGTGAGGTTGAGAGGTACCGGCTAGATATAGTCGGGCTCACCTCTACGCATGGCTTGGGCTCTGGAACCAGTCTCCTGGAGAGGGGCTGGACTCTGTCTCAGTCTGGAGTTGCCCCTGGTGAGAGGCAGCGGGCTGGGGTGGGTATTCTAATAACCCCTCAGCTTGCTGCCGGTACGTTGGGGTTTTTCCCGGTGGATGAGAGGGTTTGTTCCCTGCGCCTTAGGGTCGGGGAACTGGTCCTGACTGTCATCTGCGCTTGTGCGCTGAGTGGCAGTTCGGAGTACACAGCCTTCTTAGAGTCCCTGGGCTAGGGGGTGCTGGAAGGTGCTCCACCTGGAGACTCTGTTGTCCTGCTGGGAGACTTCAGTGCTTATGTGGGTAATGACAGCGAGGCCTGGAGGGGCATGATTGGGAGGAACGGCCTCCCTGATCTGAACCTGAGCGGTGCTTTGTTATTGGACTTCTGTGCTAATCACAGTTTGGCCATAACGAACACCCTGTTCGAACATAAGAGTGTCCATAAGTGCACGTGGCACCAGGACGCTCTAGGCCGTAGGTCAATGATCGATTTTGTAATCGTATTACCAGACCTGCGACCATATGTTCTGGACACTCAGGTAAAGAGAGGGGCTGAGCTGTCAACTGATCACCACCTGGTGGTGAGTTGGATCAGGTGGCGGGGGAGGATGCTGGACAGACCTGGTGCACCTAAACGCGTAGTGAGGGTGTGCTGGGAACATCTAGCAGAGGCCCCAGTCCGCGAGATCTTCAACGCACACCTCCGGCAGAGCTTCAACAGCATTCCGAGGGAGACTGGGGACATTGAGTCCGAATGGACCATGTTCAGCGTCTCCATTGCCGAAGCTGCTGCATTGAGCTGTGGCCGTAAGGTGGTTGGTGCCTGCCGTGGTGGTAATCCCCGAACTAAATGGTGGACACCAGAGGTGAAGGGAGCCACCAGGCTGAAGAAGGAGTCCTATCGGGCTTGGTTAGCCTGTGGGACTCCGGAGGCAGCCGACAGGTATCGACAGGCCAAGCGGAATGCGGCTCGGGCAGTGGCTGAAGCAAAAACTCGGGTGTGGGAGGAGTTCGGAGAGGCCATGGAAAAAGACTTTCGGACTGCCTTGAAGAGATTCTGGCAAACCGTCAGGCGTCTCAGGAGGGGAAAGCAGTGCTCCACCTGCACTGTGTATAGTGCTGGCGGAGCGCTGCTGACGTTGACTGAGAAAATTGTCAGGCGGTGGAAGGAATACTTCGAGGACCTCCTTAATCCCACTGACACGTCTTCCGAGGAGGAAGCAGAGTCTGGGGATGAGGGGAATGACCCGCCAATTTCCGGGGGCGAGGTCACTGAGGTAGTTAAACAACTCCTTGGTGGCAGAGCCCCTGGTGTTGATGAGGTCCGCCCCGAGTTCCTGAAGGCACTGGACATTGTAGGGCTGTCCTGGTTGACACGCCTCTGCAATGTTGCATGGAGATCAGGGGCAGTACCCGTGGACTGGCAGACCGGGGTGGTGGTCCCCATCTTTAAGAAGGGGGACCGGAGGGTGTGTTCCAACTACAGGGGGATCACACTCCTCAGCCTCCCTGGGAAAGTCTATGCCAGGGTGCTGGAAAGGAGAGTTCGTCCGCTAGTCGAACCTCGGATACAGGAGGAACAATGCGGTTTTCGTCCTGGTCGCGGAACACTGGACCAGCTCTTTATCCTCTCGAGGATACTTGAGGGTGCATGGGAGTTTGCCCAACCAGTCTACATGTGTTTTGTGGACGTGGAGAAGGCATTCGACCGTGTCCCTCGGGGTGTCCTGTGGGAGGTGTTGCGGGAGTATGGGGTGTCTGGCCCATTGCTACGGGCCATTCGATCCCTATACAACCGTTGCAAGAGCTTGGCTCGCATTGCCGGCAATAAGTCGGACTCGTTTCCAGTGGGTGATGGGCTCCGCCAGGGCTGCCCTTTGTCTCCGGTTCTGTTCATAATTTTTATGGACAGGATTTCTAGGCGCAGCCAAGTGGCGGAGGGCTTTCGCTTTGGTGGCCTCAGAATCTCATCTCTGATTTTTGCGGATGATGTGGTTCTGTTGGCTCCATCGGGTGAGGGCCTCCAGCTCGCACTGGAGTGGTTCGCAGCCGAGTGTGAAGCAGCGGGAATGAGGATCAGCACCTCCAAATCTGAGGCCATGGTTCTCAGCCGGAAAAGGGTGGAGTGCCCACTCCGGGTCGGGGATGAGTTCCTGCCCCAAGTGTGTCTGTGTGTCCACCGTGTCTCACCCGTGTGTTCTCCCTGCTGTCCATCGTCATTCTCCTCTGCTCGTTCTCATTCTCGTTCAGGTTCGTGCTCTGTAGTTTAGTTGTGTCCAGTATAGTTTAGTTTATCTTCGTTTGCCATTTTTTCCCTGTGATGTGTATTAAATAAACCACCGTCACACCTTTACAAGTGCCTGCAAATGGATCCTCCTTTATCATCTCCACAGTAGTAGTGTTTGCTTTTTGTACTTTGTTAATGTTTTATAACAATGTCTTGTTGGATTATTGTGAAACACTTGGGTATGCCTTTGGTTTTAAATGTGCCATATAAATAAAATTGTATTGTATAAAAGTAACTTTTATGTTAACAACAAAAAAGCATCTGATGTCCCAGGACCAAAGCTCAGTAAAAAAATTGGACCAGAATTAAATTCAAAATCCTGCTCCTCACATACAAGGTCTTAAATAATCAGGCCCCATCTTATCTTAATGACCTTGTAGTACCATATCACCCTATTAGAGCACTTCGTGTCACGGCTGCCGGGGCGAGCCGTGTGGAGTTGGACACATAGTCCAAAAAGGCCCAGACGGACAAGTTCAGGGGGCCGACCCGGAGGCCGACAGCACCGGAGGGCAAAACAGTTCAGTTCCGGGGGCCGACCGTGTAAAAGGCAGCGGCAGTGGGGCAGGTCCGGGGGCCGGCCACGCAGTAGGCAGTGGCGTGGAAACAGTTCTGGGGGCCGACCGTGCGGACGGCAACAGCGGCGTGGAAACAGTTCTGGGGGCCGACCGTGCGGACGGCAACAGCAGCATGAAAGCAGTTCTGGGGGCCGACCGTGCGGACGGCAACAGCGGCGTGAAAGCAGTTCTGGGGGCCGACCGTGCGGACGGCAACAGCGGCGTGAAAGCAGTTCTCGGGGCCGACCGTGCTCATGACAGCGGTGGCGACAATGCAAGTCCGGAGGCCGGCCACGGTGGCGAAGATGCCCAACATGCGGCCTGGCAGATGACCGACGATGTTGAGGCAGCAGCTGGGGACCAGAAGGCTGCGTGGCCCCCGCAGTACCAGGTGAGAAGGAGGCTGGACCAGGCGAGGCAGAAGCAGAGGCTGGACCAGGCGAGGCAGACGCAGAGGCTGGACCAGACGAGGCAGACGCAGAGGCTGGACCAGGCGACGTTGAAGCTGAAGCTGGACCAGGCGAGGGTGAAGCTGAAGCTGGACCAGGTGAAGCTGATGAAGCTGATGAGGAGGCTGGACCAGGCGAAGCTGATGAAGCTGATGAGGGGGCTGCTGCGGGCGAGGATGATGAGACTGCAGCTGGCGAGGATGATGAGACTGCAGCTGGCGAGGATGATGAGACTGCAGCTGGCGAGGATGATGAGACTGCAGCTGGCGAGGATGATTAGTCTTGGGGCTGGACGGGCTCCTCGGGCCCTCCAGCTGACGAGGCAAGAAGCTGGCTAGGTTCTCCTGAACCTCCAGCTGACGAGTCTTGGGGCTGGACGGGCTCCTCGGGCCCACCAGCTGACGAGGCAGGAAGCTGGCTAGGTTCTCCTGAACCTCCAGCTGACGAGTCTTGAGGCTGGATGGGCCCCTCGGGCCCTCCAGCTGACGAGGCAGGAAGCTGGCTAGGTTCTCCTGAACCTCCAGCTGACGAGTCTTGAGGCTGGACGGGCTCCTCGGGCCCTCCAGCTGACGAGACAGGAAGCTGGGCGGGCTCCTCGGGCCCTCCAGCTGACGAGGCAGGAAGCTGGACGGGCTCCTCGGGCCCCCCAGCGAAGACAGTCTCAGAACCAGCAGGTGCGGGGACCTCTGGCAGAGACAGAACAGAACCAGCAGGTGCGAAGACCTCTGGCAGAGACGGAACAGAACCAGCAGGTGCGGGGACCTCTGGCAGAGACGGAACAGAACCAGCAGGCGCGGGGACCTCTGGCAGAGACGGAACAGAACCAGCAGGCACACGGGCCTCTGGCAGGGGCAGAACAGGACCAGCAGGTGTGGAGACCTCTGGCAGGGACAGAACAGAACCAACAGGCACACGGGCCTCTGGCAGTGACAGAACAGAGCCAGCAGGCACAGTGGCCCCTGGCAAACACATAGCAGACTTAAGCTGCCCTGAGCATTGACTCTGCTCAGGCAGTGACAGCCGGGTGCAGTCCTCAGCTGGGTTCCTAGCCTCCAGGGGTCCAGAGTGGGCTGAGGGCTGAAACTCAGCCTCTGGGGAGGCCCTGGAGCGCGTCACAGTCTCTGAACTGGCCAGCTTTTTAGGAATGATTACATTATCATTAGGTTTGTCTCTCTGCTTAGAACAAACTGATGAAACACAGTTCCTTTTAGATTGATTTGACTGAGCTTGTTGTACCGGAGTAGCAAGTGACACAGGATGCAGGGCTAGTGGCTGCTGAACAGGAGGCTGAACTGAGGGTGACTGAAACAATGGTTGGGATGACGACGGTGGTGGAATTGGAGACTGAGCTGGAGGCCGGGCGGCTACCTGAGCTTGAGGCCGGGCGGCTACCTGAGCTTCAGGTTGCAGTTCAAAAGAATAAACAGTCCTGGTATTATCAGAGCTGGTGTTAATTGTCTCTGGGATATATGCCACAGTTTTAGCAGACCCTGGGTTAGCTGACATGGGTTTAACAGGTTCAGAAGAAACAGAAGAACAACAGCCCTTTGCTTTCACTGAAGTCTTAAAAATGCCAACCTGGGAGAGATCGGTTACCACGAAGGTAGGTAAGCTTTGCGAATTAGCTCCCACTGACACACCCCGAACAACCCCAGAAGAAAAAGTCTCAAAGTTCAAATTGGAGCTGTTATCCTTTTTACTCACCACAGTCGGCCGCTCTGATATCCTGGGGTCCGACTGTGGCGAGGGGCGTCGACGGCGTGAGTGCCGTCTCCCATTTGAAGGCTGGACCGACGGGCCGGGCAGGACACTCTCCGTCGGGTCAGGGAGTGAAGCATGAATTGCAGGGTGGGTGGTAGCAAGGGGGAGAAGATGAAGCTCGTTCAGAACAAAATTCTGTGTGAGCGGGTGAAGTGAGCTGAGCCTTGGCGGAATTCTCTCCCCTCATAAGAATTCTCTCCCCTCATAAGTTAATTAATTTGTCTACCGAGTAAACAATATCCTCCCGGAGCTTCTCGGGCAGGTTGACTGCTGCTGGGTCCATAGTGGCCGGTTCGTACTGTCACGGCTGCCGGGGCGAGCCGTGTGGAGTTGGAAGAAGGACCCAAGATGCAGGCAGTGGATGAAATGCTGGTGAGGTTTATTAACAAAGGTGTAGTGGCAAACAAGCAGTGGGGCATGACAAATAACTGAAGACACCTAAACTGGGAGAACTAAAAATAACAGACCTGGGAGCATACGACAAAGGGGATGAGAAGCAGAGAGACGCAGACGAGGAACAGGACACTGTGGAACACAGGGTAACGCAGACTGACACGAAGTAACACAGACGAACCGGCAACAGACAGGAGAACACACAAAGCTTAAATACACACACCAGTAATCAGGGGAATGGGCCACAGGAGGGAGACACAGCTGGGAGCAATTAGGCTAACGAGACAGGGGAGAGGTAAAACTGAACACACTGACATGAGACATGAACTTCCAGAATAAAACAGGAAACTAACAGACACAGAGAACCAGACAGGACACTGAACTTGACAGGCAGACTGATGAGCAGACACAATAACACCATGGACAGACAGAGGGAACACAGAGAAGTGGGAGCAGGCAGGCAAAGAACAGAAACCTAACAAATGGCAAAATCACAAAAGAATACACACTCGGAATGAACAAAAGCATAAGGAAACACAAAACACTGAGTCCTCAGACTCAGGACCATGACACTTCGCTCTCACACTGCAGGCCTACTTGTTGTTCCTAGAGTATTTAAAAGTAGAATGGGAGGCAGAGCCTTCAGTTTTCAGGCCCCTCTTCTGTGGAACCAGCTTCCAGCTTGGATTCAGGAGACAGACACTATCTCTACTTTTAAGATTAGGCTTCAAACTTTCCGTTTTGGTAAAGCATATAGTTAGGGCTGGACCAGGTGACCCTGAATCCTCCCTTAGTTGTGCTGCAATAGGTGTAGACTGCTGGGGGATTCCCATGATGCATTGAGTATTTCTTCTTTACTCACTTTGTGTTAGGGCAGGGATAGCTCAGTAGGTAGAGTGGTTGCCCCATGATCGGAAGGTCGGGGGTTCGATTCCCCTTAACAGCTACCCTGAGGTACCCCTGAGCAAGGTACCGTCCCTACACACTGCTCCCCGGGCGCCCAATGGCTGCCCACTGCTTCACTGAGTGAATGGGTTAAATGCAGAGAGCAATTTCCCCACAGGGCACAATAAAGTACACACTTTCTTCTTCTTTCTTCTTAATAGACCTCTCTGCACTGAATCACACTTATCATTAATCTCTGTCTCTCTTCCACAGCATGTCTTTATCCTGTTTTCCTTCTCTCACCCCAACCAGTCACAGCAGATGGCCCCGCCCCTCCCTGAGCCTGGTTCTGCCAGAGGTTTCTTCCTGTTAAAAGGGAGTTTTTCCTTCCCACTGTCACCAAAGTGCTTGCTCATAGGGGTCATATGATCATTGGGTTTTTCTCTCTATGTATGATTGTAGGGTCTACCTTAAAATATAAAGCACCTTAAGGTGATTGCTGCTGTGAGTTTGCAATATACAAATAAAATTAAATTGAACTGACTCAAGTGCAGGAACCCAGAGCAGTGACAGCGAAATGTTTTACATTGTTTATTTTTTAAACTCAAAACTTCAAAGTGTGACAGGGACAAAGGCAACAAAACACAGAACATGACGTTGCAGGCCTAGTTTACAGGCTAGGTAGACATGGATTTAAAAGGGGGAATTGGGCCAGAGATGCAGACTGGACCGTGGCAGTTAAGCAGTCACACTGAGGAGAGAGGACAGTGGAGTTAGCTACGTAGTGAATAGAACAGAACAGAATAGAATAGCTTTTATTGTCAGTGTTACAAGAACAATGAAAGCCTATTTGGCATTTCTCCATGTGTGTGAAGTACACAATAGCTTAAGTATTTACACAATAACAAACAAATTTACATTTACTGAAGAAATATATGTACAAGTTATACATACACCTGCAAATCCTGGGTCTTTTGACCCAGCGTTTTAAGTTTGAGTTTATTTTGTTCATTAGGTTATCTAAGTTCATTTGTTTATTAGATTCCCCTTGTGTTTCCAACCCCTGTTAAGTCTCCCTTGTCTTTCATGTGCTTCATGTCTGTGTTTCTTATGTTGTCATATTTGCGTTTCATTATGTTTCCCATTTTATTTTGAAAGAGGTCCTGTGTTCCTGCATTTTGTTTTACTCTTCCCCTGTGGCATTGTTATGTTCATGTTGTGTCTACTGTGCCTTTCTGCCCCATGTTTCAGGTCCCTATGTTCTGTCTCCCCAGTCTGTTAAGTTTACATGTCTTGAGTCCCGTCAGTGTGTTTCCTGTTTTACTTTCACAGTCTGTCCTATGTTAATGTTTCTAGTTTTGCTTCCCTTGTCTCGTCCTGCCTGATTACTCCCAGCTGTGCTCTCCTCCTGTGGCTCATTCCCCCTCGTTATCCCTCAGTGTATTTAAGCCCCATGTTTCTCTTTGTCAGTGTTGCGTCCTCCCTCATAGCTGTGTGATTTTTCCCTGTGGCTCCTTGTGCTTTAGTTTTCGCAGTTTAGTTTAGTTTTGTATTGTTTTTCGTGTCCCACTCCACGCCAGCAATAAAGCTGTGTTTTTTGAGTTTACTTTTCGTCTCTGTGAGTTTGCATTTGGGTCCTACTCTTGCCTGCACACAGCCGTATTGTGACATCCACATAAACACTTACATATACACATACACATACATGCCATCTGAGGAGCAGGTGCATTGAGAGGTGCAGTGTGATCAGTGATATTGCACATTGAGTGTCTGGGGGGAATGATATTGCACATTGGGTGGGGGGAGGGGGGCTGTTGCAACTATACTAAATAAGGTTATAATAAATACAGTTTAAAGAGGTAGGGATGTTGGTTGCATTGAAGTATAAATAGAAATACGATTTATAAATAAGGTGTAATGTCCATGAGTGTTGGCAGTGCAGTTATCCTCCAATCAGGGTGGAGGTAGGGCATGTTTGACAGCCTGTGGGTAAAAACTGCTGTTGAGTCTGTTTGTCTTCAACCTGATGGAGCGTTTACCAGAGGGAAGGGGGGGGGGGGGGGGGAAAGTGAGTGTCCAGGGTGCGAGGGGTCTTTGATGATGATACTGGCTTTCTGCTGAAGTCTGCCAGTATAGATGTCTCTGAGGGGGGTTGGTGAAGTGCAGATTGCCCGCTCCGCTGCCCTCACCACCCACTGCAGTTTCCTCTCATCCTCCACTGCGCACTTAGGAGCCTGATAGAAAATTCCAGCCGCACACCCTGACTAATTATCATGAAGGTCCTCCAAAGTAGCTGTGATCTGACATTCAGTGACACGTGACCATTGGGATTCATGT
Organism: Diplotaxodon limnothrissa; assembly: GCF_057381915.1. Classification (NCBI taxonomy): domain Eukaryota; kingdom Metazoa; phylum Chordata; class Actinopteri; order Cichliformes; family Cichlidae; genus Diplotaxodon; species Diplotaxodon limnothrissa. Next base: position 1,760,682 of record NC_140611.1, read on the forward strand.
GGTGTCTAGCACCAGGATATTGATAGCAGATCTATCCTGTTCTATTTGCTGAAGTGTGGTGCTTTTCTGAGGAATGTTCCAGCGTAAGACCTTGGGCTCTTTTTGTGTTTCTCAAGGTTTTCCTGGACAGGTAAGGCTTATGAATCGATTAAAATGCCATTTTTGATCCAGTTTAAAACTAAGCAGTTCCATGTTATGCAATCACGACATCCAAAAATGAATGAGGTCAGATGGGAAAAATAGGAGGACGGACATTAGTGTGATGCACAGGAGAAAAAAGGGGCTCGGTCACGAAGCTGTTTGTGCTCAAGAGCCTCACTTGTCTTGGTTTTCTTGTACTTTATATTATTAACATCACATTTTGACTTATTCGCAGAGGGAAAAAATATCAGCGAATGAGTTGCGTCAGAAGGCAAATGTGGGAGGAAGGGTGGTGATACAAAAAAGGGGCTCAGTCACAAAGCTGTTTGTGCTGAACAGCTGTCTTTCTCTAACAATGGAAGAAACTGAACTCTGCTTTCCACAACTCCTCAACTCCTCTTGTGTGCGGCAAAAGCGCCCACAAATTGAGGCTGTGTGTATTTACACCCTGCTATCATCTATCTCTCTGCTTACTGCAGTACTGAACCTACTTGTCATCGTCTCCATCGCCCACTTCAAGTACTGACCTATTTAAATTAGTGACTTTTTTTTAGTGATAAAAAAATCATTTTTGCTTGTGAAGTTTCTTTTTATATGATGCTTTTGTCTTTTCCTCATAGTTCTAATGTTTTAACTGTTATACTAGACATGCTATTACCAATGTAATGCTTTATTTTAATCCAGGCAGCTGCACACCCCAACCAACCTCCTCCTCCTCTCTCTGGCCGTCTCAGATTTCTTCGTGGGCCTCATCATGGCTTTTGAGATTAGCCTCCTAGATGGCTGCTGGTTTCTTGGTGACCACATGTGTGCTCTGTATAGCAGTTTAGATTACATTGCTACTTCTGCTTCAGTAGGAACTATGGTACTCATATCAGCTGACCGCTATGTAGCCATTTGTGACCCTCTGCATTATCCCACCAAAATCACTATAAAAAGAGTCTCAGTCTCTATTTGTACTTGCTGGGCTTGTTCAATTCTGTATAACAGTCTTATCATGAAGGATAATTTCAAGCAGCCAGGGAGGTATAATTCTTGTTCTGGTGATTGTGTAGTTGTCATTGATTACTTTGTGGGAATTTTTGACTTTGTTTTGACCTTTGTCGGCCCTGTGATTGTCATCATAGTTCTGTATCTAAGAGTATTTGCGGTGGCTGTGTCTCAGGCTCGGGCAATGCGCTCTCATATCACTGCTCTCAGACTCCAGGGGTCAGAGACGGTGCATGCTAAGAAATCTGAGCTGAAAGCTGCCAGGACTCTCGGTGTACTTGTTATTGCCTTTCTGATATGTCTTTTCCCATTTTTCTGTTCCTCAATGGTAGGCCAGAATAGTTTCTTTGATATTAGATCTGTACCTTTTGAGCTCTTGCTGTTCTATTTTAACTCTTGTCTGAACCCATTAATCTACACTTTTTGCTACCCCTGGTTTCTGAAATCTATCAAGCTCATTGTGACATTTAAGATATTTAGGCATGGCTCCAGTGAGGCCAGTATACTATAGGAAAAATTGATGTTATCACTGACACGGTGAAAAAAGATCAATTGTGATTAATTTACACTAAGTACAATTCCAGAAGTCTGATAAAATGAATTTGTTTACATTGTTTCCATTATTAATGTACTAGTCCTCTGGTCCACAATGACAAAATTCTGTGTTTTGTCCATAATTTAAATGATTGTAAATCCATCAAAATTAAATTGGAATGCACAAACAATTTCTGAGAATTGTACATGGTACTCTAATTTATCTGCAGCCTACAGATGAGACAAAAAATGTTGGTCTTAGTAAATAAATACATATATGAATAGTCATTCTTATTCTACCAGTGAAATTCACACATGCGAATTGTTGACCTTAATATCAGTTTCCATAACATAAGAACATAAAAAACAAACATTCCCTGGAGCTCAACAGCATCCCTCCATCTCTCACTGTGTTTCCTCGGGGAAATTAAGTCACTTTGTAGTATTTTAAGGTTAAAATGTGGCTTCTACATCAGTCTGTGCTCACTATCAATTTTACACACATATGAACTTGAGTGACAGCTTTTTCTTAATCCATAAGGTTAAATATGTTGTTGGTCCAGGTATATAAACTTCACCGCTATGGGAAGGCTTTCCACAAGGTTTAGGAGTGTGTATATGGGAGTTTTTGACTATTATTACACATCAAACCTTGTCTTTATCAGACTTACCTTTTGTATTGATGCCCATGTTGGTGAGACACAGCAACAATCTAAATGACTGTGGCTAATATGATGTGATGATATGATGCTGGCTATGGATAATAAACAGATACTGACCACTTACTAGACATGCAACTGCAGCATCCTCTAAAATGTGTTAACATCTGTTTTAGCTCTGTTGCCTCAAGGACTGTTTTTTTAATCTTTATAATCTCATACCACAAAACCTACATTCAGTCTGGATTTATTGAGCTTCTGTATTGTAATTTTTAGCTTTCAAAGCTATTTATGTGATACTGTTAATATCTTATCTTGTAAAGACATGATTATACCCCGTAAGCTTATTAAAGTGTACCCTAACAATAAGCCGTGGGTCATCAAAAGCGTCAAATCCTGTTTACGGAAAAAGAGAAAGGCTTTTAAAGAGGGGGCTGTTACTGACTTTCAGACAGCCACCAAAGACCTGAAAGTCGAGATCTTGAAAGCAAAACAGAGCTACAAAAACTGTAATATATGTTTGCACTGATTGCCGATCATGCTTCAACTGAGTCGTCCTTGGTCAGAAGGAATGGTACTCCACAGTGATGTAGTTCAAATAACTTTAATAAGGAGGTGGCAGATGACATCAACAGGATGTACAGCGTTGGTAGGGAGGCGATTGCATTACAGTATTCACATGCAGGTAAAGGGAGTGTGAGTGTGTATATGGGTGTGTGTGGTCATCTGTAAACAGAAAGAACAAACATTTGTATTAACCACTATGGATAGCAGTGTACCCCTTATACAGTACTGTGGGTTTCCGGCGTAATGTTATACTATCTGCCATGACCTCATGGCCACTAGATGGCACCCTAAGACCACAAATGAATTTCTGGCTCGTATTTACATTGGCAAACCAGATTTCTGCAGATTACAACGATTCAGAGAATAAACATAGTAAATAGTTACATCCACCTACAACCACGATGCTTGACAGTAAGTCGTATATGAAATGAAATATGGGCTGAACACAAGGCTGCCTGTAGTAGGCCAAAAAAACGCATCTTAGCGATAGCAGCGGGACTAGCTTCTCACGTAGCAAATTACACAGATAAAGTCAAACGAGCATCACTCTCATCTTACAATACTCACATGGTAAGCACGCACACAGTATTAACTCACACAGGAATGCAAGTAAATACAGTGGGGCAAAAAAGTATTTAGTCAGCCACCGATTGTGCAAGTTCCCCCACTTAAAATGATGACAGAGGTCAGTAATTTGCACCAGAGGTACACGTCAACTGTGAGGGACAGAATGTGAAGAAAAAATCCATGAATTCACATGGTAGGATTTGTAAAGAATTTATTCGTAAATCAGGGTGGCAAATAAGTATTTGGTCAATAACAAAAATACAACTCAATACTTTGTACTTTGTTCGCAGCCGAGTGTGAAGCAGCGGGAATGAGGATCAGCACCTCCAAATCTGAGGCCATGGTTCTCAGCCGGAAAAGGGTGGAGTGCCCACTCCGGGTCGGGGATGAGTTCCTGCCCCAAGTGGAGGAGTTCAAGTATCTCGGAGTCTTGTTCGCGAGTGATGGGAGAAGGGAGCCGGAGATCGACAGACGGATTGGGGCTGCGGCTGCAGTAATGCGGACGCTGCACCGGTCCGTCGTGGTGAAGAGGGAGCTGAGTGTAAAAGCGAAGCTCTCAATTTACCGGTCGATCTACGTCCCTACCCTCACCTATGGCCACGAGCTGTGGGCAGTGACCGAAAGAACGAGATTGCGGATACAAGCGGCGGAAATGAGCTTCCTCCGAAGGGTGGCTGGCCTCTCCCTTAGAGATAGGGTGAGAAGTTCGGCCATCCGGGAGGGGCTCAGAGTAGAGCCGCTGCTGCTCCACATCGAAAGGAGCCAGCTGAGGTGGTTCGGGCATCTGACAAGGATGCCCCCTGGGCGCCTCCTGGGTGAGGTGTTCCAGGCATGTCCCACCGGGAGGAGGCCCCGGGGCAGACCCAGGACACGCTGGAGAGATTATATCTCTCGGCTGGCCTGGGAACGCCTTGGTGTTCCCCCGGATGAGCTGGAGGAGGTGGCTGGGGAGAGGGAGGTCTGGGCCTCTTTGCTTAGGCTGCTGCCCCCGCGACCCGGCTCCGGATAAAGCGGATGAAGATGGATGGATGGAATTGTTAATGTCAGTCAAAGCAAGGTGGAATATCAAAGGATGATGCAACTCTTGCTAAGTTGTCCAATGAAGTTAAGATTATTTAAGTTTTAAGTTTTAAGTTTTTTGTTTGTTTGTTTGTTTGTTTGTTTGTTTGTTTGTTTGTTTGTTTGTTTTTGTGTCTGTGACCCAGCATTTGTGTTGGAATTTTTCAAATTTTGTTAATTCTTGACTGTTTTGGTTTTTTGAGAAATGGTTAATTAGTTCCCTTGAGTGTTGCCTTCCTGTTGCCCAAGTTTTTTCTCTGGTTTTCCTAGTGTCTTCTATGTTCTCTAAGTCACATCTTTATGTGTGTTTAGTTTTCTTTATTTGTAAAGTTCATCTGTTTGAGTCCTTTTTTTTGGTGTCCCCTTTGGAATCCTGACCGATTCTCAGGCTGATGGGTGGCCATAACGATATCCTCTGCCCTTGATGTGGATGATGCAACCATGAGTAATAACTCCCCGAAGCGGCATTAAGGAAAAACAGTGGTAATGTCTCGTTTATCCTCCAGGGGAAGCAGTGTGGAGGAGCATTCATTTACACGCTTGCTACACTATATATTTATACCTTTTAAATTTGTTCAGGAATTGTATAATTATGATACAATCAGCATTTCTATTAAATATTGATATAGATACAGTGGGGCAAAAAAGTATTTAGTCAGCCACCGATTGTGCAAGTTCCCCCCCCCAAAATGATGACAGAGGTCAGTAATTTGCACCAGAGGTACACTTCAACTGTGAGAGACATAGGATTTGTAAAGAATTTATTCGTAAATCAGGGTGGCAAATAAGTATTTGGTCAATAACAAAAATACAACTCAATACTTTGCAACATAACCTTTGTTGGCAATAACAGAGGTCAAACGTTTACTATAGGTCTTTACCAGGTTTGCACACACAGTAGCTGGTATTTTGGCCCATTCCTCCATGCAGATCTTCTCGAGAGCAGTGATGTTTTGGGGCTGTCGCCGAGCAACACGGACTTTCAACTCCCGCCACAGATTTTCTATGGGGTTGAGGTCTGGAGACTGGCTAGGCCACTCCAGGACTTTCAAATGCTTCTTACGGAGCCACTCCTTTGTTGCCCGGGCGGTGTGTCTTGGATCATTGTCATGTTGGAAGACCCAGCCTCGTTTCATCTTCAAAGTTCTCACTGATGGAAGGAGGTTTTGGCTCAAAATCTCACGATACATGGCCCCATTCATTCTGTCCTTAACACGGATCAGTCGTCCTGTCCCCTTGGCAGAAAAACAGCCCCACAGCATGATGTTTCCACCCCCATGCTTCACAGTAGGTATGGTGTTCTTGGGATGCAACTCAGTATTCTTCGTCCTCCAAACACGACGAGTTGAGTTTATACCAAAAAGTTCTACTTTGGTTTCATCTGACCACATGACATTCTCCCAATCCTCTGCTGTATCATCCATGTGCTGTCTGGCAAACTTCAGACGGGCCTGGACATGCACTGGCTTCAGCAGCGGAACACGTCTGGCACTGCGGGATTTGATTCCCTGCCGTTTTAGTGTGTTACTGATGGTGACCTTTGTTACTTTGGTCCCAGCTCTCTGCAGGTCATTCACCAGGTCCCCCCGTGTGGTTCTGGGATCTTTGCTCACCGTTCTCATGATCATTTTGACCCCACGGGATGAGATCTTGCGTGGAGCCCCAGATCGTGGGAGATTATCAGTGGTCTTGTATGTCTTCCATTTTCTGATGATTGCTCCCACAGTTGATTTGTTCACACCAAGGATTTTTTTTTTCTTCACATTCTGTCTCTCACAGTTGAAGTGTACCTCTGGTGCAAATTACTGACCTCTGTCATCATTTTAAGTGGGGGAACTTGCACAATCGGTGGCTGACTAAATACTTTTTTGCCCCACTGTACGTTACTCCTCCGACACACCTCATCTGTGCAGAACTGCTCTGAACACGTTCCCAACCGGAAGTACAGATACCAAGGTGCATCATGGGTAACGTAGTCTAAAACGGTTACAGTAAACACGTGGACTTTTAACAAAAACCTTCTAGAAAGCAAATTTGCTGCAAAAAATTTGGGGTCTGCCTGGACTTGTATGAAAACCACAGCAGGGTTTCAAAATCCCCAGAGCAGCAGTCAGATCATTTTAGATGGCTTTAATTCAGACACAGATTTTGCACTTTGAATATGTTTTATAGTCATTTTAGTTCCTCTGATTTTAGCAAGGATATTTTGGAACTGAAACAGAAACTGAGAGATACTCAGCACTTTATCATTGAACTCATGTCCTTTCATATATTTAATGTGAACAAAAGCCAGGGTCCTGATTACATTAGTGGCTGCCTAATTAAATCTTGTGCTAAAGAACTCAGTCCTATATTTCAGGTTATTTTTTATAAATCCTTGCAAACACAACATGTGCCCTCTCTTTGGAAAGAAGCAGTTGTGGTTCCTGTCCCTAAATCTAGTCGTCCAAAAGTTCTAAGTGACTTCAGGCCTGTTGCCCTCACCTCAGTTGTGATGAAAGTCTTCAGATAATCACCAGAAGTTTGATTATGGAAGAGATTGAACATCAGCTAGATCCAATGCAATTTGCATATAGACCCAATAGAGGAGTGGAGGAGGCGCTTTTGACTCTACTAAATTTGATTTAATAACGCTCTATATTAACAGTTACACACTATATAAAACAACTTTATAGAATTATATTTGTTTGCAGATGTTGGCAGCTATCAGCGAATAGTTATCAGCTATTTTGAAACAAAAAAATACTTTTTTTGTCTCAGTGGAGACGTTGCCGCTTTGTCTCTGGCTCTCGCCCAGCGGACCCCGTTGACCGACTCTCCGCCCCCACCAGCCTCTCCGGCAGACGAACCCATCCCGGGCGCGAGCGCGTCTCAGCCCGCAAGTGCGGCCCAAACTACGCCTGTGGTCGTCGGGCATCAGCCTCCCTCTCACAACTATTTCATGGTGAGTTGGAAAAGTGTGCAGGATTTCTCACACAACTCACTTATTTTTTTCGTGAGCAAATTCACTTGTACCCTGGTGATGGAGATAAGATTTCATTCTTTGTGCAACTGTTACGTGATCGTGCACTACAGTGGCCCCAGGCAGTGCTGCGATACCACCCCGAAATCTCCTACCCCGATTTTCTGTCTAAGTTTAAGAGCGTTTTTGACAAAGGATCCGAGGCTGCTGCCGCCGCTCAACGTCTGTTAAATCTCAAACAAGGTAGACGTAGGATGTCGGATTATTCTGTCGATTTCTGGGTTTTGGCTGAGCAAGCGGGGTGGGGGCAGGAAGTGCTGAAGAGTGCCTTGCTGAATAACATCTGTGACGAATTGAAAGGCGAACTGATAATGCATGACCTGCCTGCCTCTCTTGACTCTCTAATGACTCTGTGCATTAAATTAGACGACCGCCTTCGGGCTCGCAGAGACCTCCGGGGGCGGGCCTTTCAGGAGCCGTGGGCGCTCATGGACCCACCAGCGGGGGAGTGGAGGGCTAAACCCAGTGCTGCCCACAGTGGCGAGCTAAGCGAAGAAGGCGAGCAGCCCATGCAGCTGGGTCGCTCACGGCTAACACCCGCGGAACGTCAGCGTCGCATGGTGTCTGGTGAGTGCCTGTATTGCGGCCGTAAAGGCCACTTCATTGCCACCTGTCCATCTCGACCAAAAGGGGGCGCCCACCCGTAGTTAAGGGAGTACTGGTGGGCGACCTGTCTAGTAAAAGCTCCCTTCCGCGCTTAATGTTACCAGCCAAGTTAACAGTCCGCACAAAGACCCATTCTGTGATGGCGTTAATTGACTCCGGCACGGAACAGAACTTTATCGATTCAGCCCTCGCGGAAGAATTAGGAGTGGGTTCTGACCATCTACCTCATCGTTTACATGTCACCGCCTTATCTGGACAGCGGCTGCCCGATATAACCCATGTCTCAGAGCCCGTGTCACTCACGCTCTCCGGCAACCACACCGAGGTTCTAAGCCTATTCGTGTTTAAAGCTCCTCAAACACCGCTTGTTTTAGGTCATCCCTGGTTGCGACAGCATAACCCTCATATCGACTGGACATCTGAATGCGTGGTGGGCTGGGGAGTGGATTGTCACATGAATTGCCTCCGGGCTGCTACTCCGCCCTCCGCGTCTCCTCCAAATAACCTGTCTGAGCCTCCGGATCTCACCTCTGTTCCACCCGTGTATCACGACTTGGCTGAAGTTTTTCGTAAAGATCGTGCACAATCGTTACCACCTCATCGGCCGTATGACTGCGCCATTGATCTTCTTCCAGGCGCCACACTTCCCACCTGTCGCCTTTATAGTCTCTCCCAACCTGAGAGAGCATCTATGGAGAAATACATCACGGACTCACTGGCAGCAGGCGTAATCCGGCCGTCCTCTTCCCCTGTGGCAACCGGCTTCTTCTTTGTAGAAAAGAAGGACAAGTCCCTCCGGCCTTGCATTGATTACCGCGGCCTTAATAACATTACGGTTAAGAACAAATACCCCCTACCGCTCCTTTCCTCGGCTTTTGAACTTCTGCACCAGACAACGATCTTCAGTAAATTAGACCTCCGCAATGCCTACCATCTAGTTCGGATCAGAGAAGGCGACGAGTGGAAAACAGCTTTCAACACCCATCTGGGGCAGTTTGAGTACCTGGTGATGCCCTTTGGGCTGACTAACGCCCCAGCAGTTTTCCAGGCCCTCGTAAACGACGTCCTCCGGGACTTTATCAATCGGTGCGCGTTTGTCTACTTGGATGATATCCTTATCTTCTCTAAAACAGTGGCGGAGCACGAGACATACGTCAGGCAGATCCTACAGCGTTTACTAGAAAACAGACTGTTTGTGAAAAGCGAAAAATGTGACTTTCATGTGGACTCCGTGGCCTTCCTCGGATACATAATAGAGCGGGGTGATCTAAAACCAGACCCAGCGAAAGTCCAAACAGTGCTTACCTGGCCCGAACCCCCAAACCGTCGACAGCTCCAGCGCTTTTTAGGCTTTGCCAACTTCTACCGCCGCTTCATTCGAGATTTCAGTAAACTCGCTCTGCCTTTAACCAGACTCACTTCTCCTAAAGTGTCTTTTCAGTGGGACCAATCTGCGCAGGAGGCCTTCCTACATCTCAAAGAACGGTTTGCTACAGCACCTATCCTCTGCCAACCCGACCTCGACCACCAGTTCGTCGTTGAGGTGGACGCGTCAGCTTCCGGGGTCGGCGCGGTGTTGTCCCAACGGAAGGAGGGTAAGCTCCACCCGTGCGCCTTTTTCTCTCACCGTCTCTCCCCAGCAGAGCGTAATTATGATGTTGGAGACCGGGAACTTCTGGCTATCAAGTTAGCACTGGAGGAATGGAGACATTGGCTAGAGGGAGCCATTCAACCATTCATCGTGTGGACAGACCACAGAAACCTGGAGTATCTCCGAGCCGCAAAGCGACTCAATCCTGGTGTGTGGTATCCACAAATCAAACGACCTGGAGTGAACATCTGCCATGGATCGAGTACGCCCACAATTGCCTGACTTCCTCGGCCACTGGAGTTTCACCTTTCGAGGCGTCATTAGGATTCCAGCCTCCGCTCTTTCCAGCCATTGAGGGTGACCTCTCTGTGCCATCCGTCCAACACCACCTGCGTAGATGTCGCCGGGTGTGGAGAGCCACCCGAGCTGCCCTCCTCCGGACAAAGGCACGTAACAAACAGCTCGCGGACCGCCATCGGACACCGGCTCCTGAGTATGCGGTCGGACAAAAGGTATGGCTGTCCACCCGCTATGTGCCTCTCCGGGCGGAGTCTAAGAAACTGTCTCCGGCTTTTATTGGGCCATTCGAAATCGATGCGCTTGTGAACCCTGTGTCTGTTCAGTTGAACCTTCCACGCAACATGCGTGTCCACGACGTTTTCCATGTCTCCCAGATTAAGCCCGTGCTCTCCAGTCCTTTGTGCCCTCCTTCCGGGCCCCCGCCTCCCGCCCGGATCGTTGATGGGCTGCCGGTGTTTGGCGTCTCCCGCCTTATGGACTCCCGGGGGCGGGGGGTCCAGTATTTGGTCGATTGGGAGGGCTACGGGCCGGAGGAGCACTCCTGGGTGCCTCGCTCGGCTGTTTTGTGTGGGCGCCTGCTCCGTGACTTCCATCGCCGGCACCCTGGTAAGCCCGGTGGGTCGCCGGGAGGCTCCCATTGAGGGGGGGGGTACTGTCAGGGTCCCTGTGCCTACCCGGTCGGCTCAGTATGGCTGTGTGTGTGTGTGTGTGACTATCGGCGTCTTTCCCGTTCGTGTGTGGACCCCCGGAGCCCGGCTTTCCCCTCACTTTTGTAAATAATCACCTGGTGTATCGTAATAAAGACTCTTGTGCTTTCAAGACCTAGAGCCTGCGCGTGAGTCCGTTCAGTCGCGGTGTGACATTTTGCAAGACTTCTTTTCATCAATTTTTCTTCTGCTTTTAATGCAATACAGCCCCATATTTTAATTAAAATACTTTTAGAACAGTTTGAAATCAAGAAAAACCTGGTGGGCTGGATTCTAGATTAAATGGGGTTCTGTCTGACCCAGTGTTCTCCTCCACAGGTTCTCCTCAAGGGTGTGTCTTATTACCCTTATTATTCATTCTTTATCCAGTCTTTAAGTGATGACGTGATAAATCCTGCTTCCGGGCCCAAAGTAGTCAGCATAGGCTGTTGTATGTGTTTTTAACATGTTTTAATGCTTTGTATCTTGTTCTATTTAATTTCAACAAGCCCCTAAAAACAGTCAGTGATCACTGTCGGCTTCTCTTGGTTTTCATTACCTCTAATCATTTTAAAGCTCAGTTTTTAAACCCCTACAGCCCATTCAGCAGTATATTAATGACTAACCTCATATGGTGGATGGATTTTCTCGGTTGTTCTCCTGACTGACGTTTGGTCCATTTACAGCATCCTGCCATGAGATTCCATTTGCCCCTATCCATTGAAAACTCTCACATTAACTTTTATTGAGTGGAAAAAAGTCCTCCACCAGCCTGTCCAAAAATTCACATCCCAGGGCTTTTTTCTGGCATCCCAGACGTTCAGGCTGTCGACAGACTTCGGTGTGTCCTGCCTCTCCTCAGTGAGCGGTGATATTTTTGGATCCGGCTCGAAGGACCAAATTGATGTTAGGTCTAAACTCACAGACCTTGCTGTCTCAGAGACCTGTCACTGTGAACCAAGCAAGACACTCAGAGCTCGATCAGTTTTACTTGCCGGCAAGGGAAGTTGGGCCGGGGTCTCAAAGTTGTAAGGCCTTGATGAAATGCAGTCATACATTCAGTTAACCACGTGACAGTTAAGGCGAGCATACCTGAGCAAGCAAGAGTGTGTGTGTGATTTCCTGACACCATTTATGGCGTGATCCTTCAACAACATCTCAAGTCACTCCATTTTAGGGCATGACCTTTTAACAAACCAACATGTACAAAAGCAGAAGTGAGCAGTCCTGCTAAACTTATTAAAACAGGAACTTGTGGTTTCTTGTGTGCAATGGAAAAATTACAGCAACGAGACTGCTCATTACATGCAAAGGCTACATCCTAATATGAAAAATTATTTTTATCAGTGCACATACAAGCAATAGCCATGTGACTTTGCACAAATTACAGTTTTCAAAGAATCAACTCTGACAGAAACATCAGGACTCTTCGTAGTGTGACAGGTGAGACCTGAGTCTGGGAACCGGCCCTGGTATATAGGGCTGGGTTTTCCCCTTTCATATGCACAGGTGCAGGTAATTAGTTGATCTTTTGTGTGAATCTGGAGCTGTGTGAATGCCTGGTCTAAGCCGTACGATTTGGCCTTTTAACTTTTCTAACACAGCTTAATGTGGATGGCATAGCCTTCTATTGGAGATGTAGGTCACAGAAAACGTTCTGCTCAAGTTTTGGTAAAGTTTTCTTTGCAAGCTCCCTTGACGTCAATGTTTAAAGTTATTTTTACCCCTTTAGGAAAAAAGACTGTTTCATGCCTGTAGGGAAACTTGTAGTGGACTCTGCCCACTCTTGCCAATACTTATTAAAATGTGACCCTAACCTAGAGACAGATGGCCAAGCTGCTACTTTGCTGGGGTGGATTTCTGACTGCTGGGCTGAGGTCCTTATACGCCTATGGCCATTGTACCGTATTTTCACAACCATAAGACGCACCGTACTAAAAGGCGCAGTCTCAGTTATGTGTGCCATTACTGTATTTGACACACACATAAGGCGCACCTGATTATAGGGCGCATACAAGTATGCGTGTTTAAAACTAAAGCGGGAGCAAAACTGAGTTTGGTACTCACATTTTTATTACCGGTAATCGTCATCATCATCAGCATACAAGTGTGCGTATTTAAAAATGAAGCGGGAGCAAAACTGAGTTAGGTACTCACATTTTTATGCAGACGTGTTAGCCCAAGCATCTACAATCCATTCGCAAATTGTGGCGTAACTCGCCCGGCGCTGCCTTCCACTCTTAGTGAAACTGTGGTCTCCATCGGTCATCCATCGCTCCCACGCCGCTCGCAGCCTTACTTTGAACGGCCGGTTCACACCGATGTCCTTTGTCAGGCCTCCCGGAATGACAGTAAGCTCACAGTTCATTTGTTTCACTTGTTTTTTCACATCGGCTGTGAGATGGGCACGCATAGAGTCACAGATCAACAGCGATGGTGATGCGTGGAAAAAACCACCTGGTCTCCTTACATACACCTCCCTCAGCCAGTCTTTCATCATTTCCTCATCCATCCAGCCCTTTTCATTTGCCTTAATGATGATTCCTGCTGGAAACTTCTCTTTAGGCAAAGTCTTTCTCTTAAAAATCACCATAGGCGGCAGTTTCTGTCCATTAGCATGGCAGCCAAGCACAACAGTAAAAGAAGACTTTTCGTGCCCCGTTGTGCGTATCGCTACCGTGCTGGTCCCCTTCTTCTCCACAGTGTGACTCACCGGGATGTCGAAAGTGAGCGGCACCTCGTCCATGTTAGTGATGTGGCTGGGCTGGATGTGTTTGTTGGCGATGTGTTTGCTGCAGTAGGAGCGGAAGATGGCCAGCTTTTCATTATAATCCGCTGGAAGTTGCTGCGCTACCGTAGTCCTGGTCCGGATGGAAAAATGGCAGCGTTTCATGAAACGAAAGCACCAAGACGGACCTCCTCGGAAATGTTCAATTTTCATTTCTTCTGCTAGCGAAACTGCTTTTAGTCGAATGGTGACCGTCGAAACGCTTCTCCCACTCGTTCTTTGCTCGATGATCCACTGCTCGAGTCTTTCCTCCAACTCAAGCCACCTCGCCTTATGTCCGCGGAAACTCATCTGCGTCTTCTTGACCTGTCGGAGCTTGTTTTCCAGCTTCCTCCACTTGCGAACCATCGATTCATTAATCTTAAATTCTCTCGCGGCTGCTCGAATTCCATGTTCCTCCGCGTAGCTGATGGCCTTCAGTTTAAACTGTGCTTCGTAAGCGTGTCTCTTTGCCATTTTCAGGGTTGTTAAAACAACGATGTTCCGCATAATGCACATACCTGTCCTTTTATACAGGTATGTGCAATTGTCCCAGTATATACAATCAACGCCCACACTTCACCCTTTAGCGTTCTCATGGTGTTCTCTACTACGTCCTCCTTACAACACACAGGGCGCACTGCACTACAGGGCGCGCCGCACTTTTTAAAGAAAATCTAAGGCTTTTATGTGCGCCTTATAGTTGCGAAAATACGGTAATTTGTTTTAAAACTGGTTTAACTTGACAGCAAAGAGCTGAGGACTGTTCTTATTTTTGTGGTTGCTTATTTTGTTTATTTATTGCTATTTTATTGTATTAGAAAGCACCAATTAATGCATTGATCGTGTTTTAGAGTGATTTAATCACTTCTTATCATTGCAGACAGTGAACGCGCTGCATGGAAATTTAGATTTTTCTCATTGCTTTTTGCATGTACCGTGGTGAGCTTGAGTGGTGATGGGCATTGAACGCACAGTGATCTACACTTGAATCTAAACGAGCAAAAATATACACAAGAAAATTGTCCAATTTGACACATGGTGTTGGGCATTAACATAGTCCCTGCAGTGCTTATCCTGTCTTCTTCATACTATCATAAAATTTTCTAGTTTTTAATGTATCTAATAAAGTAGATCTTTGTTTATTGTTTATTAAATTGTAAATTGTTTGATTGGTGCTACTGTATAGAAAGATTTTGTATTAGCATTAAGCCTTGTGAACTGACTGTATGACTGGCTCAGTTCCTATTACAACAGCACCTCCCACAGGTCACACTAGAGTATAACAGTTTTAGTCAGGGAGGGGACCAGAGTAATGTCTCGGAACTAAAGAAATACCAAGTGGAAATGGACACAGGCAAAAGGAGAGCATGCAAACTCTCTCAGAGGACCTGTATTTAAGTGTCATTGAAGAGATACGAACCAGTAACACTGTTGCTGTGAAGCAGCGTGCCAGGGTTCCTGGGTGTTCACCCACTGTTTTCAGTTGTTTCATGTTCCTCAAAAGAGGAGGGACTTTAATCATCAAGTAAGAAAGAATCTTAGAAGAGGGACAAAGTTATAACATTTGAGTTTGTTAGAAAGGTGTCAGGGGCTCATAAGCACTTCTAACTGATGATGGCAGAAACTGAACTCTGCTTTCCAAATCTCAACTCCTCCTGCAGTAGAGTAAAGCATTCTCCCTCAGACTCAGTGCTTATTTATGTAATTCTAACCATCATTTCTCTTCTTACTGTGGCTCTAAACCTGCTGGTCATCATCTCCATCTCCCACTTCAAGTAGATACTTAATACATTTATAAGTCTAGCAGTTGTACAGGAGAAAATGACTGACATAAAATAAGTTAAACAGAACAACTTTTTGACAATGTTTTGATGTGGATGATCGGCTGGAATAATTGATGCTACAAATCTCTTCTATCTCTTATCTCTCCAGGCAGCTCCACACTCCTACAAACCACCTCCTCCTCTCCCTGGCAGTCTCTGATTTCTTTGTGGGTCTCAATATGTGCTTTCAAAGTATGCTCATAGATGGTTGTTGGTATCTTGGTGACCTCATGTGTGTCTTGTATTATGTTTTCGACATAGTTGTTACTTCTGCCTCAGTAGGAACCATGGTGCTCATTTCAGTTGACCGTTATGTGGCCATTTGTGATCCTCTTCATTATCCCACCAAAGTCACTCCAAAAAGAGTTCAGACCTGTGTCTTAATGTGTTGGATTTGCTCGCTCCTAGTAGTCGGTGTGCTCTTGAAGGATAACCTGGATAAACCAGGTAGATTTAATTCCTGCTTTGGAGAGTGTGTTATTTATGTTGACTTTGCAATACAAGTTACCGATCTTATTTTGACAATCCTCCTTCCCATTACTGTCATCGTAATTTTGTATGTAAGAGTATTTGCCGTGGCCGTGTTTCAGATTCGGGCCATGCAACCTCATGTTGCAGCTGTCACACAGAGGGGGAAAGTAAATCCAAAAAAATCTGAACTGAAAGCAGCTAGGACTCTTGGCATTGTTATTGTTGCATTTCTGATATGCCTATTCCCATATTACAGTGTAATACTCTCAGGCCAGGACACACTGCTTGATATTTCATCCGTTACCTTTTTTTTATGTTTGTTTTATTTTAATTCCTGTCTCAACCCTATCATCTATGCCTTTTTCTACCCATGGTTTAGAAAATCTGTTAAACTTATTGTTACATTTCAAATAGTCAAGTCTGGCTCCAGTGATGCCAGCATGCTGTGACTGAAATAAGCCCTTCAAGTCAAGCCAAATAAATAAAATAATATTTCCATATTTCAAATTGCAAATATATATTATATTATATATAAACTGCAAAAGAAAAGAAGAAGATTACTTCTTCTTTTCTATTGTTGGCAGCCAGTTAGCCTGTGGCCTCAAATACATCAAAATATTTGTTTTGGTTCCTTATAGCCTCTAAAATCTTAAAATTGCAAAATAAGTTAAAAGCAAAAGCAAGTGCCCCAGATCCAATTATAGATAGATAGATAGATAGATAGATAGATAGATAGATAGATAGATAGATAGATAGATAGATAAAATCTACAGAAAAATAATTACATCAATTATATATTGCATATACTTATTGGAGGTACTTGAGCAGCTTGACAACATTTTAAAATTTTACGCGGCGCAGTACTTTTTTGTTGCAGGTACTATTGTATAATATCAGAATGCCATGATGTCAGTTTCTGCTGTATATCCAGCCTCTCTCAGTATTTAATCTCTTATAATCTTTGATTAATCATCCCGGGTCCTGTGGGAGCCATACGATGTTTCTTTCTGTACTATATTCTTGATATCAATATTTGTGAATCCATTGTAATGCACTTGCAATTATTTGTGACATGCTCTGAAAGTCTTCTCTAAATAAATAAAATTGCTGCATTGTTCTTGAAAGAAAAAAAATAGCATAGGTTTATAAGGAAACACAACGGGCTACCGCGATATCTTTATTTACATAATAATTGTGATAGTGAGCAATAGAATGCATACTGTCATCAAGTGTTGACATATTCAACTAATTTATTTGTTTGTATGATATGGATTTGACTATTTAGAGATAAAAATGATTGGTTATTATAAATATATTATGCTTATGTAAGGCTCTAGACTAACTTTTTGCCACGGTTACACTGGTGCGCCTTTTTTTTTTAGGCGCACCAGCACAAAATTTAGGCACACCCAAATTTTCAACCACAACGCTCAACACCGCAGTTTTACATGTGCACTTTTTGGGGGGAAAATTGCGGTCTATATAGACAATATTCATTTGTAAACAATTAATTAACAAACTTGTCAACAAAGTTATTTATTTGGAGCACATTTCTACAAAAAAGATAAGTTACTGTAAAAGTGCTTGTGCTTAAAGTGCTTTGGCACTCTTTGGCAACATTGTAGACAATGTTAAACTTAATCATCACATTGGCCTCCTTCGCTGAAAGGCAGTGGCGAGAGGGTACTCTTGGGCAGTGGATTTATCACAGCATATAATGTGTTTTCTGGATACACTGTGATTTTTCAGTGTTCAGAGACTGATGGCTCCGTGTCAGAGCACTGTCTACGGATCAGGCCTTAACAAAAATTGTATCAATAGTTCTTTTCATCTTTTCTTTTTACCCACAGCTGCATCCACTCTGTCGGGCCTAGCTGCTCACTAGGGCTGGGTATCATCACTGATTTCTATAATCCATTCGATTCCAATTCACAAGGTTCCAATTCGATTCAATTTTGCCTGAGATAGTCAGAAATTTATATTTCTGATCATTTATCAGTACTGATACTATGAGACTTTATCATAGGTGTAACATCACAACAGATGCCTTTGTGTCAAAGTAACTGAGAATAAAACACAGAAAAACATGAAGGCGCTTTTCCTGGCCTGGCTTTTTAAAGCAGATAACCTTAAAAATATTCTGCAATTTTGCATAATCTTAAAAAGTTTAAATTTCTTCAGTATTGAACAGCAGAAATTAGGCTTTCTTGTCCAAGGACATTTAAGTAAGAAAAAAAATCACAGTGGCCGACAGCGCTGTAAACAACGGTAGACTGGTGGGTAATAATGAGTGAATGAATAATGCAGAAAACAGAGATTTGAGATGGGAAACTGTTCTTGAAGTACACACAGTGAGCTGTGCATGAAGTTTGATTTTTATCGTGGTGGAAGCAAAACAGCAAACGTCAGAGGGAATTAATGACCGCGGTCAAGTGAGCCGTCATTTGTGAGCCATGGTCAAGCAAGCCGCTTCTTATCCACCGCATGAATTTTCTTGCGCTTCTACACCAATATTTACGGTAGCGCCTTTTCTCGTTATTTCCCGATCGAAAGCCTAGACCCACGCACACGTGCGCGCATGCGAACAATCACACACGCACACGCCCACACAAATTGCAATGGGATAGCCCAATACAGCCATCGGGACAGTCTGGTTGCATATTGAAAAATTCATTAAAAATCATTCTTGATAGTTGATGTCCAGATTTCAACACAATCCTCCTCTGGAACACCTACTGTACCTCTGGGCCAGGTTTCATCCAGATCTACTGTAATATTCTTCAAAAATTAAAGAACATTTATAATCAATTCAATACAGTATAATTATGTCATTTTCAAAATTTCATTTAAAATCATCCTTAATAGTTGAGGCCCAACTTTCAACACATTCCCCCTCTGGAACACCTACTGTACCTCTGGGCCACGTTTCATGCAGATCTACTGTAATATTCCTCAGAAATTAAAGGGCATTTATATTCAATGCAATACAGTCAATACACTTTAATTATGTCAATTTAAAAACAAACATTAAAAATCTTCCTTAATAGTTGAGGCCCATCTTCCAAAAGAGACTTACTCTTGGACACCTACTGTACCTCTGTGCCAAGTTTCATCCAGATTTACTGTAATATTCCTCAGAAATTAAAGGACATTTATATTCAATGCAATACAGTCAATACACTTTTATTGTATTTTTTGTATTTTCAAAAAAATCATTAAAAATCTTCCTTAATAGTTGACACCTACTGTACCTCTGGACCAGGTTTCATCCAGATCTACTGTAATATTTCTCAGAAATTAAAGGAAACATGTATTCAATGCAATACAGTCAACACAATAGAATTGTGTCAATTTCAAAAATTCATTAAAAATCTTCCTCAATAGTTGATGTCCAACTTTCAACACATTCTTCCTCTGGGACTCCTACTGTACCTCTGGACTAAGTTTCATCCAGATCTACTGTAATATTCCTCAGAAATTAAAGGAAACTTGTATTTAATGGCATATTTAATTAATGTATTTTATCGCGCCTGGCCCTCCTATATGTACTATGAGTCTTACCCAGTAGATAATGTACAGTTCAGATGGAGCTGACGGGACTTGCTCAGTCCTACATACCTCAAAACTTTCCAGGTGTCTTCCCTGCTAACACTGATAAAATAAGCAAACCTGAGAAGCACTGCAGGTCAAATCCTATCAGTCCCACGTGTTAACAGTAGCTCCCCTATTGAACTCTCTAATCCTAAGTGAAAACAAAACACAAATTATTGTTTTTGATAGTCACATTCCCCTGAACCAGCTAACTGATACACTGGGGTCCTATGTAGGCCATCTCTCTTATACCGTTAGAAATCTTGGAGTGGTCCTGGATAGCTCCCTCAAGCAAGTCTCCACAGTTGTGAAAATGAGTTTTTACCAGCTATGCCAAATTTCCAAGGCAAAGCCCTATATTCCACATAAAGACCTTAAAAAGCTTATCCTCACTTTCATTACTACTAATAATAATGGATTGCATTTATATAGCGCTTTACAAGTCACATTCACACACTGGTGGAGGCAGCTACAGTTGTAGCCACAGCTGCCCTGGGGCAGACTGACAGAAGCGACGCTGCCATATTGCGCCATCACTGTAGTAGGGTAGGGTAAAGTGTCTTGCCCAAGGACACAATTAGTTCAAATTGCCGCAGCACGTCTCTTAACTGGCTCCAGAAGGCATAATCACTTCACCCCTGCCCTAGCCAATCTACACTGGCTCCCCATCAAATACTGTATCATTTTTAAAATCCTTTTGTATACTTTTAAAATTTTAAATAACTTGGTGCTATTAAATCCCATTCTTTGTATTCTTCAACGGCCAAGAGAGACACGGCTCAAAGTGGTCTAACTCAAAAGATCTTTAATTTTACATTCCGGAAAATGGAGACTTAGCTCACCCAGTGTAAATTCACTCAGTAGAAAAAAAGGCGGCTAGCGTCCGTCCCAGTGCGTTAAAGCAAGAGACTTTTGCTAAGAACTCAGGTTGATGTTTAGCGTCCCGTAAGAACATCTCAGTGCGTTAAAGCAGGAGACGTTTGTTACGGATTAATAGAATCGGTGTTTCATCCGCGGCGGTGTGTGATCCGTCTTAGTTATTAGGAAAAAAGTGGCGGTGTTGTGAACCGTGCCCGTGCGTTAAAGCAGGAAACGTGTGTTACTATTAGTTAGAAAACGGGGTTTAAGGCCTTGTCGCCAGCTGAGGGCCGTGGGTGTGTTGAGAGTTTGGCAACTCAACCCATCTTCGGACGCGTTGTTGGGACCTGT
Source organism: Diplotaxodon limnothrissa (assembly GCF_057381915.1). Classification (NCBI taxonomy): domain Eukaryota; kingdom Metazoa; phylum Chordata; class Actinopteri; order Cichliformes; family Cichlidae; genus Diplotaxodon; species Diplotaxodon limnothrissa. The sequence continues at coordinate 1,781,268 of NC_140611.1, forward strand.
GGGACAGGAGCCAGGTTGGTAACCTGGGCACCGGGGGCGCCCTAAATAACTAAAGCTAGGTGTTGGATCGTAGTCGTGGTTGGTAACCTGCATGAGAGTGGGGGCAAGTTGCTTCGTAGAGTACGACTGCTTGGCTCGTCCCACTGACTGCAGTGTGTGTAGATTGCGTGTGTGTGTGAAAGCGCCGTTAGAGTCTGTGTCTCGTCTGAAGTACGGGAGTCAATTAAAGTAACAAAAAGAATTTGTGTCTAAAAGTGTGTGTTTGTGGTGTGTAGAAATCGCGGCAGGAGGCCGTGTCACGAGTTGTTGCAAACTGTGAAGTCAATTGGGGGGTTGAATTTGGTTTTATATTTTTTAGGGGAAGAGAAACCGCGGTATCGAGTCCGTGGCACAGTTTGAATAATTTGAGATTACCGAAAAGCACCACTGAACGACACAGGAAATCATTCCTGCCTGTGGCCATCTCCCTGTACAACGCATCCACTTAACACACTGTTTGCTGCTACAGCTACACATGTTTCTTTTCCAAATATTTATTTATAAGTGACTTATGTATGTATGTATGTATGTATATATATGTATATATTGTACTATTCTTAGTTAGCGTATTGTCTGTCTTGTCTTAATGTTGGTTTAAAATGGAGCACTGTAACAAAAAATAATTTCCCCCAGGGATCAATAAAGTATTCTGATTCTGATTCTGATAATTTGTGAGGTGCACCTGCTCTGTGTGCCGCTTAGGGAGTTGTCCGGAATAAGCAGAGGAGGAAGTGTCCTGCAGTGAGTTGCGAACTGGACTGCGAGAAGTAGGTGTGTGAGTGCCAGCCTTAAGGGGTGGGCTCATAGGTGAAACGAAGGAGGAGTAATAAGGAGGAGCTCGGAGGGTCCCGACGAAAACAAACGACGACATCTGGTGGTAAGTAACGGAATTCCAGGTGGGTTAAAAATAATGGCTGAACAAGAGGAGATTATTAGAGAAGGAGTGAGGAGTCCAACAGAGGGAGAAATGCAATGGAAAACTGTTGATAAGCAAAAAGCGAAATTAGGGGAAGCATTGAAGATCACCATGACCGGACATCTGACAGGTAAGAATGATAAAATACTGGAAATGGGGAAGGAAATAATGAGTGTATGTGATCAAGCTGGAATAAAAGGTGATATGCAATGTTCTCTCGCAAAGGTTTTATTGGAAGCGGCCAAGGCATCCGAGGAGAAGGAGGAGAAACTCAGGAGAGAGTTGGATGGAGCACATACTTTGGAGAAGAGGGGAGTTAGGAAACAAATAAAAGAGGAGGAGGAGAAACGAGCCAGGCTGGCTGTATGGGGAATCAGCTACCAAGGACTGGAGCACTGGATGAGGGAACCTGTGGAAGAGGAAGGTAAGTTGAGACCTGGTGGTCTTTCACACCCTCACCCCACAGCCCCTCCTTTTTCAGCACGTCCTCCACCATATTGTGGTAATTATCCAACATTGAGTATTGAGGATGGCAGGATGGAGAATGAAGAGGGAACGGTGCTGCGCCTAACTGGAGGGCAGGCGGAGTGTGACTATGAGGACCAGCACCGCCCTAAGCCGCAGCAACAAAACATAGCAATAGGACCTACAAAGACAGCGCTACCTGCTGGTCATACTCAGACCAACTTGGAACAAAAAGATGGTGAGGACGAGGAAGGAGAGGAAGAACAGTCTGGTGCAGCCGGAGCAACAGCTAGGACTCCTCTGGAATTATTACCCGAAGAGGTAGAGAAACTGGTGGACATGGTGAGTAAACGGTTCGATGAAGAACAATTTTGGGAAAAATTTAAGAAGCAAAAGGTAAAAGCTAAAGGGAGTGGAGTCTTAGGTCCAGATGTGAGGAAGAAGGTGCATCTTAAGGTGCAAATACCTAAGGTAAGAGGTGTTGACTCCTGGGATGGTTGGATACAGGGCACTCTGGAAGAGGATATAGATGAGTGTAGTGTGATTCAGAGTGCAGGAGGGGATGAAGATGACTCAAGAGGATGGCCCGCATTTGGATCTCGAAGACAGAAAGAGGAGATGGAGGAGCAATGGCTTCGCAGTGGAGGAGAGCTTGGAGGTCATCCGATGTGGAGAAGAAGTCAAATGAAAGCGGCAGAAAAACCCCAGGGGGAAGTCCTGCGACACCCCAGTTCTGCATTAGGAATGCTCCTAGTGGTTGCAGCAGGAGGTGAGAGAAGATATAAACCATATGGGGTAGGGGATGTTACATCCCTGGCGCAGATGCTCCCACCCATCATTGATGGAGGCGCGGGCTGGCTGAGACAACTTGATAAAGTGACATCAGGCACACAGCTCGCCTTGGGGGATTTTCGAGCCATAGATCGATCAATCAATCAATCAATCAATCAATCAAAGCTTTATCTGTCACAAGCAGGTTGCCCTGCAGTGAAATGGGACCCCCCCCCGACCTTACACACATAACACAGACATCACATGGGGTTACAAGTCGGAGATCGGTAGCGTTACAGAAAAACACTGAAATGTACACAACAACGGGAAGGTACAAGAGGAAAAAAAGAGACCTCCACTCATGCTGTGCTTCCATGGTAGGACAGCACGAGAACAGGAAACAAAAAAAAAAAAAAAAAACTCCTCTGCACAAAAAAGCAAATGAATGTCCACAGCACAACATTGTGAAAGACATGACAAGCCACAGGGTTGGGAAGGGGATGAGGAGTAATCCCAGGCAACACAGCAGCCATCCTGCAACGGCGCCATCTCCAGCGCGGGCCCGGACCCGCCTCGTGTTCCCAGTGGGCAACAAGCATCGAAGCCGTTGGAAAGGGAGGGGGGATGAGTGAGTGCTTATCAGTGTAAGTGTATGTGTGTTAGGTATTTTAGTACCATGGTAGCATTTACTGGATATTGTTTTATAGTGACATTATGCAGGAAAACTCTGTTACTCAATAAGGCCCATCTACTAGTTGTTTTTCTCTTTCTCTGTGACCCAAGAATTAAGGTGTAAGACTCACAAGCTGGTACCAGAAGGTCGAAAACACCACAGAGATGAGACCACTTCCTTACTCCCATCCTCCCTTCCTTATCTCTTAGAAGGAGGCTCGTTAAAGGCCAGGTGGTTTGTTTCAGAATTCACTAATGAAAGAACTCTGTATTCTGTGTATTTTGCTGGGATGATCATAAATTGTAGCTGAGCTGATAAACTACACACAGGATACTTCTTTGCTCACAAGGCAGGAAGACGTTTCCTTATTTGGTCTGTACTGGTTTGAACTGAGAACTTGCTGACACACGAACCTTTTTTTCCTCTATATAAACTGCTGTGTATCAAATAAACCTTTGAGTCGATTGGGAAGGCAACCTAAAGCAGTCTCTGTTTTCTTGTTCTCCCAAGCTGCTCCCGAGCTCGTACTAACACGCTGAATGGCATACCTGAGTGTTACTTTAAATAATTAGGAATCTTAGAAGGAAAGGACAAAACTCTGCTTATCGCTCACGCCACGGAGGAAACCCGGGACGGCAATTTCCTTCATATGTGTGTGCGTGTCCAGAGTTCAGCTGAGACAGTGTCCTTCGCCCTATCAGGCTAAGTAAACAGTCCTCCAGCCAACCCAGGTGGGCTTGCATGGGATGGGAAGAATAGTCATCACACAGTCGTTATCAAATTCTCTTTTAGGTTTTAGAGAACGACAGTGAGAGACTGTTCCAGGGAAAGTAATGCACATGAGACAAGACAAGGACACAGAGGCTAAGCAGGGAAGATAAGGGAAAGGAGGAGAGGAGAAAAAGTGCGACCGCCTTCGCTGAGAGCCAAACGAGAAAAAAAAAAAAAGCTGGCCGGTGTATGACAGTTACTGCACTGGAGCAGCTGTCACCACTAGACCAGACTCTACACCCTTTTTTAGAGTGCGGGAGCAGATTGGGAATGCTGTGCGCCAACAATATCCAACCCCGAATGTGTCTGCCATTATTAAGTTAGAGTGGAACCTTGATCAAAATTCTAGAGATTATGTAGAACAGATGAAAGAGAAGTGGTTGCAGAACACGGGTTATAACCCTTCCACACGTGGCCTTCATCAGGTTTGGTTTAGACAGGCAGTGCTAGAGGGAGTACCAGAACAGGTAAGAGAAAAATTTTTAGATGACCCTGATTTAGAAGGGGCAGACGCACATCGCTGGGAGAGACACTTGGTGCATCATTTGGATAAATATAAGCAAATCAAGGATAAAAAGAAAGGGGAGTTGGAGGAGCTTCAAGAACAATTGCTTAAACTTAACTTGGGAGAAGCGAAACACAAGGTAAGTGAAAAGAAAAAAGAGAATAAATTAACACCCAAGGTGATGGTAGCTCAAGACTGCCCTCCTGAGCCAAAAATACTTGAATTTAACCCAAATATTTATCCAATGAATCCCTGGACACATTATGATGGTTTGCAGAGCGCACCCATGGCCAGTTGGGGAGGTAATGTGTGGGCCGGTAGAGGAAGGGCAAGAGGTCGTGGTGGCTCGGTGGGTGTGAGAGGCACCCTGGGGTATGGAAGGGGTGCGCCTGGAGCGGGTCATGGGCCTAGAGGTGTATGCTCCACCCATTGACCCATACCACGTGACACTCTTTTATGATCGCGAAAATACTGAGTGGTATGAAGACCTGTTCCATGAATTCCTGGAGGGGAAAGCATGGCAGGTCTCTACCAGGGATATTTATGTTGGACCGCAGGGGGTAGCAGCCCTGGTCCACTTGGCGGAGGAACAAAAGAGCTGGTTAAAGGTGGGGGGTTTGGAGCCTTCCACGTCTCAATGGAACACGCCCATTTTGCCAGTGGAAAAGCATGGCACAGGTAAATACCGTACGGCTCATGATTTGCGGGCTATTAGTGCAATTTTGAAAACTAAAATTGTGCTGGTTCCTAATCCATTTACTGCGTTGACTAATCTCTCCCCAGAGCAGCGTTGGTTTACATGCATTGACCTGGCAAATGCCTTCTTTTGTTTACCTTTGCACCACTCTCTGCGTGATGTGTTTTCTTTCTCTTACAGGGGTCAACAGTTAAGGTATACTCGGTTGCCACAGGGATTTGCTCTGTCACTGGGGATTTTTAACCAAGTGTTGAAGCAGATGTTGGAACCGTGTGTGATGCCGGCTAGCTGCACTCTGGTTCAAATATGGACAACCTCCTGATTGCCGCTCCCACGGCAGACGCTTGCTTTCAGGCCACCATGACCGTGCTCAGGAGACTGGCGGAGGCGGGCTTTAAAGTGAGTAAAGAAAAATTACAGTTGGTGAGACCACAGGTGACTTTTTTAGGGAGAGAGGTGAAACAGCATATGGTGGGGATGGTGGCTGCTCATAGAAGTGCCATTCTCCCCGGAGACTGTGAAAGAGATGCTTTCTTTTTTAGGTCTCACAGCCGGCAGTACATTCCAGACTATGTGGGCCGCACTAAGCCTTTGCGTGATTTGGTGAAGCAGCATGGAATGAGAGACCTGACTGCTAAGTCTAACTGGACTACTGACGCTGAACAATGCTTCATTTCTTTGAAACAGGACCTTTCTCATGCAGTAGATTTAGCTGTGCCAGATTACAACAGGGACTTCTTGGATGTTTCTGAAACAAAAGGGGTGGTGAATGGCGTTTTGTTTCCGAAAAAAGGGGGAGGCAGACAGGTTTTAATGTACATCAGTGTATGTTTAGACAACATGGAGAAAAGGCACCCTACATGCACTCAGCATGTAGCTGGAGTGGCAAAGGCCATCCAGAAAGTAGCACATATAGTCAGAGGACACTCACTGAGAGTTTTAACAACACACAGTGTGGTGGCTTATGTTAACACTCAGGCCTTCACCATGACCCCACTTAGACAACAGAGGCTCAGCAAAGTGCTGGAGGCTCCAAATTTGACTTTCACACATGAAGGGATAAACATGGCAGACCAAATGGGGTCAGGGGAACCGCACGACTGTGCCCAGGCGGTCTGGAGAGAAGAGAAAACCAGACCAGATCTCAAAGCGGAAGCCATGGAAGGAGCAGAGGATCTCTTCACAGATGGCTGCTGCTTTAGAGAAGGAGGGGCTCAAGGCAGGCTATGCAGTGGTAAGTAAGAGAGGGGAGCAGCTGGAGGTGATCAAAGCAGTAAAGTTGGAAGGGCAGCAGTCAGCGCAGAGAGCAGAGGTGGTTGCACTGATTGAAGCTCTCAAGGAAAAAAGATAAACATTTACACTGATTCAGCCTATGCCTTTGGAGCTGCACATGTGGAGCTGAGTCAGTGGAAGAGAGCTGGATTTCTCACTACCAATCAACAACCAATCAAACATGAGAAGGAGATGAAGGCCCTGGAAGAAGCGCTGGAAGGACCCCTGGAGGTAGCAATAATAAAGTGCAAGGGGCACGATGATTCAGCCACTTGGGTTGCTCGAGGTAATCGAGCAACGGATGAAGCAGCCAAAAAGGTGGTTGGCTACACGGGGATCAGACAAATGGTAAGTGTGGGAATGGATTGGGAAGAAAATCCAGGGCTGGAACGCGAAGAGATCATAAAAGAACAAGAGAAGGCCTCTCCAGAAGAAAAGTCACTCTGGAAGGAGAGAGGAGCCATAAAGGTAAGCAACATTTGGAGGGGGCCAGATGGAAGACCAGTGTTGACTGCAGATTTGGCAGAGAAAAAGATCAGAGAAGCTCATGGCCTTGGGCATGTGGGTGTGGCCCAGATGGAGAGGAATCTCTGTCATTGGTGGCACCCATTCCTGAAGGACATGTTGAGGGAATATGTGCGAACCTGCCTTATCTGTGGCCATCACAATCCTAAACCTACAGTGAAACCAGAGATGGTCAGTTTCCCCTGACACAGAGGCCGGGCCAGGAAATAGTGATTGACTACACAGACATGGTGACACCAGTGAGGGGTTTTAGATACCTGCTGGTATGTGTGGATAGTTTGACAGGGTGGCCAGAGGCATGGCCAGCCCGGAGAGAAGACAGCACCACAGTCATTAAGTGTTTGGTAAATCATTATATTCCCTGGCATGGATTCCCAGAGAGAATTAGATCAGATAATGGGACACATTTTAAGAATAAACATTTGCAGGAAGTGGAATCCATGTTAGGGTTGCAACACAGGTTCGAGACAGTTTATTATCCACAGTCTCAAGGTAAGGTTGAGCGAATGAATCAAAACTAAACTAAAATGGATTGGGTTGATGCGTTACCAATAGCACTCATGAGCATTAGATGCTCAGTAAATCAGTCCACCGGGTTTACTCCTTATGAGTTGTTCACTGGGAGACAATTTCCTGGCCCCACTGCAGGGGTGCCAGCTTTAAGACAAGAAATGCCTACATTTGAACATTTAAAGCAATTTAAAACACTGAAAGCTCTTGTCTTAAGTTTTACATCACAGGTGACTGCAGGCCAAGGACAGGAGCAGACGGTGCCAGAGGCAAAGTGGGTGTGGCTGAAGGTCTACAAACGAAAGTGGAATGAGCCCAGGTGGACAGGTCCATTCGAGGTGGAGACCAGGACCTCACATGCGGTCCGACTGAAAGGGTAACGCGAAACCTGGTACCACTGGAGCCAGTGTGCTGTGGCGGAAGAGCCTAAGAGGTCGGAAAGGCTCTCTGCAAAGGAAAAGAGGGGGAACTCGGCTGAGACCCCCACATGGATCCCAGCCCAGGGACAGAATAAATCCCTGATCCATGCAACGACTGAAGGGTAGTCCACCCCGGAAGTTGAAGAAAGAAGAGCAACAGAGAATCACCTGACTCAGAAGATAAAGTTTTTTTTTTAAAAAAACAACAACAACAAACAAAACAAAACAAACAAAGAACAAGTGAAATTACATTGGACAGAAAAGGGATGAGAGAAATAACCAAAATGGGGTTATGGGGAAATTGGAGAGCAATGGTAGTGTTAGGAGTGATAACTGTCGTAATTGTAACTCGAATTTTTCTTGAAAGTGAATTGCCCAGAGACAGATCTGAGTCCACTCCGGGGATACCACCTTCACAGGCCACGGCGGAGCGAACCAAACGCAGCAAAACAGGTAAATCTGATGAGTGTTTGGATTACTATGGCGGTATAGAGCTGGACTACGTTAAAGGGTCCACTACTTCGTATGCATTCGATCTTTGTGCTGTCATTAAATGTAAAGGCTTAAATAGTTCATGGCGGAGATATGATGTTTGGGTAGGTTACAATCCAATGGTAGATATAGAGTGTAATAATCAGAAGCTTGGCTACCCCTAACACACTTATTGGAAGGGCCCTTGTGATTACTGGTCTACCATAGTGGAGTATTCTGGCATGTGGCGCCCCTACAAGGACACCACGTGGCAGAAGCTTGGGTTTCAGCGGGACTTCTCAACTGGGCAGAACCCGTTGACTCTCTCACTGAATCGTTGGTATGACACTGTGTGGCCTGCCCGATCTGTGGTGTATTTATTTATAGGAGCAGATGTCTCAGGGAAGGATCCATATGGTCTGGTTAAAATTAATTTTAAAGATTCTGCACCTGATGTGGCTGAAATAATTGTCTCAACATCTCCCTCACCATTGTCACTTTCTGAATCGGGCCCACAAATACTTGAAGTAGATTATACAAGACTCAAACCTAAACAGCTCATTTCAATGGCCACTGGCTATCATGACAGCAATCTGTGGCTAGACTGGCTCATCCAAAATGCTAGAGAACAAAATGTTTGAGATTGTGTGGGGTGCGCAGCTGCTCGCCCACATCTTTTCACAGAACCAGCTCCCCTATATCCAGAAGACCAGTGGGGATTTGAGTGCATGCTCAGACTCACGAGAGAAGCGGTTTCTGAAGGTAATTGTACTACGTTAGCTAGTTTGTTTCCACCAATAGGTAATGACACTGTACTTGGTGCTTTCACACCAAGAAAAGCCAACTATACGTGTTTTAACTTTACTGTGTCTTTCCCTGACAGACATGAGCATGAGGCCGGGGAGATTAACGCCGATTGGTGCACTGTGACGTACCTGGCCAGAGGAAAGCTATCAAGAGACACTGGCACCGAAATAGGCCTGTGGGCACGTGCTGGTTTGTATTATTATTGTGGTGGGTACAGATTATATGTTAGAATTCCTAGTGGGACTTCTGGTCTCTGTGCTATGGTACGTTTAGGTGCACCTCTCGTTTTAGTAGGTGAAAAGGGGGTGCGGCTGGGTAAGCCCGGCACCGCTCAATTGACAGCCAGACGGAGACGCCATGTGTTGGCCAAGCGGTCACCAGGATCGTTTGACCTTACATTAAGATCACCAACATATATAGATGCCATTGGAGTCCCTAGGGGTGTGCCTAATGAATTTAAGTTAGCTGACCAAATTGCTGGAGGATTTGAAAATCTTCCCATAATTTCTGCATTTTTTCCAGTAACTCCAAATAAGAATGTGGATCGTATTAATTATGTGCACTATAATGTCCTGAGATTGGCGAACCTGACCAGGGACGCGGTTGAAGGGCTTGCTGAGCAGTTGGGTCCAACATCTTTAATGGCAGTACAAAATCGGATGGCATTAGATACAGTGGGGCAAAAAAGTATTTAGTCAGAAATCAGAAATCAGAAATCAGAAAGGGGTTTATTGCCAAATGTTGAGCAGGTTTAAAACATTAGGAAATTGCTGCAGTCATTCAGTCAGCCACCGATTGTGCAAGTTCCCCCACCTAAAATGATGACAGAGGTCAGTAATTTGCACCAGAGGTACACGTCAACTGTGAGAGACAGAATGTGAAAAAAAAAATCCATGAATTCACATGGTAGGATTTGTAAAGGATTTATTCGTAAATCACGGTGGAAAATAAGTATTTGGTCAATAACAAAAATACAACTCAATACTTTGTAACATAACCTTTGTTGGCAATAACAGAGGTCAAACGTTTACTATAGGTCTTTACCAGGTTTGCACACACAGTAGCTGGTATTTTGGCCCATTCCTCCATGCAGATCGTCTCGAGAGCAGTGATGTTTTGGGGCTGTCGCCGAGCAACACGGACTTTCAACTCCCGCCACAGATTTTCTATGGGGTTGAGGTCTGGAGACTGGCTAGGCCACTCCAGGACTTTCAAATGCTTCTTACGGAGCCACTCCTTTGTTGCCCGGGCGGTGTGTTTTGGATCATTGTCATGTTGGAAGACCCAGCCTCGTTTCATCTTCAAAGTTCTCACTGATGGAAGGAGGTTTTGGCTCAAAATCTCACGATACATGGCCCCATTCATTCTGTCCTTAACACGGATCAGTCGTCCTGTCCCCTTGGCAGAAAAACAGCCCCATAGCATGATGTTTCCACCCCCATGCTTCACAGTAGGTATGGTGTTCTTGGGATGCAACTCGGTATTCTTCGTCCTCCAAACACGACGAGTTGAGTTTATACCAAAAAGTTCTACTTTGGTTTCATCTGACCACATGACATTCTCCCAATCCTCTGCTGTATCATCCATGTGCTCTCTGGCAAACTTCAGACGGGCCTGGACATGCACTGGCTTCAGCAGCGGAACACGTCTGGCACTGCGGGATTTGATTCCCTGCCGTTTTAGTGTGTTACTGATGGTGACCTTTGTTACTTTGGTCCCAGCTCTCTGCAGGTCATTCACCAGATCCCCCCGTGTGGTTCTGGGATCTTTGCTCACCGTTCTCATGATCATTTTGACCCCACGGGATGAGATCTTGCGTGGAGCCCCAGATCGTGGGAGATTATCAGTGGTCTTGTATGCCTTCCATTTTCTGATGATTGCTCCCACAGTTGATTTTTTCACACCAAGCTGCTTGCCAATTGTAGATTCACTCTTCCCAGTCTGGTGCAGGTCTACAATCCTGTTCCTGGTGTCCTTCGAAAGCTCTTTGGTCTTGGCCATGGCGGAGTTTGGAGTCTGACTGTTTGAGGCTGTGGACAGGTGTCTTTTATACAGATGATGAGTTCAAACAGGTGCCATTCATACAGGTAACGAGTGGGGGACAGAAAAGCGTCTTACAGAAGACGTTACAGGTCTGTGAGAGCCAGAGATTTTCCATGTTTGACGTGACCAAATACTTATTTTCCACCCTAATTTACGAATAAATTCTTTACAAATCCTACCATGTGAATTCATGGATTTTTTTTCACATTCTGTCTCTCACAGTTGACGTGTACCTCTGGTGCAAATTACTGACCTCTGTCATCATTTTAAGTGGGGGAACTTGCACAATCGGTGGCTGACTAAATACTTTTTTGCCTTACTGTATGTTGTTGGGAGAAAAAGGGGGCGTTTGCACGATGTTTGAGGATATGTTTTGTACTTTTATTCCAAATAATACAGCTCCCGATGGCTCTGTGACCCGAGCGCTGGAAGGTCTGAGAACGTTGTCCATCACAATGTATGAGCATTCGGGATTAGATGACCCGCTGGAAGCGTGGATGACCTCTATCTTTGGGCAATGGAAAGGTTTCATTATGTCAATTATGGTTTCTTTGTCTGTTTTTAGAATAGAATAGAATAGAATAGAATTCAACTTTATTGTCATTGCACATGCACAGGTACAGGGCAACGAAATGCAGTTTGCATCCATCCAGAAGTGCTTTAGTGATATAGATATATTACAATATATATTAGCAATAGTATAGATATGTAAGTATATTACAGAAATGGGTCTATTGTGGTATGTTATAATGTACACGGTATGAAGTATGTTGTGAATATTCTATAACTAAGTACGTACAGGCTGTAGTGAGTACAAGCTATGTGCAGGCTATGAACAGGATATAAATATGAAAAACTATACAGAATATGAAATAAATAACTTTACAGAAATCTGAGATATACAGCTATACAGAAATGGGAACTATGCAAGTTGTAAACAGTTGTAGGATTAAAGATTATTGAATGTACAGAATGATTATTTACACAGAGCTATACAGTAGTGCAGTTAAGATAAGTGAGGGTGTAGATAGTTTCTACAGAGGCTATATAAAGTGCTAGTGGTTGTGAGTGGTGGTTCAGTCCATGTTATTATTGTGTGTTTGAGGGTACAGTTGTCCATTGTGGGGGTGTGTATGTTCAGTCCATGAGTTTAACGTGGGTCAGATGTCAGGAGGCAGAGTTCAGGAGTCTGACAGCTGTGGGGAAGAAGCTGTTCCGGTACCTGGTGGTCTTAGTCCGGAGGCTCCTGTGGCGCCTCCCAGAGGGCAGGAGGGTGAAGAGTCCATGTGATGGGTGACTGGGGTCTTTGATGATTTTCCCAGCCCTTTTCAGACACCGCTTCCTGTAGATGTCTTTTATGGCAGGAAGTGGTGCTCCGGCGATGCACTGGGCAGTTTACACGACCCTCTGCAACGCCTTCCGGTCCGAGGCAGAGCAGTTCCCGTACCAGACTGTTATACAGTTGGTCAGGATGCTCTCGATGGTGCAACGATAGAAGTTCACCAGGATGTCTGAGGACAGGTGGTTCTTCCTCAGAGTCCTCAAGAAGAAGAGGCGCTGGTGAGCCTTCTTGACCAGCTTGGAGCAGTTGGTCGTCCAGGTGAGATCCTCGGAGATGTGGACTCCCAGGAACTTGAAGCTGCTCACACGCTCCACAGCCATCCCCTTAATGTGGATGGGTGGATGTGGGTCAGCATTCCTCCTGTAGTCCACGATGAGCTCCTTGGTCTTCTCGGTGTTAAGCAGCAGGTTGTTTGTGTCGCACCACTCAGCCAGACGATCCACCTCCTCCCTGTAGGCGGCCTCATCGTTGTCACTGATGAGGCCAATCACCGTGGTGTCATCTGCAAACTTAATGATGGTGTTGGAACCATCAGCAGGTCTGCAGTCGTGGGTGAAGAGGGAGTAGAGGAAAGGGCTCATCACACAGCCTTGTGGTACACCGGTGTTCATTGTGATGGTAGATGAGCAGTGGTTATCCAGCCGGACATGTTGGGGGCGGTTGGTCAGGAAGTCCAGTAACCATTTGCAGATGAGGGAACTGATGCCCAGGTCTGTCAGTTTCCTGATGAGTTGTGAGGGGTGGATTGTATTGAACGCTGAACTGAAGTCTATAAACAGCATTCTGGCGTAGGTGTTGTTGTTGTCCAGGTGTGAGAGGACAGAGTGCAGTGCGATGGAGACAGCATCCTCTGTGCTCCTGTTCTGGCGGTATGCGAATTGGTGGGGGTCCAGGGTGGGGGGGAGACAGGATTTGAAGTGTGCTAGGACCAGCTGCTCTAAGCACTTAGTGATGATGGGGGTGAGTGCTACTGGGCGGTAGTCATTGAGGCAAGATGGGTTGGAGTTTTTGGGTATCGGGACGATGGAGGTGGATTTGAAGCAGGCCGGTACCACAGCGTGGGCCAAGGACTGATTGAATATGTCTGTCAGCACTCCTGCAAGCTCCCCAGAACACGCTCTGAGAACACGCCCGGGGATGCCATCGGGACCTGCAGCCTTGTGGACATTGATCCTGCTCAGCACCGCTCCTACATCGGTGGGGGAGAGAGTCAGAGGTTGGTGGTCTGGCGTCATGTCTGCTTTGGTTGTGGTTGTGGGGTTCCCTCGCTCAAAACGAGCATAAAAGTTGTTGAGCTCGTTGAGGAAGGAGACATCAGAGGATGCGGGGGAGGGTTTGGTGGTCCTGTAGTCTGTAATGGTCTGGAGTCCTTGCCACATGCGTCGGGGGTTGGAGTTGGAGAAGTGTTCTTCTACCTTCTTTTTGTAATGGTGTTTGGCTTTTTTGATGCCCTTCTTTAGATTAGCCCTGGCTGTGCTGTAGGCGTGTGCATCTCCTGACCTAAAGGCGGTGTTGCGGGCCTTCAGGAGGAGACGAACATCCCGGTTCATCCAAGGCTTCTGGTTGGGGTACATGGTGATCCGTTTCTGGGTGGTGACACTGTCTGTGGTTTCGGAGATGTAATCCAGTACAGATGAGGCGTACTGGTCCAGGTCTGTGTGGGTGAACATATTCCAGTCTGTGTTTTTAAATCTGTCCTGGAGCACTGCGTCTGTCCCCTCTGGCCACACTTTAATTGTCCTCACAGCAGGTTTCACACGTTGGATGAGTGGTGAATACCTAGGTGTGAGGAACAGGGAGAGATGGTCCGATTGTCCAATGTGGGGGAGGGGTGTGGCTTTGTAGGCTCCAGCCAGGTTGGAATACACATGGTCTAAAGTCTTGTCTCCTCTGGTGTGGCAGGAGACATGTTGGTGGAATCTGGGGAGGACTGTCTTTAAGTTGGTGTGGTTGAAGTCGCCAGCAACAATAAAAGCAGCCTCGGGGTGTTTATTCTGGTGTTTGTTAATGGCTGCAGAAAGTTCTTTCATGGCCAACCTAGCATTAGCGTCGGGGGGGATATACACGGCAGTGAGTATGATAGAAGTGAGTTCTCTGGGGAGATAATAAGGTCTGCATTTGACCATTAAAAACTCCGCATTAGGTGAGCAGTGACTCTCAGTAGTAGTGGAGTTCATGCACCAAGCATTGTTAATATAAATGCACAAACCTCCACCTCTGGTCTTGCCGGAGTCATCTGCTAGCCTGTCGGCTTGGTGTGTGTGGCGTCCTGCTAACTCGATAGCATTGTCCGGGCAGCTGTTGTTCAACCATGTTTCGGTGAAAAACATGACATTTGAGTCCATAATCCGTCTGTTGTTAGTGATGGAGAGCCGTATCTCATCCATTTTGTTTGCCAGAGAACGGACATTGGCGAGGAAAATACTGGGTAAAGGCAGCCGGTGTGGTGTTAGCTTTAGCTTAGCCCGTAGCCCTCCGCGCCTACCTCGCCTTTGTTTACGATCTCGGCGCCGTCTGCGTGCACTTCCGCCCGGCCGGGGAGAGTGGGCAGCCTCCGGTGTTCTGGAGATCTCTGGGATGAGTCGGAGATCGGCGATAAAACTGTTGGAGTTGTGAGTCCAGATGTCCAGAAGCTCTTGTCTGCTGTAGGTCAGCAACGCACAGCAATTCTGGACGAATAATCCGGTTAAAAGTAGATAAAAAACCGCTAAATAGCAGATTCTGGAGAGACACTGAGCCTCGCGTTGTTCACGCGCCGCCATCTTGGATGCAGTATTATTGCAGTATTAGTGACATGTGGGTGTTGTTGTGTGCCTTGTATCAGAGCTTTGCTTGTAAGACTCATCAATCGTGCTGTGGGAGAATCTGATACAAAGGCCGACACCATGATGCCACTTTTGGGAAATGGGGAGTCACAGTATGAAAACATTATGGTGAGGGATTTAGTTTAGTTTTATCTGCCTTAGGGCAGATAAAAAAGGGGGACTTGTAGAAATGTTTAGCTGATTTAGAGTTTAGAAATGTGTTAACATAGAATCTAGAATTATTGTAGAGACACTGACACTGCCCTCAATGTAATAAAGGCCTGATTGTGTCATGAACTTAGGAGTAGAGTATAGGAGACCCTCCCCAATTGAACTGTGAAAGTAAAACAGAGAGGAGTTAATGCTGAGTGGAAATTCCCCAGAGAATGTTTGGGTGGGGGTCTCAACATTTGACCTGGATAACTGTGGTCTGGAAGGGAGATGGGTTTTTTATGACCTCTAGGGAGTCACCTACACCCACAGTGTTTTAACTGTCACGCACACACATCCACACGCACACTCACTCATGTGCGCTCTCATAGGCATTCATGTGCTCGTGCACATAGACACAGACAGAGTTTGCAGCACACTGTGGGGGGGTTTTATGATAGGGTCGCCCCTACAAAACTGTGTTTCACAGACAAAGGAGTGAAGATTTTGCAAAGGGGCACCGGCCTGGCAAGTCTTCCCTTCTAGAAGATTGTTACAGTATTTTTATCTTTTATGAATATATGCCTTCAGCGAAATAAATATGAGTGTATTATGTTTAAATTTCCCTTATGCTTGTAGCAGTCAGAGGAACGTGCAAAACTTAATTATCATGAGAGCACACTCCCTGACTGCCGGCACATATATAGCAGTTGTTTTTCTGTCAGTTTCTTTAAGCATATTCTAGTTATCAGCACATAGCAACTAGAGATGGACCGATCCGATATTACGTATCGGTATCGGTCCGATACTGACCTAAATTACTGGATCGGATATCGGAGAAAAATAAAAAATGTAATCCGATCCATTAAATATCACGAAAGCACCTCACAAAACTTGCAACACGCCGTAACTCACCTCAGAACGTTAGCACGTCGGAGCAGTAGGCATCACGTGATAGAGCGGCTGTGGCATGCGGGACCTGTCGGTGGTCTGGATAGCATTTGGAGCTTCGCTAGCAACCTGGCATTTCATCTCCGACAAAGTTATCCCGAGAGAAGTAAAGCAAGTGTGTAAGTCCATCTCTGAATGTTTGTAAAGCATTCCTGCGTTAAGCTTAACAAGCGACTGCCTCTTCTTGCTGCTACTTCAATCATGAAACTGCTTAATGATCAGCTGATCGGCTTTTCTGTTGCGAGTCCGTCTCTCTTGTTTGTTTTTGGCCCACTTTGCACCAGAAAGAGGAAACCAGCGGCTGAACAACAGCAGCACGTTTAAGCTTGATCAGCTGTTGTTAAAATTTATTTAATATTACTTTCTACACCAGGATCTTTTTCTACAGCTGACGGCTGTAACTGTGCAGGGGCGGATCTAGCAAAGTTTAGCCAGGGGGGCCGATAGGGCATTAACAGGGAAAAGGGGGCACAAAGACATACTTTTCTTTCTTATTCTCATTTAAAATGTCTGGCTGTTATTAAATAATTATCTGAATCTTACACCCAAAGTTTTAATTTGATGTAAAATGAATAGAAGTCCATTACTGTATATAGTGACTATTAAGTCTAATATATATACCCTAGTAAGCTATAGTACTTTTTCCTTTGGGAAGGTACCATCTGTGCAGTCTGCAATTTTGTTGAAGAAAGATGTTGAATCTATTTAATATTTCTTGAAAAATAATTGATTTCTGAGCTTTTTTTTTCACACTGCATCAAATTAAGATTGATTACGTCGATTAAGCATCATGAGGTGGCGCGTGAGGGGGGGTTCCCTATTTTTTATTTATTTATTTTTGTTGTTGCTGGGAGTTGGAACCCTATTAGTTAGGTTGCTTAATATTTATGCTAAGTACTCTTTAAAATACCAGAATAGGGAGGATGGTGTAGGTTTAAGTTTATTAGATTGATCAGTATTGCTGAACTATGAAATATTTTTTTTTTGCATACAGGTATAACAGAATAGCTTTAGTGTAGTTGTTGTTTTAAACTTGAGTATGAACTTATACAAAATGCAGCAAGATATTTAAAAAAACAGTTTTGTTGATTTAAAAAACACTATATCGGATTCATATCGGTATCGGCAGATATCCAAATTTATGATATCGGTATCGGTATCGGACATAAAAAAGTGGTATCGTGCCATCTCTAATAGCAACAGAAGGTTTGCCATAGATAGCGTACAAAGCATTAACCACAATGAGTTGTGAAAACCAGCTGTTATTGTTAGATTAAGTTCCAGGAACTGCATGTTCTCCACTCACGAGTGAAGGGCGTGCAGCTAAGTTCCTGTTTTATCTGTGTTTCACCATGTACAATGAGTATAAATAAAGATGTAAGATCTGTGTGGGACGTGAGTCTCTCTGAGTTCACCCGTGCACGTTAACTGTCAAAGTGTCTGAGTGTCATTTCTTCACCTGAGTGTTTGATAATTGTTTATTCCCTGACAAAGATGCATGCTTAAATGAGGATAAATGAAGATGCGTAAAGATGAGTAAAAGATGAGTAAAGATGAATAAAGTTTTGTGAAAATGACTACTGAGTCCGGTGCCATCTCTGGATGCTCGAGGAATAAAAAGAACCGGGGTAAAACTGATTTCTTAACAGTTTTGGTGCCGTGAAACCCGGGATTCGCTCGAGGCACAGAGAGGATGAATTGGCAGAGCTGAGATCGTGAAACGAGGCGAACAGAGAGCTAGCTCACATGATTAAAAGGTAAGCACGACCTGTTTATTTTCGAACTGTGCATATTGTTTAAAGCCTAAATTATCTGTTCGCTAAGTTGAACGTATCCCAGTGTAAATTCACTCAGTAGAAAAAAAGGCGGCTAGCGTCCGTCTCAGTGCGTTAAAGCAAGAGACTTTTGTAAGAACTCCAAGTTGATGTTTAGCGTACTGTGAGCGACTAAAGCAAGAGACTTTTGCTAAGAACTCAGGTTGATGTTTAGCGCCTCGTAAGAACATCTCGGTGCGTTAAAGCAGGAGACGTTTGTTACGGATTAATAGAATCGGTGTTTCATCCGCGGCGGTGTGTGATCCGTCTTAGTTATTAGGAAAAAAGTGGCGGTGTTGTGAACCGTCCCCGTGCATTAAAGCAGGAAACGTGTGTTACTATTAGTTAGAAAGCGGGGTTTAAGGCCTTGTCGCCGGCTGAGGGCCGTGTGTGCTCCGAGTTTGGCAACTCCACCCTTGGTCGGACGCGTCCTTGGGATTTGCCAGGTTGGTAACCTGGGCACTGAGGGCGCCCTAAATAACTAAAGCTAGGTGTTGGATCCTAGTCGCGGTTGATAACATGCATGAGAGTGGGGGCAAGTTCGTTCGTAGTGAGAGTACGACTGCTTGGCTCAGCCCACTGACTGCAGTGTGTAGATTGCGTGTGTGTGTGAAAGCGCCGTTAGAGTCGGCGTCTAGTCGGAAGTACGGGAGTCAATTAAAGTAACAAAAAGAATTCGTGTCTAAAAGTGTGTGTTTGTGGTGTGCAGAAATCGCGGCAGAAGGCCGTGTCACGAGTCGTTGGAAGCTGTGAAGTCAATTGGGGGGTTGAATTTGGTTTTATATTTTTTAGGGGAAGAGAAACCGCGGTATCGAGTCCGTGGTGCAGTTTGAATAATTTGTGAGGTGCACAAGAGCGGACGGCACCCGCTCTGTGTGCCGCTTAGGGCGTTGTCCGGAATAAGCAGAAGTGTCTCGCAGAAAGTTTGAATGGGACTGCGAGAAGCATGAAGTGTGTGTGAGCCAGCCTCGAGGGGGCGGGTTCACAGGTGGAACGAATGAAGAGTAAAATGTGCGTGTGTGTGAGAGAAAGAAAAGGTGGGGGCGAGTGACCAGCCGGTGAGTGTGTGTGCATTCCTTGATGGCTGTAGCTCAGGTGGCAGAGCAGGTCAGCCACTAATCAGAAGGTCGGTGGTTCGATCCCAGGCTGCCTCCTGGCTGCCTGCAAAATATCCTTGGGCAAGATACTAACCCCATGTTTGCCTACTGGTGGTGGTCAGAGGGCCCGGTGGCGCCTGTGTCTGGCAGCCTCGCCTCTGTCAGTGCGCCCCAGGGCAGCTGTGGCTACAATGTAGCTGCCATCACCAGTGTGTGAATGGGTGGATGACTGAATGTAGTGTAAAGCGCTTTGGGGTCCTTAGAGACTAGAAAAGCGCTACACAAAAGCAGGCCATTTACCATTTACAAAGAGTAAATAATGAATAATGAAAGTCTCTCAGTCTGTCGTTTACAGGTGGGGAACGGACCTGGATCAATTCTCCACGGGCAGCAGTCGGAAGAAAATTATAGGTTGAAATCATTAGAAAAAATAGAAACACCCAGCCAGAATTTTTGGCTGAATTGTTTTGCAGCTTCCCGTCCTCATCCTGAACAAGCAAGCTCCAAGGAAGCTAATCTCTCCCTGAAGACGCCGAGTGCAGTTTCAGAAGCACGAGCAGGAACATCAACAGTGGACAGAAGTCCAAGAGACAATACCAGAGTTCTGAGCAGAGAGGTCCAGCAGCGCTGTGGGCAAACGGCATCAGAAAGAGAAGAACCACCATCTAGATTGGATGGATGGAGATGCGTTTCCAGCAAGCTGCAAAGTGTGAAGGACTTTTGAGAAGACTGTCTGAGTTTGACATTTGCCATGTTTGGAGTGAGATGGCAATGAAAGAGACAGTGGGACAAAGAGAGACACGGGACAAAGCTGAAGAAAACTGACTGCCATTGGACTGAAAAGTGGGAGAGAAGAAAAGGAGCAGAAGAGGGCTGAGGCTGCTGTTTTAGTGTGGGGAATCAAATTGGGTTAAGGAATCCAGGGAGACAAGCGACTGCCTGGAAGTGGAGGATTGACACAGTGTCCAGACCACCACAAAAGGGGGAGGAAGACAAGCACTGAGGTATGCAAGTGTACTGTTAGAAAAATGGAAAGGTGACAACACACATGTAGATAATATGCACCAGAGATTAAAAAAAAAAAAAAATCATACACAAAGTGTTACATATTAAAAGAGGGTATTTGTAGAAGGGGTTAACAACACACAGTGTGGTTGCCTATGGTAACCTGCAAGCATTTGGGGTTTAGCTGTGCCTGACTATGACAGAGTTCTTCATTTGGATGTTTCTGAAACAAAATTTGGAGTGAGCGGAGTTTTGTTTCAGAAAAAAGGGGGAAGGTACATGAAAGGATACATAAAAACAGAAAATGTATTAACCCGACTAACACACACACACACACACACACACACACACACACACGTAATGAAGATCAAACACAATTTTAAGTAGGCAATACTGTTACCATCATCCTGTCTGGTTTATTGAGTGGGTTGAGAACTGATACATAGACGACTGAATTAGTATTATTTTGGGGAACATGACAGCAGGGTGAACAGAATCCTGCTATCATGTTCCACAGAGTTTAAATGAGTGAAACTGGCAGATTTTTTGTTTTGTTTTGTTTTTGTTTCTGAAGTATGGGGAAAGTTTTACCATGGCACCAAGTTTTAGATTTGGTGTTTTCTCACGTATAAGAGAAAGAATATACTGCAACAAGTCCTAAGACCGGGCTTCTGTATTTTTATTTACTTTTGTTTTACAGTTTTATCTTTTATTTTTCATTTTATTTTTATTTTTGAACAGTGCGCTGATTTCTGTTTGTGAATTTCTTTTCTTTAAGCAGATCTGCACGTCGGGAATTAAAGCGCTACACGTCGTCGAGAAAATTGTTGCAAGTGAGTTTCTCCACATTAAAATGGGCTCAGGAGAAAGCCACTTATCTGGGACAATTAGAAAATGAGAGTCCCTGCCTAAAAAGGATTCAGCGAAGTAATCCAATCTAAAGTTCTTCTTTTTCTTTTGAAATGACGTCATTTTGCTGAAAGTGGAAACTAAATGCGACGATAGGTTTCCACTATCAGCAAAGAAAGAAAGAATGAATGTATGAATGAATGAGTGAAAGAGGAAAAACCGACTGGTAAAAGCTGATAAGACTTGACCACGACTCAAGGTTAACCTCCACCTAGACAGAACGAAAGGGTGGATGAATTTATGTGTTTCTTTTTACAGGAGCAGTAACTAGTTAATGTTTTTCTACTACAGAATTTCTGGGTTTATGTGTGAAGAAAACTGTGTTTACAGGTTTTGAGTTGGTGATGCTGTTATACTGTGTTGAAACCAGTGTCATTCCTTTTACAGCAGGCTTAATTTTATGGCCTTTTACGGCACCTCTGGAATGTGGATGGCCGACACCTGCCCACCAGGACGATCCATGTGTGTTCCTAATGTTTGTTTTTTCTAAGAGTGCATGTAGAGGATTCAGCAGAAAACAGACAAGTGACATGAGGAAACAAATAAGAGATGCAGTGTTTATGAAATAGTTGAATATGGGCTCATTAGCTGGCCACTATTGAGCTCATAGTGATGAAATGGGTGGAGTGACATTGTTTAAGGAAAGTCACAGATTAAATTGTGGAATAAATTGGGATGATTCATGATTTGGGACAAATTATGGCAATAATAGTGATTTAATGATTGGAGAAAACCTGCACATGATACTTGTCTGTTATGCTGAATACTTTATTACCCTTATGATCTATAGTTGGTTGCAAATGTGAAGTTTGATTTAGCAGATTTGTTTTCCAGGTTACAGGCTCCAGGTGGAGCTGGGAGTTAAACAAGTTTAACATGTGACTGCTGATTAATGTTTTTACACAGAGTTACAGGTTGGAGTATGGCTGCTCCAAGTGGGAAACCCTGGAGATTGTTTTAGGGAGACTGTGCAACATTCTTGTGCATGTCTCATTGGGGAGTTGACACATGGTGAAAGCCGTGTGGCAAGAGGAGTGTTATTTTTAATCTGTAGATGTCGTGAGGTGCCATGACGAGAAGGAGTGGCTGAGATCGTCCACAAGATGGGAGCTGAGGCCAGGAGAGAGTCTTCAGGAGGATCAGAGATCATCTTCAGCACAGCAGACATCACACAGAGAGCTGTGCTACTGAGCTTCCAGGAGATCAAGACTCACACAACCGCAGTGCTGGGTTACATCAAACACTGCATGGACACTGTCACCACGGAAAAGCGGGTCCGGTTCTACCCCAACCGTAAACCCTGGATGACAAGCAAGGTTCAGGCACTGTTAAAGGCACGCAACTCTGCATACAGGGGGGACCAGGACATGTACAGCAGAGCAAGAGCAGACCTTAAAAAAGGCATCAGAGCAGCAAAAACTGGACTATTCAAACAAGCTCTCAGATCACCTCTCTGATAACAACTCCAGGAAGGTATGGGAGGGCCTGAAACACATCACCAATTACAAAGCCAATGGGACAAATATAGATAATATGGACATCTCGTTAGCGGAGGAACTTAACCACTTTTTTTGCCCGCTTCGAGAAAACTGCAGTCACCCCCACCATGCACACCACCCTGCCCACAGTGTCCTCTGAGCACAGCCCCCACACATTTAGCCTCCAACAACATCAGGTCCGCAATGTGTTCAGAGCAGTAAATCAGAGGAAAGCTGCTGGAATACCTGGTAGAGGGCTCAAAGCCTGTGCCGACCAGCTGGCTCCTGTGTTCACCAGACTATTCAACCTCTCCCTGACACATGCCTCTGTCCCTCACTGCCTGAAATCATCAACAATAGTCCCAGTCCCCAAGTCCACCACCATCAGTAGCCTCAGTGACTACAGACCCATCGCACTGACTCCAGCGGTTGTAAAGTGCTTTGAGAAGCTGGTCCTAAAACACATAAAGGACAGCCTCCCACCCAGCTTCGACCCCCACCAGTTTGCCTACAAGGCAAATAGGTCCACAGAGGATGCAATTTCCACTGCTGTCCACTCCGCTCTTCATCACCTGGAGAATCCTGGGACATCAGTGTTACACAGTGAGGGGCGGTGAGGGAAACATCAGACTTCACTCTATCTTAATTAAAGTAATTGTTTTATTATCTCTTGCCAACATCATACACATGCAGACAGCAACTTTTCAAAATGGCCCCTCATCCCTTTCCTACTCCCTTTAAATACTCTAAAGACACACCTTCTTAATACAGACTGGCCTATAAAAGAGCTGCAATTGAGGCAGGCTTCCTCTTTACTGGGAAAACAAGATGGCCACCACAAAGGTAACCTGCAACACTTTGTTACTTAAATGCTTCCCAACAATCAGTAAGGATGCTCTTCGTTGATTTCAGCTCGGCCTTCAATACTATCATCCCAGACATTCTTATAGACAAGCTGGTAAACTTGGACTTCCCCCCCTCCACATGTGCATGGATCAAAAACTTCCTCACAGACCGTTCACAATCAGTCAAGGTTGGCAACCAGCGATCATCCACCCTGTCACTCAGCACTGGCTTACCACAGGGATGTGTGCTGAGTCCACTATTATACACCATCTACACCAGTGACTGCACCCCTACACACCCCTGCAACATCATCATCAAGTTTGCAGACGACACCACTCTGATGGGGCTCATCACCAACAATGATGACACCGCCTACAGGGATGAGGTCCAGCAACTGTCAGAATGGTGTAACTACAATAACCTCACCCTAAACACCAAGAAAACCAAGGAAGAGTCTGGTTCAGATGCTGGCAGTTCTCGCTGCAGTCTACCGGTAGCGTCTCCTTTCAGACCAGGATAGACGAATGTCACCGAGCAGTGACTAACTTTGTGGTCAAAGGCTTGCACCCATTTGCCACAGCAGATGATTTTCGGTAAGTGAATGTGTTTAATTGTAGGCAGGGACATTACTGGATATTCTTGTGTAATTGCTACAGAATAATTTATGTTATACTTTGTTATTGCTACAGAAGAATATTTATTTTATTATTTTACATTTACAATTTTTTTCCCCGGGGACCCTGTGACACCCCATTGAAGAGCCGTAGGCTGTGGATCACTTAAGATCTCAGTGTTGGGTTTGTAAGGCCATGTTACTCCTAAATTTCTATCTTGTTCAAAGAGAAGATATAAAACAAAGTTATTAATAATAATAATAATAATAATAATAATAATAATAATAATAATAATAATAAATTTTATTTATGAGCGCCTTTCATGTCACCCAAGGACACTTTACAATAGGATAAAACACTTAGTAAAACAATGGCAGAATAAGAACAATAAAATAAAAGCACAAGATAAAATGAACAAACAGTGGATTCACAGTGAATATGCAGATTTGAACAGATGAGTTTTGAGTTGGGATTTAAACTGGGGGAGAGAACCAATATTTCTTATTTCAGGGGGCAGGGAATTCCACAGCCTGGGAGCAGAGCAGCTGAAAGCTCTGCTTCCCATGGTGGTGAGGCGGAAGGAGGGTACAGTAAGCTGGACAGAAGAAGAGGAACGAAGTGAACGGGCAGAACAAGTGGTGGTTAACAGGTCAGAAAGGTAAGAAGGAGCGAGGTTATGAAGGGCCTTGAAGGTGAGCAGAGAAAGTTTGAAAATTATCCGGAATTTCACAGGGAGCCAGTGAAGTTCCTGAAGAACAGGGGTGATGTGCTGGTACACAGCAAAATCTCCAGTGTTAATTCAACTCCTATAGTGTTAAAGTTAACACTTTTCCAGTGTTTATATAATTCTCACTGGTTTAGAGTTAAAGTAACACTTTGCAAAGTGTTATTATTTTAACTCCATTGTAGTGTTAAAAATATAACACCCATAGTGTTAGAATTTCACTCTGTATGGTGTGAAGTGTCTTCACTCAGAGTGTAACTACCTAACATTTATAGTGTTGTTTTAGGACACTGATAAGTGTTCACTTTTACACTGGCTTGGGTTAACTCTTTTCACTGAGGGTGTTACTACACAACAACTATGGTGTTATTTATGACACTTTTAAGTGTTTATTTTCACACTGGATTGTGTTGACTGTTTTCACTTAGAGTGTTATTCTGTAACTTTTACAGTGTTATTTTGGCACTTTAAAGTGACATATATGAGCTTTTAAATACTAGTCTGTATTAATTGTCTGAATACAAAAATGCATTAAAGTGCAATTACTGTATGACGACTGTGTTACATTCAGTGAAAATCCTTGTTAAGTCCCTTTACAGGATAAAAGGAGAAAACATAAAATTGGTCACATAAGCATTTTAATAAATATTAAATTCCAAGCACCATACAGCATACGTTCACAACAAAAATAATGGCACAATGTACAGACCATCATCATCACCATAAGCACTTTGCAAATCAAAGGGCTTGTATATTTCAATACAGTCTGCTTTAACAACATCTTTTTCATCCGTTTCAAACACTTTATAAGCATGGCAATGTTCACTGAAATTTTCAACCACAAGCTTCTGAACTATGAAGTAGGTGTGACTATTGACCAAAACTATTGTTTTTATTCTGCAAAACACCGGCATCTCATGTTCAGAACCACAACAAATGACCAATCCTGTTCTGTACTCAGTCCCATTAATGTTAACCCAATTAGCAGAGAAAGCCTCTTCTGCAACAGCAGGCAAGCCTAGGGAGATCATTTCACTATTTTCCTCACTATCAACATCAAATGATTTCAAGGGCCCATACTCAACATGGCTTAAAGGACGTCTCCCACTTGTATGCTATGGATGTTTGATGTTTTTTGGCAAGTGACACTGTGATGTTCTTAAAGTTCTTAAGGGTGTCTTTGAACACCCTATGTTTAGCCTCACCTCTCATGCTCCATACATGCAATAATGGCCCAATTTTTCTGATGCAAGTTGGGTAGTGCAACATAAAGTGGTGTTTGGGAATCATGTTCCTACCTGGATACAACAATTTGAACAAGTCATGATGTTCCATTGTTAAATGTTTTAGAAGCACAGTCATGCCATGTGTAACAGATGGAGAGAATATGATGTTAATTATTTGCAACAATAGCAATAGCATAGTCCAGTTCTGATTTCCTTCTGGCACAATATCACCAAAAATTAAAGGAATGTTTCTTATCAGACAAAGAGTCTGAATGGAGTTAAGACCTATACTATTACCACTACTGTCTAAGTTCACCCTTGTTGGACGATTTTTGCTCTCCAAGTAGCCATAGTCAAAAGCATAGATCCGTGACAAAAGAGCAGGTTTCGGCAGAAAATTGTCTGACAGATATTCCAACAGTAACTTTATCTCATATTGTGCTACCCCTTCGAGAATATCATGCATAATGTCCAAGGAAAAGTTCTGGCAAACATGAAAGAATTGAAGAGTGTTCAGTGTAGAATTCTTTCTTAAGCCAAACACATGTAGCTTTTGAGGATCAGATTGCAACTCACTGCAGTGCATTTCAAAAAGTTCTTTCCCTCGTAAGATGATCTTTGGATCATCCTCAGTATACACACTCTGTGCATCCTGTTTTGCAATTAAACACAAACGACAAAAGTAACGTCCACTGAAAGACTCAACAAAACCCAAAATTGAGTGCATCCCCAAGTTGTCCCCAGTTATCTGACATATAGTGCCATGGACCTTTTCAGATGAGAAGGGTAAATCAATGCCATGGCTCTCCAAAAACTTTATGTCATCAATCAGAGGCTGTAAAATAGGATCAAAGCCGTATTTTTTCACATCTTCTGCATGAAACAATGCAACCAAATGAATGTTCATCAATGCAGAATTTAACTTTGGAGGCAGATTTCTGAGGACAAAATAGATTGCACCAACTTTGTGAACACCACGTTTGGAACCAAGTGGATTAGCAGTCTCAAAGTCATCATAATAAAGCTGAATTTGCAAAGAAGTCTGTGGTTTTGAAAACAATGGATGAGACTTATAGTAACTCCCATCACAAAAGTCTTCATATCTGTCTTCTTTTGATACACATAGTTTAGCAAGCAGCTCGCAAATATAAGAATTGCGACATATAAATTTGATTGTTTCCAAAATTGGAATGTACACAAAAGTGTCTTTTACTGGTACCTGGTCATAAGTGCCTGATTTTTTATTTAACCTTGTATCATAGCGTATTCCTAAAGTCTTTTCCACTGGATCCACAATTCCCCATTTTTCACGGAAATATGACTTTCTTTTAGCTTCAGTGTCGAACTTCTCAACTGGATTGTCAAAAGTCTCAAGACATTTTTCCACTGGAGATCTAACAGGATTTTCTGTTGGCACAACGTTCAGTACTTTATGTTTAAACTCACAGTGCAGTCCATCTGCAAAATCTTCCAAATCACAAACAAGTGATGACACAAAACTATTTGCCAAATCACTACCATTGAGTTTACCAATAATTTTAGTGCAAATTGCTTCAGAATTTTTTTTAATTCTTTGACCTGACCCATTGTTTTCAGAACACCCAACCTCTAGGCTCTGAGTAACACTTGTTCCTGCAACTGCTATGTCTGTATCTTGTAATCTGTCAAAATCAGCTTGAAATGACTCTGAGGGTTCTGCATCACCACTTTGACAACAATCTTCATCATGAACACTATTTAAATGTTTTTTTAAACCAGAATATGTAGTGAACTGACGGCTGCAACCATCTTGTGAACAAGCCAACTTAAATTTGGTGCTTGGATAAAAACTGGATAAAAACTGGACATGGTTTTGAGGCGCCACGCTACATATCCAGTGCCTTTCACTCCGTCGTAGAAATGCTCCTGTCACATTTAAACATAGATGAAAAATAAACATCAAATGCGATCTTACAGACTTTGCAGATTCAGCAAAAAGAAACCCAAGAACTATTATCATGTAACAGGTGCAATACATGTTGAACAACATCCACAATTTCAATACAGTTTTATGACAATAGTTATTACGAAAGAGGAATTAAGATTTTTCTTTTAAATCATTTAGCTGATGTAATTATTCCATGATGAAAACTAAATAATGTGCTGTTTTACAATCACTGCATGACTTACATAGCCGTTTGGAGAAAATGGATCCTTCAATGAGGGAAAGAGTGTAATTATTCCAAGGGCATATTTCTCCTTTTGCTTACGGGAGGGAATTCTGCTATAGAGGAAATACAATTGACAATGTTAAATCAGAAGTATGTGTCTTTACTGCAGTATACATTACAAGAATATTCCATATGGCCCATCTTTACTTTTTTATTAGGTACTATTACTCTTACCCATGTCTCTCAGTCATATCACTTGCCAATATGTTAACAAGCTGCCGCCGGGTGCGGTGGCTCAGTGAATTTTCGGCATTGTATTCTTCAAGAATTTCCTCTCCACCAGGTTTCCTAGTCAAGGCATTTTTAACCATCTGCTCATATAAAAGGGAAAATAATAACAATAAAAACTTGTTTGTCAGTAAAGGTGAAAGTTTAGAGGAATGTCAACAAACCTGTGAAAGACATATCTAGCAAGAAGCACTAACTTCTACTAACATTTTTTCATACAGGGCAAGTTGGGAACCACCATGTTTTGAATTTCAATTTGTATAACAATCTACAGTATAAATGGTGTCAACTCAAAAATACAAAAGACATTTTCTGTTCTCAATTACCTCTTTTGCAGCCTCTGACACAGAAACATTTGGTGCAGAACTGTCTTTGCTGGATCTACTGCGGCCTGCAGGAATGCCCTTTTCCCTGAGGTCACTGTCACTTGATGAAAGTGATATAGTGTCCGTGAGGGAAGATAATGTATCCGAGGAGGATGGTGTGGAATGACCTAAAGGACAAAAATCTTTGGGAGAGATGATTTGGTTAACTTTCTTTAGGCTACTCCACAATGCCATTAACCTTCCTGCCTTCTTGGGACCTTTTTGTGCCACTGCTATGTGTTAAATGGCTGCCATTTCCACTGTGTTCAGTGGAATATAACCAAACTTGCCACAGGATAGTTTTTACCTGTCAATGTTAATATTCCAGTGTGAATTCCTTAAATCAGCCTAAAATGGCTGAGCAGCAGAAATCCCCACACCCATCACCCTGGGGACCATTTTCTGCCCATTGACTTCCATTATAAATGCTATTTTTCAACCCCAAATTATCATCATATGATTTTATTTTTTCTTCTTTTCTTGGATGTCAATGAAGACTCAGGGCCTTGAAGTTTTAATTTTTAAATTGCAAAAAAAATGCAAAAAAATAATGGCAGGTCAAAATGTATGTTGGTGCCAATCTTTGGTCCATCTAAAGGCCTACTTATAATGACAATCACATATTACTTCAACTGGTTTTTTGTGGAAATATTTAGTTTCGTTTTTTGGTTTTTGGGGCTTATAACACAGGGCGCTCATGTAATAACACTGGGATTTGAAGGGTTAAAACAACGAAAATATAATTAAAACTTTACATGAATATTTCAGGGAGAAGTAGTTTTACAAGGTTGGCTAATTTAAAGTGGAATAAGATATGGATATATGGTCTTTTTATGGCGTGGCTGAGAATGGTCCCTAGGGTGATGGGTGTGAGTTTTTTAAAGGATGGCAGGAGGGTTAATAACACAATTTCAATGTTCATGTTCAGACAACATTCTATACAAATATGACCCAGCCCTGTCCACTGTCATGTATATTGCATGAAGACAGGTCAATGTCATCTGCATCAAGAGCAAAAGAACTTGGCTCTACATTGAGTGGGCTATACTATGAAAATTTAAGTTATGATAACATTTACCTTCATCTGAAATCTTTTCACGTATTGTCAGGCATAGGTCTGGTTGGGCCTCCAGTAACTCCAGAAAAATGTCTTCTTCGACAGCTGTGTCAGTTTCATCGAAAATATCAAGGTCAGCAGCATCTGGAAATCCAAACTTGGTTTTGGCTTTACAAAAAGATAAGCATAATGTCACCTAAAACGCCTGAAAAACTTTTTTAAAAACTAATTTTGACTTTTTTATTTAGCTAATATTTATTAACAGCTGTTTTACCTGTCTTTAAAATGGTTAAATTAGACAAGTCTGCATCAACAATATAGGCCTAGGCCTACTGCTCTGTACTGTTTTTAATGTCACACATTAAAATAAAATGTGTTAACATTTAATTCGTTTTTTAAATAGATGAGATGCAAACATGATGAACTGATACATGTGCAACAAATTTTGTTCTGCCAGGTTATCTTACCTTCACTGATGAATTCTAGATAAGTGAATCCTGCGTGCAATTTAATGTACTTATTTACATTGAGGTATTTCACTTTCAGCAACATGTCTTACAACAGCACCTGGTGGAGAGAAGGGGGCACAGAATATTTTTTACCATATATTTAAACCATAGCTTAAGTGGCAACAAATCCGGACAACTTTAAGAAAATATTAGGCTATACATTGTGTGATGATCTGTGAAGGGGTGACAGACCACTTCAACCTCAGGAACATAATTTGGCTTCCCCCTGCGCACTAAAATAGCTGAACTTGGGTACACAGAAATAGCATCCAATGAATTATCCACCCATCCACATGTTTATAAGACGACAACGGCGATCTTCTCGTCTGCACGCAGGCTAGATACTTAGTTCTGCTATGTTGCGAGTAAATCGCTGTAGCCTACTTGGGGAAAAGCATCTCTGTTTAAACCATGTCAGGATGATAATCCACATAAAATTTCCTGTTGAACGCACACCTGCCTTCATCACGCTTTCACTTATGACAACAAATATCCCTTATACTGTAAATTAATGAGTGCAAGTCTTACATTTATATCGGGAGTTTCTGACACATGCACAGCCGTCTGGCTAGTTGCTACTTTGTGGTGGTTGTTTTGTGACACGACATGCTAGGATTATCAGTGGAGGCGACGTCAACGACCCTCAGTCGTTATACCGCTTTGTCTTAAACACTGGATGGTAGCCTATTTCACTAAAACTGTAGAAAAGGGGAAAATGTTCCCTTAGATTAGGCCTACTACAACATGTATGATATATCCTAACCGTTAGCAAGCAATCCATGCACAAACGCAGCGCGCCTTGCTTGGTCACTAACATCTAACAGAATTCCATAACCCCCTGCCACTTCAAAGATTTGTAGGCTAGGCTACTGCTAAACTCGCTGGTAGCACGTGTAATTAGCCTATCTTGACGCTTTCCAAAACTTGACTTGAACGTCTCCATGTGATTGTTTAGTTCACTTTTAAATAGGATATTTCTGAGGCGAATGTTCGCTTCCCTTAAAAGCAGTGGGCTAAACGCATTTGTCTTAGCTGCCAGCTAGGCTACCACAAATTCAAATTTTAACATTACATTTAACATATCCAGAGGATAGCTAACTCCTCCCTCGTTTCATTTAATAAGCATTGAACACTGGAAAGCATTTCTCTTATGACATTAGAACTAACTAGAATTGAGAATTATATTGAGCACGCATTTATTTTCGCTGCAATATTAACTTGTTATAGAGGATAGTTTAGCTACCTAAGCTAACGAATCCCATCTCTTACCGCAGATGAATACACTCCACATTAGGAAAATATTGCATGCTTCTGATAAATAATGTTATAGGCTAGTTAGTTACAATATTTAATAATGATAAAATAACATAGGTCTTGTTGTATAGTTCTTACCTGAACAACCTCCTCGATCTTGACAGCAAACCTCTGGCGGACTCCTCATGCCCATGAGCGCGAAAAACCCGGATGTGGAAATCAACTCCAAATGAGTGTTATAGTATTGACTCTTTGAAATAACTCCGGCTACAGAGCTTTTTCAGCACCGTTAGTGTTACTGTAACTCTCAAACCAACACTTTTCAACTCGAAATTTTTAACACCAGTAATTTTAACTCACATCAACACTTCGGATTTTGCTGTGTAGGAGGGGGTTCTGGTGATAATGCGAGCAGCAGAGTTCTGAACCAGTTGAAGCTTATGGAGGGATTTTTGGGGGAGACCATGCAGAAGAGAATTGCAGTAGTCAATACGGGAGGTAACAAGACTATGTACAAGAATGGACGTAGACTGGGTGGAAAGAGAAGGAAGCAATCTGTTAATGTTACGTAGATGGAAGTAGGCAGAACGGGTGAGGTTATTGATGTGTGATTTATAGGAAAGTGAACTGTCTAGGATGACACCAAGGCTCTTTACCTGAGGAGAAGGGAAAACTGTGGAGTTATCGATAGTGAGTGAGAAATGGTTTGCCTTCAAAAGTTCTAAGCTAATCGACCTTAGTGTTCTCCTTTCTTAAAAAGAATCGATAAAGAATGGAATCGTTAAACAGAATCGAAAATGGAATCAGAATCTTGAAAATCTTATCAATACCCATCCCTAGTCACGTATAATGATGGTTTTGTAGCTGAGTTCTTATCTTCTCGCATTTCTGCAGTCACCCACTAATCTACCGAAGTTGAAACTGGATCATGTATAAGCACAGAAAACATTTTTACTACTGAAACTAATTTTTAACATATTGTTCAAACTTATATTTTCATTTACCTTGGCTATGGAATAATACTTTAATTCTTAATTATTTGAAAATAGGAAAAGCTTTGTTTTAGCACTCTGACCATAAAGCTAGATGGTTTCACAACTTCACAACTGAAAGTTTACTCACTTGCAATTGTGATGACAAGACTTCTGCTTCTCTCTACCTCACATCACCTGACAAGGTAGTGTATAGAAACACAGATAGTGTATGAAATATGCTTAGTGGGTGATGGGAATCCCCCACCCAGCAGCCTAAAGGATATTTCCAGACTGCCTAATCCAGACCTCTTTTGTTTTGGTTATTCTTTGTATTTTGGTCTTGTGATGGTGTCACAAATTCAGAAATAACCCACTTTGAACTTCTGTTTCCTCTGTTCATACATCATAGATGTTTTTATAATATTAAAAACATTTGAAAGAGCCTTACTTTATATATTACCTGACTGCTAATTTTCACTACAAGTACTACAATACTACAGTGATTCAAAATGATGCCTATTGCTTTGGATCTGCAGAAAGTTAGGCCTAACTCACACAGTTATGAACATTAAACTCAATGAATGAAATTTGTTCAGTATTTCTTTGGTTTGGTTTTACAGAAAAAAAGAATTTAAAAAAGTAATGTAAAGTGAATTCAAGGAAACAGTGAAGGCTGTAATAATTAAGAATTTCTGTTTGAACACATTATCTACTGTTCCCTGATTCAAAGCACAAGGGGTTGATTTCAGGGTAGTGATGAGGGCAATAGTAAAGAGGCATTTATGGGCAAACACATTTTTACTTTATTTTGTTTCTTGGTTTAGTTACGACACGGATATGTGAGCAATGTTGCAATCTGAAAATATAACACTGCTTGTTTGGGCTGACTTACTCGTAAACTGCTGCTAAAACAGTAGAGACCTCGTTTTAGTCACTATTCTGTCACTTTGACTATGTTGGCATTCCTGGAGCCAGACTTCAGTATTTGAAATGTAACAATAAGCTTAATAGATTTTCTAAACCAGGGGTAGAATAAGGCATAGACGATAGGGTTGAGGCACGAATTAAAATAGAAAAGACATAAAACAAATGCAGAAGATGATCCGTTGAGGAAGGCATTCTGGCCTGTGAGTGTGACACAATAAAATGGTAAGGCGCATGACAAGAATGCAATTACAACAATACCAAGAGTCCTGGCTGCTTTCATCTCTGATTTCTTTGGATTTCCCTTCCTTGAACACTGGTATGTGACACCTGCAGTATGAGTCCGCATGGCCCGAACCTGAGACACAACCACTACAAATATTCTCAAATACAGAACTATAATGACAGTAATAGGAAGTAGGAAGTTCAAAGCAAGATCTGCAACATATTCAATAAAGTTAATATGGACAACACACTCTCCCACACAAGAATTAAACCTGCTTTGCTGTTTCAAGTTGTCCTTTAAGAGGAAACTACCAGCAAGGGCAGAAAAGCTCCAACACAGTGAAACACAGATCTGAACTCTTTTTGCAGTGACTTTGGTGGGATAATGCAGAGGATCACAAATGGCCACATAACGGTCAACTGATATCAGTACCATGGTTCCTATTGAGGAAGAGGTGTTAATTGTGCCAATAACATAATACAGAATACACATGAAGTCACCAAAATACCAGCAGCCGTCTATAAACATTATGTAAAAGAGCAAATAGAGACCCACAAAGAAATCGGAGACAGCCAGAGAGAGGAGGAGGAAGTTGGTGGGATTATGGAGCTGCCTAGAGAAAAAAAGAACTTGTTACTTGCAGCATAAATTCATAGTTGTTATTTTTTTTTTTTAAGTTTTTCCTTAAAATAAGCTATTAATCTTTTAACTTTACAAAATATGTGGCTACTTGAAGTGGGAGATGGAGATGATGACCAGCAGGTTAAGAGTTGCAGTGAGCACAGAGATAGAAGATATTATCATGTAAATGAGCGTGGAAACTGAGACAGGATGCAGAGCCTTTCTGCAAGAGGAGTTGAGCAGATGTGGAAAGCAGAATTCAACTCCCTCCATCATCATCACAGGAGGTGAGCTGATTAGGTTTATCTTGTTCTTTTACTCCTCCCATGTTCTCTTCATTAAAAAAGGTCCCTCCTTCCACATATTTCCCATGTTGCTGTCTGTGTTTATTGTGCTATGGTGTGTTGATATCTGTGCATTCCTGTATTATCCTTCTGTGTTACACATTTCCATGTTTTTTTTCCTCGCTACCTGGCCTGACCTGTCTCCCCAGTGTGATGTTTGTGTATTGTATGTACGGTCGGCAAGGTCTGTCATCTTGGTTGTGGGAAAAAGATCTGCAACTGACAAATAAAGGCTATCTCATCTCATCTCATATTGAGCCCTATGTACATTTGCTCCATAAGGGTTCACAGACCAATTTTAGTATCTGTAATGGACAAAGGTGTTAAAAAATTGTTTGCCTCCTTCCTGAATTCATTTTTTTTTTTGGTATATTTGTCACACCCAAATGTTTCAGATCATCAAACAAATTAAAATATAAGACAAAGATTACACAAGAAAACAAAATGAAGTTTCATAATGAAGGGCTTTATTATTAGGGGGCAAAAAATCAAATTCCAATCAAGCGTGTTGGAGGAATTTTGGCCCACCCATCTTTGCAGAATTGTTGTAATTCAGCCACATTGGAGGGTTTTAAGAGGTTCAAGGTTCAAGGTTCTTTATTTGTCACATGCATAGTTATACAAGTATAACACACAGTGAAATGTAGCCTGACACGCTCCTCGACATGTGCAAAAATATGTATATATATATATATATATATATACATATAGTATATACACTGGGTGAATGTGCAGTAGTAGCAGCAAGCAGG
The DNA here is from genome assembly GCF_057381915.1 of Diplotaxodon limnothrissa. Classification (NCBI taxonomy): domain Eukaryota; kingdom Metazoa; phylum Chordata; class Actinopteri; order Cichliformes; family Cichlidae; genus Diplotaxodon; species Diplotaxodon limnothrissa. Next base: position 1,816,576 of record NC_140611.1, read on the forward strand.
TGAATTCTGTACATTAATATGAATAGACATCTGACTATTTTACAGGATAGACAATATAAACATATTTAAATTTAAAGGAATTTGAAATGTACATTGTGTCTGGGTTTAGAGTGTCTGGAAGAGAGTCCTGTCTCAGTCAATTATAGATGATGTGAGAGGGCGGGTGTGTGTGTTTAGGGCTCGGATGGCTTGGGGATAGAAGCTCCTCTTGAGTCTCTCTGTCCTTGCCCGGAAGATGCGGAACCTTCTACCAGATTGCAGAAGTTGGAACAGTTTGTTGCCAGGATGGGACGGGTCCTTCAGTATCTGCGCTGCTCTAGTCCGGCATCTCCTGGTGTAGGTGTCCTGAAGCGGGGGGAGAGCAATCCTGCAGCAGCGCTCTGCTGTACGGATCACTCTATGGAGAGCTTTTTGGTCCTTCACACAGCTGTTCCCAAACCACGATGTCATGTTCTGTGTGAGGATGCTCTCCACAGCGCCTGCATTGAAAATCCTGAGGATCTTTGGAGAGACCCTGAACTTCCTCAGTTGTCGTAGGTGATACAGGCGCTGCCTAGCCTTTTTGGTCTGGACCAGAATGTGGGCAGCCCATGTCAGGTCTGAGGAGATGTGGACACCAAGATATTTGAAGGACTGCACCCTCTCCACTGGAGCTCCATTGATGATAATGGGCTTGTAGTCTCTGTGCTGACCCCTTCTGAAGTCCACCACCAGCTCCTTGGTCTTGCTGACGTTCAGCTGGAGGTGGTTGTCCTGGCACCACGATGCCAGATTCTTCACTTCATCCATGTAGGCCGCCTCATCGTTGTTGGAGATGGCACCCAACACCACTGTGTCGTCAGCAAACTTCACAATGGTGCTGGAGCCATGGGTGGCCACACAGTCTGAAGTGTAGAGGGAGTAGAGCAGTGGCGAGAGGACACATCCCTGAGGTGCTCCTGTGTTGATGGTGATGCTGTTGGAGAAGCACCTGCCCACCCTCACCACCTGAGTTCTGCCAGTGAGGAAGTCCAACACCCATGCACACAGACGGCTGTTAAGTCCCAGATCCCTGAGCTTTGTGAACAGTCTGCAGGGCACTATTGTGTTAAACGCTGAACTGTAATCAACAAACAGCATTCGCACATAGTTACCCTGTTTCTTGTCCACGTGGCTGAGAGTGGTGTGTAGGACGTGGGCGATGGCATCCTCTGTGGATCTGTTTGAGAAGAGAAGATACGATAAGGTAAAATAAGATAAGATAAGATAACCTTTATTAGTCCCACACGTGGGAATTTTGTTTTGTCACAGCAGAAAATGGACAGTGCAAAGTTATATAGCAAAAATTAGAGAACACTGGAATACAATAAGAATATAAAGAAAGATACTGTACACAACTTTGCAGAATAGAATAGAATAAAATAAAATACTGTATGCAATAGAATCAAATCAAATCAAATAATATATACAATAGGATAAAAATACAATACAAATCCTATATACAACTGAGTTAAAATACAACTTTGTCATAAAAAGACTATTGCACTTAGTCTTATTGCACATGTGTGGGTTTGTGTGTGTTTGATCAGCTGCAAAAGTCTTTGTTGTGGAGTCTGACACCATGGGGGAAACCTGTGAAATCTCTCCGTCCCACACCGTGGGTGCCGCAGCCTGCCACTGAAGGAGTTGCTCAGTGCTGTCAGAGTCTCCTGCATGGGGTGGGAGATGTCGTCCAACAGGGATGACGCCATTCTCCTGTCACTCACTACCTCCAATGGGTCCAGAGGGCATCCTAGAACAGAGCTGGCCCTGTGGATCAGCCTGTTCAGTCTCTTCCTGTCCCTGGCAGAGATGTTGCTGCCCCAGCAGACTACACCATAAAACATGGCTGAGGCCACCACAGAGTTATAGAAGGTGTGTTGCCCTTAAGGCATTTCTCTGAATAAATAGGTTCATAAGTTTTAAATAAATAATTCTAAAAAGATTTGCCATTAAAAAATTAATATGTGTTGTTAAAATGAATAATTCATGCTTTACATACGTTTTGTTTAAAAGGAAAATATCGCTAAAATGTATTTCCTGTTCTGGCGGGGCACTTTCGGTTCCGGTCAAGCACTTCCGGTTTTGGTCAAGCACTCAGTTTTGCTGAGAAACAGGCTCCTCATGCTAAAGGCAGTATGGAGATGTAATCAAATGCCATCTACTCCGAATTATCAGGCTGGAACGCCGTAAGTTACTTTATATGACAGTTCATATAGATAGCTTTGGATATTAATGTATATTTTGCTAACATGAATGTTTTAGTGAGAGTAATGCACTTTATTGATGTAAACGTGCTTCTGCCTCTTGAGATGGAGTTTATTTTCTGTCATTTCAGTTTTCACCACATGTTCATGGAGACAATTAAACAAGCTGCAACTAAACTCCAGGGTCTTCATTTGTGGTTTAACTCGGTGTCACCAACATCCTCGTTGAAAACACTACAGAAGGTCTTCAGGAGTGAGCCCTTCACTCCAAAAGACCTGAGTCTCTGCAGCAGGCACAGCCTGCTCTGCCCTTTGCTGTAGAGGGCGTCTGAGTTATGAGTCCAGTCCAGTTTATTGTTTAGATAAACACCAAGGTATCTGTAGCTGTCCACAGCCACCTTGGATGTTCAGTGTTTGCAGTGGAGGATGCTTGTGCCTGCGGAAGTCTACCACCAGCTCCTTGGTTTTATTAGTGCCACTCCAAAGTCTTCAGTTTGTTTTCTCAAGGCATTAAGAGATGGTGTTTTTTGGATCATTGTCCTGCTGCAGAACCCAAGTGCACTTCAGCTTGAGGTCACAAACAGATGGCTGGACATTGGAACATGGGTTGTACTCAGTAGGTGTACTGCAAAAGTACAGCACCTGCACCCTAAGCACTGGCATCCAGCTCTAACTTGAACACGCGAGTAAAATCAGGGGCACCTAAAACTGGGGGACAGCACAACAGGGCTTTGGCTGAGTCAAATGCTTCCTGACAGTCAGAGTTCCACAAAAGGAGGTGTGACGGACTTGTCAACGCAGTCAAGGGAGTAACCGCTGTGGCAAAACCCACGGTAGTAGCCACACATACCCAGAAAACGGCGAAGTTGACGCCGTGTTGTTGGTACTGGGAAATCCAAAATGGCCTGGACTTTGGCCGTGAGAGGGCGTACCTGCCCCTGTCCCACCTGTTTCCCCAGATAGGTAACCACAGCTTTGCCGAACTCGCACTTGGCAAGATTCACTGTCAAACAGGCATCCTTCAACCGGGCAAAAACTTCCCGCACCATGTCCATGTGCTCTGGCCATGGACATGGTGAATAAACGACAATATCATCTTAGTAAACCTCACAGCCATGGACACCCAATAGCACCATATTCATCGGTCTTTGGAACGTGGCTGGAGCATTTCTTAACCCAAACGGCATCACAGTATATTGCAGGAAGTGGTCTGGTGTCACAAAAGCAGAGATCTCAGCCGCCCGTGGTGAAAGGGGCACCTGCCAATAACCTTTCAAAAGATCCAACTTTGTGACAAATCTGGCTGAACCCACCCTATCTACGCAATCATCCATGCGTGGGAGCGGAAAAGAGTCTGGTTTAGTGACGGCATTTACTTTGCGGTAGTCATTACAGAAGCGTGGAGTTTGGTCAGATTTAGGCACCAAAAGGGTAGGTGAACTCCAGGGGCTTAAGCTAGGGACTGCAAAACCATTCTTCAGCAAGTATTCCACCTCCTTCTTCATAACAGCCCGCTTTACTGGGTTGACCCGGTAGGCATGCTGCTTAATGGGCCTGTGGTCACCAACATCTTTATCATGCTCAAGCACGGTGGTTTGAGTCTCTTTTTGTCACTAAAAAGCATGGCATGGCCACAAATCAGACTATATATGTCCTGCTTGAGGGGCTCATCCAAGTAAAACAAATGAGCCTCAAGATCCTCCAGGATTTTTGAATTCTCTAAGCGTCCCCCAGAACTTGGTCCCTGGTGCTCATGCAACCCATCCACCTCAGGTTGGTAGGAGGGTGATCCCACCGTCACAACAGGGGAGCCCATGTTGGTGCGCTTGGGGGTTTTCCTATCATACCTCTCCTTCATATTGCTCTGGGCATTAGAAAGCGAGCTACGTGCCAACTCACACGCAGCGTGCAACCTCTCCCTAAACGAACTCACATAATCAAGTATATTGTGCGCGGGTCTCGGCTGGTCTGCAAGCCACCTCTCCTGGAGCAGACGTAAGGGTCCATGCACAGTGTGTCCAAAAACCAACTCCGCCGGGCTAAAACCCAGGGACTCTTGTGTGGCTTCTCGAATGGCAAACAGCAACAATGGCAGGCCCACATCCCATTCTGAATCAGTTTCAACACAGTACTTCCGCAACATGGCCTTTAGAGTCTGGTGGAATCGCTCCAATGCCCCCTGAGTTTCTGGGTGATAAGCACTAGTCACCCGGTGCTTAACAGACAGTTCAGACATAACTTGAGCAAAAACCCTAAACAGGAAATTAGATCCCTGGTCGGTTTGAATGTATTTTGGTAACCCAAATGTAGAAAAAAACTGAACTAGTGCTTTCACAACGGCCTTTGCCCTGAGCGATCGCAGTAGAATATCTTCTGGAAACCGTGTGGTCGCACACATTATGGTAAGTACATACTGGTAACCTGCCTTGGTCTTCGGCAAGGGCCCTACACAGACCGCTATGACATGTTCGAAGGGCTCACCTATTGCAGGGATAGGATGTAAAGGGGCAGGAGGGATGACCTGATTGGGCTTGCCAGACACCTGACAAACATGACAGGACCGACAATAAAGAGCCACATCAGATTTAAGCCCTGGCCAAAAAAAATAGCGGAGCACTCTGTCATACATTTTTCTAATCCCTAAGTGGCCCGACAGATGATGCTCATGGGCAAGACTCAAAACCTGGGATCGGTACTCCGTCGGCACCACAATCTGAGTGACCACATCACCCTCTAACCCAGACACCGGAGTCCACTTGTGCAACAGAACCCCGCGGTCAAATTGGTAGGATGCAGGACCAGGTACAGCCACCTGCTGCTGGGCAGCAGATCGGCAGGCAGACAAAGTATCATCAGACTGTTGAGCCTCAACAAGCTGCTCCCTGTTCACTGCCAAACACAAGTCCTCTGATACTACACTAAAAACTTTAGATTTGTCACCGTCTACCTCCGGGGAAGGGCTATTATGTGACTCAGAACCATCCAAGAACGTCTCAGATATGAGAGATGAGATTTCTCTCAACTCAGGATGCCACCAATGACACAAGTTTCTCTCCATCTGTGCTACCCCCACGTGGGCAAGCCCGTGGGCCTCATTCACCTTCTGTTTCGCCATTTTGGCTGTTAACACGGGGATGCCTCCTCCTGAGCCTGTTTGACTTCCTCAGTCATGTTAGTGGACACTTCCTCTTCTGCAGTTACCTGTATCATTTGTCTCCGTCCTTTGTAGCCTGCCGCCTCCTTTGCGGCTTCATCTGCTTTCTGGTTTCCTTTTGCCACCATGCTGGTTCCTTGTGAGTGCGCTTTGCATTTTATGATACTCACCTCATCTGGGTCAGCCAAGGCCTTCTCCAGTTCCCAGTTTCGGTGTCAGGTGTCCAAGGCAACTCAGCTTTGAGATTTCGAACGCCAACTTGCTTCATTAGGCCCCTTAAAGGGGCAGTTTTACCTGCATAATCCGGAATGAACTGTCTGCTGTAACCTGTCAAACCAAGAAAAGAAAGCATTTCTCTCACAGTTCGCGGTTTTGGATGTGTCAGAATTTGGTCTGTGTGTGTGTTCATCAAACCCGCTGATTTGTGTGCGATTACCTGGCCAAAAATGTTACCTCAGGTCGAACTAACTGCAACTTTTCTTTACTCACTTTGAAGCCACCCTCTGCCAATCTATTCAACACAACGAGCGAGGCTGCTGCACAATCCGCTGCTGACGGGGCTGCAATGAGAAGATCATCAACATACTGTATTAACCCTCCTGCCTTCTTGGGACCTTTTTGTGCCACTGCTATGTGTTAAATGGCTGCCATTTCCACTGTGTTCAGTGGAATATAACCAAACTTGCCACAGGATAGTTTTTACCTGTCAATGTTAATATTCCAGTGTGAATTCCTTAAATCAGCCTAAAATGGCTGAGCAGCAGAAATCCCCACACCCATCACCCTGGGGACCATTTTCTGCCCATTGACTTCCATTATAAACGCTATTTTTCAACCCCAAATTATCATCATATGATTTTATTTTTTCTTCTTTTCTTGGATGTCAATGAAGACTCAGGGCCTTGAAGTTTTAATTTTTAAATTGCAAAAAAAATGCAAAAAAAATAATGGCAGGTCAAAATGTATGTTGGTGCCAATCTTTGGTCCATCTAAAGGCCTACTTATAATGACAATCACATATTACTTCAACTGGTTTTTTGTGGAAATATTTAGTTTCGTTTTTTGGTTTTTGGGGCTTATAACACAGGGCGCTCATGTAATAACACTGGGATTTGAAGGGTTAAAACAACGAAAATATAATTAAAACTTTACATGAATATTTCAGGGAGAAGTAGTTTTACAAGGTTGGCTAATTTAAAGTGGAATAAAATATGGATATATCGTCTTTTTATGGCGTGGCTGAGAATGGTCCCTAGGGTGATGGGTGTGAGTTTTTTTAAAGGATGGCAGGAGGGTTAATGTACATCCATCAGGCAAATTACATGTTGACAGGGCCTCTTTGAGCACCTGATTGAAAATGCCTGGAGAAAGTGCAAAGCCTTGTGGCAAACGTGTGTATCTGAATTGCTGACCTCTGTATGTGAATGAGAAAATGTCCCTGAGTGACTCATGCAGTGGAAGACAAAAGAATGCATTTGCCAGGTCAATACACATGAACCACTTTTGGTCACACGTGATAGCTGATAATGCTGTGTATGGGTTTGGTACAGGCGCAGTGTTAGTAAGTAGTATGGCACCACCACGTCACCAAGGAGACGAGCCCAAGCACGTGTAACCACACATGCCGGGAAAACTGTGGAGTCGCCAAGTCCAGGAGAGGTATGACAAAAAATATCCAGAGTAGGACATTCAGTGACTTCAGGAGTGGCCGGAAACACCTTTCCCCCAGCCAAGTCGTTTCCCAGACTAAGATCAATGCCTTCAATTGGCAGCTGATCTTGCACCTCCACCCGCACTGCGCCCGATACAAAGGGCGAGGTCAAGGTAACAGTATGAAGCGGCATGCGCAAAATACTCATCTTAATCCCCCACACCAACAAATCAGAGCCACAATACGACTGCTGAGAGAAAGGCACAATTCCACGCCGCGCTACAGAATGCTTTGGCCCCCGTATCCCTTAATATGGTGTCGTGGTTCGATTTTGAGGAAGAGACATACGACTGAAAAGTCCATAGTGGGTCAACACAGATTATTTTATTAAAACACACAGTACAGTGTGGGAGGAGCCGGACTTCTTCTCCGTCTGCACAAAGACAGAAAGCTTTATAGTCATTATGACGTCAATAGAATTCCCCCAGAACTCATCAGATAACAACCCTTTCCCGGACTTGTACTCCAGATGTTTTCACTCAACCTATCTGAGACAAAAACAAGTGTGTATCGTGTGTAGTAATGTGAAATTGTGGGTCCAAGTGTCCTGAGATGACTTGGACCTGTTGGGCCTCAGGCTATGCTGGTGCTGTATTACATGGTACATGATACATGATAAACTGATGCAGACTAATGAAGTAATAATGGAATACTGACAGTGCGGGTGAATAATAACACAGTGAGATTAAAATAACATTCCTGGTCAATGGTGATTGGAACCTGGTCCGCTGCATCACCAGACAGTGACAAAAGGTCTGAACACCTCATCTATCGCCACCGGAAAAACCCCATCTGGCACTGGCCCAGGGCGGTCCACAGTAGAACAACACTGTACTGGATGTGGTTTTAGTCTGCGATCCTTTGTCCATCGCACTGGACAAAATGTAATGAGGTGACCGAGTTCATGACAATAGAAACATCTGCGGTCCCCACCCGCCACTGTAGGGCTACGCCTTGAAAGCGGGGGAGATTGTTTCTGACGGTACGCTTCAGGCACCAACTCAAAAGCACGCAACACAGCAGCCTTAACAACATCATAATCTAAACTTTCAGTTGCCAAGAGACTAGCACAAACCTCCTGAGCCCTACCCACCAGCCAACATTGCAGCAGCAAGGCCCAGACCTCCTCCGGCCATTTCAACGCAGTAGCAACACGCTCAAAAGCAGCAAAGAACGAATCCACCTCAGACTTACTAAAGGGTGGCACCAATTTAATGTGCTTACCCACATCAGAATCTTGATGGGGAGCTTGGGTGAGACCAGGTGTGGGTGGCGCAGGCGTAGGGCTACATGGCGGAGGCTGGCGTTCTAGCTCTAGCGCTCTCACCCGAAGGTGCATCGCCTCCACCTCCAACTTGTGATTACTCAGTTCCACCTCCTTAATGCGGAGCATCAGCTGGAGCTCCTCAGCTGACGTCCCCACCGTAGGAATAGGAGGAGCTACAGCAGAAGAGGTTACAGGAGTAGTGGAAAAAACAGGTAAATGAGCTAGCGGCTCCACAGCAGCCTCGCCCGCCTCACTGGCAACCGCCACACCCGCCAACAGGCCCCGCTCACCCAAGGCCACAGCCGCCGCAATTCGTCCTTCTTCACCACCACTGGAGCATGCACATCAAAACGGCCGGCAATAAGCAGCAAATCCTCCTTTCTACACCTGTTCAACTGCTGCAAGGTAGGAGTCTTAGCGAACTTATCCAAATCAAACTCCATTTGCGGCCAACAACACACACCAGCCACCAAACAATAGACACACAAAGCAACAAACACCACACGCCTACACGGGGTGGCTGTGGCTCAGGTGGTAGAGCAGATCAGCTACTGATCGGAAGGTTGATGGTTTGATCCTTGGTATCCCCAGTCTGCATGGCAAATATCCTAGGGCAAGATACTAACCCCAAGTTGCCCTTCGATGCTTCATCGGAGTATGAATGCAGTTTAGGTTGCACTTGAGTTTAGAAATGGGTGTGAATGAGTGAATGAGGCATGTTGTATAGAGCGCTTTGAGTACTCCGGGAGAGTAGAAAAGCACTATATAAGAATCAGTCCATTTACCATTTACACGAACCCCACAAAACACAAACGGGCAAGGACGAGCCCCCAATTATGTTACACACTGGCCTTGGGGGGCTGGAGTGCAACACAAGAAAAATAATAAAAAGAAGTAAATCACACAGCCACAGCTTTGCAATGACTAGTCGTTTTATTAACTTGACAGGTAGCGAGCGTCAGGGTGGGCATGGCCAAAACAACAAACAAAACACACTGGAAATGAATCAGAACTAACTTAACTATAGTGAGTCAACCCCAAAAGAAAATACAAACCTCTAACCTGTCTCCCTACCCGAAACAGGAGAAAAAGGTTGTAAAAGAAACAACTTCCCACCCCTACAGCTACTATGTCCAGATAAACGACTCTCTAAACTGTTTTTACTGCAGCCTAGCTCTGTCACACGGCACGAAGGGCCCCAAACGCGCAGCTCACTGGAAACAGGAAGTAGGAGGAGGGGCTGCCGGCTCAGTCAGGTCCCAATTTGTAGCTGGCCTCATTCCCTCTTCCACCAATGGTCAGCCTCCACCTGGAAACTTACATAACACAGACATCACAGAGTACAAACAATGCCCCCACATGGTGTGGCGAGTAACAGCACCACACGGCAACAATAACCTGGGTCAAAACAACCCCAACAGTCAGGAGCACACTAAAATAAATCTGAGGTTTAAATAGGCAAGGCTCCTTTAAAATGCTGAGTAACGATGTACTAATGATGTGCACCTGACATGAAACACCTGTGTGATTTTAATCATTTTAAGAGGGATAATTCCGTGTTCTCCAGCACACAGCTGCAGTTTTTCAGCAGGGTCCCCCCCCCACACAAAAAAACCCCAATAACAACAACCTAAGGTTCCTGGCACACTCTTTTATGCAGGGGAGGTGTGTTGAGCTGTTGTTGCTCCGGTGTGTCTCAGCTTCCCCTGCCGCAGATCCCTCCAGTATGCAGACCTCCGGCTCGGCATGAGCAGGTCCAGACAGTGCGCAGATCTCTGACTTGGCCAGGGTAGGTTCCTCTGGCGTGCTGATCTCCAGAATAGCATAAGAGTTGCCTCCCTCCCCTATGTAGCTAAGGGATGCTGGTGGGGCCGGCGGCGGTGTCGGCCAGGAAACTGTCCCAAGCTGCCAGAGTCCCTATCAGCTGCATCCGGTCCTGCAGCTGTTCCACCTGATGGCAAAACACTGCTCCCTCTGTGTGGCCATGAGCTCGGCAACCATTTGGGCCAGCACTTGGGTCCGGCGACTGGCTGGTCCGGTCCTGGTTCCGCCATCCCAGCACCTGGGTTTCGGCACCTTGCGGGTGAGGCTTGATGAGCTGATGGAGCTCCGGTGTGTCTCAGCAGCCACCACACCTAAGACACACCCCGCCGCAGTAAGTTGTCCAGAAAAGTTGGAGCAACTGTTTTCAAGGCTTCCATTGCTGTAGAACAGCTTTAAATTGTTATTATATACTGTATACACACACATACAAAAAAATCACCTCTTGCCTCTGTGGGTGGTCAGTCCTTTAAACTCCAGTCCTCTACCAGAGGCCTGGGAGCTTGAGTGTCCTGCACAGTATCTTAGCTGTTCCTAAGACTGTGCTCTTTTGGACAGAGATCTCCAGTATTGGTCCTGGGATCTGCTGGAGCTTCTTGCTTAGCTCGGAGTCACTGCACCTAGGTCTCCAATTACCACTGGGACCACTTTTACCTTCACCCTCCACATCTTCTCGAGTCCTTGTTAGTTCCCAACCTTCTTGTGTTCCATCTTCCTATGGCCATCTTCTTCTGCTTGTCCACCACGACAATGTCTGGTTGGTTAGCCACCATGATTTTCTTCGTCTGTATCTGGAAGTCCCACAGGCTCTTAGCTGAGGGGGTATCTCCCATTTGGAATTTGGAATTCCAGGCCATACAGAGCACAGATGTTTCTGTGCTCAGTAATTCACATTTGTTGCTTAAATACTCTGCTTACCAATGATTTTTTAAACCTTATAGACTCATTTAATCTTGTTCAATCAGTCAAAGGCCCAACTCACGAATGCTGTCATACCCTGGATTTTGTACTTTTTTACAGCCTGTCACTCTTTGACACTGAAATCTGTAACATACTGTAAATTTTTCGGAACACATGCCTGTCCTATTTGAGGTTCCCTTTTCAGGGTAGCCTGGTAGATCTACTGTGCCCAAACTCCGATCTTGTACAATCAATTCAAATACAGCAGATCCCTTCGCCTGCTCTTATAAAAATCTAAATCAGGCATTACCTGTTAACAGGTCCACTCAGCTGTTTTAATATTATTAGACCTCAGTGCTGCTTTTGACACAGTAGATCACAGGATTCTTATCACTCAAATGGAACAATGTGCTGGAATTAAAGGGCTTGCTTTGGAATGGTTTAAATCCTACTTATCTAATCGAACTTTCTCTCTTAGATTCAGAGACACATTGTCTCCAAGGACCACACCTTTTTGGGGTGTCCTCCAGGGCTCTATCCTTGGTCCAGTCCTATTTTCAATTTATATGCTTCCGTTGGGATTAATTATTAAAAAATATGGTATTTCATTTGATTGCTACGCAGATGACTCTCAGATTTACCTACCACTGAAACGAAAATCGGTGAATCCTCTGAAGGGACTGTTTGATTGTCTAGAAGATATCAAGCCACGGATGGCTCTAAATTTTCTAAATCTAAATGAACAGAAAACTCAGGTCATTGTCTTTGCTCCTTCTGACCATTATGACCTTGGCCCCTTAGAAAACTACACTGTAAAAAAAAAAATCCTAAAAAAGCAGTAATATTCCGGCAGCTGGGGCTCCAAAATAATACCAGAAAATAACAGAAAATAACTTTCTCATAAAAATATTTAATAAATAAATACTATTAAATATTTAAATAAATACTAATAAATACTAATAAAATAAATACTTATTTTCCACCCTGATTTACGAATAAATTCTTTACAAATCCTACCATGTGAATTCATGGATTTTTTTTTCACATTCTGTCTCTCACAGTTGAAGTGTACCTCTGGTGCAAATTACTGACCTCTGTCATCATTTTAGGTGGGGGAACTTGCACAATCGGTGGCTGACTAAATACTTTTTTGCCCCACTGTATCTCCTATACTTGCATCACTACACTGGCTGCCAGTCAGCTTTTGAATTGACTTTAAGATCTTAACACTTGTTTTTAAGACGTTGCATAAACTAGCCCCTACATATCTTGCTGACCTCCTAACCTGGTATTCTCCCCCAAGATCCTTGAGGTCTGCAGACCAAATGCTTTTGGTTGTCCATAGGTCCAGATTAAAACATAGAGGAGATCGGGAATTTGCTGTGACTGCCCCCAAACTGTGAAATACATTGCCTTTGCATATCAGGTCCTCCCCAACACTGGATACTTTTAAAATCTGTCTGAAGACTGGTTTGTATTCTATGGCTTTTGATTCATCATGAGTTTTTTACTATTATTCTTTTTATGATTTTATTCTCTTCTAAAACACTATTCTATTTTTCTTTGTTTATGTCTTCTGCTTTGTCCATGTTATTGTACAGTACTTTGTTCAACACTTTTTAAAAAGTGCTATATAAATAAATCTGAACTTGAACTGTTTATGTATGTTAGTATTTGAGTATAGCAATCTACATCTAATACTACTTTACATTACTTTACTGTATACAATAAAGTATAAAACACAAATATGTGGTGCTAATTATGAGATATTAGCCATAACAAATCCCAATGCAATCCAGCTGCTAAACAGCTACAATCTTATATCAGACAAGAACAAGACAAAATTCATCTTCAAAAAGTCCAGTAACTGGTCTCTGGAGTTCTCAGATGTTTACAGACTGTTGTTAAAAGAAGAGGAAATGCTACACTGTGGTAAACATAGCCTGACCTTTTACATTTTACACAGCATGTCATGTTTTTTGGATTTGGTTTTCAATCTTATTTTCCATAATCAGAAGCTATAAAACTGTTTTTAAATGACCTGACTAAGAATTAAACACTAGCAAATGTGTGATGGGATGTGGGCTAGATTGTCAGTGCAAAATCGCAAAACTAAATGACAATCATAATATTGATACAATGGAAAATGTAATTGTACAGAACTTGTCTCCAAACACATATCTGTTTGTTTCACTTTCAACTTCAACTTTTTCCCACTATTAATAACCACTGAGTTTTACATAACACACAGAGACATGCACACCTACATGCACGCATGCACACACACATTATTATTAAGAGTCTCACCAGGCTCTCAACAGCTTGTGTGTTGCCCTTTAATTGCTGCTAATGACTGTTTGACTCTGTAGGTAATGACTGTTTTCCCACATGCTCTCATTAGTGATCAAATGATGACAGTGCTCAAATTAGAGGTGTTAATTGTTAATGTCAGTCAAAGCAAGGTGGAATATCAAAGGATGATGCAACTCTTGCTAAGTTGTCCAATGAAGTTAAGATTATTTAAGTTTTAAGTTTTTTGTTTGTTTGTTTGTTTGTTTGTTTGTTTGTTTGTTTGTTTGTTTGTTTGTTTGTTTGGGTGTTTTTGTGTCTGTGACCCAGCATTTGTGTTGGAATTTTTCAAATTTTGTTAATTCTTGACTGTTTTGGTTTTTTGAGAAATGGTTAATTAGTTCCCTTGAGTGTTGCCTTCCTGTTGCCCAGGAAGGCAACACTTGTCTCTGGTTTTCCTAGTGTCTTCTATGTTCTCTAAGTCACATCTTTATGTGTGTTTAGTTTTCTTTATTTGTAAAGTTCATCTGTTTGAGTCCTTTTTTTTAGTGTCCCCTTTGGAATCCTGACCGATTCTCAGGCTGATGGGTGGCCATAACGATATCCTCTGCCCTTGATGTGGATGATGCAACCATGAGTAATAACTCCCCGAAGCGGCATTAAGGAAAAACAGTGGTAATGTCTCGTTTATCCTCCAGGGGAAGCAGTGTGGAGGAGCATTCATTTACACGCTTGCTACACTATATATTTATACCTTTTAAATTTGTTCAGGAATTGTATAATTATGATACAATCAGCATTTCTATTAAATATTGATACAGATATATGTTTGCAGCAAATAAAATATTCTGCATTCTGTGGTTATTGCTGACTTGTGTTCCTGAACATAAAAGCATAAAATGATTATTTCATTGCACTGCTAATGTAAAATGCAAAATCCATATTTAAACACATTCCCATTGCGCATTAACACGAACGTGCATGTATTCCTTCCTTTTTTTGCCTGTCCCGTTTGGCTCTTTTGCCATCAGAATTATTGTCTAAAGGCGAAGAAAGATGCCCAACAGATTTACTTTACCAAATTGACCAGTTAACTGTCAAACGCTTTTTCTGCATCTAAAGAAAATATGGTAGTTTCAAGGTTTTTACTGTATGAGTAGTCTATCAAATTAAGTAATCTACGTGTATTTGTTGATGAGTGCCTACCTTTTATGAAACCAGTTTGGTCAGGATGAATTAAGAGGGGGGTTATTTTCTCCAGTCTCTTTGAGAGAGCTTTGCAGATTATTTTAAGGTCTACATTTATAAGGGATTTTGGACGATAGCTTGAGGGATATACAGGGTCTTTGCCTGGTTTTAGCAGGAGATTAATGTTTGCAGAATTCATATTTGATGGAAGTCTGCCCTTTTCTTTAATTTCCAACAACGTTCTGTAGAAAACTGGTGCTAGAATCGTCCAGAATTCTTTGTAGAATTCTGCAGGAAAGCCGTCTGGACCTGGAGCCTTATTACTGGGCATACTTATCAGGGCTTCCTGGAGTTCACCTGGTGTCAGTGGTGAATCCAGTGTCATTGCTTGAGTGTCTAATAATTTTGGAAGAGTTATGTTGTCCAAAAACTGATCAATTTCCTTTTTAGACGGGTTTATTTGTGGTGAATACGTTTTATAGAAATCCCTGAAAATGTTGTTTATTTGTTTCGGGTCATATACTTCCCAGATGAATCTTGAACAGCACCTATAGTTGTTTTTTCTTTATTTATTTTTAGCTGGTTTGCTAGAAATTGACCGGATTTATTACCATGTTCATAATTTTGTAAGCGTAGTCTTTGTGGTAAGAATTTTGTTTTTTTTTATCAATTATCTCATTTAATTCTAGTTTTGTTTTGCGTATTTTGTTCAATGTTTCCTGATCTTGGTCGCACGCGTAGGCTTCTTCTAGGGATTTGATGGTTTTTTTCTAATTCCTTAATATTTTTGTTTTCTTCTTTCTTTTTGTGTGATGAGAAAGAAATTATTTTACCTCTCAACACAGCTTTCCCTGCTTCCCATCAGTGTTGGTCAAGTTACTTGAAAAAAGTAATCAGTAACTAATTACAGATTACTTCCCCAAAAACGTTCAAATTCAATTCAATTTTATTTATATAGCGCCAAATCACAACAAAAGGCGCCTCAAGGCGCTTCATAGATACAGAGAAAAACCCAACAATCATATGACCCCCTATGAGCAGCACTTTGGCGACAGTGGGAAGGAAAAACTCCCTTTTAACAGGAAGAAACCTCCGGCAGAACCAGGCTCAGGGAGGGGCGGGGCCATCTGCTGCGACCGGTTGGGGTGAGAGAAGGAAGACAGGATAAAGACATGCTGTGGAAGAGAGACAGAGGTTAATAACAGATATGATTCAATGCAGAGAGGTCTATTAATACGTAGTGAGTGAGAAAGGTGACTGGAAAGGAAAAACTCAATGCATCATGGGAATCCCCCGGCAGCCTACGTCTATTGCAGCATACCTAAGGGAGGATTCAGGGTCACCTGGTCCAGCCCTAACTATATGCTTTAGCAAAAAGGAAAGTTTTAAGCCTAATCTTAAAAGTAGAGATAGTGTCTGTCTCCCGAATCCAACCTGGAAGCTGGTTCCACAGAAGAGGGGCCTGAAAACTGAAGGCTCTGCCTCCCATTCTACTTTTAAATACTCTAGGAACAACAAGTAGGCCTGCAGAGCGAGAGCGAAGTGCTCTAATAGGGTGATATGGTACTACAAGGTCATTAAGATAAGATGGGGCCTGATTATTTAAGACCTTGTATGTGAGGAGCAGGATTTTGAATTCTGGATTTAACAGGAAGCCAATGAAGGGAAGCCAAAACAGGAGAAATCTGTTCTCTCTTTCTAGTCCCTGTCAGGACTCTTGCTGCAGCATTTTGGATTAGCTGAAGGCTTTTCAGGGAGTTTTTAGTAATCCCGTTACTTTACTGATTACTTATTTTCAAAAGTAATTAATTACTTAGTTACTTTTTAAAAACACGATTTACAACCTGAAGAGGTGATAAAGTGATAGATCTTTCAGCCCAATTCTACTTTTTCTGCATAATCCATCATACAAAATGTAATCAAATGGAAAAGTTTCTTTTTTTAACTTGTTTTATCAGTTTTAATCTTTTAACTTTATGCATCAAGCAAAAATAAAATTATATGCAACATTCTCTGACTTGAATAAATTAGTTTAACATTTAAACCTATTTTCTGCACATTGCAGCACATAAAATAAATTTTTTTTGGTGTGTTTACACTCAGTCTTTCAAATAGATGCAAGTAAAACACAGCAGAAAATAAATAAAGTCAAAGACTAGCGGTCCTGTTGCTCTATTTTCACCTGTAAAGCAGGAGTGGGGTAGGCGGAGGTTTACCCTGGTGCAGGTGTGCAGCAGTCAGTTGAAGAATCCGCGAGTTTCTCTGTGAGTTTCCCATTACGTCATAGCTACTCGGTGCTTGCTTGGAAGTTTAGGGTTTTTTTCGCTGTAAAAAGAAGTTTTCTTCCCACGCACAGCGGACACGAATGTTTTTGTCACTTTTTATGGAATCAAACTCAAAGTAAGGTCAGTACTTCCACGCTTTAAACGCTGCACGCTCATACTCTCTCCCCTCGATATATGATCCATTGTTGTCATTAACGGCGCACTCGCTTACGTCACTGTCGTGAGACATTCTCGCAAAAAAAAATCACGGTTTTAGTAACGCAGTAACGCAGCGTTCCTACGGGAAAGTAACGGTAATCTAATTACCGTTTTTGCAATAGTAATCCCTTACTTTACTCGTTACTTGAAAAAAGTAATCAGATTACGGTAACGCTTTACCGGTTACTGCCCATCTCTGCTTCCCATAGAACAGAAGCTGATGTTCCGGGAGTGTCATTATAGTCTAAATATGAAGTCCACTCTTTTTTTAAATATTTAATAAAGTCTTCATCTTTAAGTAGTGATGTATTAAATCTCCAGTTTTTTCTTGGCGTAGTATTATTCTTGTGCATTAGTGTTAAAGATACAGGACCATGATCGCTGACAGCTATAGGGTGAATCTCAGTGTCTGAAATGTCGCTCAGCAGTGAGCTGCTGACCAAAAAATAATCCAGACGAGAGTAAGAGTGATGAACATGTGAGAAAAAAGTATATTCCTTACTGGTGGGGTGAAGGGAGCGCCATGCATCGCAAAGACCAAAGTCGCTCATATACTGTTTGATTATATTTGTGGACTGCCAATTACGCTGAGTTCCTGCTGTATTGAGCCTATCCATGTCTTCATTTAGTCCAAGGTTGAGGTCGCCTCCAAGAACAAGTGTGCCATCTAAGTGTTCAGAGAGTGCACTGAAAAAACCGTGAAAGAATGAGGGATCATCAACATTTGGACCATATACACTTGCAATACATAGCTTTTTATCACGTATAGATAGTTTAATGATTAAGAATCTGCCCTCTGGATCTATAACTGTATCGAGTACTGTGAAATTAATATTTTTATGTATTAAAATTGCTACTCCCCTTTGTCTAGAATTATAACAAGCTGAGAACACATTAGGAAACTCAGGTGTTTTAAGTTCATTCGAACCTCTAAGAGGTCTGTGGGTCTCTTGTAATAGGACAACATCTGCCTGCAGTTTTTTGAGTTGGTTAAATATTTTTAACCTCTTTTCTCTGGAGCCAGCTCCATTTATATTCCATGTAATGAACCTCAGTGCACCCATAGATGTTTGTGTATAACTAGGGATGTATGCTGTGTGCGTCGCTTAGACAGGTGGAGAGAATACGTCACTTGTTCATAAATAAAGAGAAGGAGAGAGAGAAAAAATGTGTGGCGAGATGCTCCCTGAGTCTGACTATGTGTTTGCATATTTACTAATATGAGTAGGCTTGGCTTAAGTGTGTGTGTATCTTATATGACTGTGTGCGCTGTCTGACTGATGTAAATGTGCTGCCGTTGAGCGCATGATTGTGCGTGATCGTGTTGTGCGTATAATGTCGAAATAAAGGATGTTGTTTGTGAATGAGTCTGGAAGCAGGTGATCGAAGCAGTGAAAGAAAATAAAAAAGAAAGAAACCAAGGACAGGGGTGAGCAGCATAAAAACAAGAGGGGGAAAAGAGAGAGAGAAAAAAAACGAGAAGAAAAAAAAACAAAACGTAAACATTCCAATTAAATCACTGACGGAGAGTGACGGTTTTAATTCTGCTATGAAATCACACTTTAAGATGCGATTTGATACTGGTAAGTTAAACAGATGTTAATGCAAGTTAGTGTGAGTGGATAGGGAAATGGTGTAGCTGATTCTTATCTGGTGTGAGGTTAATACAGCCACGGAGTGATGTTGGGGTCGCGGTGGAGCTGTCCGTCCACGTACAGCCGGTCCACAGCGATGACAGCGCGGGAGCCCTTCTGGATGAAGCCGCGTCGGATTGGGAAGAGGACCCTGCGTCGTTCCAAGATCTCTTTGGGGAACTGGTCGTTCACACTGAAGTCCGTTCCTTCTAATTCCCTTCCGCGGCTTTTCACATGTTGCTTTTGTTTGAAGTGGCCGAATTTGACCACGATAGGACGTGGTCTCCCGGCCGTAGCCTGAATGGGGCCGAGGCGATGTACCCGATCGAAGACGATGTTCTTCACAGTGTCCTCCGGCAGCTTCAGGTGGGTTTTGATGAAGCTTTTTACCGTGGTCTCCGCGTCCTCTCCAGCGGCTTCTGGAATACCAGAAAATACCAGATTATCACGCATGCTACGAGCTTGTAGATCGATAACTGTTTCTTTTATTTTTTTATTTTCTCTATTGAGCTGGGTAACATTATCTGTGAGACATTTCACCGACTCCCTTAGCGTGGCATTTTCAGCAGCAAGCGTTTCCACCTGCTGCTGGCTGAACTCCAGGGATTCTCGCAAGCATTTAAATTCCCGGTGAAGAATCTCCACCAAGGACAGCCTTGCGTCGAAACTGGACAATCGTTGGTCGATTGACTCCAGTATGTCGGCAATATCTTTGCCGGCTGGCATCACGAGATCCTGGAAGCACTGATCAATGTAATCTTGGAGAGCCTCTAAACTCTCCCCGTTGTTCTCCAGGGTGTTGGAGATGATTTAGACAAATATTGTTAGTTATAAGACAATTGATAAGTGTATTTGGTAATACTGAAGCTTAAAGGAATTTGTTCATTTCTAAACTACCATTTGTTTTAATTTTCCACCAAAATCTCCAGGGTCTGACGTCAGTTACAACATGAGTCGCTTACCTTGTCCGTCACTTACCTCCATGTCTGACGAACACTACTGCTCCGTCTTGACCAGTAACAACTCCCTTCCACTTGGGGCAGTCCACTCGCTTGTAATACACCTTGTCTGTGGCAAGAATGATGGACCCAACCACATTCTGGCACTTTCAACACTTGATTACAAATCCTCCCCAACATCAGACACTTTCAAAACCTGTTTGAAAACCCATTTTTATTCC
The DNA here is from genome assembly GCF_057381915.1 of Diplotaxodon limnothrissa. Lineage (NCBI taxonomy): Eukaryota > Metazoa > Chordata > Actinopteri > Cichliformes > Cichlidae > Diplotaxodon > Diplotaxodon limnothrissa. Next base: position 1,836,428 of record NC_140611.1, read on the forward strand.
TGGGCTTTTAAATCAGAATGAGTTTGTATTACTTTTATTTGTCCTGTTACGAGTTCAAATATTGAGGGTGAGCACAAAAACAACAATGGTCCAGGAGAGTTAAGTCAAACGATGATTTAATGAACACACGCGTGGGGAGATGAACACTGCACACCGACAGCATCGATCGCCGCCCAATGATACACAAGCAGTTGTTTTTATAACATCAGGGTTTACTTTTATGACGCCCCCTCATGCGTCAAAGCAGATACAACACATGCATAAGTTTCAAAAGCACAGATGTTCTGTTGACAACTTTTGACACATCTAAAAGGACATCTTCTCCGTCTCGAGGCCAGGTGCTTCCTATTAATCTTCCAACTCTCGCTTATCTCCTGGAGCAAACTGTCCCTTATGCAGACATCATTTTGCAGCTACAAGCTTTTGCAAACTATTATTTGAACTCTTACCTAAACATGAGTCTAACTACTGTTTGCGTCTCGTGTGTCTCGACCTCAAAATGCACTCGGCCTCACCCCGCCCGTTGACGCTTCTGACCTTTTACCAGACAGAAGCTCTCTGTCTCCTCTATTATCAGAAAACAAGGTCCTGACTCTCTGAAAACAGTATTTCTTATAACTCAGCAGTATAATGCATCATAAACAATATCATTCATTCACAATAAATCAGCAGTCTAATGTAATACAAATCAGTTTAACAAATGTAATAGTTATCACCTTCTTCTAATTCAGGAGAATAATGCAAACTAAAACTACATAATAATTTCACAATCATTAATCAGGGGTATAACATGGCATTAGATAATATCACAATCTCACAATCCTTAGACTACAATGACCTGGATGACTGAGAACCTTCACAGACATTTCATTTGTCTCATTTCTTACTCAAATCTTCTCATTTCATGCTTCTTTTGTTTAATTTTTTATCATGTCTTCCTATGTTTTTCTCTCTTTTGATTATCTTAAATGTACAGCACCTTTGTCAACATTTGTTTTTTTAAATGTGCTATATAAATAAATTTGACTTTGACTTTATTACGGTTGCTGTTCTCACACTCGGCTGCAGCTCTCCAGCTGTCAGCCACACATACGTAACAACAACAGCTCAGGACTGAGTTCATTCTTTTTAAGCAGATGAGGCATGATTGCTGATGTGCTCCAGTGTGTCGGTTTCCCCTGCAGCTGCACCACAAACCACGCCTGCCACATACCCACATTGCCCAACTGAGACCCGCAAGCAGGAGAGGGAATCAGCCACCACCGTCCGCATCCCCAGGTCATGGACCATTAGCAGGGATGAATGGGATCTGGGGGCCGCCCATGGAGCTGGACCGGAGGCCACCGCGTGGCAGAGACAGGGTTCACAGGCTGCAAGGGGTTAGAGGGGTTAGCGCGGGGCAACACAGGGCACTGATCTCTGGCAGAACTGTGGGAGGTCCAGATGGCGTGCTGGCCTCTGGTGAGGATGGCACAGCGACCTCCGACTCAGGCAGAGCAGGTCCTCCTCTTCATGTGCTGACCACAGGCCCAGCCTGGACAGGTCCCTCCGGAAAGATGCGGGGGTCTCCTCCCTCCCCCAAGTGGTTAAAAGACGCTGGTGGAGCCGGCAGGAGTGTTGGCAAGGAACAGAACCGACCAAGCCAAACTCGCTATCAGCTGCTTGGACCGGTCCTGCAGCTGTTCCGCCTGTCGGCGAGAGACCGCCGCCTACTCCCCCCATGTGGGTGCTAGCTCAGCCACCATTCAGGCTAACACCTCCGCTGGCTGGCCCGGTCGTGGTTCCGCCATGCTGCCTCCTGGGTTTCAGTACCAATGACGGACCCAACCACATTCTAGCTCTTTTGACACTTTATTACAGTTGCTGTTCTCACACATGCTGTATCTCATACCTTAAGGCTCATCAGTCACTGCTGTTAAAAACAAGCAAACAAACAAACAAAAACACTCTGCACTCAGAAAAATAAAGGTGCCAACTGGAACCAAAAGTGGTTCTTTAGACTGATGCCATAGAAGAACCTTTTTTGGTGCCACAAAGAACCTTTCAAACAATGGTTCTTTGAAGAACCTTTAAAGGTGCCCCAAAGAGCCATCAAGAAGTGGTTCTTTGGGGCACCTTTAATGTTTTTTCAAAGAACCTTTTTTAAAATGGTTCTTTACGAGCTGTGCTCGTAAAATAAATACGAGCACAGCATAGACATATATTAATGGTTTATTGCCATTTCGTAGTTACCAAAAGACAAAAAGGCATTTTAACCCTCAGCACAACATCACTACTAATACATGTCACATATTAGTCATTTAAACAGTAATAATTCAATATTTTTACTATATTATAAATAAATATATATAAATACTATATCTATAGATAACGCAACAATTAATACATGTATTGTTTAATTAATAAAACATCAGAAAGTGATAAAACACATTAGAAATAGCAATAGCTTCATAACAGACCATTAAATCAACACATTTTCATCAGCAGATGCTTGTATGTTCAGTAAAAATATTTCAACAACAAGTTTTTGATTAAAATTATCAATGAACTTCAGCATTATGTAAGGTAAGTTTCATGTCCTTTGTTAGACCAGTTTAGGATAATGTCTCTGACGTATGTATCATATCAAATATATCTCATATCAAAACAAGCCCACACCTGCAGTTGTTTCGGTTTTTCACTGGTGTTTCCTGTCAGCTGGTCAACCTCACTCAGGCGGACATCCATATCAGCCAACCAAACGACAAGTTCCTCCCTTTGTGCTTCAAATCCCTCCCACTCTGAGACAAGGAGCTGAGAGAGAGAGAAAAAGAGTCAATTATAAAGAAGAGAGAAAAGTGAAACCCTCCTCAGAAGGTCTGACTCGCATACCTGCAGTTGACCTGTGATGGACTCCAGTTTGGCGTTCACGTCATCCCTCGTTGTCGCCAGCAGCCAAGTCTGCAGGGTGCCCTGGAAGAGCTGAGTTAATGTTCGACTCTGAACACACAAACACAAATTGCATGTGAAGCAGGAGGTGCAGATTTTTTGCTATTCTTTTCTAAATCCAGGCTTGATCACGTGGAGGTATTTGGAAAACTTTTTTGGCCAGCGGACAACTGTTGTCTTGCAGAAAGTCAAATCAAACATATGCGATACACAATCAATTCACAAGAACACATTATAAAAAATAAGTCCAGTTCTTGCCTGATTTCAAGTGAATTCTGCATCAAAACAGGGTAAATCGAGTGTTTGCAGCAAATGTGAGCACAAAGCCTCACTTTGTACAAGCCTGCTATTAAAGTTCTCCTCTGTGCAGACGACTTTCCTGTTTTCAAGGCACAACTTGGATCTGCTGTATAAATCTTATGGATACACAATAAATGAAACAATAGTGTGCACGACTCCAGATTCTGATCCCTCGTCCTAATATGGTCCCAAAAGGCTCACAAAAAAACAACATAGCGATAAAGCAAATGTTGAGGCTTCAAAATACAAAGTCCATAAACCAATGGCTGACATGGGTTTTATCATAAGGGTGATAGATATATATATATATATTAATTTGTGCAAACAAGAAAAATCTACAGCTTTTCGGTCAGAGGTGCTCTTGTGATTTAAGCCGGGTAGATTTATGTGTTGATGCTTCAGCTCTACGACTGGCTGCTGAGTGATATTTACACCCCGGCTGGATTACAAACTTTAACCACGTGCTGAACTTTGGCCCAGCCTTGATACCTGATACCTCCTGTTAGTATAATGACCTCTTCTTGGCTTAATGCAGTGGTTGCCAGACTTTTTACAGGAAAAATGTTGCCCCCCCACCCCCCGCGTGCACGCACATGCACAAACACATCCTCCAACCACACGCCCATATTTTGCTCGTTTGCGGTTTATTTCTCACCTCAAACATTTAGTAAACAATTAAGCAAATACAAGTAATCTGCAAAAAATTACAGGTAGTAATAAAATAAACTACTAACTCTTTTACGCTGCGTCCGCACCTACACGGGTATTTTTGAACGCGCAGCTGTTTCGTCCACGTAAACGGTGTTTCGAATCACCGAAAACAGAGATTTTTTAAAACTCCTTTTTTACGTTTACGTGTGGACGAGGAATGCAGAGTTCGTCACTCAACGTCACAGGTATGTGCCTTTTTTCACGTCAGCTGTGCGCCACGTTATTGTTTACATGAGATGAATTGCAGAATGGCAGATAGAGACAAAATACTGTTAATCTGACTGTCTGCAGTTTCTACCTCAGAATTAGGGAGACATTCAAAAGGGCTGTTGGGGGGGGGATAAATATATTTTACAGGGTTTATTTATCGGATAAAATACGTTAAATGTCACCGTTATTATTGGCCGGCCCGGAAACAGCGGGGGTGTCCAAGTTCAGAGGCCGCTTCCACCTGAGGACCGGCCTTCGTGGTCTAAAGAAAGTCGGGTAGTACGTCACGAGCTCCCTCGGTGGAGTGAAACTGCCGTCTGCTCCTTGCTATCTCAAATATAACCGGGCGCTGGCATAAACTCTCGACCATCTCACACTTTCTTTAATCAGTTTTCTGTTTAACGTTTACTCAGCTGTGTGAAAACCCCAGAGGACCCCTCCCAATGGGTTAATAAAATTAAATTTAATCTAATCTAATAACTTGGGAGAAATTTGGGATTCTCCCGGAAAAATCGGGAGGGTTGGCATGTATGGTTGTGGCAACATTAACCTCGTCAAACACCTCAGAGTAAATCATATCACAGAATATAACGAGCGTATGTTGAGACGAACTGAAGAGGAGGACAGGGACAGGTGCTGCTACGGCGAGACAGACGTCTCTCACGGAGTCCTTTAGTGCTGCAGGCAGGCAACGTGTTCAAATAGCAAATAGTCCAAATAACAACTTCAGTTTTTTATTTCTATATGATGAACTCTGCATCATTAAGTGATAAGAACAAGTAATCTGATGTCCTGTAATCATTATGATGGTATAGTTTGAGATACAATAAATAAAATAAGTTTTTGTACAAAGTATCGGATCAGTATCGTCGATACCACCCTGGATATTACTTGGTATCGGATCGGAAAGGAAATCAGTATCACACATCACTAGTGTTCGCACGATCTGCCTGCGCATCCCAACGACTGACCCCCTCCGTCCCTCCCGGGAGGTTGCCATAGTACGACGTGTTCTGACGTCTCTCTCTCTCCCTGTCATTTGGGTTAAAAACACATATTAACAAATTGCTCAGTGATGAACAAGTGCTCAGATCCTTTACCTAAGCAGTGCGCTTTGTCATAACTCATTGACATTCTGTTGTGCAATTGTTATTTACTTGTATTTTATAATTTGACTTTACATACTGCTGGGTGGTTTGTAAAGTTTACAATAACTAGTATTATCATTATGCTATATTTTCTAAGATATATAATAATCTCAAAAGTAATGCCTTGAAGCAGAAAGTAGTAATGCTTTATTAAAACTTAAAACTAAAGTACAGTGTTTGAATGTGTGTATTGTGTCTACTGTTTGTTAACTCACCATATTCATAAACATCTTAATAATAAATTTCATATTCTATTACCACATTATTTGTGATCAATGGGTTTGCTGGGTTAGGTGTGTGTGTGTGTGTGTGGGGGGGGGGGGGGTCTTTAGGCTTTGGCCCCCACACCTGCCACCAGTATATTTTTAAGCAAGTATTTCTAACTTTATTTGAATATTCAGTTTCCTACCATCTGCTCTTAAAGGGTAATCACCAGGTAACCCGCCCTCCCCCCTCGCACACACATGCACACAAACAAAACACACAGTAGAATTCACAGCCTCGTTATAGTGAGTAAATATTTATGCCATTTACACCACCAACTTAGACAGCTAAGGATGAAGAACCTTTTGTTCTTTAAAGAACCATTTGTAATAGCTAAGGAACCATCTACAAAATAAAAAGGTTCTTTGACGAGAGTGGAGTGAATGAAGATGAGACACAAGTCTTCATAGTGACTCTGGAGTATGCATGTGCATTTTTCATGAAGAAGTTAAAGGATCTTGATCAATTCTTGATTAATATTGTTTATTACAGCTGGTAATAATCAATATTGATACATTATTACAAATAATTGATGCAATTTTTCATTAACAGCTGAAGATGTCAGATATCAACTTATTTTTTCACATTTTGACCTTTACAGTGTATTTGACTAACTGAGGAGTGATAGGATTTTAATTCTACAGTATGTTGGCATCACAAGAGTCAGGCTGCAAAATCTGCAATGTAACTATCAGTTTAACAGTCTTCCTAAACCAGGGATAGAAAAACGCATAGATAAGTGGATTTAGACAGGAATTACAATAAAGTAACCAGACCCCAAAAACTGAAAATTCCACACTGGTTGATGTGTCCTGCCCTGCGAGAGAGGGATAAAAGTAAGGACAGAAACACATCAGAAACACAGCCACAACAACACCAATAGTTGTAGCTGCTTTTCTCTCAGACTTCTTAATGGCAACGTGAACTGAACCCTTTGAAGTAACAAAGGCAACATGAGATCTCATAGCCTGAGCCTGAGACACAGCCACCAGAAATACTCTCATGTACAGAAATATGATCACAGCAGTGGGGCCGATGAAGGTAGCTACAACATCAAAAGCACCAGTTATGAAATTAATTACAACTATGCATTCCCCGTCACAAGAATTATACCTGTCTGGCTGCTTCAGAAAGTTGTTTAGTATTGTGCCGTTATACAGCAGTGAACAGGCCCAACACAGACAGACACTGATTTGGACTTTTCTCTCAGTAACTGTGGTGGGGTAGGACAAGGGGTCACAAATAGCTACATACCGGTCAAATGAAATAAGCACCATGTTTCCTACTGAGGCAGATGTGAGAACAAAAGAGGCATAGTAAAACAGTCCACACATGAAGGTGCCCAAAAACCAGCAGCCCCCTAAAAGGAGGATTCGAGGCGGCATCAGCAGGAGGCCAACAAGGAGGTCTGAGACAGCGAGAGAGAGGAGGAAGAGGTTGGTTTGGTTGTGAAGCTGCCTGAGAAGAAAAAAACAGAAAGAAAGATGTAACATAATATTAATAAACCTGCAGCAGGTGGAATGCTACAGTAATGCACCAGTTCTGAAAGTAAAACAACATACAATAAACAATCCAGTGCAACAAAGTAGGGCAAACCTCTCGTTTCCACATCATTCTGAGAGGAGGAGGTCAGAATATAAAATCATTTCAGTTAAATAGTACAAGCATTTATCACATCAGCTGTTCCTTTCTAAAAGAGAGCTATTACAGTTTAGTAAAGGCCAAATGTGAAGAGTACTCTGTAGCTAATCCAAGTATGCTCAAGTCAAACACAATATATCACAGTAAAGTTTACTTTAACACCTGAAGTGGGAGATAGAGATGATGACCAGGACGTTGAGAGTCACTCTGAGCAGAGAGATGCAGCAAAGCAGAATGTAGAGAAAAATGGTCTGATTGTGATGTTGCAGCGGCTTCCTACAGGAGGTGTTGAGGAGCTGTGGAAAGCAGAATTGTTGTCCATACACGTTCTCCATGAGCAGAAAGGGAAAAGAAGATGAAAGCTGCTGAACACTGGCACCTTTCTGACTAAAGCTATCCGTGTAATGTGACTTACCTTACTCCTCCTACTCCTTTTCTCCATCCACCACAGAAAATCTCTTGTGTGATATTCTCTAACGCTTTCACTGGAAATGCACGTCCTGAGATTTACTTATGTTTCACAGCTTGACAAAAATAAAAACACACCCATTCCACCGATACATCATTTCATTTCCTGCTGTTTCTCCTGGATTTCAGGCGCACGAGTCTAAGAAGGGATGCCTATGCCTCCTGTCCAGCCACCTATGCTTCTTTTTCTGGGCTCCAAAGACATAATGTCACCAGCATGTCATGATGACATGTTTATCACAACATGACATGTTTATCACAAGACCCTGCAGGGTCTTGTGATAAACATTCCCCAAACACCTCATCCAGGTGTCCAAGAAGCATCATATCCAGATGTCTGACCCATTTCACCGGCTTCCTTTTGCTGTGAAGGAGTAACAGTTCTCTTCTCAATCAGAATCAAAATCAGAAAACTTTATTAATCCCGAAGTAAATAATGTTGTTACAGTTGCTCCAAGAGAAAAAGAACAGTAACAGACTGAACTAATTAAATAATACAATATATTACAAAGTTACAAAATAAAAGAAATAGGTCTAATATAGCTCAATTACAAATATAAATACCAAAAGTACTGCACAAAGTTCTTCTTTTTTAGTGTCTTTTCACTAGAAAACTAAAATGTCTTTGATATCAGCAGTAGCTCCCACTCGATCCTTGCAAAACCGCACAAGGACACCCAGAAGGCTGTTGTTGATATGCCTTGCATAAACTATTGTCTCATTCCAGGTCAATTCTTCAGCATTCGACTGAGTGAAGCAAGAGGGTGGCTGGCTTGCTGTCTGTTGTTGGGGAGTCGTGGTCTTGGAGAATGAAAAGGTGGTGGAGCTACCCAACTATTTGTTTCATCCTGGTAGAAATGCTTTTCAGCTATATGGAGTAAAAACCTTTTTCATCTGTTTGTGTCTCCCACTTTATCAAACAACCTATTATATGTTCCAGACTTGGAAGAGTTTGTCACTGAGCAACCTTGAGAGCTGAAGCTTTCCTTTACTGGGATGCTGTTTTGACATGGTAAGAAATAGCTCGATTTGCTGTTTCTTTTGAAAACAAACATACTGGACAACTGGACCCTCTGTGTTGGATTTGTGGGCTCCCATCTGGAACACTTGCCTTGGGGGTGTCAAGGCTCGGTAGCCAGCAGTGAGAAATGAAACCAAAAGCAGAGCTTAGTGATTAGAAGATTTTATTTACAGAAACAAAGTACAACACAATGACCAAGAACTAAGGCTATGAAACCGGATTCGAGCAAATGAACTATGAATGTGCAAGTGTGGGGATTATATCATTTTATATCAGGTTGATTCTTTTACATCTTTTTATTTAGCTTTGAGCAGTGTCATTTATTCCATTTATTAAACATAGTTTCAATCAGGTTATTACGCACATTGCATTTGTGCTCATGATAGAGTTGAGCATACAGTCTAAGGAAGGCTCAGCGCCATGTCTGAACTGATATGTTGATGCAATGACCTGCATGCTGTGAATGAAGGCCTAACACGCTTACATACACGTATGAAGTATCATTTCTAGGGTAAAGGTGAAAGACTTTGTCTCTGCTTAGCAACTAGTGATCCGGGGTCCACAGGAAACATCTGGGGGGGCCAGACAACCAAATAAGGAGGAAATGCTGTTGAACACGGAAACTTGTTGAACTGTCGTTAATTATAACCTGTACATGTGATGTTTTTTCTGATGCAAGAAGGGGCGTTAACCCTGACATAATAAAACCATGCTGAAAGTATGTTTTGACGGAAGATCTGCATTGACAATATAGAGCTGTATCTTTCCACACACGTGTTTAATAAAATCATTGTTTTGACGCACTTGGACCAGTAGTTGTTTGTCTCACACCTCAATCACGGATCGGGACACAAGCTAGAGTATTAAACACATCTAACATGGACTATGAAACTCCAGACCAGGCAGACATGAGCTTAAACTGGCTGGGTCAGCAGGAAAAGTGTGGTTCAAGAATCAGCGGTCTAGGGCACTGAAACACAGGGAAAGGAGAGTCAGGGTGGTTGTGGGAAGTGGTGAGCAAAGTTCAGCTGAAAACGTCTAAGCCTTAGTTGCCTCAGAAAATGGATATGACTCTGGCCCTTCCTGTAAAGTGCAGTGGTGTTTTTAACCAGTCCAGTTTACTATCAGTGTGTACTCGAGGTATTTATAGCCCTCCACAATGTCCACATCGACCCGCTGGATTGAAACAGGGGTCACAGTTTTCCTGGTCTTCCTGAAGTCCACTATCAATTCTTTGGTCTTTGCCACGTTGAGCTGCAGCTGATTCTGATCACACCACCTGACAAAGGAGTCGACCACAGCCCGGTACTGTGACTCATCACTCTCAGTGATGCATCCAACCACCGCAGAGTCATCACAAAACCTCTGAAGGTGGCAGGACTCTGTGCAGTGTAGATGGTGAAGAGGAAGGGGTGCCCTTGTGTTGTTGGTCACCTTATCAGACACACAATAAAGAAGACGCACATACTGTGACTTTCCTGTCACATACTCAACAATCCAGGACAAGACAAGCATCCACATTCATTGCTGTTAGCTTATCACCCAGGAGAGTTGGCACAGTGCTCGCCTTCTGGTCCAGTCTTCATGAGCCTGGACATGAGTGAAAGTGACAGGTGGGGGGAGGGGTGTCAGGACTCACAGGAGGCTGTGGCCATGTCCACACTAATACGTTTTCGTTTGAAAACACATCTTTTTGTCTCCGTTTTGGCCTTCACTCCACACTGAGACGGGGTTTTCGGTCAAGGAAAACGGAGCTTTTTGAAAAAGCAGAAACAATTGAAAACGCTGTTTTCACGTGGCCGCAGACTTTTGGAAAGATGACGCATTTTAGTTATATGATGCAGTCATGTGACCAATTAAACTGAGACAGCGGAGCAGCAGTTGTTCTGTTAGCTCTCAGGTTTGACAGCCCTGTTAAAGATTAATATCAGTCTGCACATGCTCCAGAGAGCTTTTCTTCAAATGCTTTAATTCTCACTCGCTTTTGCAATTTGTGCTTTTGTGTTCCTCGCAGCAACAACTCCACCTCATTGTTAGTCCATTTAAAAAAACTCGGTGCTTTTCCTCCACATTTGGCCAATTTTCAAAGAGCCGGAAAGAAAATAAACGGCAGACAGAAATGAGGCGGGTCGAATCTTCTTACTTTACATGCATGCGCAGGACTGGAATGTAAGCATTTTAGGTCGTTTCAGTGTGGATGCACAACTCTTTGAAAATGATAGCGTGGACGCGGAGTGTTTCAGATTTATCCGGATTAGTGTAGACGTAGCCTGAGGTGCAAAGTGGAGAGAGAGTGGCATGGACTGAAGGATGACTACAGGTAAATCAGGAGGGAGGTGAGCATTTCAATCTGTTGAAAAACACATTCAACTCATTGCCTCTGTTCTCAGCACAGATGGGACGGCCTGACCATAGTGATGGTTTTCATGCCAGTCAACACCTCTCTCACCTAAATGACTGAGCTCCTTACTATGACCATCTTGGTGTCAGCCGGATGTGATAGCTTGGTGAACCTAAGAAAACCACTTCATCTTCAAAAAGCAGTGATAAGATCCCGAGACCCTCAAACCTGGTACCCTTTGCATGTATTCAATTTCTTCAGCCTCCCTCAGCAACTTAACACGGCAGAAGCTGTAAAAGGCAGCAAGGTAAAGCACCGGCACAAACAGGTCACAGTAGCAATTTATTAACAACAACCCTTGTTACATGTAAATAAGTATCAAGTCACTGACTGACTATAAAATCACGTTACAATGTGCATCAAACACAAAGGACACAAACCTGGCTGATGCCCGTAACCAGGGGAGACTCCTACATTCTGCTACCCAATCACTGGAGAGTCAACATCGGTCCTCCAGCATCAGAGGTATTTACCCTCCACCATTATCCCACTGCACAAACAACAACTGTTGCCACCAACACCAACAGCTATGAAGTGTTTTAAAAAACCGATACTGTGCTATGCAATAAAAAAAATAACAACTTGTGTCTCAAATTAAGTACATTTTACCACCTGACCTGGATCAAACACCAGTTTGCTTTTCGGGCAAACTTCACAGATGACAAAACAACTGCTCTATGTGCAGTAAATGCTCCGTGTAAATGACCTGTATTTGTAACATTTGAGAAATTAGATTACAGCAGATTTGAGATTATCCATACATGTATAAACACACAGAGTACACAATTCTTAAAAGGAAAAGGAATACATGCATATTCATCTACAAGCATATCTAAAGCTACTGTAATCCCCTCTGAAAGGCTACGCGGTGTCCACAGCATCTTCTCACTGGACCAGTACTCGGGCCGTTGTCCTCTGTAGATCAAGACCACAGAGAGGCGAGAAGGGAGGGAGGCTTTCATAACCCAGTAGCTGACGGGTGGCGGACTCCCAGCTCAAACCAAACTCTAGCCGACAATAGACACAGGGGTACTGTCGGTCAGCCCAGCAAACCCAGTCCACCGCCTTCTTCACCTGCTCCCATCGTTCAGGCCTGAATGAAAAAGACAGTCACAGTAGTGAACAACCTTGTTAAAACCATCGTGGTGCAAATATTTCCAGACCTGCATTTCTAAAGTCATGCAAGGCATAGTGAAATAAGCTTCATTAATACATCAAATCACATTTTGTACAAAATGTTTTTCAAGCTTAATTTCAGCTGATTTGTAACAACTGCAGAGAAATTTTACTCTAAGCTGTTGTGCATCCTGTGTTGGACAGACCTGGACTGAGAAGCTTCTTCCAGACAGAACAGGGTGCGGAGCAGTTTGCCTTCTTCCAGTTTGTCCACTTTCATCAGCTGCAGAACCAGAAGAGTCGCCACCAGCCTCAGGATATCTTTGTGGGCTGTCACGCCTTCAAACACACATGCAAAAAAGATCCCAAAGTAAATCACAAAATGGTCCTTTTATAACCGAAGTGTTCCAGACGCAACGTCCAGACGAACAGAATCAACATAATGAATCAATCTCAAACAACAGCTGCCCATTTAAACGTCGCGCTGGGGAATAATCTACAGGTTTAACATGTGCCTGATTTTTTTAAAGAAATAATGAAAAATAAGGTTAATTAACATCTGAGCTCCTAGAAAACAGCATATACCGGGTTATGGATGAAATCCAATAGAATGACGCTTCTGCCATGTATTCCAGCCCTAACCTGATCCCAAACCATAACCAGCACTTCAATGACGTTGGATCGTGTTTTCCAAAGCGAGTAAAACAAACGTGTAGATACATTCCAAATGGTTTCCTCATTTTTCCGATCTCGTAATATAGGGACGTGTTGAGTGATCGGAAGCGTAATATATCGATGATTTGTCACTTAGCGCAGAATGTTGCGCTTTGTGAGTGAGAACGTGTTGGTATAAAATGGTTATTGCAAAATTTTTCTTACAGACATCGAGGTAAAGGGTTAAGTGTGAGCTCATAATAATTATAAAACTAAGTAAATTTATGTTTTTAGTAAACTTACAATAACTTGAAAAACAAGAAGCACTCAGAGCACAAATCTGTGCACCCATCAGTCTCTGGGCTTTATTTAAAGGACCAGCATCGGCTTTTGTTGGGAACCACTTTGTTTTCTGCTCTTTGTAAACTTTAAGAAGTGCCATGAAAACAAATGCAAAGAATTAGGTTTTATTTATGTGGATATGTGTCATTTCTTTTTACTGTTTAGTACTACTTAGGTCAGACCTCAAATGTAACATGATGCTGTAAATCTTTATATGGCACTTTATGTACTTTAACAAAACACACATGTAAGAACTGCAGTTTCTAAGTTATTCGAGGCTTTTTGTCAATTTTCCACCAATAAATCTTAAGTTGACCTTAAAGACCTTGGTGGATGTGAGTCACATTTTATATGCATTGTTAACATGATCCCAAGTAAGCATACATACTTGTTAACTTTCATAAAACTTGAAAGTACAAAGCTAGTTTTTCCACCTCCAGATCAGAATTGAACGAGCTCTCACCGAGAGAATGGATGCCTTTGTTCTTCAGGAACACGTTGGCAAACAGGTCCACGTTGACATTAAGTAGTTCCCCCAGCTCTGTGGTTAGTTCCCAGTACCCTTCCTACAACACGCATAAAAATAACGCCATTATATCAAAGTGACATTTACATTTTTTCCAGTTGCATGCACTCAGAGTACAAAGGTGTGGGTTACAGTTTTGTCCTTGGTCATTTTAATAATTCTGTCCAGCTTTTTTGAGCCTTGCTAACTCTACCAAAGCACAGGAGCTAACCACATGAAACGTTCACTACGATAAAACACTTTTAACTCTATGACCAACTTTGAGCATCACTGTCATGACATATATTACCAGTTTAATATCTGTGATGTAGATTGACAGAAACGTGGCTGTTTTATCTGTTTTCTGATAATTAACTGGATACCATTTGAAAAACTGCATTCTGGGTAAACGTGATAGCAAGGTCTTGTTTATATCCCCATTATGATCCCACACTCATCATTAGCTGCGATTCTTTCTGCGTCAAAATGATTTTCACCCCTCGGCTGTAAAAGTGTGATGGGGTACCGTCTCCACCCTGCTGGGCAGGTGGGCAGCATGGGCACTTGAGCTTGTGAATGCAGTAACTCAAAAACAGGTGCAGCCACTACAAACCTCAGACCAGTTTGAATACCAGTGGCCTTTAGTATAAGGTAAAGGTTGGAGGTCAAGTTTTCTGGAAATCTTGTGAATGTGACGAGTTGAGAACGAGGTGAGGTAGAATTTTCAAATTGATACGACAGGTGTGTCTACAAGGAGGCAGAGGGGCATCACTGGAAGCTTTCTTTACATATTCCTATCATAAAACTCTGAAATGTAGCTTAAAGTTTCAAAACAGTGGATGTTTGCATGCTCTGTTAATATCACACAGACTAAAACCCTAGTCTGAGCCTAACCTGACAGTTACGTTTAACCTCGTAAGACCTGAACTCTTACACGGCATTTTTAATTTCTCTTCTCGTTATTTGGGCTGATTGAACCTGATGAATGTAAAAACAAAGAATTATGTGATTCTTTGTTTTTACCAAAATTTTGGATTTTGGTCTAGACAACCCAGAATATGATGTCCACATGTGGACGCCAGGTCCTAGGAGGTTAAATTCTCTGTGTTAGCCTTGCAATACACTAGCAGTCTCTCCAGGGTCTACTCCGCCTTTCGCCCCATGACAGCTGGAATAGGCTCCACCCACCCATGACTCTAACAATGACAAGTCCCATAGAAATAAAACAGATGTTAACAAGTGATTCAGTAAAAAAATTAAGCTTCCTTCGCAGTTTTAACCTGTCAGAGAGCCAAAGGAAGCTGTTGCTTTGTCCGAGTGATAAACAGCTATGTTTGCTTAAGTGAACCCAAGACTATAAAACCACAAAAAGCTCACTGAATGTTGCATCTGGAAGATCTTCATCCATTTGAGCTTCAGCGCTTCAGGAGATTCTGCTGCATTCAGTCTAGTTAACATACAGTCATTTCCATCTGTTAGACAAACACTTCTCATAGTTAACAAACAGAATGTGTGTAGAAATGTTCAGAGACTCACGCAGCTGACTGATGACGCAGGACAGGGTTAGTCGGGAGATCCTGATGACCAACGACGAACATTTGTCGAACATTGCTCTGAGCTTCAAGTTCATGGTGAGGTTGTGATGCACTCGTAACTTTGCGTGAACGATAAGAGGGAGCCCTTCCTCTGAGATGAAGCCGAGCGGCCTTCTCAGGAGCCCATGCAGGGCCTACAGGAACATCATTGTCGGAACAGGTGGGAGGTAAAGAGGACGCAAGATAAGAGGTTGTTATCCTGCAGGGGCCCCTAATCCGCCTTAATGATTTTAAGCACAAGTCCGGTTTTGGTTGGTGCTCTAAATCTGATGGAGCTGACGTCACAGGAACCACTGTAGATCCCGGAGCACCATCATAGGTGGAGCTTGAGCTACCTAACTGAGAGTGAAAGCCACTGGAAGTAAACTTAGCTGACCCAAAATACGGCCCTCTGTCTCTGGCAGTCTGTGCAACAAACAGAGGAGCCGTTTCATCAGATTCAACAACCATCTGAGACGGTACTGCTGCAGGAGCAGTGTCAGGAAGACTCCCATTTGTGCTGAGGCCGCACAATTCAGGAGGCAAATAGGACATCTCACGAAAGACTTTACTCTTAAACTCGGGTCTTTTCCCTACCTTCGCTTCCCGACCATATATTTGGAGGTGAGGTTTTGCTTGGTGCTCTAAATCCGCTGGAGCTGACATCTCAGGAAGTTGTTGTCTGAAAGACGGACTCCTGGCTGCTATGTCTTTGTATTTTACAGGCTTTTTACAGGCCCTGTAAGAAACGCCTTCAACATACTCAGATGAACTCTGTTCTTCCTCATCAGACACAGAATCAAGTGCACTCAGTACCCAATTACTCATCGCTGAAGGGTAACCTTGAGTGTGGAGTGATGACCTGCTAATCTGAGTGCTACAGCTCTGAATTGGAATATCGATGTCCTTCACTGCCTGACTGTCTGATGATGATGAAATGGCAAATGAAAATGAATCCATGGATTGACTACGAGGATAGTCACCACAAAATGAAGAAGGGATGGACAGTCCTTGTGGAATAAGTCTTGAAACACCCTCTGAAGCATGCATCATAAAAGAATAACGTGGAGGTCTAGAAAAAGACAGGAGGGGAACATCGTCTGAAGCACCCCCCTTAAAAGAAGGAGGCGGAGGGGGAGCCGGGTGTCCAACAAAAGAAAGGTGGGGAACATCGTCTGAAGCACGCTTCATAAAAGAAGGAGGCGGAGGGGGAGCCGGGTGTCCAAGAAAAAGGTGGGGAACATCGTCTGAAGCACGCTTCATAAAAGAAGGAGGCGGAGGGGGAGCCGGGTGTCCAGAAAAAGAATACATTGAAGCAAGCTCCTTAAAAGAAGAAGGAGGTGGAGCTGGAGGAGAGGAGTCGGGACTCTATGAAAGGAGAGAAATAAGCAGAAATTTAAACTCCGACTCTACAAACCTCTAAATGTGTTGAGATGAATTCTATCAGAAATACTGTTGGTAATGTCTTTTGACAGGTTTCACAATATAATAAAAGTTCTACATCAACATTAACTCAACAAAAGAATCACATAGTTTGTTTGCCTGCAGGACATCTGCTACATGCCATTTAGATATTTCTGAAATTGAACTGAATTGATTATTGTTCCATATATTTGTTAAATTTCTTGAATTTGTTTTACTGAATGTGCAGCATCAGCGTCTTAGTGTAAGGGGACTAACCGTGAATGAACCACCAGAGTCAAACAAACCAAAGCTGCAATCTTCCTCCTGCAGCAGCAAGACAAAAGCATGAAATCATAAACGTCAGCATTTGTGAAGATTGCAGCAGCAACACAGTCAGTACGATCAATGACATGATGATCACATGTTTAGTAAAGGACAGGAACACAGATGTGTTGCTCCCTCGGCCACTGAAACAAAATCTTTGGCAAAACTACAGCTCCAGTTTATGCGCATGAGGACTAGTCATGTATGAACAACAGTTTAAAAAATTCATACCAAAGAGTATTCCTCTATTAGGTCTTCATCATCCTCGGGAGAAATCCAGTTAATGTAGGGAAGGAAGTCCACATCTTCCTCTGCAATCAGCTTGGAGATGTCTGTAAAACCAGGCTGTGGTTGCTCTGAGTCCTAAAAATAAGATCAGTTAAATAAATATTTGATAAAAAAGCTAAAAGAATGGAAAACAAGCTGTAAATGTGAAAAAGGCTGATTTGACAAACCCGTTCCTCAATGGCCACGAAGCTGGTAAACTGAGACAGGATGGAAAACTCTTTGCTTAACTCGATGATGAAGGACTTCAACTCTGCTTTCTTACCCTGTAAAAGTAAAAAAGTCAGTTTCCAGAGTTTCTCCCTCACAGCCCACCCAGGTATGCTAACAATCAGCCTGTCGTCACCTCTGAAGATATCCATGAGGAATGTATTGTTAAACAATCCCAGCACTGTTAACTAGAGAGCCTACGCTAACTCCTGTCAGTTTGGACAGCAGTGGGAACGAATGGGATCATTGTCCTGCTGCTTGACATCATTTCGGCCAGAGATAAGCTGTTGTACAGATACAGCCACTTATACAGGCTGCCTTATTCCTGACAGGCCCATGACAGGCACCTGGTGGGTCCATGGCCAAGTACCGGCTGATCCGTCATGTAATAATATCCCCCTAAGGTGGGAAGTAAGTAAGAAGTAAGTACAAATACTGTGTTACTGTAATGAAGTACGATTTTTAGGTATCAGTACTAGTAGGGCTGGGCCGTATCATACCGTTCACGGTAACACCGGTGTAATGTTGGGCAATGATAGGAAAATGAAATATGGTGATAGAATACGGGTCAAACGCGCATGCGCAGTGCCTTTGTTTTCATACGTACATGGCGGAAAAAGCATGATGGTGACAGAGAACGAGAAGGGCGAAAGCGGATCGTTGAATGAAACTGATGAACCTGAACTGGTTTGTAAACATGCTGCAGCTTCACTGGTGTGGAACTGGTTTAGCTTGTCCTTCTAAAAATTTATTTAGAACTACAAATTAAATTTCTTTTAGCAATTATTGTTTTTTTTAATGTCACAATTCCAACCCTGCTCCTTTACCCGGGCTTGGACCAGCAAAAGTGACCCGAGATAGGCACTCTGGTGTAGTTACAGTGTGTGTGTGTGTAAGTAGTTTTAAACCTGATCCACAAAACAGCATAACAATAAGAGAACTGACTGCGTTACAGTCAGGGCGGGAGCAGCGGCTTCGCTCATGCGTGATTCATTTGCAGTTTGGACGCACAGGTGTGAACGTCTCCTGCCCTGATAGCAGCGGGGGGAGCACTATCCTCCGCCCGTGAGCGCTTTGGTATGGGTGAGGTGCCCACGGCAGCACCGCTGCTTGTTGAGAAGAGCGATACATACTTTCACGTCAAAAAGTGGTCATTAGTGATGTGCGATACCACTGATTTCCTTTCCGATCCGATACCAAGTAATATTCAGGGTGGTATCGACGATACTGATCCGATACTTTGTACAAAAACTTATTTTATTTATTGTATCTCAAATTATAGCGTCATCATGATTACATCAGATTACTTGTTCTTATCACTTAATGATGCAGAGTTCATCATACAGAAATAAAAAACTGAAGTTGTGCTATTTGAACACCTTGCCTGCCTGCAGCACTAAAGGACTCTGTGAGAGACGTCTGTCTCGCCCTAGCAGCACCTGTCCCTCTTCTCCTCTTCAGTTCACCTCAACATGCGCTCATCATATTCTGTGATGTGATTTACTCTGAGGTGTTTGACGAGGTTAATGTTGCCACAACACTTCACTTTCATGCCACATGTATTGCAAACCACGTCTTGGCTGCTTGTGGAGGTAAAATACGTCCACACGACTCCAATTACACTCAGCCATTGTTGTGAGTGCGCACGCCAGAGGCTGCCACACATTTATACAGCCGTGTTTCACACATGACTATGAAAGGCGGAAGGGAAAATAGTTCCTTCCAAACATAGACAATCCAAATGTTATAGTTTCTTTCCAATGTGTTCCTGTTAATGATAAACTACAAATTTACTCTAAAGTACTAAAATACCGATATTTTAATGTGAGAATCGATTCTAGAACATAAACGATTGGTATCGGAGGAATCGATATTTCAGGATCGATCTGCACATCATCTGTCGTCATAAATAAGTCTCCAATAACAACAGAAAAAGTCACCAGATTTGTCGCTAGTCACTTTTTAGAAAAAAAAGTCGCTAAGGGGGTCTGAAAACTCGCTAAGTATAGTGACAAAGTCGCTAAGTTGGCAACACTGGTCGGAGCATTACGGCTATCGTAGGCGGAGCCTCGCGGAGTGATGTGTACTGTGCTTCAACATGATATTACCGTATTGTGTGTGTATAACCTCTTTTTAAGTTCAGTGGATGTTATACATGGTTACGCTGAGGATGTGTCGTTCAGTTTCCACCGGAAATGCCTTTTGGTTAAACTGTCAGCGAGGAGTTTGCACTGTTACGTTTTTATATAACTTTAATGCAGATAAAAACAGCTGCTTGTTTAAGTGAAAATACATTGATGGGTTTTTTTTGCACTAATAAAGTTGTGGAGTTTTAAAGTGTTTTGTCTGGTGTCAATTATATCGTCAGTTATATCGTTATCGCAAATTTTCAAATGTATATGGTGATAAATATTTTTGGTCATATCGCCCTGCTCCAAGTACTAGTTTATCAGTAGTTTATTTTCTGACTGCTTTTTACTTTAACTCTCTACATTTCTAAACAAATATATGTACGTTCTACTAGGGACCAATCCAATATACAGTATCGGTCCGATCCTGACCTAAATTACTGAATCGGATATCATTTCCAGTTTCTGGCAGGCTGGAGCTTTGTTGGGTCGTTCCTGAACATCCTTACAAACTTCCTCTCATCTGAGGGGTTGTGTCTTCTTCCAGACCTTGGCAGAGTGGTGACACATCTGAATAATAATGTTCACCTGAACTGATGGTGCTGGAATCTGTAGTTGTTTAGAAAGGTCTCCAAGAGACCTTCCCAATGTGTCCAAATCTACAATTCTTCTTCACTGAGTTCTTTTCTGTTCTTCTACTGGTCAATCTAATCAGTGCTATCAAACACAACTTTATAGGCTGGTAAAGATAAGCATAACATCATTTTACAGCATCACTAAAATATGCTATAAGAAATGATTAACAGTTCACAATGTAGTACGAAATAGTACGAACATAATGTCCATGATGAGTAAACCTTTGACCACAGCTGTATTTATTGTAATAAGGATTTTGAAACTAAACTGAACTGGAAGAAAAATTTGAAGAACAATAAAATACATATATCAGTAAAACAACAACAACAACTACTGTAAATTTCAATCTTTGGTCTCACTTATCTGCAAAGTACCTCGTGTTCAGCTTCACTGGTGTCCAGGTTCCCGTCTTCATAATCCCTGATGACGGCCCTCGCGGTGAGCTTGTGAAGAAACTAAACACATGACATAACAATTACCTCACTGTCCTGTGATGGCAGTCAGCCTGCGTGAGGATTGCAGGCTTAACAAGTGAGATGTATGCTCATACAGCAGCTACTGTTGAGTGTCAGTGTGCGTTCTTACTGTGCCCTTTGTTTTCTGCAGCTCGCTGGTTGACACCATTGTTTTGAGCTCCTGACCACTCAGATTTCCCAGGAGAGTCGCCTGTGTTAAAACAACGGCATTATCATTATTGTCTAACGGTGTTGTGCTGTAACTCTTTAATCAGGTCAAAAAGCCAGAGACTGCAAATTAAAATAAAGTTCAAATATTTTGCTCTTCACAGTTTCTAAGTCAGCAGTCACACTGATGCAGATTAGTGTTAACTCATTTGTTCTTCCCCTCAGGCCACTCGCAGTTACTGTTCAGCTGGTAGAAATATAACCACGCCTGAAGTTTCAACCAAAGCATTACTAACCAAAGAATAGTCCATCCATCCATCCATTCGCTTCCGCTTATCCTTTTCAGGGTCGCGGGGGGCGCTGGAGCCTATCCCAGCTGTCATAGGGCGAGAGGAGGGGTACACCCTGGACAGGTCGCCAGTCTGTCGCAGGGCCAACACACAGGGACAGACAACCATTCACACTCACATTCACACCTAGTAGCAATTTGGATTATCCATAGAATAGTGACAGAGTGAAATTAGGTACTGGGAATAAGTTAAAGATCCACTTCCAATGTCTGTGAAGGTTCTCAGTCATCCAGGTCATCGTAGTCTAAGGAGCTTGCAAAGAAAAGCGTCTGGACTTCTTTAAGTTGCTTGAAGACGTTTCACCTCTCATCCGAGAAGCTTCTTCAGTTCTAAGGTCAAATGGTGGGAGTGGGAGTGTCCCCCCCACAGAGGGACAAAAGGACCCCTGATGATCCTCTAATCGCTTGAGCCAAGGTGTGAAACTGGGTGTGGGTCCCAATCAGCCAGAGTTTCGGGTGAGCTCATTGTGAAATCTGGCCCCACCTTATCATGCGAATTCCTGAGGTCAGATGGCCCAGGATGTGAGTGGGCGTTAAGGCGTCTGGGAAGGATCTCAAAACTGGATTATAGATGGCAGAGAGTTGGTTTCATAAGCCCCGCCCTCTGTTCAAAGCTGGTCGCTCACAGTGGACATAGATGCTTCTTTCACTCCTCTTTCAAACCATCTGTCTTCTCTGTCCAAAACGTGAACACTGGCATCCTCAAAGAGTGACCTTTGACCTTTAGATGCAGATGGACCACCGAGTCTTGTCCCGTGGCGGTGGCTCTTCTGTGTTGTGGCGTGCGTTATGAAGTTGCTGTTTGGTCTCTCCAATGCAGAGGTCTGAGCATTCCTCGATACCCTGTACAGCAAACACTACAGTGTTAAGCCATTGTTGGAAACTGGAATTGGCTGGGCGGCGCTATGAATTCTGGGATATGGCGGGCCACGAAGGATACACCGACCCATTCTTGAAATCTGGGGAAAAGGAGGACGCATTTGTCGGCCGGATTCAGAGGGGTCTACGAATTCGGACAGCCTTTGCTGCGTCGCTGTGATGTTAAAAGGTCTACAAATGCAGCCTCAGGAGGATGCAGCCTACGTTTTGGGACACAGCTTATGCCACTTATTTATGTGCGAATGTTTAATAATGAAGAACATTAAAACATTACTGTTGGCCACATGTCGGGAAAGTTATGTGACATTAGTGATGTTTGTACTAACTTGGTTTTAAAACCTTTACTTTAAAATATACGCCGTTCAATAGTCGACCTTCATCTTACAGAGAATGTGATGATTTTGTGGATAATTAAAGTCAGTCATATATCCACAAACACAACAAGCTGAAAGTCAGTGATGCTGCTCGGTTTGCAGTCCTGAATATGACGGCACCAGCAGGATTCACTGCACTGTTAATGTTAGCTATGTTATATTGCTGCCTCTGTTCGGTGGTGTCGAGCCAAACGGACTTTAACGTGTGTTTGAACGAGCTGACGGTTCACTCGTTAAGCTGAAAGAAAGATGCTTTAATCACAGCAGTCACACATGTGTCCACTGCACCATCTGGAACTCTTCTTGTTTACACTCGTAATAACACAAACACTAAATCCTGCTTCTCTGTGCTGTTGTGTAGCAGTGTGTACACCTGAGACTGTCACCTGTCTGTCTGTCCTGCACTCTCTCTCTGTTTCTTTCTCTCTGATTGTGGAATAAAAGTATGAACATGTGTTTATAAGTTACACTTGTGTTTGAATCCTGCAGCTTATCACACATTTGATTTCCATGTGTGACGACTGCAAGTGTCCAGAGTGAGGACAGACTGAGGGAGCCACTGCTGCACATCATCTGTGAGGCTTTGCAGCCCTGATGATCCACCAGGACAAACTCAGCAGTGTGTGAGGAAGAGGAGGAGGAAGAGCCAGCAGCAGCTGACAGATGGAGAGAATAGACAGACTGTTCCCTGTTTGTGAAGGACTGCTAGGAAAGTTTAACATAACTGTCTGTGCTGAATCAGTCTTATTAGGTAATGTTCAAATAATGTGATCATCCCAGTGTTTCCAGTGTGGGAGAAAGTACTCAGGGCCTTCAAGTTACACACTATGAAAGGCAGCAACAAGTTTAATGTTCAGAAACCTAAAGTCTGTATCAGCAGCAGGATGGAGCTAAAATAAATGTTGGTTTCAGTTCTATGAAGCTTTGAGTATTTTGGATCAGTAGCTGCTGTGTTTGTTGCATCATATTGCTGTAACTGTTTATATGCTTTATATATTCTGAGCTAAGTTGATCTATAGTGTTACATCATATTCTATAAGGATGTTATGTGTTTGTAGACTTTCTGCCCAGTTTGACCCATTTAGCAGACGTCAGCCTGTTTAAGGCTCTGATGTCTATTCTGTGTGACTTACAGCAGTTATGACATGGTCTGATTTTCTCACCCAATAAAGGAATATTTCATATATCAGTCGACTCTTCATTCTATCAGACACAGTTATCACAGCTCGTACATTTGCTTTTTACACATATATGTAAGCATTGAGCCAAATTTAGTAATGCCAACATATTAAACGAACAATATTTGTCTCTTATAATACATCTGTATACACACTGTCACAGATACTTACTTGTCTTTGAGTGAAGATTTAAGGAGACAGGAAATATAAATAACTGCAACTTGAATCTTTACTGAGGCTCAGCGTTTGGCACAGTTCAAGCTCACTGCTGTAATAACTAATAATGGTGAAAATGATAACTTTAATATCTTCACCATATTATATTTATATTACCAAGGTGAGATGAGTCTCATGAACAACATTAGCTAGTAAACAGCTAATCTTAGAACTACAGTTGGATACAGAAATGAAGCCCAGCAATCATGTTTTACAGCATCGGGGTCTCAGCCTCAGATACTTATCAAATCAAAACATCTCATAAAAACAAACAAACCAACAAAAAAGTCTCCTTGTTAAGCTTGTGTGTCCTGAGTCTGAGTTTCGCTCTGTGTGTTTCCTGTTTTATTTTGATAGTCCTTGTCCGACGTCAGTGTTTCCACTTTAGCCAAGATAAAGCTGCCTCTTTCAGTTCACCCTGGTGTCTGTGAGTCCTGCGTTTGGGTCCAATCCTGTCTGCCACACAGCAAATCACAACACTGCCGATCATATTCTCACTTGTTACATGGACATTTTTAGCAGCAGCAAAACGTACTTTGTACATTTCTAAATGTAAGATGGCGTCACATGAACAACACGAGGCTCAGTGTCCCTCCAGAATCTGCCTTTTAGCGGGTTGTTTTAATCCATTTTTGACCGGATTCTTCATCCAGAATTGCTGTGCGTTGCTGACCTACAGCAGACGAGACCTTCTGGACATTTGGACTCATAACTCCAACAGTTTTATCGCCGATCTCCGACTCATCCCAGAGATCTCCAGAACACCGGAGGTTGGCTGAACAACAGCTGCCCGGACAATATGCTACTGAGTTAGCAGGACGCTACACACACCGAGCCGACAGGCTAGCAGATGACTCCGGCAAGACCAGAGGTGGAGGTTTGTGCACTTAAGAAAAAAAAGAGCCGTCAGGTGCTAAAAAATAAACCTTGGACTCAAACTTTGAAAGAAAATGGTGTCCGTTACAACTTATGTCTAAAGGCTGGAGCCGAACAAAAACTCCCTGATAACGACTGTTTTGACTGTTCTTCCCACTCTATGCAAGGAACCTGGGTTGGCTGGGTTTACTTAGCCTGATAGGGCGAAGGACACTGTCTCAGCTGAACTATGGACACGCACACACTTACACTGATAAGCACTCACACATCCCCCTCCCCTTCCAACGCCTTCGATGCTTGTTGCCTCCTGGGAACACGAGGCGGGTCTGGGCCCACGCTGGAGAGTCGGCGCAGTGGCAGGATGGCTGCTGTGTTGCCTGGGAGAACTCCTTATCCCCTACCCAACCCTGTTGCTGGTCACGTGCTCCATAATGTTGTACTGTGGACATTTATGTGCTTTCTGTGCAGAGGAGTTTTTGTTTCCTGTTCTCATGCTGTCCTCCTGTAGCCCAGCATGAGCAGAGGTCTCTTTTTTTCCTCTTGTACTTTCCCATTGTAGTGTACATTTCAGTGTTTTCCTGTAATGCAACCGTTCTCCGACTTGTATCCCCATGTGATGTCTGTGTAGTGTGTGTAAGGTCGGGGGCGGGTTCATTCCACTGCAGGGCGACCTGTATAGTTTCATGCATCGGTTAAAACACTGGAGTCCAAGTAAAGGACGCCCAGCTGGAAAAGCTTCACACAAGTAAAGTTGTTCGAGATTCACAGAATTTACAGAAAATATTAAATTTTTGTGATTTATACCGTTGTCAGGACGATAAATGTCTTATAACGGGATATTAGATTTTTGTCATGTCGCACAGCCCTACTACAGCCTGTATATACTTATAGTTATTGCATATTCATAACATACCTTCATACCGTGTACACTGTAACACACCCATAATAGACCCATTTTTGTAATATATCTTTATTATTGCTGATATATATTTTGTAATATACCTATATCATGGCTAAAGCACTTCTGCATGGATGCAAACTGCATTTCATGATATGTGCAATGACAATAAAGTTGAATTCTATTCTTTTCTATTCTAAAAGACAGAAAAGAAGGAAAAGGCAGGGCTGTGTTCAGAGAGTAGAGAAGCAGCTTACCTGAGTACAGTGTGGCACAAAGCCATAAACCAGAGTGTGACAGTCATTGAACAGAGCATGCAGCTGCTTGGGAGCCTGCAGAGGTGGACTTGTTGGGCTGAACTGCTGCCACTTGACAGACACTGAACTGCAGCCAGGAGATGCCATACGCTTCAGCTGACAGGCCACCTGTAAACAAAACAGACAGAGAAAATTTTGGATGTTATTTATGATCTTCTTATAACGAGTCAACAACTGAATAACAACAATTAACAGCTGCTTATGTATGACATGAGCGCTCACCTTCTCTGCCCAGTTGTGTTTGGTTTTTGTGTCGAAGAACTCATAGGCTCCGCCCCCTGCTTGAGCCAGGGCTCTCAGCATGTGTTGGTTGGCCATTGTGCTAAAATCATCAGACACATAGATATACTTTATACATATTTAAAAGATCAAATGGATCAAATCAAGAAGAAGCTCAGTGTGCAGAGCATCACAGCGTCCATTACAATGATCCGTGTTGTTAATGTTGTTATTCAGGCCTTGTGCTTTGTAAATTCACGTCTCTTACTGGTGACTGTACCGTTTAAACAGCAGGACACACTTTAATGCGACAGTATACAGCTGTGGGCAAACGTTTACAAACTGTGTACCCACGTCTTGTTTTTTAAGCTCATTAAAGATGTAAACTGTATAATAATCTTGGAAAACGAGCGGTTCAGAGAAATCATGAAAGCCTACTGTTACCATGACGATCATGTTCATGATAAATGGATGTAAACTTGTGACCACAGCTGTAGGACGACACAGCTGTGTAACACTTAAAAAAACAACAACTCTCAAATGACATCCTGTACTTGTGTACAACTTAGCTTAGAGAATAACTTCACAGGGCAACTATTTAAACACAAGGCTGCTACACAGTGTATAGATGTGTATAGATGATGCCCTGGGGGCATCTGTGGCTACAACCGTAGCTTGCCTCCACCAGTGTGTGAATGTGAGAGTGAATGAATAGTGGCATTGTAAAGCGCTTTGGGTGCCTTGAAAAGCGCTATATAAATCCACTCCATTATTATTATTATTATTATTATTATTATTATTATTTTCCCACTCAGAACCCTTTTCAGACCTGAGGCCACAGGTGAAGAGGCGACTGTGCTGAGCATCGTCTCTGAGCAGCTTCAAGGTGAGCTCGGTGTTCTGGATGTGGCCGTCCGACAGCAGCAGCAGGTTCCTGATGCCGCGCGATGGAGGCAGCAGGCTGAGCGCTCGCAGGGGACGCCACAGCTCAGTGCCTCCCCCTAATGGAGCGGAGTGCTAATAGGAAAGAGAAGAATCGAGCTTGTTCAAAACTCTCTGTTGAGTTTGGCTTTAAACACAACATTACCAGTGCCATTAACATCAAAATATATTCACTAATACAACACAGTCACATTATAATAGAAGCTATATATAGAAAATCTGTGGAGGGAGCCGAAGGTTTTAGTTCATCAGCCACAAAACATTTCTGACTTGGAGAGGATCTGCAAACATGAGCGGGACAAACTGAGATGTGTGCAAAACCTGCAACTGCACGACACGCCTGACCTCTGTGATTACCAGAGGATCAAATATTTTTCCTTCATGAAAATGAATGTGTAACGTTTTTCAAATGCATTTTTCTAGATGCTTTTCCTCATTGCTCTGTCTTTCACTGTTCACATGAACCCACCATAGAAACTGATCATTTCTTTGTCTGTGGGCAAGTTGCAAAATCTTTTGACGTGTTACTGGAGTCATAAAAGCAAAAACATGTAACAAACTGTAATAAAGGCCAATGTCCACCATTAGTTTCAGAGCTCATCACAGCACAGAAACAGCTTTAGTGGAGGTTACTGTCATGGCCTGGGTCTAAGTAAGCTAATGCATTTTTTGTATGTTTATTTTATATGTTGTGTTTTTGGTGGTTTTCCTCCTCCTCCCTGTGTGTGTGGTCATACGCGCTCCGGGGTACTTTGGGCCACTGAAGGGACTGCGACACCTGCCGCTCGTTAGCAGCTGCAGCTGATGGCCTCATCAAGAGAGTCCTTTTTAAGAAGGGGGCGGAGCTCCAGTCTATTCCAAACCTGTAGAGTACCTCCATTGATGAGCGTTTATGTGAACGACATCACTACTGTGGGTTTCCTGCTGAGCTGTGTGTGTTTTGTGCCACCAGGAGTCGGTAGTGTCGTCTCGAGGGGAAACCACGGAGCGCAATCGGGTTTTGGAGTTGTCACCTCCTCACTGTTTATGGACACGTGTGTCGGACTCGCAGAGGAATCGCCACGGGAGCCACAGTGCTGCATTTGTACATGTTTTTTTCCACTCACTATAAATAAATCCCGTCCTTCACGTCACACACGGGTAGTGTGTAGTGAGCTTTTTGGACATTAAAAAAAGAATTCGAATTGTAACCGTGCTGAGGGCAAGTTCCAGCTTTGAGCCGTTTGGTTTGGGCGGTCCGGGCGAGGAGGATGCGGCTGCCTCCCTGGGAGTTCTTGTTGCCTGGTTTTTCTTCATAGGCGGACAGTTTCCCCACCGTCGTTTGCTGCTCACTTGTTGGACCCTCCACTTCAGGGAAGAAGGCTTCCTCGCCATCGGCACCCTACCCCATCTTTTCTAACTCCTTCAACGTCTGCTGAGTCAGCAGACAAAGTAACTCAGACTCCACCATAGTTGTAACACCACTTGCTATTAACAAGATGAAGGCCGTTTCTTCCCCACTCACTAGCAATGCTAAGCCAGCTGAAAGTAGAGAGAAAGGTTTTGTCTAACCCGTCCACTGTGGGTTTCTCTGGGCCAGTGGGCCTGGAGACTGTTAGTTCACTGTCAGCCGTCCCTGTAGTTACTAATTGTGAAGCTGTTGTGAGTAACCGAGGCATTTTGTCACTACCTGCTGAAACAGTGACTGTTCATTCTGGGCAGGAGTGTTCAGGGAGTGATGGAAACTATTTTTCTTGTGCTCATTCTGACCGGAGTGTTTAAACTAGAGCCCATTAACAGGCTGTGCATTCTCAGACTGTTTGTGTGGCTGTTAACCTGCTGCCTTAAAGTTAGTAACTGAGGCAGAACATGGTTCTGGAACAACCGCCTTCGACCTTGGCGAGGGGATCAAGTGAGCTAATTCAGCGGACTGTGTAGCTTTTTTAGTGGACTTTGAAATCGCACGTGCTGAATTAGAGCACTCTGATTTAGGGAACGCTGAGTTGTGGCCAGAGCAGTCCGAGCTGCCAGCTCAGCATGAAACTCAGCAATTAGCTCAGTCAGCTGCTCAACTTCACCCATAAACGTCACTACAGTCAGTAGCTCAGTTTCCAAGAGCTCAGTCCCTAGTGCGGTCTTTTGCTCCTTACATCAAGATTCAAGGCTCTTTATTTGTTATATGCAGAGTCATACGAGTGCAACACAGTGAAATGTGTCCTGAACTCTCCTTTGACTGTGCAAAAAGACAATATATACAATAAATAAATTAAATAGCAAAAATGTGGAAATTTTAAATTCAAAATCTGAAAATGTACATTGTGTGAATACAATGTTAAAGTGTCTTGTGCCATATTAGCACCCCAATGTATTGTCACAGCAGTGCAAGTAAACAACTGACCAGAGTAGTGTAAATGTACAAAGTAATATGTGCAGTAGTGCTACTCACAAATGGCACCATTACAAACTCCAGCTGCTGCAGCATCTCAGCGAGGATGACCCCGATCGGTGCACAGAATTTGCAGAATAATAACAAACAAAACCACCGCTATTGGTCTGACACTAACCCACATTGGATGGATCCCTACAAGACTGTTGGAACAACAAAAGTGATGGTTTGGTGTGGTATATGGGGAACAACGATAGTGGGTCCATTCTTCATCAATGGAAACCTCAAGGCCACTGGATATTTGAAATTGCTACATGATGATGTGTTTCCCTCTTTATGCACTGAAGCTGGCACGTTCCCTGAGTTTTTCCAGCAAGATGGTGCACCACCACATTATGGGTGCAGGTCCGAGCATTCCTAGATGAACAGTTTCTGGAAAGTGGATTGGTCGTCGTGGGCCAGTTGAATGGCCCCCAAGGTCTCCCGATCTGACCCCCTTAGACTTTTATCTTTGGGGTCATCTGAAGGCAATTGTCTATGATGTGAAGATACGAGATGTGCAGCACCTGGAACTACGGATACTGGATGCCTGTGCTGGCATTTCTCCTGCGGTGTTGCTATCAGTGTGTGAAGAGTGGGAGAAGAGGGTTGCATTGACAATCCAACACAATGGGCAGCACATTGAACACATTTTATAAGTGGTCAGAAACTTGTAAATAACTCATGAAAGAACAAAGTTACGTTGAAACCAAGCACACCATTGTTGTTCTTGTGACATTACCAATAAGTTTGATGTGTCACAAGTTAAGTTTCCAGTCACCTTTCTCACTCACTGTGTGTTAACAGACCTCTCTGCATTGAATCATATCTGTTATTAACCTCTGTGTCTCTTCCACAGCATGTCTTTATCCTGTCTTCCTTCTCTCACCCCAACCAGTCACAGCAGATGGCCCCGCCCCTCCCTGAGCCTGGTTCTGCTGGAGGTTTCTTCCTGTTAAAAGGGAGTTTTTCCTTCCCACTGTCGCCAAAGTGCTTGCTCATAGGGGGTCATATGATTGTTGGGTTTTTCTCTGTATCTACTCTACAATATGAAGCGCCTTGAGGGACTTTTGTTGTGATTTGGTGCTATATAAATAAAAATGAATTGAAGCTTTTCAGAACAGTTGACCTCTGACCTTGAGATCATGGTCACTAAGATTCAAACATGTCTGACACTGTTGGTAGATACACCTATAGTAAGAATTTGAAAATCCTACATGGCTTCGTTCTCAAGTTATCACATTCACAAACTTGGGTGGTGACAAAACCCCATCAGCCTTTTAGGGCTGAGGTGAAAGAAGGGCTTTTTCTGGATCATGTTAGCTAGTGTTAGCGTACCTGCTAAGATAAGAATAGAACAAATAGAGCAGCATGCAGCCATGCTACTCAGTACCCGGAGCTATAAGAGCACCACAGATTTATAACTGACCTTGATGAATCTCTGGGCTTCTTCATAAACTTCACCAAGTGGCGTCACTGTTAGAAAAGCTTCTGTGTGATCTGAAAGGCAAACACAGTAAAAGTTAAGAAAGCTACCACTGGCTACAGCAAGCATTTGCAGGGTTTCCTCAGTAATATGTGATTAACAGCTTCATCCAAGTATTGTGTGGGAAAAATGCAAATATGACAAACTGTAAATGAAACTCTTGTGAGTGACACAGGTTTGCTCACAGAAAGACGTGCTGCTCTTGTTATTCACATCCTTCAGGTTGACTTGAGCTAACACTTTTTAAATGTTAGCCTAAAAGCTGCCTCAGGCTGCAAGTACAAACCGACCTGTTCCAAACAAAACCACATTGAGTCTCAGGCTGCGATCCAGGCTTTTGAGAATCTGCAGGGCGATTCTGCGGGCCGAGCGGAGAGACTCTCCCTTCATGGACTCGGATGTGTCCAACAGCAGGATGACTTCATCTGCGTCTGAACTGGAGCTGACCTCAAAGTCTGGATAGAAAACCAACATGCAGGCCTAAAGGGACGGAAACGAGATGGCTGAACAAAAAAGCAGCATTTTTAGAGTGACAGGAGGAGAAGACAAAGAGAGCGACAGACAAACCTGGCTGTCCTTGTCAGGGTGTTTCTCCACCCACATCCTGGGCAGGTGGACGTCAGACAGCATGATGGACAGCTGGAATCCATCTGGACCCATGATCTGTCCTGGCAGCACGCTCACCACTGCCTTACAGTCGGTTTTCTACATGACCACAAACATTAAAGAGCAAAAAATGATTGGTTTGCATGCAATAAATCCATATTTGTAAACAGCAGTTTGGTTTAAACTTTGAGGTAAAACAATTAGTGGTATGGTCCACCCAGCCTTCCTCTGACTGGACACAGACAACAGGTCAAATAGAAATGATTTCCAACTGAAATAGAGTCACATTAAACAAATATTAACAATCGAAATCTTTAAATAGAATGAATGACGGTGTTTTGGAAAGCTGTAAATGAAGAACAAACGGCAACAAGTATAATAATGATTGTAATTATTATTGTTATTACTAGTAGCAGAATTCATTTTAATGACTTGATTCAATTCCAAATGCAGCCAGGTTGTCATTTGTTCACATGCTCGATCAGAGGGACTTAAATCCCAAAGGATTTGGATGATACGTAACTAATAATAATCTGCATGAACAGTTGCAGTCTGGTCTTCGCCGCCCCACAGCACTGAAACTGTGCTGATAAAAGTAACCAATGATCTTCTCATGGCAGCCGACTCTGGTTTACTCTCCATTCTTATTCTTCTCGATCTGACTGCTGCTTTTGATACCATTTCTCACTCAATTCTCCTCAGTAGGCTCGCCTCCTTCGGTCTCTCCCATATCCCACTAGCCAGGTTTAAATCACTCAGTTTATTCGACTTAAATCCTTCACTTCTCAGCCCTTTCCTCTGGTTGCAGGCGTGCAGGGATCTGTCCTGGGGCCTCTTCTTTTCATTATCTACCATCTTCCACTTGGACACATTTTTTGTAAATAAAATATTCAGTTTCACTGCTTAAATGTAAAATAAAAAGCCAAATGACCTTCATCTTGACTTGGTGAGTGATACATTGCAGGCTGGAGATCTCATAGGGCATTTCAGCTGACAGGTCCAAGGTGAACTCTCTGAGAGCAAAGGAACAGTGATTGAACAACCCCAAACCAAAAACATGACGATACACGAAATAATGAAGCTGTAAATACTGCAAAGCTGTTGTTCAGTTCTTAACAGTTTGGAGGTGGATATGAGCAGACGAGGTTCAGACTGGTTAACAGAAATGCTTCATTTCGCTCACCTCACACTCGCAGCTTCATCAGTTACACACACCTTCTCCACACTGACCTGTGGAGTGACGTTTAAAGTCATATTTGTCATCAAAGCAAACTCTGATTCAATCATGAGCCGGACAGGATCTCTGTTACCTGTGTGGTCTGGTTGAGGGATGCACTCTCCTGCCACGGAGCCACGCTGCCGGGCAGGGAGAAGAGAATTGTGCCGTCCCTGACGATCAGCTCGGAGACAAAGGTCACTTTGATGAGGACAGTTGCACCAGGGGGCAGGTTACCCACACTGATGGTGAACACATCCTGCAGTGAGGATACAGACCATGTCACAACCAGCGGCGGCTAAAAGGGCCTACATAACACCAGGAGACGCTAAACAGCTCTGGACCCGCATGATGACCGTGTGTGTGTGTGTGTGCGTGTGTGTGTGCGTGTGTGTGTGTGCGTGTGTGTGCGTGTGTGTGTGCGTGTGTGTGTGTGCGTGTGTGTGTGCGTGTGTGTGTGCGTGTGTGTGTGTGTGTGTGCGTGTGTGTGTGTGTGCGTGTGTGTGTGTGCGTGTGTGTGCGCGCGTGTGTGTGCGTGTGTGTGTGCGTGTGTGTGTGTGCGCGTGTGTGTGTGCGTGTGTGTGTGTGTGTGCGCGTGTGTGTGTGTGTGCGTGTGTGTGTGCGTGTGTGCGTGTGCGTGTGCGTGTGTGCGTGTGTGCGTGTGTGCGTGTGTGTGTGCGCGTGTGTGTGTGCGTGTGTGTGTGTGCGTGT
This sequence comes from Diplotaxodon limnothrissa, assembly GCF_057381915.1. Classification (NCBI taxonomy): domain Eukaryota; kingdom Metazoa; phylum Chordata; class Actinopteri; order Cichliformes; family Cichlidae; genus Diplotaxodon; species Diplotaxodon limnothrissa. The sequence continues at coordinate 1,869,993 of NC_140611.1, forward strand.
GTGTGTGTGTGTGTGTGTGCGTGTGTGTGCGTGTGCGTGTGTGTGTGCGCGTGTGTGTGTGTGTGTGTGTGTGTGTGTGCGTGCTTAGACGTACAGGTGCATCCTGGTCCATGAGATAAGCTCCATGTCCTTTCTCAATAGCCTGTTTGTACTCCTTGCGAGCTTTTTCTTTCTCCTTCACCTGAGAAACAAACATCCATTGGTTTGCTCACGTTGTGTTGAACAGCACAGGCTTTATATACACGATAGACGTAGTGCCTCAAACTGAGCAGCTTTACTATTCATCGTTCATCTTTTGAATCCAAATGTCACGAGCACAGGGCTGTGAAATGAGAGAACCCACGTGCTTATTGGTCAACAAATTGTGACTCACAAATCATTAGCCAATGAGCTCATGAGAACTTCAATGTCCAAAATAAACCTAAATGTTGCATTTGATAGATCAAACTAGCAAAAGAGCGAGTGAGCTGAAGGGTGATGTAGTCACAGCCTGAAGTCTTTTACAAACCCGGCTGCTTCAAGGCTCGTTGATGTTGGCAGAACTTTGTGGAAAACACTAAAGAATGCTTTTCTACTCCCTCCAGCGTCAGAGTACTGGGTATTATCAACAGACTGCTGGGCTTTGACAACAACAACAGGAATAATAAAAGATCCTGTTATGCTTTGGTCACATTTTCATGAATAAAAAAAAAAAAAAAAAAAAAATAATATAATATTAATATATATATATATATATATATATATATATATATATATATATATATATATATATATATATATATTTATTAGGGGTGCAACGATACTTGTATAGATATTGAACCACTCGATACAGTGCTTTCGGTTCGGTACGCATATGTATCGAACAATACAACATTTTTAATTTATTTTATCAACTTTCCTTCTGACGATGCTGTCTGTGTTGAGAGCTCAGTGGATCTGCGCTCGACTACTCCGCCTAGGCTGCACTGTCGAGCGCAGATCCACTGAGCGCTCCACACAGACAGCATCGTCAGAAGGAAGAGCGCAGGGCAAGCTAGCGAGACAGAAGTTAAGCTCTACTTGCAACATGGCAAATTGAACCTCCCCCACCCTCATTCAGATCTGGCGTTTGGAATTATTTTGGTTTTCATGTGATGTATGACCCTGAAGGTAAGCGCGTCATGGACTAAAGTAAAACCCGACGTCCCGGGGCTAGCGATTTTTCCAGTCGGGCTACCAAAATCTCTCTCTGCCCTGCCCGTCGGGCTATTGTAGGAAGGAAAAATATATGTCAATGCTTTTGCATTCTTTCAGAAATGTAGCTGGGTAATTATGTCATTGGCATCGGTGAGCCACTGTCAATATGTGACATATTGAAGTCGCGTTTGAATTTGCGCTTGTTTTTTGCTTTCACTTTGCAATCCTGCGAACTGTGTATAGAGAGCGACAGCACTGATCTGTGAGTGATGATAATTTGTGCACCAATTCCTCTGACATCGTCTTATTAATCGTTAGCTTACTATGCAAACATGACAAGTGAAATCTCCCGCAGCTTAAACATGTGAGAGGTTGATCGCGCAGAGAATCGCTGAGCTTATGTGAGTGTGTGTAAAAGCAGCAGGATATATATTTTAGTTCTGCTGAGCCAAATAAGACAGGTCAGGGGGAAGAAGTGACAGCCAAAGAAAAGCTTACCACAAAACGGAGAAGTTGTGACAAATCAGACTATAAGGCAAAAAGAAAGTGCAGCTTTATGGTTTCATGGACAAAAGAATTTCTGTGGCTGCAATATGACAAGCTAAATAACCAGGGCTGCACATAAGTGGTCCGCAGGTGCGCATTCGCTGTCAAAATAAAAAACGCGCACAAGATAAGAAGTTGCAACGCGTGTTTGCGTACATAAGATTTTCAGGAGGAGGACAGACATTTGTTTAGAACTCTTAAAGATGTCGAAGAAGCTCCTTTAAGCAATTACTGTGATGTTCCTCCACCTCCAAACAAATGTCAGAAGGAGTCCGAACCACAAAAGAAGCACGTATTCTTGGAAAAGTGTTTGCAGGAGGTGAGCTGGCTTCAAACAAATGATGAACGCACAGAGATGTGGTGCAGAATGTGCCGTGAAAATTTAATAAATGACAAATTAAAAAGGCATGAACATTTTTTTTGTATCGAAAAAATATTGAACCGTGACACCAAAGTATCGAACCGAACCGTGAATTTTGTGTATCGTTGCACCCCTAATATATATATAAATAGAGAGAGTTTGACAGGTGTTTATATTGTAATTCACAGAAACAGGAAATGAAAACTTTCAGACGGTGAACTAGTATTTGAATAACGCTCCGTTACCTGTCCCACGACATGCTTCCCGTTGATGAAAGCTTCAAACCCACACACTGCAGCTGAATCATCTAGAGGGAAAACATACTTTGCCTCAATGGGCACTGAGCTCAGATTTGTGTATTTCTGGAAGATGATGACCTAAGAAGGACACAGACGATCACATCAAATGTCAAATCGTATGTCAGCAAGCTAACAATGAAAAACACTGAAACGACTCGATGTGCCACCGTTACCTGCGAAAGCAGATCCATCAGTTTACACTTCACATGAACGGCCTGCAGAGGGAGCTGCTGACCAGCGCTGTCCAACAGTCCGGCGGTCACCTCTTCCAAGGGGTTTTTACTGCTTTCAAACATATCATCGCCTAAACTGAGCTCTACACACAGAAACAAGAGACGAAACAGTGCAGAATGACGTGGTTAGCTTCATTTCTATTTTTCAGCTTCATAATTATAATTCGCACATAGCAGACCGTGCTGACAAAGGATTTCCACTAATCTCATAGCTGTTCAGAGACTGTCAGTCCCATCCTGACCAATAAACACAGTCCTCTCACATAGACGAAGCCACCGGAGCAGGATCTCGACACTTCTTTAGACTCAGCCTGCATGGCAACAAACCTGTAGCTGAGGGCCACAACCAACATCCTGCACGTGCAAACAAACACTTTGAAGAGCTTGACAAAAAACTGTTGTTGTGTAGTTTCACCAACTCTACATGCAAAGGTTTTGTGTCTTTCTACGATAAACTAAAAAGTGCTTTGAGTAAAGAAGTCCATCTGTAAATTATAAGCTGCATCTAATGAATGACGTCACTGTTTACCTTTAAAGACAGCTGTGCAGCAGTGCTCGCTCCACTACATGTTATATCTGGTGGTGTTACTGGTTAACCCCACTTGGATCAGTCTGGGCTTAATGTGAGTAAGTGTCATAATCCTGGGTGGCTTCCTTTTGGAGTTTTCAGACCTATGAATTTTATCTTGAGGTCAAGGGTCACTGATGATTTTTAGCACTTGAGGTTCAAATTTCATTCTCAGCTTACTGGAATTATAAACGTGGTGACGATGCTACCACATGAGCCTTTTACAGCTGAGGGGTAAAAACGTATGAAAGCTCAAGTTCAACCACTAAGCTGAGCGCACTGTACTCTCACGTTCATCGCCATAAATAAGAGCCGATCAAAGGCGCAGCTGTCCAGTGCTCACCTTCAGCAGAACAAGGAAGACAGAGCTCAGGTGACATGTCCACGGCAGGAGTGAAGGCCTTTAGCTGGTCTCCTTGGATGCTGAACTGAACCACATACTTGAGTTTCACCTGATCAGGACTGTATACCACATACTCATCATCCTGGAGGACACAAGAGTGGATGCATGTTTGTGTGCGTTAGTGGAGTGAACCTAGTGTGACAACAGTTAAATATTCAGCAAAGAACAATAATTCAGCTTATGGGCAGTAAGTGTTTTCTTCTGTCTGTTTATCCATGTGCATGTAAACGCTCACACAGTCCTACTGTACCTCAAACTCAGAGGGAGTGTTTGGAGCGCGGCGGACTCCGCGCACGCTGTCGTATCCGTCGGGAGCCTGCTTCAGCAGGACGTCCGTCCTGTAGACCTGCCTGCAACGTCCCAACGCAACGTCACACACCAACAACAACCGGGAGCCATTCGTCACGCCGGGCTTGGAGTATTTCAGACTGGTGCTGTGGATGGAAAACGTGACTGTGTTGCTGCCATCTTGGTTCAGAGATATCAAAACTCCAATAATAACAAGTGAAAGCTTGTATTACTGCAGGTCAGTGTTTGCTTTACATTCAGAGGAAACTCTACAACCAGAGGACTGAAAACACTCCACAGCGTATGAACCTCACAGCCCTTCTTAGGGAACCAAGGAGAAGATGCTGAGGCGTGCAGATTACACAAGATCACGTTAAAACAAGTGGCAACAAGTCTCATGATCTTATTCAAATTGGAACGTTTTGGTTCAAAGCGTTGCCGATGCGCACGTAGTCGGGGGAGAGGTGCAACACGGAGTTCAGCCAGTGGTGTTGGGAATCAAAATCAATGGAACCATCAGATTTGTGTCCAGATTGTAACACGTCTCTCGTCCTTGAACTAGTTCTTCATACTTGCCTTATGTGTCGTATTACACTTTTCACTCAATGGCAAACTGTCAATGAATGAGGGGCGGCTCAAGACTTTTGCACAGCAGCGTATGTGTCAGACACACAAAGAAACTGGTCAAATTGAGATTTTCGACTAACCTCAGGGAATCACTAAAGTAGATCCCACCGCCCAGTTTGCCGACGTCGGTTCTTTCTATGCCGTGGTGCTCGACTCCCACGCGGGGCAGCAGCAGGCCACTGAAGAGGAGGACACAAACATTAAAGACACACAATTCATATGAAAGTAAAGATATCGTTATGTAAAGGAGGTCTGCTCAAATCGAGCTAAATGATTGGACGGCGTTTCCTAATACAGATGGACACAAGACGTACAGCCGGAGCCAAGGCCAAGTCAGTCAGCTGATCTTAACCCAGCTGAGCGTTTCATTGGCTGAAGACTTTGGCTCACAAACAAACAGCGATTGAAAGCTGCTGCAGTGAAGGCACAGCATGACAAAGGAGGAGGCTCGCGTCTGGTGATGTCCATGAATTCAACACTTCAGGCTGTCAGTGCCAGAAAAGGCGTTTCAACAATTACTTTCACTTGTTTCGTTTGTCCAATGACGTCTGAGCCCCTGAAATGATGAGATTGTGTTCCTCACATCTTTTTGTTCCACCCTCTGAATGAAAGCTGAAAGTCTGAACTTCATTACAAATTCATTGTGATAAAAAACCAAACCTGTCTCTGTCCAAATATTTATGGACATAATGTTTATCTAAAGTGAAAGAATAAGAGAGAGGACAGGTGAAAAAACGACATGTTTCAAAGTGATGTGATAAACACATCGTGCGTGTCTGTATACACGATAAATGTGAAACCACTAACAACATTTTCAGGTGACTGTTGTTGTGATTTGGGGCTGTAGAAATAAAGCACTAAACATCCAGAGACACGGTGTCCGGCTGAAATCCACCTGGCCAGTCAGTGTCCTTAACCCTTTAGGACCTACCATAGAACCAAGTCCACCAGAGCTTATATTATATTTTTACATGCTGTGGAGCCATTTTTGGGAGCATTTCAAGTTGATATACATCAATACAACCATTATAGCCCAGATTTTAATAATATGTCTGCATTAAGTGCATAGTAATTACATAAATTGCAAAAAAGTGCAATAAACTACAAAAAAACTGAAAATCGCTTTTGTTTTTTTAACATATATTTCTAGTTAGAGAAATTTAAGAGGCTTATCCCTCAAAACTGTAAATACAAAAAAGTTGCACAAAATAGTTTCCCACCACAGGAAATTTATTTTGAGTGTCTTCATAGTTTTGTTTTTGAAATACACCAATTTTTATATACTGCAGGAAAAACGAAAATAAATATTATACTGCAAATTTGCAAAAAGCAGCATATGCATCAAAATAAACTATTTCCAGCAGTGCAATATGAGTCCTCAGCATCCCAGAAACGACACAGAAAGTCATAAAGTCAAAGATAACTTTTAAAAACACCAGTATAGGCTCATGAGGCCCTGATGGTAAAAACTACATTTCCGCGAAAAATGACGTCACTTCCGGTTTCGGGCAGGACATGGCGGCCATGTGATAGTTCATGCTGATGGACGTAGGAAGTGTTACAAACAGCTGATCGGATCGGCAAAGCGTGTTTCTGGAATATTATGTTTTTGTTGCTGCAAGTGCTTTTTATGCAGTTTTTGCAAAGCTTTATGTGGAAGGAAACCGTGACCGAGGACAAGCTGATGGCATCAGATGTAAGTACAACTCCTCCGGTTTCATATGCAAAAAAAATTATTGCGCTAGCTCACGTGGTTGCAGAGCTACCGGGATTTAAAAATAGTTACACAAAACAGAGCGTGCCCGCTCCGACCGGCTCTAAAGGGTTAAAGACGAATCACAGTTTCCTCTAACTGGTTAAAAAGCGAGACATGTCTCACAACAGACAACAAACCTTTGGTGTGACCCAAAGTGTCACAGTCCTGGGTCGTGTGTTTTGATTTTGGTATAATTATTGAGCTTTCATCGTGGTTTATCATTACCAGTCTTTTGGTTTAAGGTTCTGTATTTCGAGCTCTAGTAGTTCTTTGTTCTGTAATTTCTAGTCCTTAAGTTTTGTTTCTGTGTTTCCTGTTTTATTTTGATAGTCCCTGTCCTGTGTGCAGCGTGTTGGTTTTGCTTCTGTTGTCTAGTTAGGTCTGATTTGTCCCAGCTGTGTTTCCCTCTCCCATTCCCCGATTGCTCCGGTGTTTATTCGAGCCCTGTGTTTTTGTTGCTCTGTGTCATGTTGTATCCTCATGCGAGTTCTGTCTGCCTGTTTATCTTCCCCAGTCTAGTTAGTTTTCTCTTCGTTTCCTGTCCAGCAAATAAAGTTGAGTTTTGGCACCTTGAGTCCTGCTGCACGCACACCATGACAGCAAGCTGTTGTTGCTCTTCTTAGAATCCAAGCACACGGGATTCTGTCCCATTAAGTTTCCATTCATTATTCCCACACAGCATCACAGATCTGAACTCGCAGCAGAACACAGGCAGAGATGTCCTGGTAGCTTATCAGTTAGATTACATGTAAATACAATAAACACAATAAATACAGAAAACCTTTGTTTTTTCCTTCAGTCTTTGATCTGATTGGTCGACATATTAAATCAAACGTGTTCATGCAAACGGACTAAGACGTCCACACGGTTGTGTTTTATCCCCAAAAGTTGAATAAAATTAAATACTGACGGCCACAAGTCGCCCCCTCCCCAAAGACGCATCTATGGCATAAATGTTCCTCATTAACTCTCAGTTGACCTCTGACCTTCAGGTCAAGGTCACTACTACATGCAGCTATGGTATCAATTAAAGTTATCATGAAGTTTCCAGACAACTTTGACCTCGAGGTCAACGTCACTGAGATCCAGACTCATCGAGATATTTGGTAGCTGCAGCTAAAGTGTTTAAATTCCCCACAGCGCCACGTTCTTGACTTGTTGTTCACGCCACCCGCCTGCCTGCCCACGGCGGGTGGCTACAACACCCTGACGACATTCAGACTTTGTTTCAGTGTATATGAGAGTGTCAACCACAGCTCGATGCGACGAGCTAAGTCTCTGAATGGACGGCTTTACAGAAGAGTTTTGTCGATGTGGGTTCAGCTTGAAATCGGTTTTCTTACAGTAAATCAGGTATGAGACAAACGACAGGATCAGTTGTTCTCACCGAGACAGGATTCCCACAAAGTTGTTGGGACTGGAGGAATGGAGGAGTGGCTTAACATTCCCCAGCTCGCTCTTAAAGGTCTGAAGCTCCACCCCTCGGCCGACACGCACAATCTGCTGGATCTGCACCCTGCTGCGAAACACAGATTAAAGCGAGGGAACATCTGTGAAAGAGATCTTTGTGTCATTGCATACAGAAGACATGCGCCAGAAAACTGAAGACAGATCATTGTGAACACGTTGGCTCGTTTACCTCTGCAACGACCGGCTTCTTACAGCAGGGATAATAATACATTTGATTTAAAAGCGCCTGTCAAAACACCCAAGGACGCTGTACAGCAAATAAACAGGCATAAAAACATGAAATATACACAATAATAAGAGCAGCAGACGGAAAGTTTAAGTTCATGGATGAGTTATATGGAGTAGGCAATTTTCAACAGGTGGGTTTTAAGGTTGGACTTAAAAAGAGGGAATAAAGTGATGTTTGTGAGGTCGGGGGAACTCCAAAGTGAAGGGGCAGAGCACCTAAAAGCACTCCTCTCCCTTATCTTCCCTGCTTTGCTTCTTATGTCCTTGTCTTGTCTCGTGCTTTTTTCACTTCCCTGGAACACTCTCTCACAGTCTGTGTCTAAAACCTAAAAGAGAATTATGGATTTGATCAACTGGTCTCTGGATGCTATTGACACCCTTTAACGAGAAGTCTGGGCTCGGGAGAACCCGAGTGCCCTGGAGGGACTTTCCCTGCCGGATACACGATGGACGGGTGGCAGAGGATCGTGTGCTTGGCGGGACTGTCGATCGAGGACGCTAAAGATATCTACCTATGAACCATGATAACAGGGTTCTTGCTGATCGGAGCTGGCTTGGCCCTGGCTTATCGGAGAATTAAGAGAGCGGAACCGGCTGTTCAAACCCCCACAAGGCTGCCCGCTGGGATTGGAACGACAGGTGCGACTTCTCAGAAAGGGCTCACTGAAGGCAGCATGGAGCTTGGAGGCGCTTACGGCTGCAGTGAATGCTCAGAATAACACCTCTGAGCGTATGTTGGAGTACATCAGGGAAGAATCCACTCGGAACAACACCTCTGGGTGGAAGCTGGATTACATCGCAGATCAGTTGGCTGCGGTTGTGAGGTCTCAGAATCTGCTATGTGAGCAAAAGACTGAAAAGATCACAGAACTGAAGGTAAATAACATCATGGAGAAACTCGCAGCTATCCAACGGGAGATTGAGACCAGTGTCGGTGTCGGAGTGTTAAAAACGGCTTGAAATTCTCATGAGTTGTTTGTAAAAGAAAAACCACCATTATAATGCGGAGACCCCTTCAGCGCCAGCTGTGGGCTCAAGGCCGGAGCCGAACAACACCCTGATAACGACTCTGTTGAGTCTGTTCCTTCCCATTCCCTACAAGGCCACCTGGGTTGGCTGGAAGACTGTTTACTTAGCCTGGCAGGGCGAAGGACACTGTCTCCGCTGAACTCTGGACACGCACACACATACACTTACACTGATAAGCACACACTCATCCCCCTCCCTTTCCAAACGCCTTCGATGCTTGTTTCCTGCGGGGGAACACGGCGGGTTGGTGTGCCGCGCTGGAATGGTAGCGCTGTGCAGGGCGGCTGCTGTGTTCGCTTCGGATTACTCCTCACCCCCCACCCAATCCTGTGGCTTGTCATGTCTTTCACAAAGTTGTGCTGTGGACATTTATGTGCTCTCTGTGCAGAGGAGTTTTTTTTGTTTCCTGTTCTCGTGCTGTCCTGCCATGGAAGCACAGCATGAGTAGAGCTCTCTTTTTTTCCTCTTGTACTTTCCCATTGTAGTGTACATTTCAGTGTTTTTCTGTAACGCTACCGATCTCCGACTTGTCTCCCCATGTGATGTCTGTGTTGTGTGTGTAAGGTCGGGGGGGGGGGTCCCATTTCACTGCAGGGCGACCTGCATGTGGCGAATAAAGCTTTGATTGATTGGTATATATAGTGACAGCGGAGATGGAGGAGGGTGTGTGGAATGCAGCAGCTATTCCTGAGTGACCACAAAACGTCAAAACAACATGAAATCCTGTGTGTTGGGTCCTTATCACAATATGTCACCATGAATTTGAATGTGTCGCTGTTACTTAATCCTCGTTTGGAAAGTAGACGTGAAACTACCTGTCCTGCAGGAGATCGGTCACAGCCTGAAACTCGGAGCTACTGGGGGGAACCGTCTCAACGCTGCACCTCAGAGCTCGATACTTCCCCACAGTGGAAGGGGCGGGGCTCCTCAGAGTCATCTCACTTGCATTCAGAACATCTCGGATTAACTGGAGGAAATCAAATCGTTGTTTTGTGTTAGTCTAAAGATACAAAGAGAACACAGAGGCTGAGCTGATCGATATCATGGACTTGTGCACTGGAGTGGGGGGATTTGTGATGTTGTCCAATCATCATCCTCCTCTGGCCCTTCAAACAGACTTTTAACCTTTGAAGTCGTCGTGTATTTTTTTTCTTTAATGTTTTCTACAAATGTGTGATGATATCTGAGACACAGGACAGAGCCAGGAAGCACTCAGCTTACACCAGTGCTGCGGCGCTAGCTCGGTTAACATTTTACTGTGTTAATATGTTTTAGTAGCAAAACCTGAAAAGCTGAAAAGTTCTTAAGAGGAACAGTGAACCAGAATAGCTGAAGCCCAAACATCTCTGGATAAATGAAGAAATGCATGCTGGGATTGTTTTGGTCGTCTGTAGTGTATGTCGCAGTGCACAGGACGGTCAGGTTGACTCTAACGTTTATCCACCTGTTTGACATTTTCTAAACCAATTTTTTATATTTCAGTGTAAAAGCGATCAAAAAATTGTGAAAGGTTTTTGTGAAAAAGCGCCATCTCCTGGTGGAGTTAAAGGGTCGTAGTTCATAGTGCAACGTTCCTCCTTCAGAAACACTCCCAGCAGCTGGGAGAGGCCTTATGTGTACTTTACATCACGTGCCTCACATTGACCTTTAAGATTTTATGGAACTGTTTCTTACATGGTGCCAAAGCGGTGGAACCAGTCGGTGCTCTCGTGTTTTTGCAAGTTGTATTGTGATAGTTTTGTTGGCTTTTCTGTCCTGGCTCAGTCACACTGCATCTCTGACAGAAATCATTCTGCAGGATATTTTTCTCAGTACGTGTGACGTCAGTGGGCGTGTCTCAGAGCCGTGTGCGTGGTACCTGACAGAGGTCCAGTTTCTGAGAGATGAGCTTGGTGCTGGGAAATATGGAGGGTTGTCTGTGTGGCAGCAGAGTGTAGACGTCCTCCAGGAGACTCATCAGCTCAGTGTGGTTTCCCTCTGTCAGCTTCTTCTGAGCCTGAAGCAACAAGCCCTCTGCCCTGCTCACCTGCACACACACACACACACACACACACACACACACACACACACACACGGTCCTATCAGGTCAGGCTGATGGGAAAGCTGCAGTTTCTCTCAGTGGTCACCGTCAGCAGCTCCACGTTTTACAAACAGAGAAACTCTTACATCATTCAGGCTGAGCTTGTCCACTGAAACTCTGAGGATGTTGTCGAGGCAGCCCAGCGCCTCGGTCCACAGCAGCTCCACAAACACACCCACTTCCTGTGATAAGCTTCCTGTGTTGAGCTTCTCTTCCAGGAGCAGCTGTCAATCAAACAGAGCATGTATCATCCAACTGCTGAGCAGCACAGATGGAGGTCTCAGATGTCAAACGTGCTACTAAGAAACAGGATTTCCCACATGTTCTCTCGTCCAGAAACATGAATTCAGTCCTTTTAGTTTAAAGCAGATTTGGACACACGTCCAAAACGCTCGTGTTTTCCTTCTATGTTACTTTTAGGAAACTTTAATCTGAGCACAAATATAAAATGTGACACGAACACATAAAGCAGAGCATCTGATGTGACGGTGACATTCTTAATTAATCTGTACTGAACTGTTATTATTCATGGTGTGAGACCCGATCCACCCACAGCTTTGTACTGTAAACTGCTGCAATACAGTTTAACAGAGAGAAAGATCGCTGTAGTAAAGGTTGATGCTTCAGGCCACAGTGGTTGGTGGGAGTGTACTTTGTAATATTGTGTCCTCTTAATATGTCAAAAATTATAACCAGTGTTTTGGTCAGTGTTGATATTCAACAATATTCCTCATTGGAAAAACTGAAGATTCATTAAACCTCAGAAAGAAAGTGGAAAACATTTTGTATTGAAGAAAATTTCTTTAAACTTTAATTCTTCAAATAAAAAACGAGTGAAGTAAATAAAGGTGAGTCTAAAAGCTGAGAGCAAAGAGCAAAGATGTGATGCAATATTCATCAGTGAGTGTGTCAGACCTGCTGCAGGGGCGCAGAGCCCATCTCACGGGCAGAAGGAGGAAACCTGCTCTGCCTCCGCAGACCTGAAGCCTCCAGGCTGTCTCTCAGGGCCTGGAACACCTCCAGAGCTTCCTCTGAGGTGGACAAAAACACCAGCTTGTCCCTCACGGCCTTCTTCTGTGAAACACAAGTATGTGTGCAAAAAAAGACACAAAATCAAAGGTCTATGCAAGCAGTGACATGTGATTGTGCTGACAGTGCACTGTGGAACACGTCTTCCTGTTTTGCAGACAGTCCCTGCTTACTTGTCTCAGACCCGGCTGCACAGAGAACAGCAACACTGCCGTTAGTGCAGCTCGGAGGACGTCTCAAAGCTGCTCTCCATCTGAAGGACCTAGACTACGATAGTCGTCCTGACCCTCCTGCTGATCTTATCAGTCTGTCAGCTGTTTGAGGTCACACTGAATAAAAAGTCTATTTTGAAAATATTTGAAACATCTTTTATACTGTCTATGCACACAATCCTTCAGGTATGAGCAGTGACAGATGGGCTGCTATTGTACGGAGAAACAGGAAGTCACCAGGAGTTGGTCGTAACCCTTCTAGGTTTGGCACAGGACTCGTTTAAGCACTGCTGATGATTTCGAGCTCACCGAGCTCACCTGGGGCGCACTGACAGAGTGTGCACATGACACACAGTATTTCACCAGCACTGCGTGACACTGACGCTACATTTGTGACTGATTGGTTTTTTCTGTCAGGAGATTTCATCGCACTAATATTTGTTGGACCTGAAGACGAGCAGCTAAAGAAGCAACACTACGCTCTCTGCAGGGATCCAGCTCAGCTCTCATTTCAAAAGACAAATGTACATTTATAGAGTTTCACATCAGGACACAGAAAACATGAACCAGAGTGGAGTCGCGTCAGTCTCACACATGTATACACACATGTAAAAACACTTCTTACCCCACAGAGTATATCATCCTTCCAGTATCTGACCACACGGTACTGCCGCCCCTCCTCCCCTTTGAAGCTCTGCAGCTCCAGCACACACCAACTGTTGCTGTTTACCTACAGTGCATATGTTTCATACCAGTAAGAGTCATTACAGTAATTATTGCTGTGGGAATGTCATTAGTGGTAAGCTACAAAAATGTTCTTTTACCTTTTCAAAGATCGAATACTTTGCCACTTGAAAGTCACTTTGGTCTGATGGAAGATCCGAATCAGTGTCTCTATAAATTCTGTCAAGATGAACATTTCAAACATCAGCTTTCTTCTGATGCGCCATGACTGGAGGAAGCTTATCAGAGCAGTTATCTGCACTATTAAACCAATCTAATAACTACAGCAGCTTAGAGAACAAACAGTTCAGGTTTTTAACCAGGCCAATGTTTCCAGATCTGAAGCCAACGTGGGCGGGGCTTACAGAGAAAGCTGTCTGTGCTGCAGTTCAATGCAGTACCAGCAGATGGAGACACCTGATTTCAAGCCAACATGACAATAATCACAGTCACAATCTTTGTATTACTGTAGGCTCTACCTCACAATATAAAGACACCACTGTTGTTGTCATGTGGTGCTGTATAAACATGTAATTACATATTAGCAGCCCAGCTTTATCCTTTCTGGCACAGAAGGACGCTGGGATGTACTTCGTGCCTTTACTAGTGATTCTTGACTTTAAATATATTGTCTCCTCCTGCTGGTAAAGCAACTTCTGCTTGTGTGTCCACTTCACACTCGGCAGAGGCAAAGTGTGAAACGCACACGGTGCACCTATTACACGCCTATTACATGCCTATTACACGCGTAATCGCTCACATGAACCCAGTTTGTGTGTAAATCAGAGCAGAATGAACTTGGCTGTTAACCATGTACCACATCCAGGTTCTTGAACCAGAATCAGACACATCTGATCCAAAATATTAGATCAGTGCATCCCTGGTACTTTGTCCTGTACCGTGACAGGTCAGAGGTGTCTTCATAACTCAGGGCGTCGACATTAACAGACAGATGGTCCTAATGTAACTCACTAATAGACAGATGGCGTCTCTCACCTGAACCTGTCCAGCACATTCCCACTCCTCTCAGGACTCTCTGCCCTCTGAGTCCCACTGACACACTCCACAGGTTGGGCCCGGCCTTTTGACCCTGCAGTATGGACACACACACAGTTTAATAATTAACTCCATATCATATCACCTTGTGCACAGATCTTTGCACACACCGAGTAGCAAACAGGTTCTTATCAATTTGCACAACAGTGCTGCATCAGCTTTAAACACAATGTGAATGTGTAACACTGCACACAGCTGCACACAGCTGCACACACCCATGTTCATCTGACCTAATAAAACTAGTTCAACCTGCTGGCTGAGTCTGCTGAACATTTTTAATGTGAATGTATTTCAATCAGCGTGGGGGGACGATGTTACTGAACAGTAAAGGAAATATCAGTCATTGTGCTGCATGTGGGTAGAATTAGCAGCTTGTAGTCTGTAACGCAAATTAATGGAAAAAAAATACAGAAATAAATGAAACTGTAAAGATCTGCTTAGTGGTGCTTTCTATACAGACCTATCTGCTGAGGTGCGAGCGAAGCCAGTGGAGCCGCCTTGAAGGAGGAGCGATGAAGAGGAGCTGATAAGGCAGAGGACGTGTCCAGCTTGTATTCATCCACCTGCAGGAGAACTCCTCTCTCCACACACCTGTACACGTAATCCACCCCGACCACAGGTGTGTGGTGTTTCTGAATGCTACGCAGCCTGTTGGAGCTTAGGTTGGATACATCGGTTGTCACTACCAAAGAGCACTGTGGGAAATGTAGGAAGAAATGAGAGAGAAGTCTAAGATTTTTAAATGTATTTATTGGTTTTTGGTCTCTGAACATAAAGCTGCAGAATGCACACACTGCAGGTTTGTAGCTGAAAGCACAACACAATCCAAAAGGCGTTTTGCACTGCTGGCCTGTGTTGGTCAGTCAGTGTGCAAATATATACTTTTACAAAAATAATGAATTGCTGAAGCTTCCCAGCAGAAGAGAACCTAGCTCTATTAGGTCAGACTTCAGCATCTGCACCATCGTCACTAACACAGGGACGTCCTTCTGCAGAACGAGCACTTTTGCTCACTTGTGTGCTTCTGTTGGTACCAGACAGTCCTGTGAGGCTCCATGGAAGTGCAGCCGATTCATAACCAACTATTAACTACATGTTTCTATAGATGTGGGAGAATGACTTCGATCATTCGTGGTGCAGCTCTGGCATGTTGTGAACATTATACTGAAATAGTCACGTGCTGCAGCTCGATATGGACGCAGCAGGTACCAAAGAAAAAAGCTCTTTTTAAGTAAAGTTGTTTAGTAAAGTTTCATTTGAGCATTCAGCCGTGAGGAGTGCCCCCTCCCCCCGCGCTGACAGCTCACTGACCTGTTTGTTGACCACAAACGAAAGGTTGCCTCCGTGACCTGTGACTGCTGATTTCACCGTCTTCTTCTCCTTGAACGACAAACCTCTGAGCTCGAACAGCACCGAGCAGTTGTCGAACACCGCCATGTCTGGAGACGAGTGTCACACAGCTGCGCTGAGAAAAACCCTGCTGGCGCTCCCACCAACTCCTGTTAAAATGCGGAAGTAACTCTCAGCAAAAAGTATCCAACGTAACAGATCAGTTAGAGAACAGCCACGCGGGACTCGTGCTCGTTAGTAAACGACGAATACAACAAAGCATCGACACGATCAGAAACAGCAAAGTAAAGGTACTGACGAAACACCCGAAGCACGCACTCGTCCAGTGACTAACTTAAAGCGAGCAGCAACATTTAACTTCCTGTCTGGTTCGGTTTTCAAAATAAAGGTCGTGACGTTAACAGAGGCGTTTCCGTTTCCGTCCTCGAACACCTCCACGACAAATCAGTGTCGAATCAGACTGAAATGTCACATATTCAGACCTTAACACAGTGGTTCCCAAAGTTTTTTGCTGGGCCCCCTTTGTTTTACAAGAAAAATGTTCGCCCCCCGCACAAACACATCCTCCAACCACACACGCCCATATTTTGCTCCGCTGCGGTTTATTTCACACCTCAAACATTTAGTAAACAATTAAGCAAATACCAGTAATCTGCAATAAATTACAGGTAGTAATAAAATAAACTACTAACTCTTTTATGCTGCGTCCACACCTACACGGGTATTTTTGAAAACGCAGCTGTTTTTCTAGTCTTTGGCTTGAAATGAAGTTGGTTTGGAAACATATTCAGCGATGCTTCATCTCCTGCTTTGCCTTTCTGTAGGCGCCCAGTGCTAGCAGTGTCCAAGCATTTTGTTTTTTCCCCCCCTTTTCATACCGCGCCCCCCCCCTAGGGCACGGGCCCCACACTTTGGGAAGGTCTACATTAACACATGTCACCAGATATGACAGAAACAACCTGTTTTCAACTTGATCATGTGGAGCCATCCATGTGCTAATAATGAATGTGTCAAATATCCGTATTCTGCACTAATCTGTTGCACTGTGATAACCTGTTTCTATGTCACATCTCTGTCCTTGCAGTTTTAAGCATGTACAGAGTTTCTGACTGTTGTCTACAGTTGCTTTATTATACAATGAACTGGCTTATACTGAGCTTGCTTCCTCTCATATTGCTGTTTAAAAAAATGTAAACAGTTTTTTGTAAATTTTAACAGGAACAGGCAAGGCCCCATATAAACATGAAAACTCTTTTTGATGGCTTTCTACAATAGACATCAAATATTCTCCCACATCTGTAGCAGAAGTTCCCACGAATGTGGACCTTGTAGGCTGCTTTGCTTTCCCTCTTCTGTCCAGTTCAAACCAGCTCGATGGGGTTTCAGTCTGGAGGCTGTACTGGACACTCCGTGTTTCAAGCTCACCATCTTGTTCTTCTTCCTGAGGTAGTTGTGGCACAGCTTGGACCTCTTTTTGGTGTCATTATCCTGCTGTAGGATGAAGCCCTGACAGACTAGGTGCATACCAGAGGGTGCTGCATGGCGCTGCAGAATGCGGCCATTTTGGCTCAGGGAGCCTCTCACTCTGTACAAGTCACCGAAAACAGCCCCAGACCATCACACTCCCTCCTCCACTTACTACGGCCACCATTAATCTGTGCTTGAAGCTGTTGTCCTGTGAGCCACTTATCACGCAAGCTGCTAACTACAGTGTGTTCAACACTGCAGAGGGGGTTGGAACAGCTGTAGGAGTTAGTAGCAGCAGCTTTCAAGGCCTCATCCGCCCCCATTACTGCAGAACAGCTTTAAACTGTTAACCAACATTGTGTTCCCTGAAAAGGCATTTTTGTATAATTCTGAAATGTACATTATTTTACAGTTTTGGGTAACCTTACCCTTTTTTAACCTAGTTCACCACATTTGTACCATTTCAAACTATTCATTGGAAAATATAACTTGGAGAATTGGGCAGTTCTGAAAGTTTTGACCGGTTGTGTATATTCTTTAAAGTTTTCATACAAAAAATCAGGATGGATGACTTTTGCTCCTAAAGTATTTCTTGATGATAATAATAATGATGATTTTTATAAGTATTGTAACGATTGTTGAGGTTATTTTACTTTGACAGGTTCACTGTCTGTGCACTGTTACTGTTTCTTTAAGAGAAGTGTTTGGGTTGCAGGAAAAGACGAGTGTGTGCGGGAAGGGGAGGGGGCTCTTGTTGTTGTTGGGTAGCGGGGGAGTGAGTTGATTGGTGGTGGTCAGAGGGCCCGGTGGGCCAGTGTCCGGCAGCCTCGCCTCTGTCAGTGCGCCCCAGGGTGGCTGTGGCTACAATGTAGCTGCCATCACCAGTGTGTGAATGTGTGTGTGAATGGGTGGATGACTGGATGTGTAAAGCGCTTTGGGGTCCTTAGGGACTAGTGAAGCGCTGTACAAATACAGGCCATTTGACTCTCCTCGGGATTTTCCTGTGCCCTCTTTCCTGTACCTCCCCAATAAACCGTGTTGCGAACAAAACTCTGGTGCTTGAGAGCAAATGTTACAAAAGATTAAGAAAAAAGAAATCTTTTTAATCCTATTGGGCCAACAAAATCGTTTTTAAATGGCAAATGAGGGATTATCACTGTTGACATTGGAAATACAGGTACTGGGGTCCGTTCTTCGTACCTCGCTAAGTAAGTTAGCTGGATTTGATTGTTGACGATTTCGCGTGATCTTGGATCGTTCGGTTCTCCGAAGCTCATCCGGGACTTGCTGTCATAGCAACAGATCCGTAAGCGTAAACCTGCTGGGGAGCAGGCTTACTTTATGTAAACAGGATTAGATCGCGGCCACGCAGGTATGTCCGCGTCATTCATACGAAAGCAACAGCGATATTCCACCACTGTTTCACCATAAATAAATAACATCAATGTAACTAAAGATAATGCAGCACTTGATCCTTTTATTGATGTCATACAGATACATACAGGTCATTTCCTAAAAAAAGGGAAATGCACTATTAATCATTCTATTTCATGTATTTGATTATTTCAGATGTAATTCATATTTCAGAGTAGTAATTGTAAATTACTTCGTGTAATCAAGATGAGAGACCACGGCTATAAAAGCGAAGGTGGATTTGGGAAGCCTGTCGCAGCCATGTCCTGTCCGTATACGCAAGCAGCCCATTGCGGAAGGTGCAAGATTGATAAGGAGAGTCCTCAGAATTCAGCGTATATTGCGGGACAGACAGGATCCTTTAGCTCAGCGCGACAGTGTGCTCATAGAGAGATATCGATTTTCCCGTGAGGGTATTATTTACTTAACCAACTTGTTGACGAGGGGGTGCAGGACCACCACCTGTCTGTTTTTGCTCTGCCCTTTTCTTGGTTGCTGTTATAAACAAACAAACAGATTATTCCAGGGTCTCTTTCCAAGAGACGAAAAGCAATATAAGTGATAAATATTACCATTCTGTAGAATATTCTTATATTTCACTTTTACTTGTTCCCATGTTCTAGTGGGTCCTGTTGTGGCTCTAATGTGAAAGGGGATATAATGTAATATAATATAATATGATATAATATAATATAATATAATATAATATAATATAATATAATATAATATAGTGTAATATAATAAATTTACCCTACCGCCTACTGGTGTTGGCCAGAGGGGCTGATGGCGCGATATGGCAGCCTGGCTTCTGTCAGTCTGTCCCAGGGCAGCTGTGGCTACAACCGTAGCTGCCTCCACCAGTGTGTGAATGTGAGAGTGACTGAATAGTGGCATTGTAAAGCGCTTTGGGTGCCTTGAAAAGCGCTATATAAATGCAATCCATTATTATTATTATTATTAAATTACTTACGAGTTTAATTTGTCAGCAACTTTCTGCCAGCCCTCTCTCCTTGCTTTTGCAGCCTTTGCAGTGTTCCCTTGCGTTTTAATTAAACTCTGAAACTCCTGAAATCCCTCAATCAAGAGTTCTTGCTCTGCTGCCGAAAAAAAGTACGAAGAATGGACCCCTGGACTGAGTCTGTGAGCCTGATCCACAGCTGTCAGCTGGCTTTCTGCTTGTAAATGAAAACAGTCTCTGGACTGCTTCGTTACACAGAGTCATGCTGCCCTCCTCTGGATGAAGAGATGTAGTACAAAAAATGTTCACTTTGCATTGTTGTGTTTGCTCAATAGGCCCCAGTTTGACACATCTCCAATTAAATCAAAGACATCTTTTTCTACACTCAAAAAAGGAAATTGGGTGGTTGTTACATTTACAAAAGTCTAACTTGTAATTTGAACAAAATAATTTCATGTTTCTATGGTGAACATAATTAAATCACGTAGGCTCTGCATGAAATTCAGCAACTTAATTCGTTTTTGTTGAGATGACGTGATACAGTCTAGTTCAGGGGTCACAACCTTTAAGACCCAAAGAGCCATTTGGACACAGTTTCCACGCAAAAGAAAACTCTGGGAGCCACAAATACTTGTTGACATCCAGGGCCGTTGCTAGCCATTTGGGTGCCCTAAGCACAAATGCTTTATGGTGCCCCCCCCCCCCCGCCACTGAAAAAAAAACAAAAAAACATTAATACTTTTGAATTTCTCAGTGGAATTTGTTTAATTAAATAACAACAAACATGACAGTTAAACAAATAAATAAGGTTAAAGGAGGTTAAAAATACTGTTACAAATAAATACTGAAACAAAAATTGAACATTGGAACAAGAACAAAGAGCCTGGCAATAATGTGTAATTTTTTTTATAAAAAAATAATATATATAATATAATAGTATTATTATTAATATATTTACAAATAGTTTCACAATAGAATTTAAATAAGAAACTTAAATAAGAAAAATAAGAATTTGAACACAAAAGCCACATTCCTTAAGTAACTATGTTAAACATTTTTACAATTCGTTGTCAGAGTATGCCCTAGACTCTAGGGCATACTCTGACAACCAGAAAATGCAGGCGTGGTGTGCCTCTCTAGGGCCTAGAGAGGCACACGCCTGCATTTTCTGGTTGCAAAATCAGCTATAAGGTCATCATATGATAGCTTCTGAGCCACGTCACCATTGATGCTGATAACAGCCAGACCACTTAAACGTTCCTGCCCCATTGATGAACGCAGGTACGTTTTAATGAGTTTGAGCTTTGAAAAGCTTCGCTCAGCAGAGGCAACTGTGACAGGCAGGGTCAGTGCAATACGCAGAGCAATCCACAGATTGGGATATACCTCTTGAAGCTGATTGTCATGTAAAAATGACAGCATTTCCAAAGCAGACGTCTGTGGTGGCAGCTGAGGAAGGTTGATGATTTCCTGCATCATCTCAGGTCCATCAATGTCAGCTACTCCCTTATCTGTCAGTGTCTTCTGTACTTCAGTGCAGTGTTTTTTTTAAATCCTCCTTGGACATCCCATTCACTTTGCTGAAATCAAGCAGCACTCCATATTTCTCCTTCACTTGATTCATGGTCTCAAACCTCTCCTGTAGGGAGATTAAAGCAGAGTCCACAACACAATTGAAAAATGTGACCTCAAGCTTTTTAAGGGCATCATGGAGGGGCTCATCAACAGCTTCATATGCAAACTGCCTTTTTGTGCTCCTGAGCCTTTTCTCCTTCAACTGTGGTTCTATGTTCAGGGCCTCACAGAGTTCTTTGGCAGCTGACACAGCCTCATCAAACCCAGACTGTCTGTATTTAGAGAGGTTACTTTTGGCAGTGTCAATGAGCCTGACAGCAACATCGAGCTGCATGGAGCTGGACTGTAGTAACTTGTTCACCTGGTTTGTGATTGTAAGAAGTTCACACCACACGATGGAGCAAATCAAAAATCGAAATGAGGCTACTTCCTCAGCAAGCACTTGAGCCTCCACCTTTGCGACTGCATCACTTACAGCTTCTCTGGCCCCCAGGAGAGCATCCCTCACTTCTTTTGTCTGACTCCGGACAGCAGTTACACTTTGAAGCCTGCTTTCCCATCTAACGTCACTCCAAGATTTAAGTGTCAATTTCACATGTTTTGTTAAAATGGCCCATCGCTGGGTGGCACTGGAAAAGAAATTGAACAACTTCTGCAAATACCCAAAGTAGCCAGTTGCATCTGGAGAGGACTTGGCAGCATCAGCTATGACCAGATTCATCGTGTGAGCTCCACAAGGCACAAACAATGCTCTCGGGTTTAATTGTAGCAGTCTGGCCTGAACACCTTGCTTCTTCCCCTTCATGTTGGCCCCATTGTCATAGGCCTGTCCTCGACAGTTTTCAAATGGAATGCCAAGCTCCTTCAACTTGTCAAGGACAACATTGGACAGGTTAAGGCCAGTTGTTTGCTCCACATTTATATAGCCAAGAAAGTATTCTTTAATATCTGGTTGTGCTTGGAAACAAACAATGCGTACTATGACTGACATTTGTTCAGTGTGACTCACATCTGGAGTACAGTCAAGAATGATGGAGAAGTATTTTGCCAACTGGATTTGCTTCACAATGGCGCGGAATGTTTCTGAAGAGATAATCTGAATTAGTTCGTTCTGTGTCTCAGGGCTGAGGTAATGTGTGTGGGAACCTTCATCTTTTATGTTGGCCAAGTGATTTGCCATTACAAGGTCATATGTTGCCATAAGCTCTACTTCCTTCAAGAAGTTGCCATTGTCCGGCTCATAAAGACAGTCAGAAGAGCCCCTAAAAGACAAATTTCTGGAAGCCAGTGAGAGAGTTATTGAGAGTAATCGTTTGAGAATCTCTCGCCACTTTTTCCTTTCTGCCTCTAGTAAGGTCAACTCCTGTTGATCTATTGCCATGCTTTTCTTTAGCCGTGTGTCCAGTTCTCTCCACTTAAGCATGCACTGTATGTGGTCTTGGCTACACTCATGACCCCTCAAACGGATGTTGATGTTCGACCAGTCACTGAAGCCCTCTGTACTCAGCTTTATATCCTTCACACTGAAAAGCTTACATGCAAAGCAGAACACAGCATTGTTCTGCGGTGAGTACACTAACCAGCTCCGGTGAACCTTTTCTCCATTGGGAAGAATTTTGAACTTAAGGCTAGTGTGAAATGCTCTTCCATCAGGCCCCTTTGGAAAATTAAAATCAGAGCTGACATTAAAAGGACCTCTCCGCACAATTTCAACACGATCAGCATCTACAATGTGAGCTGGCCAAAGAGCAGGATCGGTTGAAGGGGGCACACATGTCTCCACAGTGTCACTTTCTGATAGTCTCTCAGTGACAGGACTCTCAGTGGTACTTGTGTATGGAACTGTACCTGAACTGGTGGTTGATGGTTCTTGTTCTTCTTGGCTAGGGATTGTTGCAGGGTCTACAATGGCTGGTGGTTGATGTCCAGGGATGGCACTACTACTGGATGGTTCATCCTGTCCTTGAGATCCTCCTTGAACATATTTAAGCATTGACCCTGCATACAAGAGAAAATATTCAGGGATTTTACAGAAATACAATTTTGAATCTACAGTAGGCCTACGAAAGATTGCATTATAAGACTAATAAATTAAGTAAGTCACTGGTACATTTAAAAATTACTAACTATATTTTACATGTATAGATTTTCATAATGGCAAATGGCAATATAAACATGCTGTACATAATTTGATATAAATGCGCAAGTAGGAAATCTATATTACTGGAAGATATAGGTTTCATATTACAGTTTCACCAACAGATGTCGCCCTTGATCTATGAACCTAAAGAAAGACGAGAACTATTTATGTGTTCAGACGTCAATGGCATAAATAAGATATGCGTCTTTATAGATATCCTGAAATGCAGCAACATACAAAGTAATCTTGTCTAATCTGATAATAATACTTGACTGCATCACTGACCTATCCCAAAGTTAAGGTTAATCAGTAGCATGCATGACGTTAGCCAGCTAGCAACCTGAGGAGGGAAATGCTAGTCTCACGAATCACGATAACGTTAGCAATCGTGAGTCACGATTGCTAACGTTATCTGAAAACCGTCAATTGAGTGACCATGATGAGTTGCTTTTAGTAGTCCATTCTATATTCATATCCACAACGTAAACAAACTACCCAACATCAATCATTTGCAACATTTGTTAACACAGTATGAACACTGCTAACAGGAGCTATCACAGAGTTGACGGACATGAGCGTGCAAGCAAGGGCTACAATAATGAACTTTTTTTATTATTATTATTTAAACATTGCCTTACCGGCAAGCGACGCCTGAGTTTCATCACGCTTCCTCTTCTTCTTTCTTTTCTCCGCTCCCGACTCCTGTTGCCGTTTCGAGGCCATGTTCAAACAGGTGTTTACCAATTATAGAACAGACCACTGGGAGTGGGGGGGCACCAGGAGGAGACTGGAGACAGGGCACAAAGCAGATTCACCCCTTTTCTCGGGAAAATTGTTTTATGTTGCTTTTGTATTGTTTAACCATATTAATGCATATGATATTTATAGTATTAATATGGTTTACTTTTTTTTTTTACGACCCTGATTTTTTTGGTGCCCTACCGGCCATTTGGTGCCCTGCGCAGTGTGCGTTATGTGCGTTTGCGGAGCTACGGCACTGTTGACATCTAAAATGAAGATAACACTGTACATATTGTTTTTTACCTTTATGCTTTGTGTGAATAACTAAGGTGTGTTGCTTATGAAATCCATGACAGAGAAAATTACATTTTATTTATGTAATTAACACATTTTGAACTCTTAAAGAAATATAACAAAAGGAAAGACGCTGAACTAAAATGATCCAGCAAAGAAAAACTGTTGTGAGCCACCCTTATATCTCGCTTTTGGAGCCTTGACCTGACTTTTAAAAAAATAATTGGAAAAAAGCTCGATGCTGCTAAAAAAAAAAAGTAGATATTTGCAAAATTCTGCCTAAATATGTATTTAACCTGGTTAATGTGTGCGGCGGGGTGTGGTCTGCAGCGCCGCTGCAGGGGGGGCGGACTCATCTGAGCGGCACCCGCAATCACGCATCGCCGCCTTAACGTCTGTGCTCTCTCTACTGTTGTGTTGGTGTGTTGGTGTGTGTCGGGCTGTGAGCTGCAAAGCTACAGCCGGCTGTGTGCGTACAGCAACCGTGTGTGAAAAGCGTGTTCATGCAAACATCGTCGGGTCTGCCGTGATATGTTTACAACGGGACTTCTGCTCCTGAACCTCTGCGCACAGCGTCTGCAGGTCAGGGCTGTACGAAGTCAGAGGCGGAGCCAGACATTTGAAACACCCGGGGCTTAGCCCAAAAGGGTAGTATGCATGTGGGATTTGTTTTTTGTTTTTTTTGGGAGGGGGGTAGAAATGACTGAAAGATTGTTAGGAGGTGGTGGGTAGGTGTATTGTTGTTGTTTGGGTTTTGTTTTCCTTTTTGTTATAGGTTGGCGAGGCGGGGCTTGATGGCATTCCAACACACCTGCGACGCATCGGACGTCATCAGTGAGCGCTTTTAGGGAGCAGAGTCACGGACGTCTGGTGTCGGAGTATTGTCGCTGTCACAAGTGCCTGTTCCATTGCCTGTCCGTCTACCTAGGATTTTGTGTTGGCTATTGTGGATCCGCGACGGAGTGCTACGTTCCATCAGGCTGCGGTCACTGCAGCAGCTGTGGTTTGTGTGTCAAGTAAGCTCTCCAACTCTCTCCGTCCACTTGTGTTTAACGTTCGGCTATCAACGGTATGCCGTAAACTCTGTTTTGTTCCTTGTTGTCAGGTAGCTCCGGTGCGTCATCTGCCTACCTGCATACCTCGGCTCCGTCTCATCTCCTCGGTGTTAATCTCCTGGCACATTTTTATCTGTCACTGTATATAGCCCCTTCCCTTGTAAATATCCCCTACTCGTGTATATAAACTTGCATCACAAACTATTTTGTGTCCGTGTCTGTTTCTGCCACGTAATCCATCCGTGTCAGTCTACCTAACAGAATACTCCGACCACTTTGATGGATTCGGCAGAACACACAGGTCCCGCTTCCGGCGATTTACTCCAGAAACACGAGGAGTCTTTGTCAAGCTTGTCTCGGCAGTTGGCGGCGTCCGAGCAATGGGCGGGCCGGGTTAATGAGACCCTGTCAGCCATTCAAAAGACTTTGGCTCGGTTAGTTCCTCCTACTGTTCCTGCTGTTTCTGCCCCCCCGCCTGTACCGTCTGCCTCACGGGGTTCGGGCTCTGTTCGTGACCCCGCTCCCTCGGCTCTGGTGCCTTTTACGGGAGAGTTGGGCCGTTGCGGGGGTTTTTTGATTCAGGTTTCCCTGCTTTTTCAGCGGTTTCCCCAAGCGTTTTCCGATGATGCTTCTAAGATTTCTCATGTTATCGGTGCCCTTCGTGATCGTGCTTTGGACTGGGCCGAGTCTTATCTCGCTCTGCATCCCTTGGAGACTGTCACGTATGAGCAGTTTGTTCGGGATTTTAAGGCTGTTTTTCATCACCCCCTGCGCTCGGATGAGGCCGCGCGGCAACTGCACGGGCTCCGCCAAGGGGGCCAGTCGGTGGCGGAGTTTTCTATTGATTTCCGGGTTAAGGCCGCGGAGACGGGGTGGGGTGATGACGCGTTGCGCGGGGCTTTCGTCATCGGGTTGAACGATCGCATGAAAGATGAGCTCGCCACTCGTGACGAACCGGAGAGTTTCGAGGCTCTAGTTAATCTGGCTATTCATATCGATAATCGCCTTCGCGAGCGTGAGAGGGAGAGGGGTGGCCGGTTCCGTGCTGGGAGTGGAGAGCGCACTGCTGTGCGCACAGTATCCCGTCCCCCTCCTCCCGGTCCGGCCCACGCACGGTCTCCTCCGGCGGCCGCCGCTGAAGAGCCTATGCAGTTGGGTCGTACACGGCTGACGCTGGAGGAGCATCGGAGGCGGTTTGAGGGACGGTTGTGTTTGTATTGTGGCCAGTCGGGCCATTTTGTGTCCACCTGCCCGTTGCGGTCAAAAGGCGGTGCCCACCAGTAACTGTGGGAGTACTGGTGGGTGGCACTTCCTCTCTTTCCCAAGTTCCCCGCATGCAGCTTCCTGCTATCGTGAACGCCGCTTCTGGCACTTTCTCCACTAACGCACTTTTGGATTCTGGCGCTGAGCAGAATTTTATTGACAGCGGTCTCACGCGGCGTCTCGGTATTGAGACGAAACCCCTGCAGGTTCCCGTCTCCGTTGTGGCTCTCACCGGTCAGTTACTGCCCTCCGTCACTCACGAGACTGAACCGGTTTCGTTGATTCTTTCTGGTAATCATCGTGAGCTTCTTCGTTTCTTTGTTTTTTCCTCCCCGGAGTCTCCCATCGTTTTAGGTTACCCGTGGTTCGAGCGTCATAATCTTCATATCAATTGGTCCTCCCGTTGCATTGAGAGTTGGAGTAGCCACTGCTTGTCTCACTGTTTACAGTCTGCTCTTCCGCCTTCGCCTGTCTGCTCGTCTAAGCTGGCGCCCGAGGAGGTGGATCTTTCGTCTGTACCTGAACAATATCATGATCTAGGGGCGGTTTTCAGTAAACGCTGTGCGCTCTTGCTTCCCCCCCATCGTCCTTATGATTGTGGCATTGAACTGTTACCTGGAGCTCCGTTGCCCACCAGCCGGCTGTATAACCTCTCTGGTCCGGAGAAGGCGGCCATGGAGAGGTATATCACGGAGTCACTGGAGGCGGGCTTGATTCGTCCGTCGTCTTCGCCGTTGGCGGCAGGTTTTTTCTTTGTGGATAAGAAAGATGGATCTCTCCGACCCTGCATTGATTTTCGGGGTCTTAATGACATTACTGTGAAGAACAAATACCCTCTTCCCCTGATCTCTTCTGCTTTTGAACCTTTACGAAGCTGGACCTTCGCAATGCGTACCATCTGGTGTGCATGCGCCAGGGAGATGAGTGGAAAACGGCCTTTAACACTCACCGTGGACATTACGAATATCTGGTAATGCCTTTTGGGCTGACGAATGCGCCGGCGGTGTTTCAAGCATTGATTAATGATGTGCTTCGGGACTTTTTGAATCGGTGTGTGTTCGTTTATTTGGATGACATCCTTGTTTTTTCGCGGTCTTTTGAGGACCATGTTCAGCAGGTGCGCAGCGTTTTGCAGCAGCTTCTGGAAAACAAACTTTTCGTGAAAGCGGAGAAGTGTGAGTTTCATGCTCGTTCTGTGTCGTTCCTGGGCTATGTCCTTGCTGAGGGGCGGGTGGGGCCCGATCCTGGTAAAATCAGAGCGATCGCTGATTGGCCG
The DNA here is from genome assembly GCF_057381915.1 of Diplotaxodon limnothrissa. Classification (NCBI taxonomy): domain Eukaryota; kingdom Metazoa; phylum Chordata; class Actinopteri; order Cichliformes; family Cichlidae; genus Diplotaxodon; species Diplotaxodon limnothrissa. The sequence goes on from NC_140611.1 coordinate 1,897,609, forward strand.
ACTCCTTCCTCGCGCAAACACCTGCAGAGGTTTTTGGGGTTTGCTAATTTTTATCGCAGATTTATTAAGAACTTCAGTCAGATCACCCTTCCCCTCACCCGGCTTACGTCCCCGGCTCGAGTTTTCAGTTGGTCTCCTGAGGCCGAGCAGGCGTTTGCTCGGTTGAAGGAGTTGTTTTGTTCCGCGCCCGTTCTCGCCCACCCAGATGGTGCCAGACAGTTTGTTGTGGAGGTGGATGCTTCTGATGTGGGTGCGGGGGCGGTGTTGTCGCAGCGCTCGCCCGATGATGGCCGTCTCCATCCGTGCGCGTTTTTTTCGCGGCGGTTTTCTCCGGCTGAGCGGAACTATGACGTGGGTAATCGTGAGCTGCTGGCGGTTAAGCTGGCTTTGGAAGAGTGGCGTCACTGGTTGGAGGGGGCGGAACAGCCGTTTGTGGTTTGGACGGACCATAAGAATCTCTCTTACATTCGGAGTGCGAAGCGGCTTAACTCCAGGCAGGCCAGGTGGCAGCTGTTTTTTAGCCGGTTCCATTTTACTATCTCGTTTCGCCCGGATTCTCGCAATGTTAAGCCGGACGCCTTGTCCCGTCAATTTTCCCCCGCGTCTGAGTCTACGGGGGTGGTTCCGATCATTCCCTCGTCTTGCGTGGTGGGGGCCGTGACATGGGAGATCGAGAGCCTGGTGCGTCAAGCGCAGCGGCAGGATCCGGACCCGGGTTCGGGCCCGCTGGGTAAACTGTTTGTTCTGGCGGCCGTGCGTGCGCGTGTCTTGCACTGCTGATCGGAGGAGAACGCCTGCGCCTCAATACGCCGTGGGCCAACAGGTTTGGCTGTCCTCTGCAAATGTTCCTTTGAAGTGCGTGTCCAGGAAGCTTGCCCCTCGCTTCCTGGGTCCTTTCACCATCCAACGCATCATCAATCCTGTTTCCGTGAGGCTGCAACTGCCAGCCTCCATGAGGGTTCATCCTACGTTCCACGTTTCTCAACTGCAGCCAGTCTCTCGCAGTCCGCTGTGCCCACCCGTGGAACCTCCTCCGCCTGCCCGGGTGGTGGACGGCGGTCCTGTCTATTCGGTCCGGCGGCTGCTGGATGTGCGCCGTCGTGGCCGTGGTTCCCAGTTTCTGGTGGACTGGGAGGGGTATGGCCCGGAGGAGCACTCCTGGGTCTCTAGGGCCTTTATTGTGGACCCGGCGCTTATTGTGGATTTTTACAGGAGGCATCCTGACAAGCCTGGAGGACCGCCGGGTGGCGTTCCTTGAGGGGGGGATACTGTTAGGAGGTGGTGGGTAGGTGTATTGTTGTTGTTTGGGTTTTGTTTTCCTTTTTGTTATAGGTAGGCGAGGCGGGGCTTGATGGCATTCCAACACACCTGCGACGCATCGGACGTCATCAGTGAGCGCTTTTAGGGAGCAGAGTCACGGACGTCTGGTGTCGGAGTATTGTCGCTGTCACAAGTGCCTGTTCCATTGCCTGTCCGCCTACCTAGGATTTTGTGTTGGCTATTGTGGATCCGCGACGGAGTGCTACGTTCCATCAGGCTGCGGTCACTGCAGCAGCTGTGGTTTGTGTGTCAAGTAAGCTTTCCAACTCTCTCCGTCCACTTGTGTTTAACGTTCGGCTATCAACGGTATGCCGTAAACTCTGTTTTGTTCCTTGTTGTCAGGTAGCTCCGGTGCGTCATCTGCCTACCTGCATACCTCGGCTCCGTCTCATCTCCTCGGTGTTAATCTCCTGGCACATTTTTATCTGTCACTGTATATAGCCCCTTCCCTTGTAAATATCCCCTACTCGTGTATATAAACTTGCATCACAAACTATTTTGTGTCCGTGTGTGTTTCTGCCACGTAATCCATCCGTGTCAGTCTACCTAACAAAGATTAATTGGCTCTGTTTTGAGTTTTGTTCAAAAAAGAATGACTTCATATAGGGAAAAATATATATCACATGTGCAGGACACCTTAAACTAGTATTTTAATTAAGCAGCAAGGCAGAACAAAGTCAGGGCTGTATCAAGACACGAGGACTAAACCCCAATTCAACCAGACCCAGAACTGATCCAGAATTAAAACAGGACTACAACAGTTCAAAATCAGGACTACTTGGGACTTAACCAAGACAGAACCATAATCAGAACTAGATGATAGTAGCACTAAAAATCATCATATACCTGCACTACACTTATTTTTTAATTCTACCAAAGTACAATATTTAGATTGAGAAAAGTTTATATAATTATTTAGCCTTGTTGTGCAAACAAGCCTGCAGAACTTAATAAATATAGAATTTGAAAAATAACAAACCTAAAAAGAAACACTAGGTACGAGATATGTCTGTGAAGGTTCTCAGTCATCCAGGTCATCGTAGTCAAAGGAGCTTGCAAAGAAAAGCGTCTGGACTTCTTTAAGTTACTTGAAGATGTTTCACTTCTCATCCGAGAAGCTTCTTCAGTTCTAAGGTCAAATGGTGGAGAGTCCCAGATATAAACCTAGTAGGAGTAACCCCCCACAGAGGGACAAAAGGACCCCCTGATGATCCTCTAATCGCCTGAGCCAAGGTGTGAAACTGGGTGTGGGTCAGCCAGAGTTTCGGGTTCACTCTACTAACCTATCAGAAGCTTCTTCAGCTCAGAATGGAATCGTCTGGAGTTTCTTATTAATTAACAATAAACTTAGTGTACATGTACTCCTAAATTTGATGAAAGTGATAAAAAACAGAAAGCTCTGTCTCTCTTTATTCTGACATTTAACTAATTCAAAATATATTTCAATATTTATCTAAAACAAAAGTTTACTCTAAATTGATGTTGTAAAGTAAAAATGTTTTATGTTTTCTACCTAAAGTGTATGTAAATATCTGGTTACAAATGTGAATATCCTGCTGTGTACTGAAATCCCTCTTGGGCTACGTCCACACGTACACGGGTATTTTTGAAAACAGAGATTTTCCGTTTTCGTTTTAAAAAATAATCCCGTCCACACATAAAGGCAGAAATGAAGGAAAACGCTGCTATGAACATGCCAAAGCAGCAGGTGGCGCTAGATTCCTAACCGTGTAGAAATGTTGGCCAATCAGAAGTCTAGAAGCCTCGGTGGGAAAAAGTAAACAAAGCTGGGGCATAGAAGCAGAACCGACTCGTATGTGTGGAGGGACAGTAACTGTGTGTATATGTAAGCATTTAAACACTGCAGAGAGTAAAATTAACAGTAACAGTATTGTAGAAATTCATTTCACCGAAACAATAACGTGGCGCACACTGTGACGTCAAAAAAGGTTCACAGCTTTGACGCTGCGTTTTCTCCGTTTTTTTCGTCCACACGTAAATGCAAAAACTGAGTTTTAGAAAATATCCACCCTGCACAGAGTTTTTAAAAATCTCCATTTTCAGTGACTAAAAACGCCGTTTACGTGTGGACGAAAGGTGCAAACGTGTAGAAAAATCTGCGTTTTCAAAAATACCCGGGTATGTGTGGACATAGCCTTGTTTTGCATAGAAATATACTGAACAACATACAAAGCATAATATATAAAATAACATTTACCTGAGTTTTTTCTTTGAAAGAACCCTCTAATGTCCATTCTTATATTTCAGTACATAACTGAAACCGATTTAGTCGGGGAGGGTAAGAACTGAAAATGTGAAATAAACACACGTAAGCTAAGACTCTAAAAAAAATAGCATTTGTTCGGCTTTTCATTTCGCCATTTGTTGATTCACTTGAAGAGCAAGTAACGTAATATTGGTCAAGTGATCAGTTTGATATCAATCTTTCGTGATACACCGTCATAGTTACATTATTTGTACAGTACGAATGATTTGCTTTGGTACCTGCTCAAACTTAAGCTCTCCTTAGTATGGCTGGCTCCGTTTCTCCAACAGCGCACTCACAGGCAGCAGCTGCCCCGCCCCCTCGCGCTTAGTGTCTGAGCTCGGATCATACCAATATCAGGGGGGATTCACGCACAGTCGTAAATTCCCACAGTGTGCACTATGTGCTTCGAACATTGTGTGTACTTTTTGTTTTATACAGTTGTCAGCCAGGCATCTAACTATGAAAAAATTACACTCCAAAAGAGCTTCTGACAAAACAACCTGGGCTTAAGCCCAGTAAGCCACCCCCACGCTCCGCCCCTGTACGAAGTCACTTTCATCTCTACAGGACTGTAAGCTGTCATCTGTGAGGCGTGAGCGCTGTTTGTTTTAACATAGTTCACGGTGGAGCTGCTGACATAATGTGGATCCGAAGATCCATAATTGGCCTACGTGGGGTTGAAAGTCTCGATAAATGCACGCCGTTTCGGCGGGTATACCGGCTTCCGCCAGTGTGATGCTTATTATGAGCGATGAAAAAATAATAGAATATAATTAAATTTTTATATTTCGATATCACAATAATCTTCCAATTTAGAACTACAAGGTAAAAAATAACTAACATAAATAAAATACACTTCAGCTAAATACTTCTAATTTATTTTCCCAAACCACATCCCAACTGTTACTGTGTTACAATATTGTTATAAATTCATACAGAACATGACTTTTTCTTCTAGATCTGCCGGATGTAAAACAGTACAGTACGCTTTGTCAGGGACAAAGGTACCATATTGACATATAAGCAGTTTCATGGATAGGTGAATTCAGTTAAAGATATGGACTTGATTTCAAGTGTTGAAATCGCATTTGGTAGCTTTTCACTGGACCTGTTAATATAAAGTCCAAAGAGATATTGCAGGTAAAGGATAAAGCATAATAATAAAGGGTAAAGGAGGCTGAAAGCTTTGTGTTTGTTCTGTATAAAAGAACGAGCGTATTCACTAGCTGGGGAAAAAAGAACCAAATGATCATGTAGTATAACAAACTCCAGTCAAGAGATGCCTTCATTAATGTTAATACAGAATGTTTATAACAAGGTGGTTATACATTAGTGATGGGATTTCCGGCTCTTTTTAGAGAACCGGCTCTTTCGGCTCCGAACCGGCTCTTCAGGTTGTTTTGTTGCTTTAATTAATTTATTATTAACAATAATATAAAATTATGCACAAAATGAATTACTAATGTTAAAAAAAGAAGTGGTTTTATTTATATATGTTTATATATAAATATATGCGGTGGCCCCTAGAGACAAAACATGTACAAACTCCAAAGCACATTTCTAGCATGAACTGAACTTCGAAACAGAGCTACTAGATCACTTAAATCACACAATTGAAAGCATATGTGTATTGTTTGTGTATTTATACACAGGCACTTATATATATTCAAATAATTTAAAAAAAAAGTTCATGTACCCTTTTACTACCACACACCAAATCTGGTCGTTGGTACTTGCTGGCTTGTGTAGCCACAAGATAACAAAAGCTCAACACTGCCCCCTAGCATCCTGGAGCACTTCTGTTGTGTTTTTTACGTGCTTCTGAGTTATTACGTTAAATATAAATTAAAATATGAAAACAAAAAGAAGATGCATATTCTCTGTCATATGGGCCCGCATGAATAAACTTTCTGAATCCTTTATCATCTGCAACTGAAAATAGTTGTGGATGATTACTATACCTTTCTAATGTGACGTTGTTGTCCCTGGCTCTCTTTCTCTCTCTCTCCCTCCCGCTCTGTTCCTGTGCTACTGAGTGTAACTACCGCCCCCCCTCTCTTCCCAGCACAAAGCACAAGGCTCGCGTGCGGAGTGACGCGGAAAAAAAGTGCGAGAGAGAGAGGGAGGGTGAGAGAAAAAAAAAAAACCCCACGGCTCGCGTCGTTCACGTCAAAGATCCGGCTCTAAGAGCCATTTCGTTCGCGACCGACACATCACTATTATACAGGAGACACAAATTAGCCTGAAAACAGAGACTGTCCAATTTTAAAGGCTTTAACTGGGCAGTAAGAATAGAAGTGCTATGTGATGCAGTCCCAAAAGTAACTATAAGAGTACTTATTAGTAAAACTCATTCTGGTATTAAACTGAACAGCCACTGAAAATGTGCACTCTAACCTTTTTTGTGTCCGCCTACTGGTGTTGGCCAGAGGGGCCGATGGTGTGATATGGCAGCCTTGCTTCTGTCAGTCTGCCCCAGGGCAGCTGTGGCTACAACTGTGGTTTGCCTGCACCAGTGTGTGAATGTGAGAGTGAGTGAATAGTGGAACTGTAAAGCGCTTTGGGTACCTAGAAAAGCGCTATATAAATGCAATCCATTATAACCTTTCTCACAATTTTAAAGGAACTGATTCAAAGACAGATCACAATCGAACCATTCTTTGGTTTGCTCATGCTCAACGTCTCATCTAAGTTTAATAAACTGTGTAGCTTCATAAAGCAACTTTGAATATTTTTTAATATTTAAAAAAGTAATAAATGTAAACACTGTCATTTACAGCCACCAGGGAACCATGTGGCCTCATGGCCTGAGTCTGTAAACAGCCATTCATATTCTTCTCTTTGGGGTGAAATAACTACATAATCAAAGCTTCTGCTGCTTTTTCAACTGTGATAATGTAGTAATGAACCAAATCACACTCTCTGCAGTCTTTCTATGCATGTACGATATTCTGGACTGTTGTTGCTATGGCTACGTATTCCCATTGCTTTGGTATACTATTTTAAACAAACAGCTGTCAGTTGTTTATAACAGAGAAAAACATGTGCATCAAAGAAAAAAGAAAAATTGTTATTTTTTATATATTGTTATAAGAAAAAATGAAAACAAAAAATGTGATGGTAAAATTTCTAAATGTTTGATGTTTCAAACACGATCATTCCTTGTTGAGTCGTACAGAGATTTCGTCTGTTTCGTCTTTGTGAATGTGCCACTGAGTCAAATCAACAAAACTACAAAGTCAGAAAGCTGAATGTGGAACATTTCACACTAGGTCGCAGTGTTGGGTAAGCAGAAAGCCAATGTGTCGCCAACGAGACATTTTCAGACAGCGACAGAAGAGTCGCTGGACATGTGTCCGTCACCACGTGTCCGTCACCACGTGTCCGTCATCACGCGTCCATCACCACGTGTCCATCATCACGCCTCCATCATCATGCCTCCATCATCATGCGTCACAGCATTCTGCGTCCATCACCATGTGTCCGTCATCACACGTCCATCACCACGCGTCCATCATCACGGGTCCATCACCATGCGTCCATCACCGTGCGTCCATCATTGTGTGTCCGTCACCACGTGTCCGTCATCACGCCTCCATCATCACACGTCCATCATCACACGTCTATCACCACGCGTCCATCATCATGTGTCCATCATCACGCGTCCATCATCACGCGTCCATCATCATTGCGTCCATCATCACGCGACCATCATCACGAGACCATCATCACGCCTCCATCATCATGCGTCACATCATTCTGCGTCCATCACCATGTGTCCGTCATCACGCGTCACATCATTCTGCGTCTATCACGACGCGTCCATCATTACGCATCTATCATCACGTGGCCATCATTGTGCGTCCATCACCGTGCGTCCATCACCATGCGTCCGTCATTCTGCGTCCATCACCATGTGTCTGTCACCACGCCTCCATCATTGCGCGTCTATCATCACGCGTCCATCATCACGCGTTCATCATCACGGGTCCATCACCATGCGTCCATCACCATGCGTCCATCACCGTGCGTCCATCATTGTGCGTCCATCATTGTGCGTCCATCATCACGCGTCCATCACCACGGGTCCATCATCACGCGCCCATCACCACGCGCCCATCATCACGCCTCCATCATCATGCGTCACATCATTCTGCGTCCATCACCATGTGTCCGTCATCACGTGTCCATCACCATGCGTCCATCATTGTGCGTCCATCACCATGGGTCTGTCACCACGCCTCCATCATTGCGCGTCTATCATCACGCGTCCATCATCACGCGTTCATCATCACGGGTCCATCACCATGCGTCCATGACCACGCCTCCATCATCATGCGTCACATCATTCTGCGTCCATCATGGGGATGGACACGTCTGTCATCACGTGTCCATCCCCATGCGTCCATCATTGTGCGTCCATGACCACGCCTCCATCATCATGCGTCACATCATTCTGCGTCTATCACCATGTGTCCGTCATAACACGTCCATCATTGTGCGTCCATCATCATGCGTCCATCACCACGCGTCACATCATTCTGCGTCCATCACCATGTGTCCATCATCACGCGTCCATCATCAGGCGTCCATCATTACGCATCTATCATCACGTGGCCATCATTGTGCGTCCATCACCATGCGTCCGTCATCATGCGTCACATCATTCTGCGTCCATCACCATGTGTCCATCATCACGCGTCCATCATCAGGCATCCATCACCATGCGTCCATCATTGTGCGTCCATTACCATGTGTCCGTCACCACGCCTCCATCATCACGCCTCCATCATTGTGCGTCCATCATCACGCGTCACATCATTCTGCGTCTATCACGACGCGTCCATCATCACGCGTCACATCATTCTGCGTCTATCACGACGCGTCCATCCTTACGCATCTATCATCACGTGGCCATCATTGTGCGTCCATCATCACGCGTCACATCATTCTGCATCTATCACGACGCGTCCATCATTACGCATCTATCATCATGTGTCCATCATTGTGCGTCCATCACCGTGCGTCCGTCATTCTGCGTCACATCATTCTGAGTCCATCACCACGCCTCCATCATCATGCATCACATCATTCTGCGTCCATCACCATGTGTCCGTCATCACGTGTCCATCACCATGCGTCCATCATTGTGCGTCCATCACCATGTGTCCGTCATCACGCGTCCATCATCACGGGTCCATCACCATGCGTCCATCACCGTGCGTCCATCATTGTGCGTCCATCATTGTGCGTCCATCACCACAGGTCCATCACCGTGCGTCCATCACCGTGCGTCCATCATCACGCGTCCATCATCACGCGTTCATCATCACGGGTCCATCACCATGCGTCCATCACCGTGCGTCCATCATTGTGCGTCCATCATTGTGCGTCCATCATCATGCGTCCATCACCACGGGTCCATCATCATGCGTCACATCATTCTGCGTCCATCACCATGTGTCCGTCATCACGTGTCCATCACCATGCGTCCATCACCATGTGTCCGTCATCACGTGTCCATCACCATGCGTCCATCATTGTGCGTCCATCACCATGTGTCCGTCATCACGCGTCCATCATCACGGGTCCATCACCATGCGTCCATCACCATGCGTCCATCATTGTGCGTCCATCATTGTGCGTCCATCACCACAGGTCCATCATCACGGGTCCATCACCATGCGTCCATGACCATGCCTCCATCATCACGCCTCCATCATCATGCGTCACATCATTCTGCGTCCATCACCATGTGTCCGTCATCACGTGTCCATCACCATGCGTCCATCATTGTGCGTCCATCACCATGGGTCTGTCACCACGCCTCCATCATTGCGCGTCTATCATCACGCGTCCATCATCACGCGTTCATCATCACGGGTCCATCACCATGCGTCCATGACCACGCCTCCATCATCATGCGTCACATCATTCTGCGTCCATCATGGGGATGGACACGTCTGTCATCACGTGTCCATCCCCATGCGTCCATCATTGTGCGTCCATGACCACGCCTCCATCATCATGCGTCACATCATTCTGCGTCTATCACCATGTGTCCGTCATAACACGTCCATCATTGTGCGTCCATCATCATGCGTCCATCACCACGCGTCACATCATTCTGCGTCCATCACCATGTGTCCATCATCACGCGTCCATCATCAGGCGTCCATCATTACGCATCTATCATCACGTGGCCATCATTGTGCGTCCATCACCATGCGTCCGTCATCATGCGTCACATCATTCTGCGTCCATCACCATGTGTCCATCATCACGCGTCCATCATCAGGCATCCATCACCATGCGTCCATCATTGTGCGTCCATTACCATGTGTCCGTCACCACGCCTCCATCATCACGCCTCCATCATTGTGCGTCCATCATCACGCGTCACATCATTCTGCGTCTATCACGACGCGTCCATCATCACGCGTCACATCATTCTGCGTCTATCACGACGCGTCCATCCTTACGCATCTATCATCACGTGGCCATCATTGTGCGTCCATCATCACGCGTCACATCATTCTGCATCTATCACGACGCGTCCATCATTACGCATCTATCATCACGTGTCCATCATTGTGCGTCCATCACCGTGCGTCCGTCATTCTGCGTCACATCATTCTGAGTCCATCACCACGCCTCCATCATCATGCATCACATCATTCTGCGTCCATCACCATGTGTCCGTCATCACGTGTCCATCACCATGCGTCCATCATTGTGCGTCCATCACCATGTGTCCGTCATCACGCGTCCATCATCACGGGTCCATCACCATGCGTCCATCACCGTGCGTCCATCATTGTGCGTCCATCATTGTGCGTCCATCACCACAGGTCCATCATCACGCGTCCATCACCGTGCGTCCATCATCACGCGTCCATCATCACGCGTTCATCATCACGGGTCCATCACCATGCGTCCATCACCGTGCGTCCATCATTGTGCGTCCATCATTGTGCGTCCATCATCACGCGTCCATCACCACGGGTCCATCATCATGCGTCACATCATTCTGCGTCCATCACCATGTGTCCGTCATCACGTGTCCATCACCATGCGTCCATCACCATGTGTCCGTCATCACGTGTCCATCACCATGCGTCCATCATTGTGCGTCCATCACCATGTGTCCGTCATCACGCGTCCATCATCACGGGTCCATCACCATGCGTCCATCACCATGCGTCCATCATTGTGCGTCCATCATTGTGCGTCCATCACCACAGGTCCATCATCACGGGTCCATCACCATGCGTCCATGACCATGCCTCCATCATCACGCCTCCATCATCATGCGTCACATCATTCTGCGTCCATCACCATGTGTCCGTCATCACGTGTCCATCACCATGCGTCCATCATTGTGCGTCCATCACCATGGGTCTGTCACCACGCCTCCATCATTGCGCGTCTATCATCACGCGTCCATCATCACGCGTTCATCATCACGGGTCCATCACCATGCGTCCATGACCACGCCTCCATCATCATGCGTCACATCATTCTGCGTCCATCATGGGGATGGACACGTCCGTCATCACGTGTCCATCCCCATGCGTCCATCATTGTGCGTCCATGACCACGCCTCCATCATCATGCGTCACATCATTCTGCGTCTATCACCATGTGTCCGTCATAACACGTCCATCATTGTGCGTCCATCATCATGCGTCCATCACCACGCGTCACATCATTCTGCGTCCATCACCATGTGTCCATCATCATTTTGTGGCACATGTATGATACCAGCTAACAACAGCAGAGAGGCTCATTGTCTAGTTTCAACATTATGTTAATTTAGTCACCAGAGCAGATGGATCCAGATATTTAATTTCCACAGATTTTTACACTAGATTCCCTTCCTGATCACCTTCACACTGGCTATCTTTCATGTGTTAGAGATTTATAACCAGAACACTCTGAAGCCAATCAGACTGAGAGAGACAATCTGCAGAAATGATGCCATGAGTCATGCCAACACCAAGCACAGCTTTATGGGGTCTATGACATGTCCTCGCAATATAGGAAATGGAACACGCGCACACACACACACACACACACACGCACGCACACACACACACACACACACACACACACACACACACACACACACACACACACACACACACACACACCTCCCAGTGGGGATTCTTACAGCTGCCGTTCCTGCCTGCCAGGACTTGCATCATCAGACACCAGAATCCTCCAAAGCTTAGAAAAAAGCTTCTGAGATGAGAGCGTGTCGAAATGTGCAAAAAGTGTGAAATCATTGTATTCTCAGTATTGTATCATTCTTAGAGATGTCTTTATAAACCAAAGGAAATTTATTTTCCTAAGACAACCAGTGGGTATTTTCACACATGTTAAAGTCCATTTAACCATTTTCATACAATATGGCAACCAGACTTGTACTATTCCATTGAAAGAAGAGTGTATTTTACTATTTAAAACATTACTTTTATTGTTATGCCATTAATAATACAAAAAAGCAGGTAGTGACTGAAAAAACAGGACTGCAGATACAAGCTTCCTCTGAAATGTGCCCGAGCTCACCGTTAGATAGTGTGAGGAGCTCGGTAATCCCAAAGGGGCTCAGAGTAGAGCTGCTGCTGCTCCAGCACACCGAAAGAAGCTCCTGATGTGCTTCTGTCATTTGATTAGGCTGCCTTCTGACACGTCTTCTTTAAGGTTTCTGGGCATGTGAATGCAGTTACATTTTATTTTAACAGCTCCAGTTGACCATAACAGTCATCTTAAGGTACTTTATACTGTAAGCTAAAGAGCCTGCAATATTAAAGAGAGAATCCCAATGATCTCATGATCCCATGAGCAAACACGGAGCAGAACTGGGCTCACGGAGAGGCAGACATCTACCCAATCATCATCATCAGTTTATTTGTATAGCACTTGAAGAACACACCAGGCAGACCAAAGTGCTGAACAACACAGATCAAAAACTAGCAAAATTAAAAATAAAATAAAATAAATAAGAAAGGTGTCAGTTTCCTACAGAGTTAGGAAAAGACACTAATCACAAGATGGCATCAGACTTTTTAGAATTATTATTTGGAAATGGATTATACCCTCCGATTTCAAAGCCGAGTAGAATAACGGATACATCAGCAACATTAACTGATCATTTATTAACCCTCTCGAGGCAGGCGTTGCAGATTTGCAACAAGTAAAAGCTCACAACCTGATTACCCCACATACATATTTTATGAGGTTTTTTTTTACTCAGAAGTACCACTGCAGGTATTCTTTTGTGCATTAGCACAGTTTAGTTTATTGAATAATATTAACAGTGGCTTCATCATAAATGATATAAGTGATCATTTGCCTGTTTGTTTGTTTTTTACCTCAGATACACTGAAAAAATGGGAATTGGCAGGCTTTTGAATTTGCACAAATGAATTTAGTTAATGCTACACAAGCCTTTCATGTTTCTCTTAATTACATGATTAAATAAAGTACCATTTACTTGATTATAAACAATACTGAGACTACTCATTTTTCTTGCATTGATTTAAAGTGACTAAATTAGAATACTAAAACCATTGTAATCATGTTTGACCACAACCGGAAATGATGCAATATATTCAAAGACAACAACTAAATATGATTGGATAATAAGACCTACCTTATCCAATAAGACAACAACATAATTTAAGGAGAGCGCAATTGACCGCCAGATTCTGGAAGACTGTTCAGCCACATGCAACCTTTGGCACCGAGTCAGTCATAGTGAGAAGGTAAGTAATTTAAATACATTTGTTTTAGTTGGGTACGTTTTCACAGAATTGTTGTAGTGCATGCTATATGAAACGTAATCTGTAATGTTGTTTTTACAGTGCTAGCTAAAGTTGGTATTAGCTTTGTGGCTAAAGCTGAAAAATATTAACAAATTGCACATAGTCGGGAGAAAGCAGCTGTTGTCGGTCAGATATGGAATTTATCCATGTGACAGAGAACTGACGTTTTTGATGGCTTAGCAAGTTAAAACGTCACTGAGAGAGCAATAGTGTTTGTGTTACTCGTGCTAGCTATGGCTACATTGGCTAATTAGTGTGGCTGTAACCGTCAGAGTTTAAGAAGCTGGGAGGGCCACAGTGCCATACCTTAATTCTTGCTGATGACACACACTCAAGTTATAATAAGGATCCTGCCACCTTAGACGTGGGTTTGAGAACCTGTGTCCATAAATGCCAAATCATTTTTCCATTTAGTCATTGTTTTAGGTGAAGTGTCACTTACTTGACTATTCTATTGGTCACGCCCAAATAATACAGCAGGGCCCTGTGCTTCGTACGTCGCTTACTACATCCAAGATCAAATGAAACATCCAAGACCAAATCATCGCGCTAACTCTGAGCTCGCTATTCCGGTTCCCCGAACACACCTGTTGTTGACGATTAGTATAGCTGGATGAAGTAATGTGAGATCACTGGGTGGCCCAACAGGGGCTACGCATCGATAGTAGAAACATTGATCGGCAACCCTTTGATTGGTCGGCGAAAATGTCGAAGGAGCGCGCTCGGTATTTTTCGGCAGCAGAGCAAGAACTCTTGAGTGAGGGATTTCAGGAGTTTCAGAGTTTAATTAAAACGCAAGGGAACACTGCAAAGGCTGCAAAAGCAAGGAGAGAGGGCTGGCAGAAAGTTGCTGACAAATCAAACTCGTAAGTAATTCAATAATAACAATAATAATGGAGTGGATTTATATAGCGCTTTTCAAGGCACCCAAAGCGCTTTACAATGCCACTATTCATTCACTCTCACATTCACACACTGGTGGAGGCAGCTACAGTTGTAGCCACAGCTGCCCTGGGGCAGACTGACAGAAGCCAGGCTGCCATATTGCGCCATCGGCCCCTCTGGCCAACACCAGTAGGCGGTAGGGTAGAATTATCATATCACACCATATTATCCAATATTATATTACATTATATTATATTATAATATGTTATATTATATCCCCTTTCACATTAGAGCCACAACAGGACCCACTAGAACATGGGAACAAGTAAAAGTGAAATATAAGAATATTCTACAGAATGGTAATATTTATCACTTATATTGCTTGTCGTCTCTTGAAAAGAGACCCTGGAATACTCTGTTTGTTTGTTCATAACAGCAACCAAGAAAAGGGCAGAGCAAACAAAGACAGGTGGTGGTCCTGCACCCCCTCGTCAACAAGTTGGTTATGTAAATAATACCCTCACGGGAATATCGATATCTCTCAATGAGCACACTGTCGCGCTGAGCTAAAGGATCCTGTCTATCCCGCAATATACGCTGAATTCTGAGGACTCTCCTTATCAATCTTGCACCTTCCGCAATGGGTGGCTCGCGTAAACGGACAGGATATGACTGCGACAGACTTCCCAAATCCACCTTCGCTTTTATAGCCGTGGTCTCTCATCTTGATTACACGAAGTAATTTACAATTACTACTCTGAAATATGAATTACATCTGTAATAATCACATACATGTAATAGAATGTTAATAGTACATTTCCCTTTTTTAGGAAATGACCTGTATGTATCTGTGTGAAATCAATAAAAGGATCAAGTGCTGCATTATCTTTAGTTACATTGATGTTATTTATTTATGGTGAAACAGTGGTGGAATATCGCTGTTGCTTTCGTATAAATGACGCGGACATACCTGCGTGGCCGCGATCTAATCCTGTTTACATAAAGTAAGCCTGCTCCCCAGCAGGTTTACGCTTACGGCTCTGTTGCTATGACAGCAAGTCCCGGATGGGCTTCGGGGAACCGAACGATCCAGGATCACGCGAAATCGTCAACAATCTCATCCAGCTAACTCACTTAGCGCGGTACGAAGAACAGGCCCCAGATATCTACAAGGAGATAAGTTTGTTCAGAGTATGTCTTATTAAGTGATGTATTGTGAATTTTCCAACATCGGCCCAAAACAAATTAGGACCCCCCCCCCCTTTTTTTTTTTTTCTACTTTGTGTAGAACATATGTGAGCTGCTTCTCAAAACATTATGTATAAATGAGGGAAAGACTGGTACTTTAAAGAAACCATTGATGCTCTTCTGGACTGGAATACCTTTTTTCAATTAAAATTAATGTTTTTTGTGATGGTGGAATCTTTTACCTTTATGATTAGAGAAGTCAAAACATCAGATGATGATAGCTTAACATCTAAACTCCCCATCTCTTGGCAAGTCTGAATTAGAGGTCTCAGCTGT